>NC_140587.1:722971387-723571387 GCF_964204655.1 Triturus cristatus | reverse complement strand
TTTTCAGTGAATATATATATATGTATATATATATATATATATATATATATATATATATATATATATATATAAAAAAGCCATAGGGTTGACTTACATTAGACTTACACATTTTCATTTAAAAGACCTTTGAAATTCACTGGAAGAACCATAGGTTTCCGGCACATTTTAGTTCGAAATTATCATTTAAAAAACCATAGAAATTAACTGAAAAAACCATAGGTTTCAGAAACGTTATAGTTAGTTGGACATTTCACTCGTAAAAAACCATAGAAATTCCGGAATTAAAGTTAGTTCAGCTAACTATAACTTGCGCCCCCGCAATGCACTGCTGATGACATCACATATTACATCATTCATGACATGGGCATTGACGTCACTGATGACATCTCAAATGACATCACTGATGACATCATCCACGTGAAAATCTAATGAACCTCCTCACACCTGAATATAACCTTTGATACACCCACTCTAAAATACAGACTACCATTTAAAAAAAAAACTAGACACATCAATACCAGTTACTAAATACGCACTGACTGATTCCTAGGTCTACGCACACATCCATTAATTCACCTATACAGTCACTCATACATACAGTCACTCATCAATACAACACTATCATATGCACTCATACACCTATACAGACACTTACACACTGCCACATATCCAGAGTTACTCACACACTTAGTCAGTCATTCAAATAATCAACCATACTTCCATTTACTCACCTATACAGTTATACAGACACCACCTCACTTATTCATACAGATACTAACACATAATTACTCTCTTATAGAATCACTGATACAAATACACACTCACCCATGCAGCCACTCTCACAATTACTGACTCTCACATATAGTTATTTATATACACTATCACTCACATATACTGCCTTTTACATATGTAGTTACTTGCACATGTACCACTAAGACATCCATTCACTCACCAACACACCCATACACACACTCACCCACCCATACAGCTGTTTCCACATGCACTCTTGAACCCATTCACCCAGTGAATCAACCACTCACACATCTATGCACATATGTCACACACCTCCCACCCACACACACACTCAGGCAGTCATACAAATACTCAGGCAAGCAATCAATAACCCATATAGACACTCATGCAGCTCCTCACCAACCCATGCAGCAGCTTCCACAACAACAGACAGACTGATACAGACTTTCACACAGTTTAGTCACTAACCCATGCATTCGGTAAGACACATTAAATCACTCACTTATACAGTCAGTGACGTACCTATTAAATCCTCCATACAGACACTTATACACCCACTCATTCCTCAATATAGCTTGGCATATATATGAAACAAATTTAAACTTTAAAGAAACACACAACCACTGGATGATGTCATCAGTGATGTCATCAGTGATGTCATTTGAAATGTCATCAGTGATGTCATCAGTGATGTCACTGACCATGTCATGAATGATGTAATATGTGACGTCATCAGCAGTGCATTGCGGGGCCGCAATTTATAGTTAGCTAAACTAACTATAACGCCGGAATTTCTATGGTTTTGTACGAGTGAAATGTCCAACTAACCATAACATTCCTGAAACCTATGTTTTTTTCAGTTAATATATATATATATATATATATATATATATATATATATATATATATATATATATATATATATATCATCAAAAAGTTTCCCACAAAAGTAAGGACGGACACAATGAGGGCGGATCCAGTTTCACAACGAGATTTTAATTCAGCCGAACCAGCAACATCACTGAGCATTTCCATTTCTTTGCCCAATGCGTTTCGGAGCTCCTGCTCCTTGCTCACGGGCCAGCATGTTGGTGGGCAGATACAAAACAGACAAAGTCCTGCAATTCACCAATGTATCACCTTCTGATTGGCTGTGTTAATCAATGGCTGCCTGGGACTTGTAGTTCTTTTGTTCAAATATTATCCATGGTGGATTCTTCCTCACCAATAATACTTCAGATGCGCTCTAAATTGAGCCCCCATTTCTGTAGCCAGTTGAAATCCATGCCGCCAATCATTCCGCTGATAATTACAATGTATCTGCAATCTGCCATCCCCTTCTTGTGGCGGTACCGTTCTCCCGACCTGGGCTGGCCGGTATATTTCATCAAAAAGTTTGCCACCAGTCCCAGGTCTTTATCACCATCAGGTAGGTATACACCTTGCATGGGCCTCCGGTGACTAACATTTGTCTAGGTCCATATAGTTTCAAAAATTCTCTAATGTTCCAAAAATTCACACACTGCCAGGAAACACTCATTGGACAACAAGTCAGGACTGCAGTAACCAATGTTTGAACTCCACAAGTTTAAAAGCTTGCATGCACACTTGTAAAGTAAAACTTAAAGGTGCAGTTGAGTGAATGATGCTGCAATTTATCTCAACATCCTAGCTGACATCAACAGAATGCTTATTTGTGGTGATTGTTAGAGATGCAGGTCTGAGTAAAAAGAACTGCTCTTTTCTTTACACTGCATAATCCCCTTAAGACTATGTAACTCTTTTAAGTGCATATACATGCACAGCTTACGTATCAGATTTAAACAATATGCAGCTCAATTTAAAATTGACTGAGCACATTGGCATTTAAATTATACAGCAGTAAATGTAGAATTTTCATTGCAAAAGCAAATTTTGTTTTTTATAAATTCCCAGCACTAATCTGCAGTGTTACATAGGTGTTTCCTCAGCAGGTGTTACAGGTAGGTTTTGCTCCAAATGTTAATGGAGGAATATCTAGGAAGGATTACATAGGGCATTTGAAATTTTGGACCACTTGTGCCAATTGTGTATGCGAAAATATCAAATATGCAAACGGGGCAGATGAATCAGTTAGTGTCCGCTAATTTGTTGAACCATTCATTTCAATATGTAACATTGCTTTCTTGCAACATTTGATGGCAGAATATTTCATATCAGAATGACATATTCCAATAACGGGCATTTTTAGTAGCATAAAGAAAACAAAAATATGTTTCAATTTTGACCAAATAGTTGTCATTATCATATAAAACTTCATTATCACGTAAATTTGTTAGTGAACGGACAAAGTTCCATGTGAAACATAGGCCAAACTATTCTATTTTCTTGTAGAAGATATTGATACATGATGACTTCATTGTTTTGTTTTTTTATCAATTTTGGCAGATGCTAAATTTCAAATTTTTGTGTACATATATCAGCTATAGATCTTCCCTGGGTTTTAAAAGGGACAGCACATTTGCAGAGAAGTATCTTGTGAAATCTAGTTTTGTGAAGTGCCTACTTTCTCCTTAATGCACGCAGTCAATGTATCTTATTAAACTCCTTTATACTGCCAAGTCTAAGTTTCATAAATCAAGATCTTAACAGAATCTAGTAGGTGCATCAGTCACTAGTCTATCTTAAGACAATAATAGTCTTTTTATAAATTTTTCACACTTTTGAAAGCCCTTTATCTCAATGCAATCTTTTGCCGCATAAGCTTTTTTTACAACTATAGTAGTTATCCTAGTGTCGGGAGGGCCCTGGGGTATGAGACTCTGAGACTCTCGCTGATACCAATGTCCTGCTAATACAGGTTCGGGACGAGGACGGTCCCTTTAATTTCCCCTGGAGCCGGCGAGAGGAGTGGCCCAAGGGCGTGACATCAGTCCCAGGAAACCTATCAGGAGACGACTGCCAGGAGAAAAGGAAAGTGATCGGTAATACTGTCACGCATGCCGAGGAGCAAAAGAAAGAAAACAAAGAGAAGAAGAAGACGCTGAAGGAACCTTCTGAACACGACTCGGCGGCCGGTGTTCCCGAAGTCCCTGACCGCAGAGAACAGACCGAAGGACTACAACACCGCGTTATGCCCCGCCACGCTCCAGGAGGAGGGTGGCTGGAGCAGGTACGATATCGCATACGAGGGTTCACGAAGTCATGGGGAGTCTAGTGGGTGGTCATCGCACTACGTTTTCTTTTCTGGTTTCCACACTTCAACTATGTCTGGTGATCCCTCACGTTTCCCTGCCTCCATTCTAAGCATTGGATATTATCCACTGACACGTGGCTTGTTTTTTCCATTTTATTTTCCCCCTGCAACTTCATGGATGTCTCAGGAGTACCATTGGGAAGCCCCGCCCCTCCCGACCTTCCTAGAACTGGTGAATAAGAGGAGTTGCTCCTGCGAACCGGACCCTTTTTCTTTTGTTGGTCTATAAAATAAAAGAACGTACTCATACATAAAGAGTGTCAAAGCATACTTTGGGGAAACCGGTTTGCCTCTCCATTTTGAGATACAACACCTAGTCAGCACATTCATAAGTTAAAGAATTGCACTGCGGTCTAGGCAGAAATAATAAAAACATTTCAAGTGTCGTAAACATTATTATTGAAGACTTCCGCATTTGTCATTTCTTATTTACACTGTGTATACAGAATACTAAATGTTGATTACTGCTGCTGTAAAACAGTAATTTCTGGTAACTGGATTGGAGTTTGGAAATGCAATCCTCTCTCACAACAGTTCTTCACTCAGTTGCCAAAATAATCCTCACCAATAGAACGTTTGATCACATTACCCACTACTTTGTGTTGTGGCTCTGTACATTTGTGCTTTTAAGGATTCATGGAGTTGTAACAGATGAACTGATGATGTTGCACTTGGAACGAGTTACCAAGGTCACTTAGAAATGTAAATGATACTATGAATAGGTATGTCAAACCTACGTGTGATATGCAATTATTTAAAAAATGGATAAAGTTTCCAGTGTTCCAGTGTACAACTCAACTTGCTCCTTCTCATTCCCCCTCTCAATCAGTGCCTTGCTGCATTGCTTTTCCTCCCCTTGTTTCTGTGAAGTAACAAGTGAATTACATCAATATATTAGCGATATACATCATTGCTTGAAAACGTGTGTTCTCGTATGCTCAAAGTATCATTTTCGAGGACTTCCACTGGAAGTGTTAATGTAGTCTTGCTAATTTTATCAGCTATTGTTTGAAAAACGTTTTATGTATGCTGTATATTACAGAGTACAGTTGATGAGAGTGCAAGCAAAGGATTTATTTTACCTTATGAACTGGGTTAGTGCTGAAGATCAAGAAAATTACATTATTGTTTCTAATTTGACAATTCGACCCTAACCACGATCATACCAAGTTGAATTTCCAGATTCTATTAATAGTTTGAGTGATTTGTCTAGATAACCTTTGGATTTCTGTCTTTCACTGGAGATTTGATTCTTTTACTATTTCCTTGCAGGCAAATGGTCATTCTTCTCTTTTGCTCTTTGTTAGACCTTTCAGCCTTAGGGTGGTCTTCCCCCAAACCTTCTGCCTGACTGCCTGCCTCCAATTTTGCTGAATTTGCTTTTGCTGACCTTAGGGCTCTATGCCTGTTACCACTGCTAACCAGTGCTAATGTGCTTGAGCTCATTCCCCTAAACATGGTTTGATTGGAATATAGATAATTGGCATATTTAATTTACTTGTAAGTGCCTTGTACAGTGGTATACAATATATCCGGGGCCTGTAAAATAAATGCTACCAGTGGGCCTGCAGGATTCTTTCTACCACACGCCTAAATAGCACTATAAAATGTATCCTTGGCCGGCCATTGCAGCCTGAATGCAGTGTACCACTGCCAGGTCGACTTGGCAATTAAAACCCTTTGCCAAACCTTAAACTCCCCTTTTATTACACATAAATCAACCCAAAGGTAGGCCCTCGGCAGTCCATAGGGCAAGGAGCTGTCTAATTAAAAAGGTAGGACATGTACTTCTAAGTTTTACATGTTCTGGTAGTGTGTAAACTACTGTTAGGCTTACCCCTTCTATAGGATAACATTGGGGATTGCTTATTACATCTAATAAGCTGTAATTCCGAATTGGGAGGAGATAGTTTAGTACCTATTGAATTGTAAAGATGAATCCTTTTTAAGGGTAAAGTCAAAATTATTATTATAAATTTGAAAATGCCACTTTTAGAAAGTTCAAAAAGAACAATTGGTGGACAGAATGCCGAGACGTGGGTCCCATGCTCACTGCACCACTGGATTCAAGCTAGCCTGGCTGATTAGGGATAATGCCACGAAACAAGCCCCAGGATGCTTGTTTCCAATGAAATGCCCATGTGGAATGGGGTGAAATATGTCCTAGTGATTATGTTAATCTTCTCATGGAGGGTTGAAGCTTATCCTACTAGGGGGAATGAAAGTCCCACAGTGGCCAAGCTGTCATTGAGGGACTTAATACCGTGTTTTGGTTTCCCCACTTCTTTGGAAACAGACCAAAGAACTTATTTTAACAATGAGGTCCTGAAGATGTTATGTGCATCGTTACAGGTCAAACAGAGACTCCACTGCAGTAACCAATCTGAGGCGTCTGGAAATGTGGAACAAGTAAACGGCACTTTCTAATCCAGGTTGGCTAAATTGTGCATCGACATCTCTGAAATTACCTGATGCTTTGCCGCTGGTACTGATGAGCCTACTTAGTGCTCCAGATAGGAGGACAGGATTGTCTCCCAATGAAATCATCATGTGTAGGACCATGAGACTGCCAGCTGTTCGTCAGAATACACATGTGAACAATACAGATGACATGATTCTTGATTACTGCAAAGGACTGGCCGATGTTGTGCATTCTGTGTCTCATCAGTTTGGAGAGGCTACAGCCTGTCTCAACAGGAGCAGTGCCAAAATGTTGGTCCCGGCAGCTGGGTAATAGTGAAGATGCATGTGCGGAAGTTGTGCTTGGAACCTTGGTCATGTGGGCCATGTCAAGCGATCTTGGTCACCACAACTGCTGTAGAATGCGGAGGTCTCCATAATTCGGTACATGCTGCCTATGCTTGCAGAGTTCATTGTCCCCATGATGATGTAAAACCACCTGTTCCTGATGTGTTGGGGGTTGCAGTGAGACAGAGGGAGCAGGTTAGTCAAGCTGTTGGGGATCCGCAAGAAGTTGTGACAGCACTTGTTTAGTCTGAGGGTGGTCTGAGAGAGTCAAAAGTTGAAGTCAGTACGGAAAGGTCTTATCCTGTAGAGTTGACTGTGCCAGATTCAAACCCTGGCAAAGGGCCAGTGCCGTTGTAATGCGAGTTGCACCTGGAGACTGGTGGCTAAGTAGACAAGAGAGAGGGAGACAGCGTCTGTCTTAAATGCACGTACCACACACTGTCCCAGAAGATACTGAAGGAGTTGGTCAAAGTGACAGTAATGAAGAATGGCCAACAGAAAGGAGATCAAAGAGAGCTAGAGTACCCTGTTGAAGGTACTTTTAACCTGAATGGACTTATCTAGCAGTCAGTTTTTGGGAGAGAGCATTTTTCACAATTTGCTATAATAATTTGCATTCAATTGAGCCTCCTTGAACTGAACTTTATGGCTGAACTGAGTTTTGAAATTGCATTGCCACTAAGCAGACTGAGTCAATTTATTCTTGAAGTGATCATTAGTGAGTTTGAACTGAGTATTTATTAGAGACAGAACATAATAGATTTCCCGAACTAAAAAGAGGAGTACCAAGGTCCGAGTTGGTGAAGGATTGTAAGATTGTCCCTTAGAAGAACACGGAGTAGGGATAAGGAAGTCTCATGTAGATCATTATACATATTTTATTGGAAGAGATATTTTAGCTTTGATTTGCTCTTTGGCTGAAATCTTCTAGTCAAAGATGTGTCACTAAAGAACTCAAGAAGTCTAACACAAATTCAAATAGATATAGACACATATGTGTGGAAGTGTTTATTGTTGTGACATTAGTGCTGATTGCTTTACTTGTAATTTTAGGTTTATCCCATTATTCATAGGTAGAACAGTCTAGATCTACATGTGCCCCTCAAATATAATTTCCTAATGACAATAGTTTACCTGCAATAGATGAGAAAGAGTTACATGTAAATGCTTCTATAGGGTATTGTTCATCGAATGTCTAATCTAAACTGCTTTATGAATATGTTGACACTATGGATATTAAGGATTACTACAGTTGTATGCAATTACCTGTATAGTTGCTTAGAGGATTATGTACCACCATCTCCCCTTGACACATGGAGGTACCTGTAATTTATCGCTGAGCTTAATCTATGGGAAAGGTCCTTTTCAATGCTATTACTCGCATCATAACTTGGTCTTTTCTGAAGTTCCTGTACTGTAGCAATGGAATGGATGTCCTGATGCTAAAAAGACCTAGATAGAGGGACACTTCTTTAGACCCACCATGACATTGGATATGGCTCATGCACATAGAGTTAACTTGTTTACTAACAGATGTAGAAAAGAAAATGGGAAATCATAGATTCAGTAGAAGATAGAAGAAGAGACATTTTGGCTAAATAAATCACTTAAAAGTGCCACAACGGGCTAAAGAAGAAAGCGAGCATAGATTAGTGGGAAACATGGCAGCATTATCTTTAGATTCACAACATAAAGGGAGATTATACCTTTTCATTAGGAAATCCTCAACTGTTACAAATTTCATAGGGAATAGTGAATGTGACCATACATTTGAACTTTGAGGGAAACTGGGGATTATATTTAGATTGAGCAGATCCTGTTTCTCATGGAGTCTATTATATTTGTGGCAAGAATTCATTTTACAGGTTACCCAGTACATGGTATGAGGCATGTTACATGGTGATAGTTTTTCCAAAAATGTATCATGTGGGACAAATTGATGATTCGACAAGGGAACATCATGTGAGAACAAAAGGATGTGCTAGTGATATTATAAGAGACATCTTTGGTGTTTTGATACCATCCATAAGAGTGATACTCAACTCACACAAGATTAGAAAGCTTTCTGCTGCAGTTGATAAATTATCTACTCGTACTCCTGGAGGATTTTTAGTTATAGATATCGAAATGGATGCAATCTGATCCATAGTTTTGTAGAATTGACTTGCTTTAGGTGTCCTTCTCGCAAAAGAGGGCAGAGTTGTTTAGCCTACCACTACCTAGGAGGGGAGGAGTTCTCATGCCCCTTCTGCAAATTTTCATTAGGCAATGTCTTCGGATGGCCACATACAGGACTGAGGTATGGGGCATTACCAAATGTAATACTATCCAGGCAGAAGAAAATAGATTATGCTGAAAGGCTTTGGTGGCTCCGATTTCCTCTCCCCATTTTTTCTGTCACAGTAAATTTAATCTACCCTTTATAGAAAATTATATTAGTGCCCACCCTCCCTTGTTTTGGTTAGCAGTATGGAAAAACAAGGAGGAAAGCCTTACAGGAGATATTTTTACAGATTGCCTCATTGCCAATAAAGGCATGAACATTCCTTAGTGAGCAGGGGTGGAAACTTGTCTGCAAAAAATTGGCTACCAGCAACTTTTTGAGAACCCTGAGGATAATAATGCTATAGCGAAAAGGAGCTACAGCTAGCTCTGTACACATTTTTTTGTGATGGAAGATCGGCCATAGAGATCAGGAAGACGAGTGCGCCAGTATATTAGAACTTTAGAGCCGATAGATTATTTGTAGGGTACCTTACTAAACCATTGGGCCGCTGGGAGCTTAGCTATTAATCCGCTTTAGGACTGACACGGTCAAGCATTGTTATGCTTCTCCTCAAGCTTTCAAGGGAATCTTGGTTCTTTGCCTTGTCCGTGTAATGGGAGATCAGGTCAATCCACACTGCACTTATGGTTGTTATTCTATGTACACAAAGCTTATTTTTCTCTCCTTAATAAAGAAGCAAAACATTACAGACTTTAGGGTAGCATTTTCTATGTGGCTTTAACTTAATGATGATGAGTAAATTGCTCACACATCTGCTTTCCTGAGAACTGCTGTCTGAGCCTGCATCTCGATGATTAATGATAAAATCTGAATATATAAACATGCAGTATTGTCTCATGCATGGTTGATATGATATGAAATTTGACTATGTATTTTTATGAATTGTTTTAATTATTCATAAGTTTTATCGCACAGTTTTGTATGTGTTTTTATTGTGTATGTTTGTACTTTTGTGGATACTTTTGTACCTGAATAAAGGTTGAATTGATTGATGGATTGAGATGCTGATTTAATTTTTTGGCTAACTAGACATTTGTTGCACTCAACACTCAATTCAATATTTATTAAAGATTTGGAACTCCTAGGAGGTCCCCATACATATTATTACAAGTAATAAAACATAGCATCATTCGACGAAAAATCATAAAATTATCAGGAACCTGCGTTAGCAAGGCTAAAATTCCTTTAAGTGAGAGCAGTCAATATTGTCAGTTATCCCAGTACCGAAAATACTTAAGGTTTTCTAAATTATATATTGTATACAGAATAAAATCCAAAGTGCAGTTTCAACTAGAGGATGAATTTGGAATTAGCAGCAAGAAGAAGGGAATAACAGAGCATCTCCTAAAATGCGCAAAGGGCAGTAAGTATCAGCCAGTTCATATGCAGAACAAAGTCAAAAGTTCAACTTCAACCAGAATATTCAATTTGGAATTAGCAGCGAAAAAGGAATGACTAAGCATATCCAAACATGTATAAATAGCAATTCAGTAGCAGCCAGTTCATGTTAAAAATACATCCAAAATCCCACTTCAGTTAGGTTTTGAAATTAACAACAAAAACATAGTGGGAAACAAACGCAACACATCCCTAAGGTGCAAAATAGCAGTAAATAACAACCAATCAGTATGCAAAATACAAATTGATGAAGGACAAAATACTAATACTTCGCAAGAGGATGACAAATAAGGGGGTTAGCCCCCTGATTAAAAGAATATGTTAAAGATTTAAAATATATACATAAACTCCTTAAAATAATGTAAAAGTTTTACATACACAGCTTCGTTTTTTGGACAAAAGAGATAGTCTTGTGCTGATGCTACATTTTTAACACCATTTTGTAAAAACACCGGCCGAAGCTGATACCGACTCGAGGCCAATACTGGATAAACAAACAAAACATGGTCCAGGGTCTGAATGATCAGCTTACACAAGTTACACGTTTTTCCATTACTCAAATTCTGGGACCAGTTTTCTGTTAAATCATTTAGAGGTAAGAGATTTGTGCGACATAAAATGAGCAAACGTCGAATTCCTTGTTCTAAATTCCAAAATAAGTATTTTTGTGCAATTCTTGGTGAGTTTGTCCTTGCTATTAGTTTTAATCTATCTTTAGAATTGCAAAATTTAGTATCTCTATTGAAGCTAATTTTGCCACATAAGGTTTTTAGGAGAGATTTAAATCCTAATGGTGGGAGTGTGAACACTGATTCTTCTTGTATACCAAAGGTTTTTAGTGCCAATGAGAAATCACAGTAAAAAAGTGATTACCTCCCTTAACGTCAAAGATTTCATGACACATGAAACCTTTTAGTGAATCTGGCTCGCTATTTTTAGCTGATATCCCCAGCATATAACCCGAAATAAACCTTGGATATTGGAGCTTATCGAACCGAATTCCAATCTAATTGCTGCCATTAGGACTAATGTGTTAAAATGACATATTTTGAATTGTATCTGACCTTCAATCCTATCCAAAAAACTTCAGTCCTTAACAGGGATTGATTTGATCGCATAGAGCAGGGTTGGAGTAATGTTTGCCTTAAAAACCATCAGTAGATGTAAAAAGTGGCTTCTGCCCATAGCACTGTAAAAAATACGCAAACCATTGGTGTGAGATGTAGCTTTACAAGTGCTGTGTTCAATATGAGGTTTGTTCTTCGAGCTGCCTGTTAAAAGTTTCCCTAAATAAAGGTATGAGTCTACCACCTCCAGCTTTTCAGGACCAATTTGCCACTTAAAGTTACATGATTTTCTACTTTTAATACTTTTCATAATTAAAATTTTACTTTTAGAGACATGTTTTTTCAAAAAGTGGACAAATGTATATTTTTGTAGTGATACCTGCTTTCTATTCAACTCAATAGGGGTTAGGTCCACTACTACTATATCATCTGCATATGAAAGACCCGCAAAAGGCTGGGTACTTATCTTTGGTGCATCTCCATCAGTTTGAGCAAAGCAGTCGGGTAAATCTGCTATATATAAAGAGAAAATAGCAGAGGTGCTAACAAGCAGCCTTGTTTCAAACCATTTTCTGTAGGGATTACATCTGATAAACCTTGATTTCCACCTATTAATATCTGGCACCAAGTTTGTGAAGGTAGTGCAATAATTAATTGTAGCAGGGGTGGAGGCAAACCCATTTTTTGCAATTTTATAGAGGTCGATCTCCCTTATCGAAGGCTGTTGAACAGTCTATGAAAGCCATGTATACATTTGAGTTACAAGTAATTGTGTATTTCTCCTCAATTAATTTCAACATAAAGATATTGTCTAGTATAGAAAGATATTTCCTAAAACCTGCTTGCTCTGTGGGGAGGACTTTCTTTTTCATCACTCATCCCGTAAGGTGATCGAGGATACTACGTGCAAATATTTTCCCCGCCCCATCCAGTAAGGCTATTTGCCGATAATTACCTGGGTGTGTTCTAGGGCACTTTTTGTGCAGAGGAATTAAAATACTTCCCGACCAAGATGGTGGTGTCTTCCACTGGGAGTAGCAAAGATTAAATAGTGGAACTAGATAGGTAACCCACAAAAGAGGCTCCTTTTGTACTACCGTCATGAGAATTTCTTTAGGGCCCATTTTTTATTAGCTCCGGCCACTTCATCGATTGAATGTACGTAATTGGATACAGAAGTTTTAGACTGGTCGGGTGCCACAATATTTAATCTGAAGGAATTGGAATTTGCAGAATACAGTTTTAACAAATGAAGTTTCCCTTCCTCTTCTTTTATGGGTATAGGGAGAGATTTCACTCTAGTGCCACAGCAGTCGGCGATTATTTCCCAATACCTTTTGAAATTATTTTTAGAGACTGTCTCTTTTAGCTGTATCCATGCTCCATCTTCCTTTAATTGCCTTAGGGAGCATTTTTTCCTCTGTCTTTTCCACTTTAGTAGGTTTATTAAATACTTCGCTCACACAAAAAAGTCAGGAACTGAGCCCTCACTAATTTATTTATTTCCCTGTTTATGGTAAGCAAAGGGTTAAAATGTGATCTCCGTTTAACAGGAGCATGTGTTAATTTGCAAGATTTAGCCAGGAGACCTATATTATAGGAAAAGGCTTCAAGTAAATCTGTTTGAATGGAGTCACTCTCTACTGTTATTAAGTGCTGCTGATCTCTTATTAGTGTTGATAAGTGCTCTTTTAATTTAGCGGTCGTTTGAGTGTTCCAGTGAATTCTGCCATTTGTTACATTGAACCCTACTGTGTCACCTTTAAAGCTCCAGGGGCCTACCTTAGCACAAGTAAAATCAAATTCAAAACAAATCAGCATATGGTCACTGAAAACATTTCCTAAGACTTCCATATTTGTAAGTTTACGGAACAAATATGCAGAAACAATTAAATAATCTATAATAGATCTCCCAGTTGTCGCCTTATGAGTGTAGTTTGCTGAAATATCTTTTTCTAGCCTCCCATTAGCAATTATGAGATCTAAACTTCACAAACCTTCAAATAATAGAACTCCTCTTTTGTCTGTCCTGCTGTTATTCGGAAATTGGGCAATGGGAATATTTAGAGCTTCGTTTTTTTCGGTGTTAGAAAATACTGTTATGCTATGAGAGGAAACTTTAGAGTTCAACTGCCCAACTAATAATAGAGACCTGCAGTCTTCAATTTCCTAGGTAGAGGAGATGAAAAGGAATAGATCTTTTAGTAGATAAGAGGAAGGTAGTTATGCATTTATGATCAACAAGGAGTCCAAGTGAACCTGGCAGTCCTTATGATCTAACTTAATCACCTGAATTAGGTTGGAGGCATGAAAAATGTCTTTATATGACCAACTGAGGCTTGTACTTAACAAATAGCGATACCTCCTTTAGCGTGACCTCTATTCACAGGGAGGACAGACCGGCTCAGCACAATATAATCTTCGGTGGACCAGTTCTTTGTGATCCAAGTCTCTTGTAGACAACTATATCGGCATACTGCTCTTTCAAGAATAATTGTTTGTTATTATTAGTGTTTGAGCCGGCTGAGTTCCAAGATATCACATTAATATCCTTGCTAGGAAGAGTTCCCACATTTTAGGCCTGAGGGTCTATTTGAATTAAGAACGCCTGCAACCCAACTCTATTTCTCATCTTCCTCCTCTACGGGAAGCGCGTGCTGAGTATTTTTCTCTGTATTGACCTTCCTACCTTCTTTACCGAGGAAAACCTGCAAAGTACTCTCTTTCTCCGAAAAAGATATACCACTTGCGGGGGATACTAGATCAATGTTAGGCAGCTTATTTTGGGCCACTTTTTTTAATGATTGCTCTGGTACTAGAACATCAATGCCACAGCATCGTAGTTTATCGCTGTGTGCCATTATCAGGTGGGAGATAGCTTTGGAGGCAAATGTTACTCTTGCACCCCTAAGATTGTTATATTTTTTTAACCTCAACCAGAGCAATGTCGTTACTTTCAATCACCTTTAGGCCTGAAATTTCAGCAAAGCAACCCAACAAAAAGGTCCTATTCATATATAGTTCATGATCAAAAATAAATGAGAAATCCAAGCTAAAAGGGGCAGGCTGGGAGTTATAACCTAGGCTAAATACCTCAGAAATATTATTATTGAAACTATAGATAACATTATTACCTATGGAGGAAGCAAATAAAGAAGCATTAGGGTTCAAAATACTCTGCACAATAGGAGGAACTCTTATATCTAATGTTACTGTAGCTTTGGTAGATTTAATAGGTACACTTGAGTTCAGAGAGGAGGAACAAGGACCCGATAGATTGTACTCGGTTTGTCCATCTTCTTTCTTCAGACCATTTAAATCCAGCTTTGGTGATATATTATGGACAAGGTTAGGGTCGAAGGGTAAATGTTTTGACCTTTTTTTATTTATCCTTATGCGTTTTTCCCTTTTTTCCTTCATCTTTTTCTTACGGGCGTCGTTACTTTTGTTCTTGATAGCGTTTTCCTTAATGGGTGAGCGTTGACTTTAAAACCATCCTCTACAGGCTGCTTTGAGGTATTTACACCAGTTTTTAGGAAGATAGGGAAAACCTTTTGAATTGTATTTGAGTTTGTATTTTCTGTCTTAGTCTGCGGGCGGAACGTAGATAGAACCACTGTAGCTAAAGACTCAGAGTCGAAGAGCTGCTGTAAAGTAGAGGAGTGTAACTTATCAAGTATATCTTTGTTTTCTTTCATTTTGGTTTTATTATTTCTATTAAAGAAAGGCTTACTAGCCTGGGTGCCAAAGAACGTGTGGAAGAGAGTCTGTTTGAGTAGAATATAGCTTGTCAGAGTCTTCTTTCCAAAGAAGGGGGGATTAGACTTACTAAGGGGAGGTACACAAGCTTTTACTGACAATAGTTTTTGTTCAGAGGTTAAATACTTTGTCAGGGCCAAAACAGAGTCCAAAATAGAGTTGGAGTTGCTTACTGATTTCTCCATTAGGGCACGGATGGAAGCCAGAACTCTTTCTAAGCAAAGTAACAATTCCGACATCAACATTTTTGACTCTGGATTATTAATTAAAGGAAGAAAGTTTGGGGATAATTCAGGAATTAATGAACCCCGAGAGTCTAATAAGCTTGTTCCACTGGGTGTACTACTGAACAGTTGCTGTTCCACAGGATGATCCTTAGAGGAAAGTAAAGTGGTAGGAATAAGAATCCTGGAGGATTCTAGATTATGAGCGTGAGAGAACTTATGAGACTGATCTAAATTCATGTCAGGTAACGTAAAGTCTTCCATTATGTGTTCTCCCACTTTTAGGACCAGTTGAGAAACTCCTTCGGATTCAAAGACTCCATTTACAAGGGAGTGAATGGTTAGATTTGCCAGCAAGGAGTCAGCCATCCTAGATTCCGAATGTTGATGATCTGTGGGCCATGACCCCCCAAATTTAGACGGTAGTATGGAAGGTACTACTGGTAATGGTTTTTCAGGAATTACCTTAGCCTCTACATGATCTTCATGTTCTTTTTGGAGAGACTCTGGCATCCCTACTGATTTTACTGATTTTAAACGTGTTTCTTTTTTGGAAAGAAGGAAGGGATGGTATTGGAACTCTTCAATTCGTTTATTTGCAGTGAGTTGTTCCTTAGAGGATTAGCTCTAGTTTTTTTACAAGCTCTTGTGTACACCAATCTGCCAGAGTGTAATTTTTTTGCGGTCATATCTTTGTTCTTATATTATATTACAAGTTCCTTATCCGGGTCAGCCAGCACAGCCAGCACAGCCCGAGAGGTATGGCTCCAATGGCTCCAATGCGCTAATGCGCTGATGCTCCGATGCGCAGCTTATGCTACACCAAGCACCGAGCGCTGAGCGCAGAGTTTCCACTCTCTGACATACAGTACACAATGTCACAATCTCACAAGCTCGGGTGAGAGATGTATTACTGGCTGCCGGCACTGGGCTCTGGGGCTCAGAAAGACGCAGGAAAGCGCAGAAAGGGGAGCCATGCTTATCTCCAGTAGTCAGCGCTCTTGTCTACAAAGATCTTCAATGCTCAGAAGTCACTACAGTTACACACAACAGGCACCCTCTAGCTCCAGCATACCTCCAGTAGATCTCTTGACCCAAAACAAATTACAGTTGAAGATTTTTTAAGAACTTAGCGAGGTTGTGGCTGAATTATAACTGGGTTATAATGGGGTTATACTGGATCCTTAGTTGATTAATTGCTTGATTGCTTGAATACTTGGCAGCTTAGCGATTGGCTGGCCTGAGTGTTTGATGCCTCTCTGACCTAGAAAGGCTTAAGTTGTTTAAAAATGCATAAAATGCTTAGAATGCAAAAAATAACAGGGCAAAAACAAAGGCAAAAACCAGGGCTAAGCCACAAGGCTAAGCCACAAGGGAGGGGAGGGGGTGGGGCAACAGGCTTTTAAAATATCTCCTATGTCTCCGAGCCCGTCAGCCCCCCTCTACCACTCCACCGCACTGCACCGCTCCGCCTCAGGCCACTCAGTCCAATCTTTCAGTCCACCTTCAATTTGACTCTGCTTTCACTCTACAGTTCTACGCCATTTAACTGCTCTCTTCTTTAATTCACTTAATTCGCTTTAAGGTGATTTTGTGATTTGATGATTTGATGATTGATGATTGATGATTAAATTATGTGTTCTCCTTGCCCACCGCACGCTACACCCACCTCCAATCGCACATACCACACTTCATGCTGCGCCCACTGGACTTCACACTCTGCAAACCAGGCTATTTTTGAGAAATATCTGCAGTTTCTGATAGCTGGTAGCTTATCGGCTTAGCGGCTCCTCCTCGTTGCGTCACAACGTAGCATCAACGTAGTGTCAACGTCAAAGTCAGACATTTGTTGCAGGTATTCACATGCATTTTTTGTTGTAGAATAGATGCATTAGTGTACTAGAGATAGGAAAAAGAGCCTGAGAAGAAGACCTTGAAGAAGGAACATGGGGAACAAGAGCGAACTGAAAGACCTCTTTAGTAAATGTTACCAAGTAATGTGTACATGAGAAACTGTTGTTGTTCCCTTGTCTAATATGCATTTTTTTCCAATGTATCTGTCTGCTACCTGGGAACCTGACTGAAACAATGGGCTCCTGATGATGCATGTAAAGTGGGTGTTACCCATTGGAATTTATGGTTTATAATATAGTGTTCACTCTGCCAGACAGCAGAACCCTTTTTTCCAGAGACTCTGTGGGAGGTCTCTTTGGAACCTTCTTTACCCTTTAGAGGTTTAGACCTCGGTGCCCATTTGATCATTTCCTAAGTGTGGCTTAGGCTAACACTTTCCTCCTGAGCCATAGAAGACTCTTCACCAATCTGCTAAAAATTGTGACACCTTCTAAGCTTAGTTTCTTTTGCTCAATTCTGATTTCTTTTATGGAAATCCCTGACTTTTGAGACTCTTTAGAGAATTAGAACCATACACTTTTTCTGGATCGTAATTGCTGTTATTCTAGATTTACATATGCATAGACAACAAAACCTGAGACTTTTCTCTGAGCAGCAGTTTCTTTTATTAATATTTTGTATCGCAGCAACAGAATTTCTTGTATGTTTAATTCTGGTGTGCCAAAACTTCTTCAGGAGGTTGTGTTTTCCAGTTGGAATTCTGTATCTTTATAGCATGGTGCTGCAAGTAGTGTATTTAAAAAAATATATATATTTGTATTTATTTTCACATTGTCGAATGTCACATAAATTTTCCATTCAACAGTTTGATAATTTATATAATGTCGTACTGCCATGAGGGAAGGTAAATTAGTTACACTCATGGTATGTCAATGTGTCGCTCTCCAGTGCGCTGCAGTTCCATTTCCACCGTTGGGGAAACACATAGGTTGCCACGGTGTGCATTTCACTTGCCCCATTTTCTATCCCATTTCTTTGGACACCCTCTTGATTTAAATACCTCCTTCTCTGCAACCATGCATTTATCAAACTCTCTTACCCACATTCGGGGAGAACGCCTGTCCGCCTCCCCCCACCCTTTTGCAATCTCACGTTTGACTAAGGTGTAGCCCAATGTGGTCAGTTGTTGTTCCACCTCTGTTAGGTCAGTCAGCTCCCACATATTAAGAAGACCCAGTCGCGGCATAAGGGTTAGCTATTTCCCCAGGGCATCCTGGATGTGAGTCTTGGCCCCCTCCCAAAGTGGTCGCACCCCTGGGAAATCCCAAATCATATGATAAAAGGATGCATCTTGTTGGCAGCCCCAGAGGCAAAGCGCATCCGCCCTTGAGCCTTTTTTTGCTAGGGTTACCCCGGTCAGATAAGATCTATGTAGAATTTTGAGTTGAATTAATCGAAAGCGCAGGGTGATGGCAGCTTCCCTAGGGAACATTAGTGCCGCTTGCCATTCCTCATTGTCAATGGGCCCGAGATCTATCTGCCATTTCTCTCGAAGATTGTGGAACGTGTCAGGTAGGTAGTTACATAGTTTTTTGTAAGTCAATGATATGACTTTATTACGCAGCGCTCCGTTAAGTAGCCGATCCTCCAAGGGGGATGACTCTGGTATGTCATTCATATCAGGAAGGGCTGTGGTAAGGGTATGCCTAATTTGTAGGTACATAAATACCTCTCCGTGGGCCATATCAGATTTCTCTCTCAGTTCCCCAAACTTAAGGATCGCACCCTTCTTAACCAGGTCCCCAATGGTGGAAATCCCAATGTTGTCCCACTTGTGAAAGACGGGCTGGTGACACAGAAGTCCCAACTTTTGGGTATACCACAGTGGCGTGGCCTTCGTGAGGACATTTGACCACCCAAGACGGGAGTTTGCCTGTTGCCAAATTGTGATTGTATGGGCTGTGGGGCCGAAATATCGGCCTTTGCGAGCCTTTGAGTACAGCGCCCCCAAGTACCCTGCTGTCCCTGTTTGATATTTATGCAGCAAATAGGCTGGGTCCATAGGGGAGCGATATATCCAGTGATTTATCACCATTAGTTGCGATGCCCAGTAATAGAGTCTAATGTCCGGGAGGGGAATGCCCCCATCATGCCACCCCTTAGTTAGCTTGCTCATCGCGATACGAGGGGATCCATCGTCCCATAATCACGTCCGGATTTCACTCTCCACCCCTGAGAAGTACTTATCTGAGATCCTGTGGGGACAGTTCTGAAGAATATAGAGGAAACGTGGAAGGGCCAGCATCTTAAAAACAGCCGCCCTGCCCACCAGAGAAAGGGGCAGGAACCTCCAGTGCTTAACATTCGTGTGCAGCCAGGCCAATGGAGCGGCAAGGTTACGATCATAGAAAAGTTGGGAGTCTGGGGTTATAAAGATTCCCAGATATTGAAAACCTTCCGTGGCCACCTCTAACCTGCAGCCCGGGGGAAGCCGGGGAACCTGGCCCCGAAGAACAAACAGCACCGACTTGCTCCAATTAATAGCATATCCTGAATACTTCCCAAAGTTTGTAAATATATTTAATACCCCATGTATAATCTATACGGGGAGGTGAGATATAACATTATGTCGTGGGCATATACCAATATTCGGTTGTCATGCCATTCTGCCCATTTCAACCCCCTCACCATAGCATCGCGTCTGACCCAGGAAGCTAGTGGTTCCAACATTGTGGAGAAAATTAGGGGGGATAGAGGACAACCCTGTCTAGTGCTCCTTTTCAATGAGAATATGCGAGACGCATAGTTGTTCACTCGCACTTGGCCCCAAACACCTGTATAGATCAGCCTCACCCAGCCCAGGAACCTCGGGCCAAAGCCCATGCACCTCAGTACTTCGAATAAGTATGGCCACTCAATTGACTCAAACGCCATGGAGGCATCAAGGGATAGCACCACTGCGTCTTCCTCTATAAACTCACGCCGTGCGAGCACATTGTGGAGACGTCGGATATTGAGCGCCGTATGTCTCCCTGGCATAAAGCCAGATTGGTCTGGATGGACCAGTGAAGAAACAACCGTAACCAAGCGTAAAGCTAGTAATTTCTCAAGGATTTTAGCTTCCACGTTGATTAAAGATATTGGCCGGTAGGAGCAACAATCGTCAACGGGCTTCCCCGGCTTACGAATCACAACTATTGATGCTAATCGCTGATCCTCCGGCAGGATCTCCTTCTCATAACTTTCATCGTACATGGCCCGCATATGAGCCGCCACCTGGTTGGCTACCATGCACGTAGTGTTTTGAACATAATTTTAAATTTGTAATAAACCCTCTTAATCTAAGGAACTGATTCCTGGCCCTCATTGTGTAGAAAAATGGGTTACACTGTTAATTTAATTTTGATTGATGTTAATGCTAACTCCCATCTCCTATCAGTTGGAGAGAAATGTTAGTCGGAGGACCTCTGGTAAACAAGTGGGCCCAGGAAACGTTATATCACCTGTTACTCTTGTCCAACCTATTAAGCCATAAAGTGTCCAGAAAACTGGCAGCCAGGAGACTCTTTGTGCATTACAACTCCTCCAATCTCATTCCTGATGAGCCACAAATCCCAAAACTTAGCACACTGTTGGTCCCAATAATACACTACGGGACACACATTTGGGAGGGCCAAAATGGCCCTCCCAAATGCGCCAATAACTTTCCAGGTTGAAATAATAAACTACCTAAGCCAAGTGGACAATATTTCTGTAAACAATTTTTAGGTCACTGTATTTCTGTTAGAGGATATTGTAACTAACTCTAGGCCTGATTCACAAAGGTAAACGTACGTCTTTTATAAGTTTACCCTTTTTCATTATTCGACAAACTGAATTTTAATGGTAAGTTTACATACAAGTGTGAAGATTCCACAGTCAAGGTGGAGAACTCCACACGTAAAAATAAAAAGGTAGGCCTGTCCTACTTTTTATGTGTAGAGTTGACTGCGGAGTCTCCGCATTCGTAAACTTACTATTAAAACGCAGTTATGTGAATACTGACATGCAACCTTAGAAATGTTTAAGCTCTTTTCCTACTACTAAGAGTAACTCTCTTCCATAGTATTTATTTATAAAACTCTGTTCCCACTGGCATTTGACTGTCTATATAAAAGTCATCCTTCTGAAGTTTTTGAGTCAGGTATTCCTTTGTAAAAAATATGTGAAATGTACTTTTCTAGTAGCAATTAGCGGTTATTTGGCAGGTAAACAGCCTTTCAAAGATTAACATTAATGTCTAAGACGTCAAAAAAGAAAAACTGTAAGCTACAAACAGGAACATAAAAAATTCTGGTGTCAGCATAGAATTGTTGTCATCCTTTCAAGGAATACATCAGACTGCTGTTTGTCACTTCAGCCGGCATTATTTATTAGCTGTTTGTTCAAAGAAGTGTGTGCATGTATGCATGGGTTGACTTATGCTCAGAATGATAACGTCCAAATGTGCAACCCATCAGGAAAGTGCTATGAAGAAACAATTTCCCTAAAAATTAAGTGGCATGGGAGTCTTTCGAGGGATGCATGCACTGCTGTGTTTGCAATTTCATGCTCAATCTTAAAATGACTTGGGTTGCACAGACGTTTTTCCAGTATTTTCCAATTGGTAGAGTAATTGACGCCCTATTTTCCGTATAATATTTCATGTATTTCATGTGCCTGCAATTGAGCATTATTCGTGTACGGTAGGAGTTTCGTCCTTCTTCGGCATAACACGTATCTATGTGAAAAATCCTTTTGAGTTATGCTGCTATATCATTGAATTATTCAAAATGAACATTTCTACCACGCAATATTATATTTTCTTTTATCTATTCATAAAATAACAGATCACTATCTGTATACTTGAGATATTCTTTAGGTTGACTATTTTGAAGCAAATAAGAGCTTGCATGTTACAAATTTACTGTTTTTGGTCTTTGTAATTGCGAAAACCCCATAACCTTGATCCTCCATTTTGCGTTGAAATGGTATACCCTAATCGAGAAAAAAAATCAGATTGCCAATTAAGAAATGGACAAAAGACATAGGCAGGCAGAATTCACGCCCTTCCTTATTGAAAACGTATCTTCTCCACTAAGATGTCTCAGAAATATCCTTTAAGTTCAGCATTCTCTGCAGGAGATGAAGACAGAGATGATGATCAACAACATTTCGGGAACTAGACTCAGAACTTTTTGATTTAATATGGAACACTGGTAGACGAAGGGAGGCACTCACTTAACTGCAGTGCCCAGTGACGGAGGAAGGTCTAGCGGCCCCAGACTTTGGTACATAGTATTTGGCAGTTCAATTTAGGTCTGATAGAGCTGACAAAAAACTCAGCAGCGCCCCACAGAGTTCCTCAAGCGGAGAGTGAGGTAAGTTGCGCTGCTCGCACTAATTTTTAGAGGCGGGAGTTTGTCCCATGCTGTAAAATCAGCCTGAATGGCACCACGTGCAACACAAGAGGCCGCAGCTTATTTCTGTTGGTCGAGTAGATGTTCTATTTGAGCGACAGCTTCAATGTGAGCGGTAGGTTTCTCAAAGCGAGCAGTAGCGACATTCTGCGACGTTCTGTATTGAGAAAGTTCACTGGGAGGTGGTCTATAATCGGATTTTCCTCTCTAATGATCGCCATCTAAATGTTGGTGAGCCACGAGAGAGGAAAAGCTTCACGCCGCTATGCCAGGCCTAGTACAATTGCAGTGGGTGACGGAGAAGTTTTATGCTAGTAGGGCAGAGATACCATGGGACAACTCTGATACCCCACAGCAGCAGTGGCTAGGGCAATTGATAGTGGAACTCCATCGCACAGTAGCAGAATCACATGAATTTCAGGCAGTTGCCAAAGAGTACTGGGCCCACTGCCAACAAAAATAAAAAAAATGAAGAACCCCTGTTCACACAATATATTGCTGCTGTGCCTATCTGCCCTTGTCCTCATGAATAACAGGAGCAGTCTGGCTACATGGGTTGAGTGAGATATTGAAAAACCTAAAGATCTATATAGAGCGGGAGAATTCCTGTCATTTGACTAGTTGAAGGATGACTTTGACATACCAGCGGGTCACTTCTTACTATTTGAAGAGATAGTGGTGGCTATTAGGCGTATGTGGCCGGGAAAGCTTATCTGTGCCTTCTTGAGAAACACTAGGGCTGTTTTGGACCTCTATTGAGCCCTCAAATCTGAAATAGTTGCTACTTTAGATACACTATAGGACACGTGGGAGGCGGATGTGAGAATACCCATTGCAGAACCAGACGGGGGAAAATATTGGAAAGGATGCGAAAGGTCTCTAGAAATGCGCAGTTTAAGTTGATCAACTTTTTTTTCTTACATAGGACATACCTCACACCTTGTAAAAACAATAAGGGCCAAATTATCAAGGAACGGCGATAACATTATCGCCGCTTTAGCGGCAGGAAACTGCTGCTAAAGCGTTGATAATGGGCTTGATAATATGCCCTTGTGAATTCCCATAGAAGCCCAGGTTCTGGTGTGAACCTAGGCTTCTATGGGAATTCACAAGGACATATTCTCAAGCCCATTTTCGCCGCTTTAGTGGCGGTTTCCTGCCGCTAAAGCGGCGATAATGTTATCGCCGTTCCTTGATAATATGCCACTTTATTCTTCCAGCGTGTCTCAGCCACATTCCCAAGTGGCAGGGATATTGGAGCAGAAATTCTCCATATGGTCTGTGACTCCCCACAGCTCACCACATATTGGAAAGATGTTATAGCACTGTTTAATGATGTCACAGATTGCAGCATTTCCAGGAGACGAGTGGTGTGTCTGCTGGGTCTATACACTTATCCTGCCAATGCAAGATTACAAGCACATTTTTCAGTTTAGCCCTGATTCTAGCTACAGACAGATCACACTCATGTGGAAATCAGCATCAAGCTCTACAGTAGATGGGTGGAAGGTGGGCCTGCTTAGATTGGCAGGATACAAAAGCGTCACACTCATCAGAGAAGCAAAGAAATCCAAGGGTTCCATGGATGCTGGTAGATCTTGTGTCTGGTAGAAGAGCTCAAAGTAGACAACCGTGCCTCGGTCAGTGATTCTCCCTTGCAATAATGGGCTGCGGCATCAGTACATGCCCACCAAGTGATAGCTGCTCAGGATTGATTAGCTGACAGTCATAAGGTTCTTTTCCAACACAAACTGGAAATCACATACATTTCCCTTCAGCAACTTAAATAAACATTAGGGACACTTGTGGCATTTAGGATACAATAGTGACCTGGCTTGGCTATACATAACACTGCCATGGGACACCAGGATGGACCGAGAAAGGGTGGAAGGAGAGAGTGGTAGTTGGGAAGTGGATCTATTGGGAGGCATTCAGAGATGTGGTCAGTAGGACTATTGCAGGTGGTTAAGTATAGACTGTCCTTGCGTTCTTACTCAACTATAGTTTTCATAGTTTTGACCGACAACTGGATGAAGACAAGTCGACCTTCAGTGGGAATGTTCCAATATGAAAATGGCAATAAAATTTGTTTTATAAATGATTTATGGCAAAAGATGCTAAAAATGAAAAATCTGCTCTGATGCTCATGTGCACTTTATTTGTGGAATTTATGGTGGTGCAAGAAGCTGTGTTTTGGAACCTCAAGGGAAACCATTTGCCAAATGTTGGGAGATGAAAGAAAAATTCAGTAATTGGATGATGAGGTTGTCGTAGAATCACTGTGTGACGTGATTCCAATTGCTTCACCAAAGGCAGTGTTGCTGGTCAAAGTGCTGAAAAAGGTGGCACTGTTAGTGACAACGATGTACAAAATAACGTTTGTCAAATATTCTGATGTATGTTGTCATTCACATACACAATGAAGTAGTTCTATATGATATGTTAGTATTTTGTACAACCCTGTTCATTTTGTACATCTGGTAATAAATAGCCTGCAAGGGTAAAGATGAAACAAGGTAAAGGACTGTCAAAATATAAATGCACAGACACTTTGATTAGTGAATACTAGGTAAATTAATGTGTAAAACATATTTATTAGGACACAGCTGTGCAAACATTTTAACCTCTCCCCTTTTACTCCCAGATGGATCTGCATGGAACTTGGCATACCAAACATTTCTTAATTATACATTTTTTGAAAAGCTTGAAACAGTTCTGTCAAATGGTGCTAAAGTTATATGCAAACCAAAAACAAATCATTTTAGTCTCGGTAGTCCCATCTGGGTAGTTATAGGTAGGTCAGCTGAATCATAGGAAATGTGTTTATTGTGCTTCTAATAACTTTGGCCATGTTCGATAAATCTCTCTGAAACTTTCTGAAAAGGGGATACGTAATGACTAGCTTGTGCACAGAGGGTTTGGCGTGATCCATCAAGCACGGGGCAAGAAAAAATGTGAGGCCCCAAATCAAAAAAATCTGCATGCATTTTCCATTGACTTCTTTAAACAGGTCTGCAACAAAAGCTGCTGAACGGAATCACACGAAATTTGACAGGAAGCTAGATCTTGGTACACAGGTGGTGCTTTTTGTGATTTGGTGTAAATCTGTTCAATTTATTTTGAGAAAATAATGTTAAAAAATATTGATACCTGGCACATAGGTGTCCAGATATGTTCTGATTGGCCAATTTAAAGGGGACTAGCCGATCCTGAAAAATATGTTGATACAGTCATTACAAGACTAGGGACTTGGTCCCTGTGCCCTGTAATTGAATTAAAACAAATATGTAGCAGGACAGAGTGAGCACCCCCAGGCCGCACAAGGAATGTGAGGAGGAGGGCAATGGTGTAGTGAAGATCGTTATCTACATATGTACAATGCTAAGTTAGCATAACTGCGTTAGATGTTAGAAAGCCATCTTGCCGCTTTTGCTGCTTTTGCACACGACACTGTAGTCACATGTTATTAAATTGAGAAATGTTTACTCGACTTTGCTTCACATGAGAACTGTCTGTTGTTAACATCCCAAACAGTGAGCAGCGACCTTGGTCTGTACACAGTGTAAAAGAAACAGTCTGGGTCGCTAGACGGTGCATGTTGTTGAGTTCAGGTTGATCGGCCCACTAGTTTAGCGATAACACGCACCCAGCTGCAAATACCTGAAAGTCGAGTGCTTTTAATATTGCAGTGTTACATGTTTTCATTACATTCGGAAGAATAGCGTTCCTAGGAGCAGAGCATAGCTGATCCTGCGATGTGAACTCTCTGAGCTGATCTTTACTGTATGGGGTTCCCCATTCAAGCCTAGAGACCTTCTATTAGTCTAATAATACTATTAGTGTGTTAGAGAAATGAAGGTGGCTTAGATCCACTGTCATTTTAGTATGATTACTCCTTTCATTTTCTATGGTATTGTAACTATGCTGATGGTTTTGATTTTAATCGTTTGTCTGCTAATGTTAGCCAAACTGCTGCATCTTAGGACACGAGGTTTATAAAATAAACTCTTTAAACTTTTTACCATGTCTCTGTTTATTCTGTTGTGGACTGGTACGAGAATAATTATGAAAAGGTATTTCTGATTCCCACCATTCCTGAGAAATATACTAAGTCGCTTGTTCTGGGTTGTCTATACATTGGGACCGCCGAGCTAAACCTCGGATAACGAATGGGACACTGATGCTGGCCGGATAAGGGGTTCTGGGTTCTGAGGTGAGTTTTTGGTACACCGCAATTCACTGAGGGCCTGGGTTCCTGTGCATAGTTCTGCGCATAAGCAGAATCCCTTCAACATGGCGCCCAACGTTTGGTCAATTGATTTGAGACGCCTTAGTAGTGCTTGTATTAGTCCACAACACCCTCACTCCGGTTTCCGGATAACGGGAGTGACGGTTTAACCTACCTGTGTTTTGACTAAATAGGTTCCTTCAAGCTTGATCATTAAAAAGGTTATTTAATCTGAACCCTAGCGCTACTGAAATACTGTAGATTTACTGTTTGTGTCCTAATGGCGGTCGATATTCCAGCTCATAGCCGGGCACCCCTGAAACGTTATCTGGCGCAGTATGGGGTGCCGGACGATGGTATGGCTGTGATTTTTGTGGTAAGTGCCGATGTGTTGTTTCCGTTTGAGTTGTTCTACTCTTGGGTTACTTTGCCGGCGGTGAGTGAAGTCGATGATACGTTCCACTCTTATACTGCCATGCAGCTACCAGCCAACTATACGCCATATAGGACTCAGGAAATTCCAATTTCTGCCTGGCAGCATAGCATTTGGTTTAATGGCACCCTTCCCCATGCGGTTATACCGGCGAGAATGGGCCCTTTGTCGATTGCAGGGGCCACATGGCCGGTACTGGCCGGATATACGCCTCATCCCTTCAGGTGGCGGTGGCTGAGTTGCATGTACTTCACACTGCCCTTATTACAGTACATAGGGCTTTAGTGCAGTACGTGTCACGCAACGTGCAGGTGGTCGCTACTGCTGTTGCGGGACATCAGACAGACCACCACGCGGTGGTTATTAGTCCTGTTATGGTTAATTCGGTTGTCGGCAAGCGACCCCAAAATAGGGATGATTTCCCTTATTGGCTTGCTGAGAAATTTGACCAGTTAGAAGCGGTTTATCCGCATACGACTCCTGTGGAAACACACAGGATCCCTACCATCACTTTGCCGAAAGACTTAGTCTCAGATATGGCCGATTGCGAGAACTGGGGTAAGGTCTTTGTAGCGACATACTCAAAGTGCTTTGGCACTCCGTCTCTGTCGGTACTGCCCTCCATTATAAAACGTGTTCAGGAGAATCATGGTGCGGAGGCTGCTGTTGAATTGGGAATGAGGCTTGTCGGTGTGTTCGATGTGGTTGCTACCATGATACTGGGCAACCTCAAAGGAGATGCTATGCAGTTCCAGGTGCTTAATAAATTAGAAGCGATGGACGAAGACGACAAGCCGAGGGAATTCGCGAAAATTATCGCGAACGCCTATAAGCAGGTTGGTCGTAGCGCTTTAGGTGTTAAGCCAACTGTGAAGAATCCTGATTTAGTACAGCAGACAAAGGCAAACTCGTCTGGTAAGGACGAACGCCCTAATTTTCCAAAACAAAGTTGGCGGGCAAAAAAACAGGAGAAACAGCAACAATACAGTCAGGTAGTGAACGCACTTATGATCTGCACGATCGTGCTACTAATAAGTCACCTGATAGATTTCAGGTTTCTGAACAATGCTCTCCTCGTTCTTCACAGGAAACATCGGCTTCACAGTCCGGTGGCGGAGGCGCTGGCAAAAGTCGGGGGCACCGCAAGCACGTGAGCAATCCCGACAGACTGACGGAAAAAGCAAGCAAGAGGACTCTGTACGTCAAAGACCCCCGTTTCAGTAGAAGAAAGTTGCTGCACTGACAGCGAGGTATGCCTCAGATGGTACGGACGCAGCTTCAGAACCTGACATGGGCGCTAACGCTGCTAGACAGCGCGGCGGAAGTTACAGTAGTGCGACAAGCACTGTGTCCATATCTGGTGGCGACAGCAACTGATATATTTGTGAACATTGAAACTGCTGACACTCGGGTGTCTCCCCCTGATAGACTGTATAATATAGTCATTCAAATTGAAGGTGACATACAACGTACAATTAAAGGTTTTTTTTGGGATAATCTGACCACTACCTATGATATTCTGTTGACGGAGGCAGATTGGCCCCCGGCTTTCGTTTTAGATGCTCCTAGAGGGGAGGAAGTAATCCTCCCGTCCTTTGCACACACTGTACCTAAGCTAAAAAGTACGCCGGGGAATGGGCTCAGGTGCAAGCGCCTGCGTTATATCAAAATCAGGTTGGCTGGGATAAATAGTCTCCCGGCCATGAGATTCCGTTGCGGACTACGCCCCAACCTGAACCCCAATACCCCATTCGACGTGAAGCTAGACCTCACGTCACATCAATCCTTGAACAATTGGAATATCAGGGAGTGATCGAAACATGTGTGTCACCTATGAATAATCCCTTGTTCACTGTGACGAAGCCTGACGGGTCGTACCACCTAGTTTTGGATTACCGGCACCTAAACTCTCATTGCCGGACCTGTGCAGTACAGAACACCCACAGTTCGGCTCTCGTCGATAGTCTTGTGAGAAAAAGGTTTAAAACCACACTTGACATTTCCAATGGCTTTTACAGCCATAACCTGTCCTCTCTTAGTAGTGAGTGGACGGCGTTCACCTCTGGTGGCAAACAAAAACAATTCAAAAGATTACCAATGGGCTATAAGAACAGCCCAGGAGTCTTTGCCGCTCGCGTGGTCTCCCTCTTAGAGGGTATAGACATATGTGGATGACATTTATCTCACAGATGACGAGTTGGACCCGCATCTCCGTCGCGTTGATCGCATTATTATGTTGTTTGCAGACTTCGGTTACAAATTCAACTTTGCGAAGTCACACATTGCGGAATATACAGTGTTGTTCTTGGGGTACGAACTCAACAATGAAGGTCGAGGATTGGCTCCGCACTTTCTAGAGAAGTGCGCATGCCTCCGTGCTCCTACTTCACTGAACAAATTACAATCCCTGCTGGGTTTTCTGAATTTCGGTCGAACTTACATCCCGGATAATGCCCAGCGTATCAAGCCACTTTATGCCTTGGTACAACCTACTTTTTCCAAATCTTGTTGGCTGCCAGAGCATTCAGCTATATTGCAGTTATTGCAAGCTGATCTTCTTGCTTCTAAATACTTACTGACACGTGATAACCACACTAACCTGGTCATAAGAATAGTGCCCGGCGCAGTTGGTTTCACATACTTAACATTCAATGAGGGCGACACCGTCCCCATTGCTTACAAATCTCACTTGTACACTTCAGCTGAACTGCGTTTTTCCGCTGTCGAGAAGGTTCTGACAGCAGTGCAGATGGCGATTCTGAAAGAACGAGCGCTGTCGCAGGGAAAACGCATGTTGGTGGTAACACCCTATCCTGCCCTTGAGGCGGTGACAAAAGCGAGTGTACCGAATTCTAAAGCTTTGCATCCAAGGTGGATACAATGGGCCACTTCCTTGACCTCACCGGACGTCACATTTATCTTTGACGCAGCACTTCAGACTCAGGAGTTTTTGCAGTATGAATTCGTTCATCCGGCTCCTCTGTCCTTGCGCCCGCTCAAGGATTACCATTGTGTCATATACACTGACAGTTCTGCGCAACCCGCAACTGGATCAAAGCACGCCTATTCAGCGGCTTGCGCAATTGTAGTCGGTACTTTCATACATGGTGAATTCCAGTCCGATGTTGTGCATACGCAGTCATTGGATGATTGTACCGCTCAGTTGGTGGAGCTTCGTGCTCTGGTGCTTGCACTGGAGTTTGCTGATCCCTGAGTCACTACACTTATAGTGAGTGACTCCTTTTATTGTGTTCAATCTTACAACGACAATCTACATTTTTGGTCTCAGAATGATTGCCATGATTCCAAAGGTAGCACGATTAAGCATAAACTGCTTTGGGTTCGAGTGGCAGATCTTAAAGAACGTCTGCCTCTCGTGAATGTAATTCACACTCTTGGTCACCAACGAGTTGGTGTCCATGCTGTCGGCAACAGCCTAGCTGACGAGGCAGCAAAAACAGCAGTGGCGAAATACTTAGTAGCAGCAGTTAAAAGATCCAAAAGTAAGATTGATGATGACATCTTGGCAGCTATTGCTGCTACAGAGCAGGGAACGAAGCCACCGAGAGGTTTCCCTGCTCGTTACCATTATCGCTTAAGTCCTGATAAAGTCCCATTAGTGAGGATTAATGACGTTGGTGACAGATTGATTCCCAACGCGGACTGCAGATCTTCTTTGATATTAGCGGCTCGGAGGGCATGGCGTCCGCGCATGCCGGCGTTGCGGCTGCTGTATCTCTGCTACAACAACGTTACTGGTGGTGCGGTTTGTACAAACAGGCCAGAGCTTATGTTCTTAATTGCGACATTTGCCAGCAGATTGAACCTTCAACTGTGGCTCGCCCACCACAAACTCAGTTGTACATATCTAATAAACCATTGGGTTGTGTTTATTTAGTTCACTGCGGTCCTTTTACCTCTGATACTGCGTACAAATACATCTTGGTTGCAGTTGATTCGTACACACGTTTTCTGTGGGTGTGGCCACAAAGGAGTGCTAATTCTCGCACTGTCATAAAAGATTTGCGTGTCTTTGTTGGGAGTTTTGCATGTGGTACCTTTCATTCTGATCAGGGCACGGCGTTCGCCTCTAAGGCGTAAAAAGAGGCCATGAGAAATTTGGGGGTCCAAGTCAAATTTTCGTCTCCATACCGGCCTGAGGTTAATAGAGTAGTGGAGCGAATGAACCGTGACTTAAAGAAATCTTTGACAGCCAGAGTTTTGGGTACTGGCCGGAACTGGCTAGCCCACTTGTATGACGTGCAACGTGCACTTAATAATCTCCCTAGAAGGTCTCTGGGTGGGCCGACCCCATACATGATGCTCTTTGGTGTACGAATGTTTGTCCCAGACCTTGATGGTCTAGACATGGCGGCGTCAGCCTCACCCTTTGACGTAGATGAACACTGTGCTGTATTGCAGAATCTTCAAGAAGCCAGAGACAGTCTAGCGAAGGAACACGTACCCTCCTCGTCTGAAGCTGAACTTCAGATTCCGGTAGTCGGCTGGCTACCTCGAGTTGGTGATCTGGTCCGTGAGAAGGTGGAGAACAAGAAGGAGTTTGGCCCCTCTTATCGTGCACCGGTTCCAGTGCTTGGAGTGCAGGGTACTAGAACAGTCATTTTACCTCCACTTCCTGGTCGAAAGGATAACAGGTACATTTTGATTGACAATGTCAAACTACAGCGAGTGGCCGATTCTTCTTAGTATGACTCCGGCGGTTTCCTGCCCTTCGATGCTGAGAAATTCTGTTGTGGCCCGAGCTTCTGACACAGTGCCTGATGTTACCATCGAGATGCATTCCGTTACTGGTCCCTTGTTTCCACAAACACCTAGTGGTTTGCTTGAAGAAGTTGAGTATGCTTATCCTGCGGATGTTACCTTGCCTGTTTTACAATCCACCACAGTTGCCCTCTCACAAGACTCTTTTGATTCTCGTTCAATGACTTCCATGGTCCCGTCCAAGGTTTCAATTTTTGTGGCTTGGTTCAAAAGACATTTTTAATACCACCTTGGACTTACATTTGGCTGATGCTCATATGTGTTTTTTTGTTTATGTCCATTGGCTTTGTGGTAGTGTTTTTTAGACTTATCAATGGACACTACCTGAATGAACGGTCTACGATTCGACTAATTAATGGAACTTTGGCCCCCCACTCCTCATCACACATTATGAAGAGGGACCAGACTGTTGTGAACATTACTGCCTGGCCTGTACGTGATGGAATCGCTTGGGATGCCGTTAAATTTCAAATTCATGGCCCCACTGAAGTGATTAATGTGCCAAATGTATTTCGTGTTTCTATGGGTGATGTCGTTAAGCAGAACATTCACTCAGATGATTGGGATGTTCAAGCCATAGAAGCACTGTTTTCTGATTTGAAATATTATGCTGCATTTGATGCTGAGGATTTGTATTTAGATACTGCTAATTATGATGAGCAATTTTGTTATCAACATTATGGCACGCATTTCCTACACAAAGCAAATACGTTTAGAAATGTTGTAAATTATACACAATGGGAACACTGCCCCGCCCCTAGGATGGGCAGCTCTGCCACGTTAGTGGAAAAGTTCACTTATTTTTCTGATTTTAGTGTGTCCTATCCGGCCTCCTTTTATTTTAAGGTTGCGCCTGAGTCTGCTTCTAAAGTTAGACTGACACACACCAAATTGTTGTATTCCAAGTCCTTTATGGATGAGTTGGCAATCGGCGGGTATGATCTGTGGAAAGCTACAGTCGATCTTAAATCGGTTTGGGGCTCCAAACTATGGCAAGTACAGGGAACAGAAGCATTGCGTCATGCCTGTCTTATCCCGAATTACATGTTATTTTTAAATTCATCCATTTTTCAGACAACCTGTTTTGGATTGGCTACTTCTAAAAAATGTAATTCTCCCTCCGTTCCGGGTCTGGGTGCTTATCCCAATTGGGGTAATCATACGGATCTATCCCTTGCTATGTTGCAGACACAGGTTTCCAACACGTCCTTCAATATTTCTGAATTGAATCCGGAAGGGTGGTTGGTGTGGCAAACGAGTTCGGACTCCTGTCAACATCAGTTTCTGGATTTAAAGCAGGGGTATACACAGGTTCGTGTAGACCCCTGTTTTGAATCTTCTCACACTGTAACTACCTACTCAGTAGGGAAGTTATGCCAGTCTTGGCTGCAACATTCCACTTTAGCGTCTGTTAAACTTCATTTAGCACGATTAAATGACAAAATTGATTTGAATGATTTTGTTAGGGGCCTGCAGTTGGCAGGCCCAAACGATGGGTGTATGCTGTTTATAACGAGGTTTGGAAGTTATCACAAATTGAGGCTGCATCCAGATTACGTGCTATTGATCAAGCCAATATGGAAAAAGTGTTGGCTGTAATAGATAATAGTATTAACACCCTATCTTCTAGAATTTATACCTTAGATAATATTGGAACATCTGTGGTAGACATTGTGCAGGATGATTTGTCTGTATTGTATCATGGTCAAAATCAAATGCGTTCTGTTATGCAGTTTGCATGGACGTTGCAAACGTTAAAGGCAGGGAAGGTCCCTTGGGATTACATGAATACTTCATCTTTGTCCCTCCCTTTTAATTTAACTGCAAAACAGCAGTTCATGTCCATGAAAGATTCTACATATTCATTGCTACACATTGAAAAGTTAGAACCTTTGCCTTTCTCTGTTGCTGAATTGAATTCTGCTGTGTGGCTTGTACACGGGTTGATCACGTTACCGTTTCCCCTGTTCAAGTTTAGTTCATGCATGAAACATTATGCTCTAGGCAGGTATGAACAACTGGGTACTGCCTTCCTGCATGAAGTTTGGTCACTCCCTTTCACATACAGATGTGTGAGGGACGGCAAGGAGGTTTACTTGAAAGGTGAAGAGTGCACTTCCACTCCGGATCATTCTGTTGTGTGTAGGCACATTCAATTGCTTGGTGCATGTAATGTGCACGCCCCTAATTTAGCTTGCGTCCTGAAAGGGATTCCTGTGCCAGTTATTACTCCATATTTTACGCTGCTTGCTAACGGTAGGTATTTGATGCTAAATAATGAAGCTTGCTGTGGGATGTTAGTGGGAATTCCCTACATAGTGACTGTATCGCAGAGAGTGGTTTGCTGTAATAACGTCCTGTTCCCCCCCGGCATAGCCGGCTCGATATATCCATCTGGCCTTCCATTCCAACCTTGAAAGCAGAGTTCAACAAGATGAGCAGAATAAGGGCTCTATTGTCTCAAAAAGAAGTCGCGTTGACTTCATCCCGGGAAACATTTGTCCTTCACGTAGCAAACACCCGCACTGAGGTGCATGCGCTTTTGAATACTGATATGCCACTTCATTTCGGGACTCTGATTCAGACTATCTTTAATGCCTCGTCCACAAGTGGCATAGCTCATTTTTTTTAAATTGTGGGCTGTGGCCTCGTGACCTCTTTTCAAACTATTTTTGGAGTGATCCCGGCCTTTTTTCATTCTATTTTTCCAGTGTCTTCGGAGGTCTCCCTTTACTTCTCGCCCTCATAGCTGGAATACTGTTGCTGATCTGCGCCCTGCGCTATGGATGCACAACTTGCGTCACATGACAACATGTCCCGGCTGCTCCATCTTCGTAACTGGATGCTTGAATTCTATCGCACTTTACCGCTGGCAACTCTGAGCGTAGCCTATGGATTGTCCTTCAGGTTTGCCTACTTTACTTGTGTGCAGCCAGTCTTTCATTGCCTAGATTGTCCGTTCCAATGGGCTCTGGATTTGTGTCTGTCAAACTCCGTGTCTCCTGACCCGGATTATGATCGGCTAATGAGCCCCTTAGTGGCTCATGAGTTGGACTGTTCTGGTGTCGGGATTATGGCCTGTGCAGCAGCGCATGGAGTTCTTGGGAATTGGGACATCGGAACGGCTGCGATTGACTTCTTAGCAAGAAGTTATCTTGAAGAACACGCCAGTTGTCCTCGTCTGGTGCTGGAAGCTCCGGTGGTTGAGGAGCATGTATGTTCCTTCCCCGTCCTGAACTGGATGGCAGATAATTTGGCGGAACGTTCCAATGATTTCCTCTTGGAAGCTGTTGCAACTTATTGTGCCTAAACATTGATGGATTGACTTTTGTACTTTCATTTCGTCCTACGTCCTTCAATGATGTTTTTTTTTATCCTCTACATGGTTTTTTTACTCCGTTTTATCTTTTTTCTTTGTTTTTTTCTTCGAACTTTTTTCACTTCCCTTATATGAACTTATAGTTCATGCCCTTGGTTCCGTTCTATCAAACTTGAACTCTGCGTTCTTGCAAGTGCGCCCCTACTGGTTAGTGGTCCGATCAAGGGGGGGTGTAGTGAAGATCGTTATCTACATATGTACAATGCTAAGTTAGCATAACCGCGTTAGATGTTAGAAAGCCATCTTGCCACTTTTGCTGCTTTTGCACACAACACTGTAGTCACATGTTATTAAATTGAGAAATGCTTACTCGACTTTGCTTCACATGAGAACTGTCTGTTGTTAACATCCCAAACAGTGAGCAGCGACCTTGGTCTGTACACAGTGTAAAAGAAACAGTCTGGGCCGCTAGACGGTGCATGTTGTTGAGTTCAGGTTGATCGGCCCACTAGTTTAGCCATAACACGCACGCAGCTGCAAATACCTGAAAGTCGAGTGCTTTTAATATTGCAGTGTTACATGTTTTCATTACATTCGGAAGAAGAGCGTTCCTAGGAGCAGAGCATAGCTGATCCTGCGATGTGAACTCTCTGAGCTGATCTTTACAGTATGGGGTTCCCCATTCAAGCCTAGAGACCTTCTATTAGTCTAATAATACTATTAGTGTGTTAGAGAAAGGAAGGTGGCTTTGATCCACTGTCATTTAAGTATGATTACTCCTTTCATTTTCTATGGTATTGTAACTATGCTGATGGTTTTGATTTTAATCGTTTGTCTGCTAATGTTAGCCAAACTGCTGCATCTTAGGACACGAGGTTTATAAAATAAACTCTTCAAACTTTTTACCGTGTCTCTGTTTATTCTGTTGTGGACTGGTACGAGAATAATTACGAAAAGTTATTTCTGATTCCCACCATTCCTGAGAAATATACTAAGTCCCTTGTTCTGGGTTGTCTATACATTGGGACCGCCGAGCTAAACCTCGGATAACGAATGGGACACTGATGCTGGCCGGATAAGGGATTCTGGGTTCTGAGGTGAGTTTTTGGTACACCGCAATTCACTGAGGGCCTGGGTTCCTGCGCATAGTTCTGCGCATAAGCAGATTCCCTCCAACAATGGGATCCCCTCATTCTCTGGCCACAACATCGACAACTTGCTGTGGCCGCCGTTACAGGACTCTGGGATATGGACCCCATTGAAATGCATGTAGTGAATGGAAGGTTTTGGAGGTCACAAAAAGGAGCAAGTATAAAGGGTGACAGGTTTTAGTTACAATATAAATCATTTGTTGGTTGTTCCATGCTAATTTTAGGAATTGTGGTGTGTTCTAAGGTAATTTTATCCCGTGAAAAATGCTTACCTCTGCTGGGATTTTATGAATTATGTCTGAGATAAAACTGTTTTGTCATGGTTTTCTCATAGAGGTTATAGAAGGTGCTCCGGAAATTAAAATGAGACCATATTTTCTGTAAACTCACACTATCATTCTCAGCCTTTTGAGAATAAAGTATGACGTTTTCAGTAAAACATGTATTTCTAAAAGCAGTAGAAGAACGTTGGTTAAATCTATGTCAGGGCCAGAGGCTTTGGATTATGCTTCTTTTTCTTTACTGAGTAAAAACACAGCAGAAAATTAAACACTTGAAAACTTCAAACTACATATCCCATGAGCCCGCAACAGCTCAATGTCTCGTCCAATCATGGAGCTTCGTCTCCCTGTGTATGTTCTTGTCACCATACTCCATCCTCTTTGTTTGAGTATTTTGATATTTTTTACTTGATTGGTTGCCTCAAATTTTATGCTTACCACACTATTGTATTTGGAGTTCTAGCTCTTCAGAATTCTTTTGATGGCCCCGTCGGCTGAGTTCCAGTAAGGCAGGTGAAGTTGCTGCAAGCTCAGCAAGTTTCGTAGCTCGTTCATCACTGGCCGACTACCTGTAGAGCCGCCCGCAGTGGTCCTCAAGCTTTGGCCCGCCTGTCTGACTGGTGAATAATTGCTGTCAGGCACAGCACAGCCCTCCGGGACCTCTGGTTTGGGCACCCACACTAGCGCTGGGGCCCCCACCTCCCCATGCTCCATGGATGCCACAGCGGATGCCACTACCACCATACCGGGTCTCTCTGAGGTGAGAAGGCAGACTGCAGTGGCCCCAGGGGTCTGGGGTTCAGGTGTCCTGTGGCTTCTGATTTGGGTTCTCTCTCTGGCACGGGTCACGTGCCACCATTGGCACCATCTGCGCCGCTGTGATTTGTGCTGGAGTGAGTGAGTAGACAGATTACCAAGTTACTGTATTTTTTAGAGCTTTGCAAGTTTCTCAATTTGTGACGCTGCAGAGTCCATATTCCAACGCTGCAAAACCAAGTCTGGAGAAAGTAAATCTAGTGGAATAGCTGCATCACTATAGCACTGCTTTTGGTGAGCTTGGCAAGTTTACTTACTTTTCCACAGTTCCTCCATTTGTCTACCACCCAGCTCCCTCCTCCTTGCTCTGCACACCTGCCCCACTGTTTTCTGCTGTTGCTTGTTGTAACTTGCTGCCCCTTCACCTTTGGTGTACTCAGGATGCTGCAAATACCCCACTCCTCTGCTTCCGAAGCCAGGTCAGGACTGCTGAGGTGATACACAGCCGCAGGAGGCTGGGGGGTGAGACGGACAGAGAGAAGGCAAGGTATGTCCAAGCACTATTTCAGAGCAACCCGCATTGCTAGTGTCACCTCTATTGTTACAGGTGTTAAGCAGGGGGTAAGCCATAATACCAGGTGGTGCGGCAGCGTGTATCTCCTGGGGGCTGATATCAATTGCATGGCTGTGAAGGAAAGTGTTGCAGTGTGAACGGGGCGCGAGCACCAGTAGATTACCAGTGATCGCTAAGAGGGGAGACATTTTTGGTGGATTATTAAGATGCCCTCCAGGTGCTTATGCTTTGGTCGTCGCTCAATCACACCCTCAAGGTCCTCAATAGAGTTGCAAGGATCTGTTCCTGGCATACCAGGACTTACCTCTAATCACTCTAGTTCTCCAACATTGATAAAGACTATCAGGAGGAAGAAGCCTGGAGCTTGCCTGTCCCACCTGAAATCTAGTCCCTCCATGCTGTCCATGTTCACAAAGGGTTTGAGGAGTACAACATTAAAGAATAAGGAACCAGGAATGGTCCTAGGTGCTGCTGATGTGGACACAGTAAGCATATGTACTGCTCTCCCTGAGTCGACAGTTTGGCATTGCCTCAAGTGCTCCAAATTGAACACACTTGTACCAACCCCTCCAATTCAGCCTACTGATGATCATATTTTATCTTTAGAAGTTGGAGAAACTGAAATTGAAACTGAAATGGGAATGGAAATGGATGAATGTGTGTTATGTAGAGAAGTCGCAAAGACTGAAATGGAAATGGATATGGACTTGGATGATGACAAGGTTAAGCAAGAGGCAAGATGTTGTTGGTGTTAAGCTGTTGTCTCAACCTGTGGTTACAATAGAACTTACGATCATAGCTGTTATAACTAGCCCCTTGAAAGTTGTAGAGCCACCAACAGGTCCCTTACCAGTTAGAGTTAGCCCAAGAGTGACCCAGATTTATAATTGCAGTTTTGATCATGAGGTTTTGTAGGATTTTAAACTCCTGGACATTGCCTTACATATGGGAAAAAAATCAATAAATTGAGGCTAAACAAAAAATGCAGTGTGTGCCATGTGCCCCAGAATTAGCTTTGAGACTGTCGCTAAACTATACTGTTAGTTGTCCTCGTATGCCAGTTGTGTACAGTAGCACATCTTCGAGCACTTCACTTGCGCGATCATTGGGATTTTTGAATTTGGAAGCGTGCCCGAACAAAAGGTACAAGATGTTTGGCACACACTTAATGAGGTGTTGATGAAAATAGAGAAGGGAGGGCAAATTAGGACATATTTTATGCATTAGAGAGGATTCTTTCATCAATTTTAACCTTGCTTGAGAAATCCACTGCCCATTCTGAAAGTGTAATGATGTGATATCTCAGGCAAGTCAGACTAGCAGTGTAAGGGGGATAGAAATGGGGGCCCAGGTGGGGAATTGGAAAGGTTTGGAGGCTACTCCCTCAGTTCTGCCCAGGGATAGCCCTATGCTTGTTAATGCGTCTTGTATCAACCCAGAAGATCACAAAACGGAGGATCATCTGTGTGTCAATATAGAGGAAAACATAAATGCATTGGTACCCAAGAATACCCCACCGGTTTATTTTCTAAAAAAGGGAACACCAGGATGCTGTGTGATACAGTTATAACAAATGATGCTTCAGTTGTTAAACAATCATGGTCGAGTTAGATGTTGTTCCCCCTTGGGAGGTGTCACTCAGGCAGAAACTAATGGCACAAAAACACAAAAGGAGAAGAAGACCCGGCGTATAATAAAACGTAAGCCAAATAAACTGCGGTTTCTGACTCTATCTGTGGAGCCTGTCGATTCCCCCTTGCCTCAGAAGCTTAGTGAGTCCAAGCCCACCGGGTTCCTAGCTGGTCAGAATCCTGGGTACCCGGAGGTAAATCCTCTCCCTCCACCTATCACGGAAGATGAACTTGTAGGAAGAGGTTTAAGACCAGAAGAAGGGCACGAGGTGTTGGGGGTAACTGGACATAATGAGGGGGTTGTGCTCTAAATGGGAGAATCATAAAACAATGATAAATCAGGCTTCTGATCTTCTTAAAATAAAGATAAACCCAGACTCTGAGAATATCGTAGTAAAGACAAATGATGATCTGTCAGAGGTAGGGCAGGTTGGGGATAGCTTTCTTGCAAACCTTACTGGTAGAGATACTCTCCCTGTACGGTTAGATCCCAATCATGGGAGGTTTTATGAAGGAGGGTCCATCTTTACTTCCCCTATAGGACAAATACCAGAGTCAGGGGCTGAGTCAAGGCTGAGTGGTAGGGTACGTGTTGGACATGGGCCAGGGCAAGTACTAAATACCTAGGTGTTTGCTTCATTACTTGATAGAGAACTGGGCCCACTTAATAGAAGTTTCCTTTTGCAGCTATTATGTGAAATCGAAGATTTGAGATTATTAATAAATAAAGATATTGAGCAGGTATATTTAGAACCAAGAAGTGACCTCCCACTTTCCAGAGTACTTTAGCTCTGGAATAATCACAATGCTTGTATTGGCTAATGTTGATCATTTTAGAAAAAATGGGGTTGATGTTTTTCAGTTCAAGAAGCCAGTTTTTGCCCCATGTGAGTCCTATTGGAAGGATTACCAGGACATTGGTGGAGTGTTACCCAATACTAAGGGGGTTGTTAATTTGAAAGACATTGAAATCTCAGTCGATAGTACGTCTGGGAAAAGAGTGATTAACATTGTGGGACCCGTGGTTCAAAGTACCACTGAACATAGAGGGAGGGAGGAGGTGGCCCAGTAGAGTTGGGTAGCTAACTCATTGAATGCTTCCAAAGAAGATAAAAAAAATCCCTATGCTGAGGAGGTAGCCCTCCGAAAAATGTTTTGTCCTGGAACATGGCTGGGTTAGACACCCTAATGAACCATGATCCAATGATAACCTGCCTACAGGGAACATGGAGCTGCGCAGATTTTAATTTGAAGAATTTCTTTGTATTCTGTTGTGCAGCAAAACATTCAGCAAAAGTTCATGCAAGTGATAAATTAGCTATTTTACTTAGTTGCAGGATAAACTGGAATCCCCTGGTTATCTTGAGGAACTTCGATTTTCGATCGTGATCGAATCGACCTGCCATTTTGTGCTCCGCCGCCATTTTATGTTGCCATCACTCAGGCAGCACGGCGAACAAAGTCTATTCTGCTTTTTCTACAGCCTGGTGTCGAAAATACGCCTTCTGCCTCTGTTTGCAAAGCTGATGTTAGGACTGGCCGAGTACACTAATCCCCGTCTGCTTTTTCTAATCCCCGTCTCAACTATCTGTTGGTTCACACTATTCTTTTCTGACTTTATCTTATCGTCTGGCCTTCACTGTCTTCTGCTAGCATTCTCTCGTTTCACAACTGTCCTCCAACACACACAAACGTATCTCGCCACCTGCAAGTTAGTTACGAATCTGTTAATAAATTAGTTTAAGGGAGGGGTGATAAACACGGTTGCTTCGAGTCATCTGACACTTTGTTTTCAAACCTTTTCTATTGGTCTTGTCCTGTTTTCCAACTTTTCTTATTGGCTCTTTCTTATATGTTCTGGGTGTGTATTTGGTTAATGTATATGTTAACTATATAGTATAAAAGATTGTGCGCCACAGAGTGAAATGGCAGTCTCCTGAGAACCTACCTTGTACACTTCTAGGATAACTGTACTAGCTGCAGCTAATAAAATCCGATCTTTTACGCCGACAGAGTGTCCCGTGTCTCTGTGTAGCTGAGCAGGAGAACATAGAAGATTAAGGCGTACCCTGCGCCGCCAGGCCCAAAAGGTTCTTGTTCTTCAACTGGTGCCCAATGTGGGGCGGCTTCAGTGGTACCAGTTCTGCCCGAAGGTAGTGAGGAACCTCGCAAGAAAATTCCGGAGGGTTCGCGAGCCACATTAAGCAACCCCTGTATGTCGAAAGTGGTCCGAAGGTCTTTTGCAGCGTGGTTACTCCTTCCTGACGGCTACTGACGACCGCTGCCCTGACTGCCGCCCTGCCTTGGCCCTTTCTTTGGTGATGTATGGTAAGGCGAGATGATAGACGGGCCTCTGTTGGCGTGAGAAGACGTCCTTAGTTAAGTATTTGGTGGGTCGCTCCCACAATTTTGTTTTCTTAGTTACTTTGATCTTCCGGTTTCTTAGATTCGACTATTGCAATAGCCGAAGCCGAGGGTAAGTGCATTTGTGCTGAGTGAACTGAGTTTTACCCCCTTGAAGTTTGTGAACAGTCCGGTGAAATCACGAGATGCCTGGTCTGACTAAGTTTGGAAAATTTTGTTGCGTTGGTTGTAATAGGGACTCTTGTCCGATTCCTTCGGTTGGAACTCCCACATATGAGCTCTATTCAAAACATGGTATTGGCCCCATCGCCTTTAACGAGGCATGGACCCGATACACAAGGAAAGATGGTGTTCCAAAATTGCCAGAAAATGGTAGCTTTGAGCCTGGTGTGCAAGATAATTTAGAAGCAGTCTTATTCAAAAGAAAAGCCCGGCCGGCAATGTTTGACTCTTTCCGCCTTTGGCGTAAGGAAGCCAAACAGAAAGAAATTAAGCAAGCAAAACGAGATAGAAAAGCACAGGGTATGACAATTATACAGGCTGCCCAACAATTTAAGGATGGTGAAATTGATTATGCGACTGAAATTTCAGAGAGACAGCATCGCATGGCAATAGATAAATGCTATCCGGTGTTGCCTGTTTCACCTTCCGATAATAAGAAAGATATAGAAGAAGATCCCCTAATGTCCCATTTATTGAGGTTGCCTCCGCCCTATGTACAAGGTACTAATGCACCCCAGTTGTTACAGCCTGTTCAACTGCCAGTAGTACCTCCGCCTGTTCCGGCTCTTCCGCATTTGCCTCCTCCAGTTTTACCGCCTCTGCCAGTTTTTCCTTTAACTTCAACTTCTTTGCCCTCATCTCCTGATCTTCGATCTCCTTTGCCTTCTGCTCCTCCTGCAATTATCGGTTCTCCTTCCATTAGTTCGCCTAACACCTTGTCCCCTATTCTTATGTCTAATTCTCCGTCTGTGCGTAAGCGTCTTACGGATACCGTCACTGGTATTCTATCTCCTTTCTTTGAAGCTTCAAATGTGTCTCCGGCTTTTGCTCGAAGACAATCTCGTAGTCAGTTCCCAGATTCTGAAGAACGAGAGAGATAAGAATCTCTCGCACAAAAATGGATCAAAAAGGGTCCCCAATATAGTGTGCTCGATATTATGCTTACTTACTCACAATGGAATGCAACCACGCAAAGATATGTTTTTAATGCAATGTGCGACACTCTCATTAAAGAATGGGAGGATGTGAATTTAAATTCGGTTCCTCTGGGTCTGTTAGATGTTCAGACTGATTTTGATAAAGGACTTATTGTGGGTTCTTAGGTTGAGAAAGCTGTAAGGACACTTATTTCTTATAGATCCTTATTGTTCTCTCAGGCTTTCGTTGATTTTGATCCGTCGGTTAAACTGACACTGAAAAATTACCCCATGAGAGAGGTTCCTCCAGTATGGAAGGAAGAGGTTGCAGGAGCAGGTGCTAATCCAGCTATTCCTGCTCATTTTCAGCGTATATGGGTACATATCCCCTGGAAGAGATCTGAAGTTTTGGCCCTAAAACAGACTCTACCGGATCCTCGTAAAAACCCTGCCGGTTATTATAAAGAATTAACACAGACAGTTGATGCTTGCATCATGAACCTAGCTGATATCGATATGCTAATGGGAAATGTAGTCCCACAGACAATATGGGCTAAGATTCGTAAAGAGAATCACGCACTGGAATTAGGTGCTACTTGGGATGTTATAACTGCCACAGACAGAGACCAAGTGGGTGGTGCAAAGCCTGACGCTTTGATTTCAGAACTCCCTGGTAGGATTATTACACTAATGAAAACGATGATGCCTGCATTGAGAGTTAATTGGGATAAATTAGCGGCATGCAAAGAAAAGAAAGATGAAAGCATCTATGATTTCTTAACTCGTTTCGAGGAGACATTTATTGATCACGGTGGTCAAGATATGGCTACAGAGGGTGGTCAGCGATTATTTGTAGACAAATTCGTATTCAATTTGCTTCCCGAGCTGTCACACAAATGGAAAGATTCTGAAAGTTCATGGGCTGTTTCTTCTTCTGCCCAGATATTGGCTACTGCACAATATTATGAGAACAGAGATAAGGAGGAAAAAGAAAAGCAAGAGAAAAAGATGAAGGATTAAAAACGAAGGTTCTCTTCCAACAAGCTTATCCACCTCGTTATGTTCAGCCTCAGTTTCAACAGCCTCCGCAGTTTCAGAGGTTGTATCAAAAACCTGAGCCATACAATCCGCGACCTTTGTTAGGACCTAATCAATGTGCCTATTGTAGAGAAGAAGGTAATTTTAAAAATAGTTGTCCGGTTTTTTTACAATGCAACGGAGCATTGTCTGCTTCACGAGGTCGTGCTGGCCTCCAGTCAGCAAATAGAGGTAAAGGTCGAGGTATGTTGACCCAAGAACAGCGTTCTCCTCCCCCTACTAATTCCGTGAACTACTTTGATCAGCAAAATGCTCGGTCTACACAGTACTACAATGAGGATTGTTATATTGAAAACGGAAATGAAAGTCTTCATGCCAACTAGGACAGCCATAGACAAAGTAAGGGAGTTGTGTCGGTTCCAGTAGACCAGAATGGACCTTATGTTAATGTCACTACAATGGGTGTTTTAGAGCCATTTCTTCTAGATACTGGGGCAATGAGAAGTTCTATCATTCATTCTAAACTCCCTGGGGCACCTTTGTCTGGCTTAATGAATGTATCTGTAGGATTTTCTGGCGCCCCTGTTCGTAACCCAGTTTCTTGCCCTTTGCCCATTTCAATTGGCCCATATGATTTGGAAGCTCCGCTTCTTTTGACGAATGGTTGCGGTGAGAATCTGTTGGGTTTGGACTTCTTGAAAAGAATGCATGCTACGATATATTGTTCTCCTTCTGGTGTACATCTTACTTTAGGACAGAAATTGACTTCTCCAATGTATTTGTCCAAAGATCAGTTTCCACCTGAATTGCCTACTCTTCCAGCAACGCTTTGGGCCACGGGTCCGAATGATGTGGGCTGTCTCAAAATTCCACCTTATGTTGTCACTCTTAAGCCCAATGTTGAATTACCGCGTATTCCACAGTATAGAATTTCCACTGAAGGTGAAAAGGCGCTATTGGAAATCATTCATGATTTGATTCAGAAGGGTGTGGTTGAAGAAACGAGAGGAAATATATGCAATAGTCCTATTCTTCCTGTTCTTAAATGCACTGATCCTTCTCAGCCACCTGTATATCATTTCGTGATAGATCTACGGGAGGTAAACAAAATTGTTGTACCACAATTTCCTGTCGTCCCAGATATCACTGCTCTGTTGACAATGATACCTTCCACAGCGACTTGGTTCACTGTTATCGATCTAAAGAATGTCTTCTTTAGTATTCCCATTGCCGAAGAGAGTAGGGAAATTTGTGGCTTCTCTCTTGGAGGCCGAAGCTTCCGGTTTAAGCGCGCACCTCAGGGCTATTGTGAAAGTCCTTCCATTTACAGCCAAGCTTTAACCTCTTGAGTGCCCATGACGAGCTGGTCTCGTCATGGGCCGCGGTTGCGCTGTGCCCATGACGAGACCAGCTCGTCATAAACCCCGCCCGCTAATGCAACGGCCGGCACAGGGCGGGGAAAGGGGCGGGCACTCAAGGGGTTAAAATGTCATCTCGATACTTTCCAATTGCCGTCTTGTGCTGCTCTTATGCAGTACATGGATGACTTGTTAATTGCTGCTGATTCAGAAGATATTTGCAAAAATGTCACTGTTGCATTGTTACGCCATTTGTTTAATCTGAATCATAAGGTTTCTCCTTCCAAATTACAATATGTCCGTCGAGAGGTTACCTACTTGGGTCATCTCCTATCAAAGGAGGGACGACGATTAACACCAGAACGAATTCAGACTCTTACGCAAATGTCTGTGCCATCCACGCAAAGGGAGGTACGTGCCTTTCTAGGTATTACTTCCTACTGTAGGCAGTGGATTTCTAACTTCTCTCTGTTGGCCAAGCCTTTGTTCGCACTCACTTTGAAAGATACGCCTCAGCCTCTTCCTTGGACTGACGAGTGCCAAAGGAGTTTCACTGACTTACGTACTGCTCTGTGTTTTGCTCCTGTACTAGGCACCCCTGATTACAGTAAGCCTTTTACACTCTATGTTCATGAGAGAGAGGGTTCTGCGTTGTCAGTTCTAACACAGCAATTTGGGGACAAACAACGGCCATGTGCCTATTTTTCGGGTACGTTAGATCCGGTAGCTAAAGCATTGCCTAGTTGCCTCAAAGCAGCAGCAGCAGCAATTTCTATTTGACAGTCCGCTGGAGTGGTGCTAGATAATACTCTCATTGTCATGGTACCACATGCAGTGGATACTTTACTAAACAGAACAAAAACGCAGCATCTTACGAGTGCTTGTCTAACTGGATACGAGCTGACGCTTTTGGCTAGTCACGTGCACATCAAATGATGTAATACCCTAAATCCAGCTACTCTGTTGCCCCTTCCAGATGAGAAAAGTGTTGAGGAGCAACATGATTGTTTCTTCCGTACTGAGGAAGAGACAAAAGGAAGAATTGACTTGAGAGACACGCCGCTAGAGCATCCGGATGGAACTCTATGGGTAGATGGTTCTTGTTTTAAAATGCCTAATGGAGATACAGTTTCAGCCTATGCTGTAACTACTTTACATACAGTTGTGGAAACAGCACGTATCAGACACAATTCAGCTCAAGCAGCAGAGCTGACAACTTTAACAAGAGCATGTGTATTGTCAAAAGGAAAGAGGGTAAACGTGTATACCGACAGTCAGTATGCCTTTGGTGTAGCATTTAATTATGGGCGTCTTTGGAAGGAAAGGGTTTTCCTCACTTCACATGGCACCAAAATACAACATGGTCAGTTAGTGACTGATCTTCTTGAGTCACTTACCTTACCCACCCAAATAGCAATTGTGAAGTGTAGTGCACACAAAAAGATTACAGATGATGTTGGCCGAGGAAATGCGTTTGCAGATGAAGTAGCAAAAAAGACAGCGAGAGACACTACAAGTCGAATGTATGTAGCGGGTCCTGCGAATTGGGTCAGAGAAAGAGGAATGTATGAGAATACAGTAGAAAGTGTAAAATCAATTCAGAAAGAGGCTACAGAGAAGGAATTAATTAGGTGGTAAGAAAGTACGGGAATGTTGGATGAAATGGGTTGTTGGGTGGAATTATCTGAACATCAACGTTGGCTGTTACCAGATGCCTATGTACTCCCAGTGGTTACTATGGCGCATGGTCCAGCCCACTTAAGTGCAAAAGGTATATGCAAACTTCTGGCTCCAGTGTGGCAGAATGAAGGAATCCCAAGATGTGCAGACAATGTAGTGAAACATTTTATTATTTGTTTAACGTACTATCTGGGGAAGGGAACTCCAACTCCAACAGGTCACTTTGCTCCTCCAACATATCCATTTGAGGTGTTGCAGATCGATTATATTCATATGGAGCGATGCAACAACCTTAAATACGTTCTGGTAGTAGTATGCGCCATTTCAAGATGGATAGAAGCATACCCTTTAAAAGACAACACAGCCTTATCCACAGCTAAAGCTTTACTAAAAGAATTCTTCCCCAGGTTTGGTTTGCCACGCATTGCATGGAGTGACAATGGGAGCGAATTTGTTGGCCAAGTCATGCAAAAAGTTTGTGCAGGTCTTGGTATCAAGCAAAAGTTCCATGCGGCAAAACATCCACAGTCAGCGGGTTTAGTAGAATGCTACAACGGTACGTTAAAGTTAAAACTAGCGAAAGTTCAGGCTAGTACAGGACTCAATTGGCCCGATGCTTTACCATTGGCTCTTCTGTCCACCAGAACTGCAGTACACTCTCGTTTGGGACTTAGTCCTTACGAAGTGGTTTTTGGACGCCCGGCTAATGTATGGGGAGTCCCGCACCCTAAGAAATACTCAGACTTGCCATATCCAATGTTGATTGACTACTTGCATGATCTTACGACTAAATTGCGTGTTCTCCATCAACAGGTTCAGAGTGCTTTACTGGAGGCTTCCACAGACCCAGGTCATTCCATCCGACCAGGTGACTGGGTCTGCACCAAGAATTTCCAAAGGACGAAAAATTTGGTGCCCAGGTGGAGGGAGCCTCGTTTAGTACTTCTGACCACGAGAACAGCAGTCAAAGTCGAAGGAAAGAAAAATTGGATTCACGGTGTGCATTGTAAGAAAGTGCCTTTGCCTTTGCCCTTTGATCAGTGGGTTCGTAGAGGCATTGGTGACTCTGAAAGTGAAAAAGTTCCACGATTCGTACCTTTTAGCGATGCACATCTGAATGGAACACTGTCTGAAAAAGAGGACGACGACATACTACAGCAAGCTGTACCATCACATCGTCGACTGAATACGACCAATCCACGAACATTGTTCCAAAACCAGACCACCCCTGGAAAAGAACACTATAATTTGAGACCCAGACCAAAGAACACTTAGAATCTTTCCCTCTTGTGTAGTACTCTGTCCCGGTTGCAGGGTCACGGTAGGAGTCTTAATTGTGACCTGAGAAGTGGCAATAGGCCTGCAGGACTTGCAGTGTCATAGGACGGCAGATAATCATAATTGAGTGATCGAGGAAGATTGCCGTGAGCATCCATTAGAAAGATGGAAACTACACAAGACAAAAGAGAGAGAAAGGATAAAATGAAGAAAGAATTCTGCAAATTAATGTACAGTCGTTTTAATATAACCTTATGTGTTATTATATTATTGTGTATTGTTTTGGCGTTTATAGGTTGGATTATTTATGCTCTGCAGCAAAAAGTTATCTCTCCTTCTTCCTCTTCGCCTTCTTCTACTATCTCTCCACATCTATTTCATACCCTTCCTCAACATGAACTCAGTAGAAGAACTGAATATTACAACAATTCCTTTGTCCAGTTGTTATATCAACATCAGTTAGTGGTCAATACAACTGACTGTTGGGTGTATGGACTTATGCCACATACCACAAAGAAAGGAATGCCGTATTTAGTTCTCCCGTCTTCTTATGAGGGTTCTGCTTGGGCTTATTTTGTCATTTTCTCCAATGCCTACCAAAGCAAGTTCAAACAATCCATTAGTTCATATATTGGTGGTCCAGATTTTAGTCACAGCTCATTGATAAAGGGAATGGTAGCTATGGCCAAAATCATGGAAAATAGTAAGATTTCCGTTGTCGAAAGGAAAGCGTATACAAACTGGAACGTCACCCATTATATCACTAGCCTTAGTGATAAGGTTAAACAAAGAAAATCTCCACCAATTTGGACTATTCCTCATCAGGGAAATTTCTGTCTGCAAATAAATGATCACACTTCTGACACCATACCAAGAAATAACTGTTCCCACACATACGTCTACTCCTCTCAGAACTCGCCTCCTCTAGTACCATCTCAAGGCACGTGTTTTATCTGCCACAACAGGGCGTACACGTGGTTGCCAACAGGTTTTTCTGGTACCTGCTATATAGCTTTCCTTCTTCCCCCTACATACACAGCTTCTGCAAACCATCATCGAAATAGATATGGAAGAGGGATTATTGATTCTAAAGACACAGCAGGACAAGAGGGAGGAGATTTCCTGAAAGGATTTCTTCCTTTTTGGGGTCCAATGGCCAACAGCAGAAATATAAGGCAACTGGTCCGTGTCGTAGAGACCACAATAGACATCACTGTAGGAGCCTTAAGTAATATCACGGCAGAACTACAGGCGGATCGTCTTATGACCTTACAAAATCGAGTTGCCTTAGATTTTGTTCTTGCGGATCGTGGTGGAGTGTGCAAATTGATCGGGTCAAGTTGCTGTATTTTCATACCCAATGACGCTCCAACAGTATACCAAGCTATCTCCAAGTTGCACATAATCTCTGAGTCAATTCTTTTCGGAATGGTTTTGGGGACTACTGTCCAAATGGGGTTGGAAAGTATTGACATTCCTTGGAATAATTTTGACCATTATCTTTTCTTGTTGCCTTTGTATGCACTGTGATCCCGCCATCTGTGACCTATGTGCTACTATGTGCATCCCCACACCCAAATCACCAAGAACAGAAAACATAAGAATGATGTTACAGCAACAACTCGATGACCTCATGGCTATCGACATTGACTCAGATTAACATGAGTCTATCTTGCCTGAGTTCTGGCAAAAGGAGGGTCTGAGGAACTTCGATTTTCGATCGTATTCGAATCGACCCACCATTTTGTGCTCCGCCGCCATTTTATGTTGCCATCACTCAGGCAGCACGGCGAACAAAGTCTATTCTGCTTTTTCTACAGCCTGGTGTCGAAAATACGCCTTGTGCCTCTGTTTGCAAAGGTGATGTTAGGACTGGCCGAGTACACTAATCCCCGTCTGGTTTTTCTAATCCCCGTCTCAACTATCTGTTGGTTCACACTATTCTTTTCTGACTTTATCTTATCGTCTGGCCTTCGCTGTTTTCTGCTAGCATTCTCTCATTTCACAACTGTCCTCCAACACACACAAACGTATCTCGCCACCTGCAAGTTAGTTACGAATCTGTTAATAAATTAGTTTAAGGGAGGGGCGATAAACACGGTTGCTTCGAGTCATCTGACACTTTGTTTTCAAACCTTTTCTACTGGTCTTGTCCTCTTTTCCAACTTTTCTTATTGGCTCTTTCTTATATGTTCTGGGTGTGTATTTGGTTAATGTATATGTTACCTATATAGTATAAAAGATTGTGCGCCACAGAGTGAAGTGGCAGTCTCCTGAGAACCTACCTTGTCTACTTCTAGGATAACTGTACTAGCTGCAGCTAATAAAATCCGATCTTTTATGCCGACAGAGAGTCCTGTGTCTCTGTGTAGCTGAGCAGGAGAACCTAGAAGATTAAGGCGTACCCTGCGCCGCCAGGCCCAAAAGGTTCTGGTTCTTCAATCTCCCATCCATCTAATCTTTGTAATGCCATGAAACTTAAGTTGGGTAATGGGAGGCTTGGTCAACACTCGTCTCTTTGACTGGTAACCGTATATATTCCTCCAGGGAGGGTGTCTGATTCTCTGGTTGAATCAATTTTTTTTTTATCCATAAAATCAATATTTCTGAAGAATGCACAATGATATTGGTGCTGGGAGATTTCAATGCAAAAATTTCAAACTATTCCGCCCTGGTCTTTCGTAACCAGGAGCTGGAGGTTGTATGGACCATCCCTGAGCAAATGTTGCCCGGCCATATTAGGTCAGATAAGCGTGGGCTGCATTTTTTGCATTGTTTGAGAATGAACGATCTTGTTATCTTAAATGGGAAATTCCCAGAGGATTTCCCAGCCTCCCTTACTTTTCATGCTTCTCGGGGGCTGTCACTTATTGACTTTATGGTGGTATCTTACCCGCTCTTTGGTGCTTGCACACAATTTAAAATATTGGGGACAAACTTGAGTGACCACAGTATTTTATCTGTCGAAGTCAGTTTGGAGATCAAATCCTTGGAGCCCTGGAATTCTATAGATGATAGTATTACGTATAATGAAACAAATGGCACATTTTTTGCATATAATTGATTATACGCAATTGAGCAAATATATGCTTGGAGAGGCTGGTTGAAAACATGAGCTGTGGTCCTATAAAGGAAAATCCCATCTCCTGGTTTGAAAAAAACCCGGGCCAGAGGCAGTAAGCAACCTGTAGTTAGTTCAGGGACAGTAAAAAAGTTAAATGAGGAGATAAATGCCCTAGTAAGGGAACAATTTCAGCAATCGTCTTTGATTAAGCAAATGGAAATTAGTAGATTAAAGCAGATAAGAAAGAGAATGCAGGCATCTGAATGTAGAAAGGTGGAGGACTCACACTGGATTAAACTAAGAGAGGTTGCGCACTCTGGTGACTTGCGCAACTATTGGGCTTTAATAGCCAAATACTGTGACAGTAGAGTTAAGGCAAAAGCCATTTTAATATCTGATGCAGAATGGACCTAATACATCTCACAGTTATATGCTTCAAATATGATGACCGGGTCCAAGTTAGAGGTATTTAAGGAGTTTCCCATGGGGAGTAACTACGGCCTCCTTTCTTGTAAAGAAATAGAGAGTTTCATAAAGGGGCAAGGTATTCATGTGTGATGGGCCCTTGTGATTTTCCACTAGCTGTAATCAAACAAGATATCTCTGCATGGGCTCAATTCCTTTGTCCGGTATTCTCCTATTGCTATGCACATGGGATTATTCCACCTTCTTGGGGAGGAAGTATTGTGATTCCATTATATAAAAAGGGTCCCAGAACGTCCCCTGCCAGCTTTAGGCAAATAGATGCGACTGGAAAATTGTTTGCTAAAAGCATACTTCTTCATCTACAGGACTGGGTTTTTGGAAATAACTTCATCCCTGCAGAGCAAGCAGGGTTTGTAAGCATAGAGGCACATTAGATAATAATACTGCCTTAGAAACCCTGATTGAAAAATACCCAATGGGTAAGGGAATGGCCCTGTACACTGCCTTTATTGATTTCTGCACATGTTTTGACCGGGTAGACCGGGGGCGTTGTGGAGGAAATTGGCAGCAATGGGGATTCCTATGCATTTGCTCAGATTGATTATAGCATTGCACTCCTCAACTTGTACTCAGGTTTTGATGAGAGGTAATCAGGGACTGTCAAATAAAGTAGAGACCCATAATGGGTTGAAGCAAGGGTGCCTGTTAGCCCCTCTCCTCTTCTCTCTTTATATTGATGACTTGCCGAGTAGGATGAGGCTGTGTAAGGGGTATTCCCCAAAAATAGGAACAATAAAATTGAGTTGTCTGCTTTAGCCGGATGACACCATTCTGATGGATCTAACCCCAATAGGACTTCAAAGGAATGTTAATGAGTCCGCACACTATGCGGATGATCATTTTCTAAAAATAAATATAGCATAAAGTAGAATTATGATTTTTAGATATCGGGGTGTAGAGTTAGGACAAATATGCGTTGGTTACTGGGGAAAGACGCATTGATTTAGTGAAATTGTACCCGTACCTAGGAAAACGTTTTACAAGCAGATGCTCTATCAGTGATCACAATGACCAATGTAAAAGTAGGGCAATATCTCAGGCATGCGCAATTGGTAGATTTGACAAATGTTGCAAGAAAAGACACTTTGCACAGGTTTTATCAGTATATTAAATTAAAATTCTGCCTGTACTCAGTTATGTCTGTGAACTAGTGGACGAACAGCAGTGAGGATATTTTGAGAAGATAGAGGGGCATATTTGGTGCCCGATCTGTAATTTGAACTGTGCAGCCTCCATAGCTGCGATCCTGCTTGAATTTGGGCTCCTCTCAACCTATGTGTTTGCCATGGCTGCATGTTTGAGATGGAGTTTATGCCTTACTGAACAGCGCTGAATATTCTTTATGGGCAGAGTTAAGACAGGAAATATGTGCAAGCCTGAAGGGGAAAAGCTTTGTTTATAGGAATTATGTGAAAGCGGCAGACTTATTTGGAATTGAGCTTAGTAGCGTAGGCTCTTTACCAAAACAAGCTTTGAAAATGTTAATTAAAAAGACCATTTATGAAGTCTGTCATAAAAGAGATACTGCCTTTTGCTTAGGTAATTCCGGCAATGATATAATAGCTGGGAGCAGTATTTATAAACAACCTCAAGCATATGTTGTATGGAATCTCCCCCATGGAGTGTGCAGAACTGTCCCGTTGTTAAGGAAGAATCTGCTACCCCTATGAATTATAACAGGGGCGTGGGAGGGATTAGACAGGCAGGACAGACTTTGTCACCAATGTGAAAGCTGGGTACAGAATTTAAATCACATTTTATATGTCTGTCCCCTATTACAACCATTACAAGGTCGATTGCTGAAGCCATTATATTTAAAATATAACATCACCACAGCTGAGGAGGCCCACAATGTCCTCTTGGTCCCCCCCTGTGAACAAGTGTGTTTTAAAATGTATATTTTTTTAAAACCTTTTTTAAATATATTTTTAAGAAGAACTAATGTGATGCGATTGGCTGTGGTATGCTGAAGAGGGTCCTTTGTGGACAATATTAATTGCATATTATCATTAGAACTTTGGATGATTTGATATAGCAGAGCCTTTTTTGTTGTATACTTTTATGTGGAACTCTTAGGAACTCCAAATCATAATAAAATTGAATTCTGATGACCCCGTCGCATTGGGCAGAAGTGGAACAGGAGCAGGGCTACCCGACAGCTTCATGTACTTCGCAGGATTAGAAAGCAGCCCTGTCTCCATTGAAACCTTCGACTTGGCTTCATAAGCGTTAGTAGGGCTTTGCCCTAGGGCATGTTGCAGTTGGTTCCCTCCATTCTTCAATTGATCTGGCTAAGGCAGTTTTCTTGTCTACTTAACTCTTGGTAGAGACTTTCTAGCACCTGCAGTTTGGGGTTGTTTCCCCCCCTGAGCCTCTCTTCATCATTGTATGACCTCTCACCAGCATGGCGTATGCCACATGGGCATATGAAACATATCAGGAATATTCAGAGTTGCCATATGAGCATCAACTTGAAGAGAGGTTAGTGGAGACACTGGATACCCATGTGCTGAATTCCATTTATAGAGCACTGATTAGAGCTCTGAACCCATTTACATGGCCATTAGTCTGATATGGCTTGTGTGATATAATCGGTGGACCCTATATCAACACCTTATCTCATGACTTTAAGGCCAATGAACCGGGCTTTGCCCAGAGAGCCTCTTCTGGGAGGTTTTTCCTCAGCAGAAGTCCTAACATAAATTGCTGCCTTGCTCCTCCAGGACCATGAGTTTGGGAGCTCAGCTTTTTAAGCCCTTGATGGGGTCTCTTCTGTCCCAACATCACACACAGCAGACTTGCCTTCTGCATCCTCCCCTCACTAATCTGAATCAGAACCCTCTGAAGGGGATCTGCAACCTGCGGCAAATCAGAAGCATAATACTCATCATTCCGCAACCAAGGTCCTGAGGCCAAGCAACTGAAACTTGCTGTTTGATCCGCAGAATACAGTTCACCCACACTCCACTGAATAGGTCCCATGCATGGAGGTGGCACATTATGTCCAGGACAGGTTACGCAAAGGGTTTGAATGCAAAGTGCATAACACCTTGAGATCAGAATGCCCTTGGCCCTTCTCTCCTTGGCAAGGTTGCAAACAAGCCAGAGTTAGACCCCAATAAGCCGACTTCCCTTTATAAAATTGCAAAAGACCCCAAAAAGGGCCTGGATCCAGCATGACACTGATGCCAAGATAAGCTCCGGGACATTTTTGGTCCCCTTACAAAAGATTTTGAGCTGGCTGTCTAGGTGAAGGATACAAATTCCCAGATGGATCCTGACGTGGTTATTGAATGGAGCTAGAGGGTGCTGTGTCTTCTTGGCAATACTAAATGCATGATATCAAAAGAACAGTCTTTTCTCATGCAGATTGAGATGCTGACTTGGCCTCTACAGAAATAGACACCATGGCAAACGGATTACTGTTCGGGACAAATTTGTCAAGGACCTTGGCAAATATGTCACTACGTTCATGGCATTGAACAAGGCTCAAACATCCATGAAGAAAATGTTTAACAGTGGCCTTTTTGTTAAGACTGGGCACTTCTGAGGTTAGGCGCTAGGCTTGGATTCCTACAATTCCCCCAACTTCTAGCCCACTTCCAACAGGGAAATTTATGGTCATGCCTACCAAGGTGGATTTCAATGAGGGACCTCGGATGCCACTTATACAGGTAGAAGTTATTCCCTCATCACAGGTTATTTTGGGGGGGGGGGGGAGGATACGATTTTATCTACACAAATGGGAGCCAACCACCCAAGATCCTTGGGTGTTGCAGTTCAGGGGTTCAGACTGGAATTTTATTCCACTCCCCTTCAGAAGTGTCACCCCACTCCTCTTCTTTTTTCACAAGCAGAGACAGTTTTATAGGCAACTAGATTTACTCGCTTCTTTTAAAGAGGACAGTGGCAAGGCTTTCACCCAACCCCCAGGGTTTTGTCAGCACAATCTTTTTAGTATGGAAGAAGGGTGAAGCTTCCTCCTGTTTCTGAACCTCAAACAGTTCAACTCTTGCATAGTGTATTGCCATTTCAAAATGGAGGGCATGCATTAACTCAGAGACCTGTTACAGGTGGGCAATTGGATGGTGCCTCGATCTCAAAGGCGCCTATATAACAGTCCCCATCTTGCCCCTCATTGAAGGTTCCCCCAGTTCAGCTGGCACCAGCAATGGAATGAATTTACCACCCTCCCCTTTGATATTTCATCAGCCATCTGGTGTTTCACCAAGTTGTTTCGGGCAGTGGTTCAGTATCTCAGGGAGAGGGGGGTGAGATTAATCATATATCTGGATGATATTGTCACCATTGAGCAAAGCAAATAAACTGTTCTCATTCACCTCTTTTGTGCTATCTAGCTTCTTTAAGATCTAGGGTTTGTCATAAACTCATAGAAGTCAATCACAATTCCTTCTCAAACTCTAGAATTGTTCGATTTTCAAGTGGGCTTGATCAGGGCTCAGCTCCGGTTGCCATTAGTTAAATGGATTTCCATCAAGAAAGAGTTGAGGAGAGCCCTTGCCTCTTCGGCTATATCATTGAGGATTTTGGCCCATATGGTAGGTCTCTTCGTATCATCCATTGAGGCTATCATCGCGGGACACCTTCATTATTGAGCTCTTCAAATACTGAGGATCTTACACCTCTGGAAGGGGTTGTCCTACTCAGAATGGATAGTGTTATTGGAGGGAGCCTGGGCAGAGAGGCCATGGTGGTTTGATCACATGGATGTGTGGAAAGGCAAATCCACATTTGTGTCAGTTCTAGGAGTGATCATGGAATTGGATGCCAGTTGATGGGGCTGGGGGGGCTCCTTGGCGCTCAGTGGAGACAGGGGACAGGCAGTCCCCGGACGAACCTAATCATCACATCAACTGCCTCAAGCTGTATTGGGAGCCTTTGTGTTTCAAACCTTGTCCACCTGTAATGTGAACTGTTATATTATCTCAGAAAGAACAATGTTTCAGCAGTACATACATAAACCATATGGGGGGTATAAATCACATCTGCTGGTGGAGAGTGCCAAGGTTTTCTGGCACTATTGTCTCAAGTACCAAATTTCAGTGATTGCAGAGATATTCCAGGATGATCCAATGTGATAGCGGACTGGAACTCTCCTTTCCTGCACAATGCCAGTTATTGGAGACTTTATCCTTGTATTTTTCACACACTGAATCTGCGTTGGGGTCAATGAATGAAAGATTTATTTGCATATCAACTGAATGCTCATCTTCCAATCTTTTACAGTTGCAGACCGGATTCACTCGTAGGGAATTCCGATGCTTTTCACCAATCCTTGTCAACAGGGCTCCTCTATTTGTTTCCTCCCTTCTCTGTGATCCAGAGAGTGCTCTCTCAGGTGCAACAGTAAGCTGTGTTAATGGTTCCAGTGGAAACTTGTTGGAAGACCTAGTCTTGGTTTCCGGTAGCAATGTCACTGTCTTGCGACCCACTGGTTCGGATTCACTCCTTCCCAGATCTTCTCTCTGATTTGATGGGTCTTTCTCATCCATTGGTGGTTCAGGATCTCTTGTCCCTCATGGAGTGGAACATTTCCTGCAATGCTGGTAAGAGACAGGTGTTTCAGCAAATGAAATGTTCGTCTTTGCACAGTCTTGGGCTCCTACTACTCATAAACAATATGAAGGGACCTGGCGCCAGTGGGTTAGTTGGTGTAGTGAACTGAGTATTGATTCCTTGGGGGGAGGAATTCATGTGATTATGTTGTTGAAGATTACCTTATTATGGGTATTCGGAGCACAGAAGCGCTGTGCCTTCTGAATTCAGTGTGATACTGAATGTTACCTTGTAATATTTGGTGATTGTTGTGCTTTGTTCATCACATGGTTCAAGTGTTTATGACCATACTTGGTGATGAGGTGTTTTATTTACAACAGGCTGTCTGTCATATGTTACAGTGATTGGTAATTCCTATGTTTTGGGTGCTTTACCAAACTGCTTCTTATTCATGCCCTGATGTTGTGATGCATGTTGTGCTTCCTCACATTTGCAGGACTGGCATAGTATGCCCAGCAGCCATGATTGATGTATAACCTAAGTCCTGTATTTAGTACCTGATGTGTTTTAATGTATGTTGTTTTTACCTTGCATTTGTCAGGATAAGGAGCATTATTCCAAGATTCGCCTTATATGTGCAGTGATGGTTGTTTTATAACATGTGCAATCTGTGAGTATTTACCCTATTGCACTACCTATGCTGTTTTGACCATTGCTTAATGGCAAAGTGGTTTTATGGTCTATGTGACGTCATGAAAATTGCCTAGTTGGCAAAGTGATTTATGTTATTATGGTGTAATGTGTTTTATGTACAATACAAAAGATGTTTTCATATAACCTTGTGTGGATTCTGTTTTTGTGGTGTGCCTAGTTTGCCACTGGTGTGAGTGTGTTTTGCCAAATGCTTTACACATTGCATCTGGGATAAGCCTGACTGCTATGCCAAGCTACCAAGAGGTAATCTTGTGTGTGTAGCTCCCTTATCCTGGCTGGAGTGGTGGGTTCTGCCTGGCATAGGTGCATACCCTAACCAACCTGAAACCCTATTTCTAACAATATATATATATATTTCCTACTGGTGGTCGCGAGTAGGTACTTATAGTTAGGACCTAGTTTCCATAGACAAAGTAATTTTTGTTTTGTAAATAACTTTGGTGCTGTTTGAAGAATCTTCACAAAATGTTCAAATTAGTTTGACACTCACTTAAGCTGCTGCCTTGAACGTTTCAGGTTGATCTGTCGAGCAGGGGCTGAGAAAAATGGGGGGCTGGGTCCCAAAACACATTTCTAACAGGGATTTTAGACATGACTACAGCCCGAACAGCTCGATGGAATTACACCAAATTTGGCAGAAATCTACATCTTGGTCCAAAAAGGTCTCTATTTGTAATCTGCTGTAAATCGTTCAGTTGTTTTGCAGTTATTGAAGAAAAAAGATTTACAAATATCTAGGGAAACAAATCCACCATGGATCCACCTCGGTCAGAATTGCAGATCTATGCGCCACCAGCAATGCTGTGATTGGCTGACCGAAAAGTGAGAGGAAAGTTGTGGCTGCCATTTTATGTATCCGACATGGTCGTGGGGCCTAAAATTAAACAGGAAAAGTAATAGAAGGGGTCAAGGTAGAGGTACCCTGACCACATTGGTGTGATAAAGGGATCACTGAGGGACCCCTGATGGGAAAGAAATTGTCCAAAATCTTTATTTCCACATACAAGGTTCCACAGATGTATTGGAGTGCTCAGAGCAGCCCCTATGGGATTCTGAGATGGATCCATCGATCCAGCCACAATGGAAAAAAGTGCAAACTCTCACAGACTCACTTACACATTTTCTCACACCCCCGAAGGCCATGCATGATGTGGGGTTGACTGCATGTGGGGGGTGAAGCCCCCCCCTCCAATTAAAAGTTGAGTCTGCCTGCCCAACAGAGGTGGCAGTTATAGGGGATCAAACTGGCCTTGGGGAGGGGATCTGCATGTGTCCCTCCCCATTATCTATATTTAAATATACCCCAGGACTTGTCCAATCTGGGGTCTATGTTTTATAGAAGCTTGCAGACCGCTACCCCCGGGGCTTCAAAGAGAAATGGGTGGGGGAGCTCAACGGCCCCCCAAACCCTGGGGACCACCACCCCCCTGGGGTTTTTAAAAAATATGTGGGGGGGCTCACAGCCCCCCCCAGCCCCGGGGACCACCACCCCCTGGGGCTTTAATTTTAAACATTGGGGGACATCCAAGCCCCCCAAGCCCCGGGGACCGCCACCCCCGGGGCTTTAAATAATAGTTTTGAGTGTAGCGGGGGGCACACGGCCCCCCACTCCCCTGGGGACTGCCATCCCGGGGCTTTTAAAAAAAAATAATAATCCTGTGTGGAGCGGCTTGAGCCCCGCACATGCCCCGGGGACCGCCACCTTCCCCGGGATACTAAGTATTTAAATTTGGGGGTCCGTTAAGGACCCCCAAGCCCAGGGGAACACCACCCCCCTGGGCTCTGTAAATGTTGGGATGGGGGCCCCTCATGGAGCCCTTGATGGCCCCAGGGACCGCCACCCCCCCAGGGCCGGCTCCTGCAGTGTCCCGGGGTGCCCACACCTGGGACACTGCAGTTTGCTATAGCAGGGCGGGAGCCTTGTGGCTCCCGCCCTGCCATAGCAAACTGATTTGGTATTTGGAAGAGAGAGCAGGAAACCTGCTCTCTCTTCCAAATACCAAAGACGATTGGTTTTCCACACTGGGAGCTGCATCTTAGCAGCTCCCCATGTGGAAAAGCAATGCCGGCTCCCGCAGGACGTGGGGAGCTGGCGGGACCGTGGGGAGATTGGGGACCCCCCCACGGTCCCCAACGGAGAGGGCGAGACCCGGGGGATGGGGTCCCAGGGCCATAAGTGGCCCGGGAGGGGGGCCACGCGGCCCCGCTACCCAATTATATATATTTTTAAAAAATATTAAAAAGAAAAGGCCGGCCCCGGGGGATGGGGTCCTTGGGGCCATAAATGGCCAAAGGAGGGGGCTGTGCAGCCCCCCTCAAAAAGTGATTAAAAAAATAAATGGCCAGGTCCCAGGGGATGAGGTCCCCGGGTCAATTATGGTCTTGGGAGGGGGACCGCAAGGCCCCCTTCCAAAGTTTTTTTCTTGTTTTGTTTTTAAATAGGGGGCAGGCCCTGGGGGATGAGATTCCCAGGGTCAATTAATTAGAAAAAGAAGGGGGGCCACACAGACCCCTTCATAAAAAATAAATTAAAAAAAGACCTGCATCGCGCCGGAGGCCCCGCCCCCTCCTTGCAGCACTCTGCAAACGCGCCCCCTGGCGCGTTTGCAGATGGGGAACTAATTCCCCTTGAATACTGGAGGTCCCTGGGGGCCAACAAGCCCACCAGTAACCTCCAGTATGCGCCAGGGAGCTGCGTTGCAGAGAGGTGTTTTGAGGCCACGCCCCTTTTTACACCTCTCTGCAACGCAGCTCTGTGGCGCTTAATGGAGGTACCTGATGTGCTAGTTGGACCCTAGGGACCCTCAGGATTCAAGGGGAGTTAATCCCCCAACGTAAAATGCACCACGGGCGCGTTTGCACAGTGGTGAAGGGAGGGGGTGGGCCTGAGTTGACATGTGTGCAAACACACCCTGTGGCGCGGTTTAAGTTGGGGAATTAATTCCTCTTCAATCCTGAGGGTCCCTGGGGGCCAACTAGCACACCAGGTACCTCCAGTAAGCAACACAGAGTTGTGTTGCAGAGTGTTGTAAAATGGGGCGTGGCCTCTGAACACCTCTCTGCAACTCAGCTCTCTGGCACATACTGAAGGTACCTGGTGGCCCCTAGGGACCCTCAGGATTGAAGAGGAATTAATTCCCCAACTTAAAACGCGCCACAGGGCGTGTTTGCAGACATGTTACCTCAGGCCCCGCCCCCTTTCTTCACCATTGGGCATACGCGCCCCCTGGCGAGTTGTACGTTGGGGAATTAATTCCTCTTCAATACTGAGGGTCCCTGAGGACCAACTAGCCCACCAGGTACCTCCAGTATGCGCCAGGGAGCTGGGTTGCAGAGAGGTGTTCAGAGGCAATGCCCCTTTTTACACCTCTGTGCATCACAGCTCTGTGGTGCTTACTGGAGGTACCTAGTGGGCTAGTTGGACCCTAGGGACCCTCAGGATTCAAGGGGACTTCATCTCCCAAATTGAAACGGCCACAGGGCACGTTTACACAGTGGTGAAGGGAGGGGATGGAGCTTGAGGTGACGTGTGCAAACACGCCCTGTGGCATGTTTTAAGTTGGGGAAATAATTCCCCTTCAATCCTGAGAGCCCCTGGGGGTCAACTAGCCCACCAGGTGCTTCCAGTAAGTGCCATTGCGCTGCATTGCAGAGAGGTGGTCCAGGCCGTACCCCTTTTTACAACTCTCTGCAACGGCGCTTACTGAAGGTACCTAGTGGGCTAGTTGTACCCTAGGGACCCTAAGGATTCAAGGGGACTTTATCCTCCAAATTAACATGGCCACTGGGTGTGTTTGCACACATGTAACCTCAGGCTTCCCCCTTCCTTCACCAGTGTGCAAACGCGCCCTGTGGCGCGTTTTAAGAGGTAGTTTTAATACCCCTGCCCTATTATTTACTAGGGGCTTACAGAGGAGGACATAGTGTTCCCTAGTGTATGTACGTGTTTTAACTGTATTCTAAGTGTCTTTTAGCATAGCACTTGCTCTAGGACTGGTTAGTCAGAGTCAGTTACCACCAGTACCCATCTGAAAAAGTTGAGGGTACAGGATGATTTTGCAGCAAAGACTCTTTCTGCACGTCTTCCTCTTCCTGCACTTTTCTTCATCTTTGAGGACTTCTGTTGCTTCTTTCTGCATTTCTTTTTCTTCTTTCTGTGTGTTTTTTCTTCTTTCTTCACATGTCCTACCTGTGTAGGCATAGTTAGAAACTAGCATTTACAAAAGCATTGAAATTCACTTAAAAAACCATAGGTTGCAGTTACGTTAAAGTCAGAAATTAGCATTTAAAAAACCTTTGAAATTCATTTAAAAACCATAGGTTTCAGGCGCGCTATAGTTAGGAATTAGCATTTAAAAAACCTTAGAAATTCACAAAAAAAACATAGGTTTCAGGGGTGTTATAGTTAGCTGGACATTTCACTCGTACAAAACCATTGAAATTCCACAGTTATAGTTAGTTCAGCTAACTATAACTCGCGCGCCGGCAATGCACTGATGATGACGTCACATATTACATCACTCATGAGATGGTCAGTGACATCACTCATGACATCACTGGTGACATCTCAAATGACATCACTCATGACATCACTGATGACATCATCCTTGTGATAGAGTGGCAGACCTCCTCTCACCCTAATATAACCTTTGATACACACATTCAAAAATAGAAACAAAAATTTTCAAAAAAATTAACATACCAATACCAGTTACAACAACCTATTCAGTAATTCCAAGATCTACATACACATCCACTCATTCACCAACCGTCCTATATAGTCACTCATACATGTACTCACTCTTCATATGTACTCATACACCTATACATCCTGCTACATGGGGGCGTGGCTTGGCTGCCGAGCGGAATGGCTGCCTGAAACCGCAGCTCTGCCGATCGAGCAAATAAATCCTTCATTTATGAGCTTCACTGGTGTGTGGGCTCGGACCCCCTGACCCTAGCAGGGTGCCTAGAGTGTCCGCCCCGGGTGTTGGAACTTTTGACCCCGTCTGTGGAGCAGTAGAGGAGAGCGGCCTGCCGGAGGCAGAGAGACGTGGCGGCCTGTTGTACTCGGGAGCGCCGGGGGCTTGCGTGCGGCGTGGCCCGAGAGCGGACCGAGCGGTGAGGCGGCGATCTACGGATCAACATGGCCGGGGGGAGCACGGCCTGCCCAGCGTATACCCCCCGCAGCTGACGCACCGGGGCTGAGTCGGCGACATCCGGAGCTGAGGACCGCCGCAGACAGTGTGGAGGTGAGGCGAGGGGAAAGACCAGGATGAATCGCCGCGCTCCGAGAGCTGGACGACAGCCGCGGGACTGAGAAGGGGGCGCCTGTGCCGGCGCTCGGCGGAAGCTGCTGGGCCCCGCTCTGGAGGGCCACTTTGCCGGACCTCGTGGGGAGAAAATCCGATCCGTGCCCTCGAATCACTTGGCCTTTGATTGTATGTTTGTGTGCTGCAGGCCCGGGGGCGGCGGTGGAGTGGCGGCCATCTTCGCCGGGGGCCCCAGGACGGCGACCTGAGGGACGTGGTCGGCTGCTGGGCCTGACCCTGGCCACGCGACGGTGCCGGAGAGGTCGCGCTATGGACCAGTGACCCCTGAAGCAGTAGTGGGGCTACGTGAGGATCCGGGAGTCGGCTGGCTCTGGCGCCGAGTTGCGTGGCTCCCCTCCTGGCGGACGACGTGCCAGGTGGGCGATTGGACACGGGACAAGGGCGCTACGGTGGATGTCCATGCGAGCTGTGCTGCGTTGCCCTGAGGGACAGACGAGGAGCTGCCGCACGTAAACTGGCCTGGGCCTGAAGAAACGCGCTACATCTGCCCCCGCACGGGTCGTTGCATCACGGATATACCCCGATCTGGAGGACACAGCTTCGTTGGCTGCTAGTGACGCCTGAACTACCCGCTGCCTGTTGTGAGCCCTGGTGGGTGGTGACCACTGCTGTGTGAGGAGAGTGCGGTTCGACGACCCACGGCAACCGACTGCACTAGGAGGCAATCATGGGCAAGCCAGACACGCGGCAACCGAAAATTACATTTGACAAGTCCAAACAAAAACCGCTGGACCGGGACCACCGAGATGCTGAGTCTGCTCAAGAAGAACAGGGTGGCTCACAGGACGCGGACATCAAAACCATGTTCCAAGAACTGAAAACGAGCTTACATGGCATAGATGGTAAAATGGACGCGCTGGCGGCGCGAATGGACGGTATCACGTCTCGCATGGACAAACAGGAAGGAAGAGTAGAGTCACTGGAAACACGAGTGGCCGATACGGAAGAAAGTCAAACCGACCTTGGCAAAACACTGCGGGGCATGGATAAAGTCCTGGCGCTCATACAACAAAAAAACGAGGACTTGGAAGCGCGCTCGCGGCGCAACAACGTCCGCATTACGGGAGTGGCGGAAACAACGGACATCACTAACATGGAGCAATATATCGAACAGATGCTGAAAGAACTGTTTGGGTCGGGCTTATCATCGATGTTCCTTGTCGAACGGGCGCATAGATCATTGGCGCCCAGGCCTAAACCGGGAGCGCCGCCCCGGCCTATAATTGCACGTGTCTTAAATTATAGGGACCGGGACACGATATTGCATATGGCAAGAGACATGACCGACGTGCAATATAAGGGCAATCACATTGCACTTTATCCCGATTATACGATGCAGGTACAGGCCGCTCGGAGGGAATTTTTGCCGGCGAAAAAACTTTTCCAACAGACGGGCACCAAATACTCCCTCATATACCCTGCAAAGCTCCGGGTACAAGGTCCCGGAAAACCATCCTTCTTCTTGGACGCGAAAGTGGCTCTGCAATATGCCAAACAACTGGCAAAGGACCAAAAGACTCAAGCAACCGCAGGCGGACCGGACCAGCGAGACAGGCTAAGTGATGTTGAATGACTGATACCGTTTGATTTTTGATATGTCAATGGATATTGCCTGTCCAGGCCGGGTCGGGGCCTAGTGAATGTTTGGTGCTCTGGAGGGTTAATTTCAGATGCTGGTGGGGAGGTGTGTAGAATTGCGGGACTGGGAGGGGGGGGTCCTTGAGCGGCCACGCTGGGTCAGCGCTCGATCACCCTGGCATGAGTACAGGGTTAGTAGGTGGCCAACCTGCGTACCTCAGGGGATGATTCCCACTCATCGGTTACGACCAATGACTGTAGATACAGTTTCTATGGTAGGGAGGGGGACCTGGGGGGACATTGCACAACCTAATTGGGGGGTTGGAGCGGGTGGGGATTGGGTTCAATTGAGGTTGGGGGTTTCTGTTGGGTTTTATTTCTGTTCTAACGTTGGGTCAGAGGAAGCGAGATTTGATGCTGCAATGTATATCATACAATGTTCACTGCTCTGTCGACAGTCACCTCGCATAATGTGCTCTGGCCTCTGCCGGGCATGGTGGCCCGCTGGGCCGTTAGGATTTGAGATGTCTATCAGAGGGGAGTGGCCGGGAGAAGTGCAGCATGGAACAGGTCTGCGGCTTGAACGAGTTATATTCATATGCCTGTCGCCGTGCAGAAAATAAAATGCATTGCTTGGAATGTAAGGGGTATGAATGACAGACGCAAAGCGAGATTGGTGCAGGCCTTCCTACTCCGCAAAGACGTGGACCTCTGCCTCCTACAGGAGACACATTTGACAGCCAACGCGGCGCAGCTGCTCAAACATTATAGATGGGGAGAGATCATTCACGTCTCCTATTCTAACTACTCCAGAGGGGTGGCGATACTAATCAGGAAGGGACTTCACTGGAAGACGCATGAGGAAATCAGGGATACGGGAGGCAGATATATTATATTAGTGGGAACACTGTGCGGAATGAGAGTGATACTGGTGAATGTGTATGGCCCGAATGACGATAACCCAGAGTTCTACGGGGACCTATGGCATAAGGTGCAGGCCCGTGGCCCGGCAGCGATTTTATGGGGAGGGGACTATAATGTCGTAATATCAGACACCATGGACAGACAGGGCACGACTAGGGAACACCACCCCAGGGCGTCGGAGGAGCTCGGCTACATCATGCAGGATGCAGGGCAGGTGGACTCCTGGAGGACGCTGCACCCGGGGTACGCGCGGGCACGTGCATAACGGCCCATAGGGCGGCCTGGTCCAGGCTGGACTACTGGCTGCTATCCAGAGATTTGCACTCGACGGTACTAGAGGTGACACACTTGCTGAGATCTCTCTCCGATCATGCCCCGGTGCTCCTTACACTGTCCACCCCGCCCCAATACGTTCAGCCGTTCAGCTGGAGGTTTCCCTCCCGGGCATTGCGTGATCAGGTATTTCAGCAGGATCTGCGGGACAAACTGGAGGAGTACTTTGCAATAAACGGGGGCACTGTGGACTCGCCGGGCACGTTATGGGAGGCTTGTAAGGTGGTGACAAGAGGGCACTGCATGTCACTGCAAACGGGAGTGCTGAGATCCATACGAGAGACATTGAGTAAATTAGAAACTGAACTTGCGCAACTGCAGACCGCATTGATAGATGCACCGACGGATAAGTTGCGGGCAGATTTCAGGTCAAAGCTTACCAGGTATCAAGAGGAGGCAGACAGGGAGGTTGCATTTTTGTCCAAAGATCATCAGGCCAGAAGGTATGGGGAGGGTGACCGGGCCGGACGTATGCTAGCGAACCTGCTGCGCGCGCCGCGAGGGTCGGATCACGTCCTGGAATTACAGGGGGTGGGGGGTGGTGTGATACGAGAGCCCCCGGCCATACTGGCAACCATGACAGACTATTACAGGGACTTATACACCTCCAGGGTGACACCGGAGGACACAGTGTCCAGATAGTCGCTGAGCACCATTGCCCTAGCATGGTTCAATGATAGGGCTAGACAATATATGGACCTACCGTTCACGCAAGATGACATACGGTCGGTAATAGCTGCTCTGCCACTTAGTAAGTCACCCGGCCCCGACGGGCTGACAGCGGCCTTCTATAAAGAATATGCTGACATCCTGGTCCCGAGACTGCACGGGGTCTTTGAGGAGGCGGTAGAAAAGGGAATCCTCCCCCAGTCCATGCGCGAGGCTCTAATTATTACGCTGCTTAAACCTGGCAAGGACCCGGGATGTCCCGACTCATACCGTCCACTTTCACTCATTAACCTTGATGCAAAAATATACGCGAAGCTGCTTGCCGACCGCTTGAAATATATGCTGCCACAGATTGCGCTGTCTGATCAGTCGGGCTTTGTGATGGGAAGGTCAACTTCTCATAACTTGAGAGTACTATTCAGGCTCCTGCACTATCTGGATCCCAAGCTGCAGGCCGCAGCTGCGCTGTTGGATGCCACTAAGGCATTCGACTCCCTGGAGTGGCAATTCCTACGAACATTGTTTACTCGCATGGGATTCAGCCCATCATTTTCCAGGCGTATTGGCATACTTTATAACAATCCGACGGCCAGGGTGCGGGTGAATGGGCAGATGTCCGCCCCGATCTCCATAACCAGGGGGACACGACAGGGTTGCCCGCTGTCGCCGTTGCTGTTTGCTATTGCAACGGAGCCGCTTGCGGCTCGCTTGAGGCAACACCATACTCACCGCAGCATCGGATTCATGACGCGTGGCCTACTCGTATCTATGTATGCCGACGACATCACCATATATATGCTGAACCCGTCGGAGAATTTTGATCCGCTGATGAGAGAGGTGACACGTTACAGTGGCCTCACAGGCATTGATATTAACTGGTCAAAATCGACAATGTTTCCACTGACTGATGGCACGAACAAGTGCCACACGGAATTTCCAATCGACTGGGTGGCGGACGAGGTCAAATATTTGGGCATTCAGCTGAGCCGTTCGGTTCAGGATATAGTGCTTGCCAACCTTGGTGTGGCTATGGAGTGGTTCAGAGATGGAAGAAGCTACCGCTGTCTTTGACGGGCCGCATAGCAATTGAGAAAATGGTGGTGGTGCCTAAATTTCTCTACTTGTTCGCGAATATCCCCGTGCCACTAACAAAGGCATTCTTTCGCCGACTTCGCTCGGCCATGATAGAATTGGTTTGGGCGGGTAAGCAGCCCAGAGTGGCCTGGAGCCTTCTCACACTTCCCTTCCGACTGGGCGGCCTTGCGGCCCCGGATTTTGAACTATATGCGTACAGTGCGCAGGCTCAATACTTACATTACTGGCATCACCCAATCCCTTACCAGCCCCACGTGGCAATAGAGATGGACGTGGCGGCTCCCTGCCCGCTTCGGACAGCGGTGTACCAGAGTTACAAACGCCCCCAGGAAGACATTGACACCGTTGAAATGGTGTTGCTGGGCTTGGACGAACATTGCTAAGCGTGCGGGCATAGCGGACCTCTATGCGCCGAGTATGCCACTTGCGGCTAACCCGCTGCTGGGCCCATTGACGGATGCGGCGGTGGCGCGCCAGGCGCAGACCTGTGGCCTGAGGGTGGCGGGAGACTTGTATCCGGACGACACTTTCCTGACGGTGCAGGCCATGGTGGCAGCGCCTGAACCGATGGCGTCGGAGCTACTTCTGTATTACCAACTGCGGTCGGCTTGTAAACACAGGTACACTATGTTCCCAAGCGCTCCGCCGACGTTGGCGGCTTTGGAAGACATACTTTCGAACTCCTCCTCGCGCAAAATGATTACACGCATCTATAGAACTACTCAAAACGCAACGCCAGTTGCGCATGTGGATTCCAGATCACTGTGGGAGGGCGAAGCGGGCATAAGTATCACAGAGAAACAGTGGGAGTTTTGTTGCACCCAACTCGAAAACCTATCGCCTAATTATAGACTGCGGCTAATACATTTCAACTTCCTGCATAAGACTTACCGCACGCCCATTCAGCTGTTTAGGATGGGGTTGCGGGCCGATACGAACTGTTGGAGATGTGGCGAGAGGGAGGCTACGTTCTATCACCTCGTTTGGGTGTGTGTACCAGTGCGGAGGTACTGGGATACGGTCTTCCATACTGTTGGTGAGATCGTGGGAACGACTATGGAGCCAGACCCGCTCGTGGCCCTCTTGGGGTTTGTGATGAAGGTGCCTACTGGGTCGCGCAAACTTGTTGCACTTTTACTGTTACTTGCCAAGCGCCAAATAGCGATACATTGGAAGACACAGGCACCGCCGAAAGAATCGGCCTGGGTAGGATCAGCGGTGTATTGTAGGGAACAACTCACCTCCTAATGGGACAAGATGCCGCAGCGTTCAAAACCTGTAGACATATGGCAGCCGTTGGTGGATTGGTTGGCAGGAGCGGTAGTGGTAGAAGATGACTGAGAGGGTGGATTGTGAGTCTGGCGCGTTGGGGCTACTGAGATGGGGTTGCGGAGAGGGGCATGCATGTGGGAAGCCTGGTGTCATCGTTCTCGAGGCTGCAACGCGCCTCGCATGGGTGGGGTCTCTACTGTCTGCACAGGCATGGCAACACACGGCCCAGAGTGGTGACAGCCGTGTCCTTTATCATCGGCAGTGTTCCCTTTCCTGATGATCTCGCGTTCTGTTGTTGTTGTTGTCTATTGACTAATGTACTACTATTGGTATGCTGCTCAAATGTACGGCCAGGACTCGCTACGGCGGTGTACCGCTACATAACCAAGCTGCCTGCCTCCGGGTTGTTGGCTGAATAGCAGTGTACAATTTATTGGCATAATAAAGGTTTTTGGAAAACAAAAACAAAAAAATAAATAAATAAATAAAATACATCCTGTTACATGCCGCCACTCATTCATAGAGTTACTCACACACATAGTCACTCATGCAAATAAAGAATCAAACATGCCACTACACTTACTTCTACAGACAAGTACACATACTTACTCTCTTAAACAATCACTTATTGAAACACATAATTATTTATACAGGAAATCTTCCAATCTCTCACTCTCACATATACTCACTTATATACACCAATACTCACATATACTAGTTTAAAACATATGTCGTTACTCATAAAGACACTATTGAGACATTCATTCACTCACTAACACAACCATACACACACTCATCCACCCATACAGTCCTGCACACATGCTGTCTTCAACACATACAAACAGTGAGTCACTCATTCATGCATCTATGCTTTAAGTATACCCCACATCGAACAATACAGACACTCAGACACTCATACTGATACTGAAAAAAACAACTAATAACCCATATAGACACTCGTGTAGCTACTCAAGAACCCATGCAGCCACTTATACACAAAGTGAGAGACTGATTCAGATATTTACATATTTAAACATTACTCGCTAACCCATGTATTCACTAAGATACACTTAATCAGTCAGTTATACAAACAATTTTACAAAAAAAACCATCCATTTATTCTTCCATCGACCTTCAGATATACATATATAAAAAATATTAAATTTTCAGAAAGACACATTCACTGGATGATGTCATCAGTGATGTCATTTGAGATGTCATCAGGGATGTCATTTGAGATGTCATCAGTGATGTCATGAGTGATGTCACTGACCATGTCATGAGTGATGTAATATGTGACGTCATCATCAGTGCATTGCGGGCGTGCGAGTTATAGTTAGCTGAACTAACTATAACGGTGGAATTTCAATGGTTTTGTACGAGTGAAATGTCCAGCTAACTATAACACCCCTGAAACCTGTGTTTTTTTCTGTGAATATATATATATATATATATTACCTACTGGCGGTCGCCAGTAGGTAGTTATAGTTAGGACCCTGTTTCCATAGGAAATCCGCAACATTCTATTTGGAATAAGTTTGGCGCCGGTCGACGAATCCTCGCGAAATTTTCAAAATAGGTGAGGCGCTACGGTCGGCTCCTACCCTGAAAGTCTCGGGGGGATTCGTCAAGCGGGGGATGAGAAAAAAGGGGGGTCCCAAAACGCGTTTTTCCCATGCATTTTTCCATAGGACCTTTAGACACAGCTACAGCCCGAACGGCTGAACAGAGTTACTTGAAATTTGGCAGAGAGGTAGTCCTCAGGTCAAGGAAGTGCCTTTTGTAGGTCTGGTGTAAATCTGTTCAGTAGTTCCTGAGAAAAAAGCATTTAAATCAATATATATATCTGTGCGCTTACGGTAAGCTTACCGTACGCGTACGGTGACGTGCGCGAGCGCGATTCTGATTGGCTGTTAGATCTTAGTAAACATTCATATCGGTCGAAACCAGGAAGCGGCGGCCGCCATTTTGTGTGTTTCACTCAGAAAAAAAAAGGGTGATAACTTGAAAAGGGGGCAAGGAAGAGAGTTACAGACCCCCTAACATTTGAAAGGGGGTCAAAGAAGGACAGAAAAGTACAAAAAAAACATTTATTAATTTTAAAAAAAAATCGCGGAGTACGCGTACGGTAAGCTTACGGTGAGCTTACCGTACGCGTACGGTAGAAAAAATAAATAAAAAAAGAAATAAAATTCAGATTTAAGTGTTTAGATATTAGGGGGCTCTAAAAAGAGCCGTTGTGTTTATGAAGTGATTTGATTTTTTAGTGGTACCTACAAGTAAGTACCGATGCAGAGTCTAAGGTTCAAGAGGAAGACTCTGTTCCCTTCATCAGTGAAGTGTACACCATCTCCTCTATAAATGTCTTGCATGTCGTAACGCAAGTTGTTGTGGTAAATGGAACCCATACCATAGTCTCGGAGGAAAGCAGAAACAGATTTGTTGACGTGCTTTCTTGCTTTGTCAATCTGCGGACAAAAATGATTGGACCAGTTCCATTTTTGCCTTTGGCATATGTTAGAATATGCAAAGGCAGTTTTAGGGAAAAGTGAAAACAGTTGTGCAAAGGTCTCCTTCATAAGCATTTCCAGACCTACCCCAGTCAAAGTGCCTAGGTCATTGCCACCACAGTGCACTATTATGAGGTCAGGGTGTTGGATTTGCATGAAGGATTTCACCAATGGCATCAATTGGTGCCACTTTAACCCTCTCTGACCAATCCATTTAATGTCTACATTTGGCAAAGCAAGGTCTCTCACCATATCTGTTTTCTCTGCATACTTTTCACTCCAGAAGACATAGCTGTGCCCTACAATCCACACTGTGAACATCTTCCAAGGAGATCTGGATGCACTCAGGAGGTGTAATTCAGTAGAATGGTAAAAAGAAATGAAAGACAGTTTGGAAATGGAGGCATACATATTTTTTTTTTTTAAAAAGAACTGATTGGCTGTTTCATACCATTCTACACTAAAAACTAGGCTGTATGTGTAAATTTATAGAAGCATGTTTTGTATTGGTACAGAAAAATGTGTTACCAAAGAACAGTACTATGGATTTGCTGTTAGGTTTGAAAAGTCAAGCACTCCTGCTCTTTGGAAATGAAACATTGTGTGGTGAACTTCTGACCTAACTCTACACAGCAGTGTTTCAAGAGCTGTTGCTATGGTAGCAGGCAGAAGTCAAATTGGGGGAAGGGTACTAGGCTGAAGTCAAGTTGGGGGAAGGGTACTTTTGGAAAAGGGTTGGTTTTCAACCAATAGAAATGTGTGATTACATTTGAAAAAAAGGGGGACGCACTGAGATTTGAAATTAACATGTATATGTGTGGAAAAAGAGAGGGAAACATTGCCATTATCTGGTTCTGCTGAGAGGAGAGAGGTGTACAGAACAGAGATCCTGGCTCTGATAATCTGCTGTTTGAGTGCCACATTTCTTTCACAACTAACTAATTTTAAAGGTGAGTTATGAGTTTGAGAGGGGATGTATATGGTAAAATAAGAAATGAATAATAGAATTGGAATTCCTTTTGTTGAAGTTGTGTTTATCGTTTTGTGTTTTGGGAGAAATTTAAATGTGAGGAACATGTAAAATAATATGGACTATGTTTTCACCATAAAATAAGGTGTATAGTTATAAATGAGGAATACTTTTAGGGTTTGAGGTTCCAGTCAGTAATGCAAATACATTCATCATCACTAAGGCTGGTTGCCTTTGCTGGAGTGTAGTCAGTCGCCCAGGTTACACATTTTGCTGGTCTGAAAAAGCTGTTTGGACATGTGCTTTTTTAAGAATCTGAAAAGTGGATTAAAAATGTGTCAGATTGTAAAAGTACTTATCACTTGCAAAAAAAAAGAGTAGTAAGTGTGCTTTCAAATTGGCAAAGAAATTTTGTTTTCTGACTAATATGAAACCATGACTCTGTGTGCAAAGAGGAATTATAGACAGAGATTTATTGCGTATTACTCTGGTAATTTTACAGTTGCATTAGTAGGAAAGGGGGAGCTATTTTTTCTGCAGAAGCAGACTCTTAGCACACACCCAGCTGCTTATTCTGTGGAATCATGCACAGTATTCACAACCGAGTGGGGTTTGAGGTTGCAGTCAGTAATGCAAATACATTCAGCATCACTAAGGCTGGTTGCCCTTGCTGGAGTGTAGTCAGTCACCCAGGTTACACATGTTTCTGGTCTGAAAAAGCTGTTTGGACATGTGCTTTTTTATGAATCTGAAAAGAGGATTCAAAATGTGTCAGACTGTAAAAGTACTTATCACTTGCCCAAAAAAAAGAGTAGTAAGTGTGCTTTCAAATTGGCAAAGAAATTTTGTTTTCTGACTAATATGAAACCATGACTGTGTGCAAAGAGGAATTATAGACAGAGATTTATTGCGTATTACTCTGGTAATTTTACATTTGCATTAGATGGAAAGGAGGAGCTATTTTTTCTGCAGAAGCAGACTCTTAGCACACAGCCAGCTGCTTATCCTGTGGAATCATGCACAGTATTCATAACCGAGTGGGGTTTGAGGTTGCAGTCAGTAATGGAAATACATTCAGCATCACTAAGGCTGGTTGCCCTTGCTGGAGTGTAGTCAGTCACCCAGGTTACACATGTTGCTGGTCTGAAAAAGCTGTTTGGACATGTGCTTTTTTAAGAATCTGAAAAGTGGATTAAAAATGTGTCAGATTGTAAAAGTACTTATCACTTGCAAAAAAAAAGAGTAGTAAGTGTGCTTTCAAATTGGCAAAGAAATTTTGTTTTCTGACTAATATGAAACCATGACTCTGTGTGCAAAGAGGAATTATAGACAGAGATTTATTGCGTATTACTCTGGTAATTTTACAGTTGCATTAGTAGGAAAGGGGGAGCTATTTTTTCTGCAGAAGCAGACTCTTAGCACACACCCAGCTGCTTATCCTGTGGAATCATGCACAGTATTCACAACCGAGTGGGGTTTGAGGTTGCAGTCAGTAATGCAAATACATTCAGCATCACTAAGGCTGGTTGCCCTTGCTGGAGTGTAGTCAGTCACCCAGGTTACACATGTTGCTGGTCTGAAAAAGCTGTTTGGACATGTGCTTTTTTAAGAATCTGAAAAGAGGATTTAAAATGTGTCAGACTGTAAAAGTACTTATCACTTGCCCAAAAAAAGAGTAGTAAGTGTGCTTTCAAATTGGCAAAAAAATTTCGTTTTCTGACTAATATGAAACCATGATTCTGTGTGCAAAGAGGAATTACAGACAGAGATTTATTGCGTATTGCTCTGGTAATTTTACATTTGCATTAGATGGAAAGGGGGAGCTATTTTTTCTGCAGAAGCAGACTCTTAGCACACACCCAGCTGCTTATCCTGTGGAATCATGCACAGTATTCACAACTGAGTGGGGTTTGAGGTTGCAGTCAGTAATGCAAATACATTCAGCATCACTAAGGCTGGTTGCCCTTGCTGGAGTGTAGTCAGTCACCCAGGTTACACATGTTGCTGGTCTGAAAAAGCTGTTTGGACATGTGCTTTTTTAAGAATCTGAAAAGAGGATTCAAAATGTGTCAGACTGTAAAAGTACTTATCACTTGCCCAAAAAAAGAGTAGTAAGTGTGCTTTCAAATTGGCAAAAAAAATTCGTTTTCTGACTAATATGAAACCATGATTCTGTGTGCAAAGAGGAATTACAGACAGAGATTTATTGCGTATTGCTCTGGTAATTTTACATTTGCATTAGATGGAAAGGGGGAGCTATTTTTTCTGCAGAAGCAGACTCTTAGCAAACACCCAGCTGCTTATCCTGTGGAATCATGCACAGTATTCACAACCGAGTGGGGTTTGAGGTTGCAGTCAGTAATGCAAATACATTCAGCATCACTAAGGCTGGTTGCCCTTGCTGAGTGTAGTCAGTCACCCAGGTTACACATGTTGCTGGTCTCAAAAAGCTGTTTGGACATGTGCTTTTTTAAGAATCTGAAAAGAGGATTCAAAATGTATCAGACTGTAAAAGTACTTATCACTTGCCAAAAAAAGAGTAGAAAGTGTGCTCTCAAATTGGCAAAGAAATTTCGTTTTCTGACTAATATCAAAGCATGACTCTGTGTAAAGAGGAATTACACAAAGAGATTTATTGCATATTATTCAGGTAATTTTACATTTGCATTAGATGGAAAGGGGGAGCTATTTTTTCTGCAGAAGCAGACTCTTCGCACACACCCAGCTGCTTATTCTGTGAAAACATGCACAGTATTCACAACTGAGTGGGGTTTGAGGTTGCAGTCAGTAATGCAAATACATTCAGCATCACTAAGGCTGGTTGCCCTTGCTGGAGTGTAGTCAGTCATCCAGGTTACAGATGTTGCTGGTCTCAAAAAGCTGTTTGGACATGTGCTTTTTTAAGAATCTGAAAAGTGGATTCAAAATGTGTCAGACTGTTAAAGTACTTATCACTTGCCAAAAAAGCAGTAGGAAGTGTGCTTTCCAATTGGCAAAGAAATTTAGTTTTCTGCCTAATTTCAAACCATGACTCTGTGTGCACACAGGAATTGTTTTTACATATTTAATTTGTGAAGGTGTTATGGTGATTTTCACTTGTTGGAAAGGGGTACATAGTATTTTAAGATTTGAAAAGATCATAAAAAATGTAGTAATATATTTAAATAAAATAAAGGATTTTTTTTTTTAGTTTTTTTCAGGTATTGCTGAAGAGCAGTGAACAAAATTTAAGATGCCTACAAAATCCAGACTAAGGAAAAACCACAAAAAAAACTATATTTGAAGACACCTGGAGGACCTAAGATAGTTGGAGATGCTCATGTTGGGAAAAAGAGAAAGTCTTCTGGTAAGCAGACAAAAGATTTTTTAAAGAACATCTTCAAAAAAAGGAAAAATGTACAAAATGTCTGTACTGGAAAGAATGTTTTAAATAGAAAACAACAGGAAAAAATTGAGCATTTAGTTAATGCAAATATACCTTCAGAAACAATAAAGATTAACTTAAAAAGAAAAACAGCGTTTAAAGAGATACGTAGAAAAATGTTTCAGAGAAGAGTTATGTCCAATTTGATAAAGGATGTGAAGAAATATAAGCAAAAGGCTAAATTTTATAAGAGAAAAAAAGAAATTGAAGCCATTGCAGCAAAGGCATTAGAATTAAAAAGGAAACTATTCATTTTAATTTTGAATAGGATGCGTACATTAGATAAAATGGTTAATGTACTGAAATCACAAAGCAAAAGGAAAAGAGTAGTGAAAAGAACAAACTTTTGTAAAGTGTTTTTAGGAGAATGGATGCATAGTTCAAGTAGTGAACCTTTTTTTAATGAAGAGAGTTATTTTCAAAGTAATAGTTTGCTGCATGCAGTTGACACCAGAGGTCGTGCTTATGAAGTGAAAAATGGTTGTATGATGGAGAAGGAGAAAATGGTTCCAAGAGATGAGGTACAAGTGATGGCGGATGAGGCTATGGGGAGACGTCCTAAAGCCCCAGTGTACACTTGGAATTGTAGTAGTATTTGCACTGTGCGTCAGGAATCTATTGATAAATTTCGTGAGTTTCTAAGAGAATATTGTAAAAAAAGTGTTAAACAGAAGATTAAGGTGCTTCAAAGTCTAGATCCATGCAGAGTGAGAGAGAATACTGGTTTGCAGGGTCATTCTCTTGCTTGTCTATCTAGAAAAGTGTGTAAAAGTGTTTTTCATCATTTTAGGATGCTGGCTTTTCATCATACTGAAATGAGAACGTTTGTGAGACGGTTGTATTTTGCTAAAAGTCCAGCAATAAAGTTAGATGATTTGAATAGGGCTCTGTTCCGTGGATCGGTATCAGATGTAGAGAAGGTTACTGATGAAATTCAGTTTTGTTACTTTGGTCCTGAACAAGACAGTGCAGAAAAGGACACAGTAAATGAGGAAGAAGTGGAAGAGAATGTAGAACCCTCTGTAAGTAAGACATTTAATGATCACATAACAAAATTTGCAATAATCTCTAATGAAAGACCAAATATTACTTGTATTTGTTGCCGCAGAACTCATTATAGAAAACAAACCAGGAATGTTGATCTCTACAGAAAAAGTGAAAATGAAGATAATTATAAGTGGAAGGATTTTGCCACATATATATTTCTTGAAAATTGTTTTGAATTGGGTGAAGATCAGCGTATTTGTAAATACTGTTACAACAAGTTAGAGGAAAATAGAATGCCGACCAGAGCTGTACATAATAATTTAGAATTGGATGCTATTCCTGCCGAACTTTCTGAATTAAATACATATGAGTCTATACTTATTCAATGTGTTCATCCGTTCCAGACCATAGTACGTATGGAGCCCAAAACTGGTAAATTACCTCCTTCAGATTTACTGAGAGGTTTAAAAGGTAGAGTGGTGTATTTGCCCTTGGATTTGAAAAAAAATATGGAAACTATTGATGCAGACACTTTGGAAACTGAACCATTAGTTATTCTGGTTAATGGTGTACCTACAAAGAATAAGAAGATTTGGCAGGAGCTGGTAGATGTACGGAAAGTACAAAGAGCAAATTTGTATTTGAAAAGGAATAACAAATGGTATGAATCAATTTATATAGAAGAAGAAGAAGAAGATTTACAAGAAGACACAGAAACACCAACTGGACAAATTGAAAAAGTGGACAAGTCAAAGGAAGAAGAAATTTATGAACATTTTAGCATACATCTTCTTCATTCAAAAGAAGTTATGGGAGACAATATTGATCTGTTTCAGATGAAGAAAGCTAAAGGAACTCCCGTGAGTGTATGGGAGGAGAGCTTGGAAGCTCGATGTTTTCCCCAGCTGTTTCCTAAAGGAAAAGGAGGACGATACGATGAACGTCCAGAACAGATTCCAGCTTCTGAGTATCGAACTACAAGACTATATGCAGAAGATCCCAGATTTCGACAAAGTATTCCTTATTTGTTCCATCTTTTATTTGAAAGCGACTTGTCTGCATTATCATATGCAGTAAATCACATTTTAAAAAGTGGAGTACATTTGCAAAATGTGTCTGCTAAGGATTTTATGGAGAAAGTGCAGCACCGAGATGATCATTTGGAAACACAACTGATCAATCTGATGGCTTGTCAGCGTGGGACAAATGAATATTGGTGCCGACGCCATGGTGAATTAAAATGCATGTTACGGAATTTAGGAACACCAACATGGTTCCTTACCCTAAGCTGTGCTGAGTACGCTTGGGATGATTTACTGGATTTTCTACGAGAGGCAAATTCAAACATTAAAAACATCGAATACAAGACAGCAGGAGAACTGTGCTCATTGGATCCGGTTAATGTTTGCAGATATTTCAATCATTGATTTGAGGCTATGATGTCCTTCATCTGCAATAAAAAAAATCCACCTCTTGGAGAAGTAGTGGATTTCTTTTGGAGAAAAGAGTACCAGGCAAGAGGTGCTCCTCATATTCATATGCTGTTGTGGATCAAGGATGCCCCAAAGTTTGGAACAGATACTGATGAAGCAGTGTTATCTTTCATTGAAGAATATTCAACATGTGCTATACCAAAAAGCACAGAAGAGAAAAAGTTAAAGGAGCAAGTTTTACGTTTCCAAAGTCATCGGTGTGGAAAATACTGTCGAAGGAAATACAAGAGCAAAGATAAATGCTACACTAAATGTCGATTTGGATTTCGTAGACCTGTTCTTTCAAATGGAAGAGTAAACAGTTTTATGTCAGCTGTGAGACATACTATTACAAGAAAATCACCTAAGAATACCTACAACCTTAAAAGAAAAGAAGAATCAAAAAATATAAATGACTACAACCCAGTCATTTTATCCATGTGGAATGCTAACATGGATATACAGTATGTAGCTGACAATTCCATTGCTGTTGCTCGATATGTAACGTCTTACATCACTAAATCAGAAAAAACTGAATTGAAAGAAATGTGGGAAGAGATTTCTCACGAGAAGACTGTCAGTAAGAAGCTGTACAGTTTCAGTTTAAAGATGTTATCGCATCGAGAAATTGGATCCTACGAATGTTCAGATAGGTTATCTTCTGCAAGTCTCTACTCGAAATCAAGAAGAATAATTTGGGCAAGTTTAGGCCTTGCAGCAATGAGAAATCGGGTACTGAAATCTGTTGGAGAAATTGAATATTTGGACGAGAATGACCCTGAAAGTACAGATATTTTGAAATCAAACATGTTGGACACATATTATCCCAAGAGAAGTCATCATCTAGAGAACATGTGTCTCTATGAAGTGCTGCAGAACTACATTTATTCACGGAAAGCCACAGAAGACATCAACAATGGAAAATATAAAGTCATTGAAGAGGAAGGATGTTTGGTGAAGCAAACAAAAGGAAGTTTGATAAATCACAGGAAGCTGAGTTGCGACACTACTGACAAAAAGGAATTTTACTACTTGGCTCTTTTACAGCTATTTAAACCATGGCTTACAGAGGATGAACTACTGGGAGAATTTCAAAGCTATGAAGATTCATTTAATGCTTGCAAAGACACCATACAATGCAGTACATTCACAAATTATGTGCAAATGTTAAATGAAGAAATTGAACAGGAAACTACAATTGCAGCTGAAGTAGCTAGAGACAGTTCTCAAGACAGCCAAAGTTCTGGAACACTCAGTCAAGATCCACTAGGACAACCAATCGTTGAAAATGAAGCTGCAATAGCCATGAATGAAGTGGAAACGGCTATGAATCAAGCTCAAGAAGAATTTATAGACTTACCAAATTTGGAAAGACAACTGAATGAAGAGCAGCAACAAATTTATGAAGAGATCAGAAACAAAATTGATCACGGATTACTACATGAAAAAAAAGAGTGCTCATGCACATCATTTCATCCAATCAGGATGTATGTAAGCGGACAAGCTGGAACTGGAAAAAGTTTCTTAATAAAAGTCATCAGAAGCTACCTACAGCAAAAAACGGACTAAACTTTGTCTTGTGTGGTTACTGCTCCAACTGGGTTAGCAGCATATAACATAAAAGGAATCACCTTACATCGTTTGCTAATGTTACCAGTGGAGCATGAGAACAAAATACAATACCACAAGCTAACTGGAGAAGCATGCTTGGAAGTTTCAAGAGTATTGAAGAAGATGCAAGTTCTCATTATTGATGAGGTGAGCATGGTATCAAACTTAATGCTTGCCTTTGTGCATTTACGAATGCAGCAAATTCTAAGGACAGACTATGACGTGTTATTTGGTGGAAAACATGTCATAGTTTTTGGGGATCTTCTACAGCTTACTCCAGTTAAAGGACAACCAATGTTTAATACTGTGACACATGAAGACACAAAGAAGTCATTGGGAAGCATTGGTAATGCAAATATTTGGTCCTTCTTTGAGTACAAGGAACTTACTACTAATATGAGGCAAGCAAACGATGAAGAATATGGAAGTATTCTGAAAGATATCAGAATTGGACTACTCACTGAAGCTGGTACAAAAGCATTACAGAGTCGGTTGCTACATAATTTATTTCCAAAGGAAGAAATAGTTGCAGAGAAGATATACAAGAACATTGCAGAAAAGAAAAGTGTCATCTGCTTAATGCCAACTCTACGTGAATGCTCAATATTCAATGAGGAGCTTTTGAAATTGGAAAAGGAAGATATCAGGAAATTGGAAGCAGTGGACAAAATACAGGATGGAAGAATTACTATCACATTAACAGGCAAACTGAAAAATAAATTGGATTCACTAGAGAAGAACATTTCCAAAACTGCTGGATTAGAAAAAAATCTATTTGTTTGCATGAATTGTAGAGTATTTTTAAGGAGAAATTTGGATGTTGAAAAAGGTTTAGTTAATGGAGCTATGGGAAGAGTTGTGGGTTTTATTAATTATCAGAAAAAAGATGGAATTGAATGTTTAAAAATAAAATTTGATCAGATAGAAGAAGTTATAGACATTTGTCGTTGTACAGTTCGTTTCATGCTTGTGAAAGACTTATATGTACAAAGGAAACAGTTTCCGTTTTCTCTAGCATATGCTGTAACTATTCACAAGTCTCAAGGATTAACTGTAGATTGTGCATTTGTAAACATTGGTTCAACTGTGTTCAAAGAAGGTATGGCTTATGTAGCTTTGTCACGAGTGAAAACATTATCTGGTTTATTCATGATAGACTTTGATGAATCAAAAGTTAGTGCTGATACAAACTGTGTAAAGGAGTATAATAGATTAAGAAGAACCTATGCTCCTCATTTAGGTCAGTATCCTGTGTTAGAGAAACGTGTAGTTTCTCGTAAAAGGAGAATTGAGAATATCTGTAATGAGGATGTAGAGAGGAGGAAAAAAAAGAGGAGTGATGTAATTGCAAGCAAAAAGAAAAAGGAAAATGAAGAAGAGGTTGTAGGATGTCATTTTGAAAATAGCTCTGGTGTCAACTGCTACGCTAATGTAGTGCTGAATGTTGCATTTTAACTGGAAAGTTTGCAAGAGCAGATAATAGTAAATCAGAGAAAAAGATTATGTTCTGAGTTGAGTCTCCTTTTTCAAAAGCTGAGTAATGATAAAACTCAAATAGAAAGTGCAACTGAAATTAGAAAACTTTTAGATGTATGTTCAGGACGAACACAGTTTTCTCAAAATGTACAGCAAGACGCACAGGAATTCTTGATGTATTTTCTTCAGGTACTGGAAGAAGAAGGGGTGCCAATTGAAAATATGTTTGGTGTCTCTTATAAATGGGAACATAGTTGTGAAAACTGTTACAATACATGTGGCTCTAATGTTGATTCTGAAAGGTTTATTTATTTAACAATGCCGGACAGTAAAACAGTCACTTTTGCTAAATTAGTTAAAGATGCTAATCATAGCATGGAATGCGGTGAGTGTAAATCTGACATGTTTTCAACATTAATTTTAAAGGAATACGGACAGTATGTAATTTTAATGATGCAACGATGTAAAGCTGATGGTTCAGAATTGGATACTTTCATAAAGAAGTTTATAGGACAGCAATTATCAATTTCAGGAAAAACTTTTGTAACAGTTGCAATAATTTTCCATGAAGGACCTACTGTTACTTCTGGACATTACACAGTTTATCTTAAATGTGAAAAAGGCTGGACACTGTGTAATGATTCCCAATTGATTTTCAAGCAACGTTTGCCTTTTGATTTAGCAAATTCCTATCTAATCTTCCTGAAACCAAAATTTTAGAGAGACTTGGCAAGATCTGTACAAAACAATTTTACCATTTTATTGGATTACCATTGGAATTTTCATCAAAAAAGATTTTTCAAATTACCATTTGGCCTAATGGAAAGGTAACCAATTGCAATGTGGACTTATTTAATTCCTAATGAATCTTTCGGAAACCAAAAATTTAGAGAAAATCGGTAACATCTGTACAATTTAAATTTTGGAATTTTATTGGATTACCATTTGAAATTTATTCAAAAAAGATTTTTAAAATTACTATTTGGCCATAAGGAAAGGTAACCAATTGTATTGTGGACCTATTTAATTATTAATTAATCTTTCGGAAACCAAAATGTTAGAGAGAATCGGTAACATCTGTACAATTTAAATTTTGGAATTTTATTAGATTACCATTGGAAATTTAATCAAAAAAGAATTTTAAAATTAATATTTGGCCTAAAGGAAATGTAACCAGATGTATTGTGGAGTTATTTGAGATATATTATTTTTGAGATTATGCTTTTGTAACAAAATTGTCAGACGGTATTTTAAAGAAATAGTTATTGTTATTAGATGATATTTTTTTTAAATATTATGCATTTCTATAATGTTATGTTTAAGTGAGAAGAGATTCTGGGCTTTTTTAAAACAATCTTTGGGATTGTTATTTTTTTTTTGCCCGCTGTTAAGTGATGAATGCAATTGCTTTCACGATTTATAGTGAAATGCAATATATTCTGAAAACAGCAAAAAAAAGGCAAACATTTTTTTTAGGAAAATATGTAAATACGTGTACTGTGTAATATAATGATTTATTAGATATTAATACTTTCTTCTTTTTTTCAGATTGTGAAAGAAAATTGTCGAAAACCATTTTTTCAAGTAATTTCAATTAAATTTTAATTAAAAATTAAATTGTTGGGTGGGTCAGGTAAGTCAGAAATTAGATGGTCCCTTTCTTCCACTTCTCCTCAAACAGATTTTTAGTATTTAGTCATTAATTCCTCAAGGATCTTGAGATGTGGTAACTGATTTTTACTGTTTTTAAAAAAAAAAAAAAGTTGAAAGGTAAGGTTGGCTCTTAAAAGAGCCGTTGTGTTCATGCAGGGACAGAGGAAAGGAAGAATGGGAACATTAGCTGGTAGGACAAATGTGCTGGTCTATTTTGTTGTTAATGAGGGGAAGACTGGTCTCCCTATGAACAATTAGACCATGGCAAAATGAACACCGCATAGTAACCCTCGCAAACCGATGGTTCGTTTCCACAGGATCAGAAAAAGGTGAATCTGCCCCCACAGATGAAGGGCTCTGCTGAGCTTCCGAAGAAGGACTCGGCTGAGCTGCTGTGGATGTGCTTGCTCGACTTACTGAAGGGTTGCCTCTAGTATGTCGTGCATGTGTCCTAGGATGCACATCCTCAAGGTGTCTCAACATAGTGTGATTCCCGAAGGAATACTTCTTGTTGGGATTTCCTCTTGAAAGTACACGCTGGCACAGCTTGCAAGTCACCAAAGCAGCATTGACTTTTTTCTCACCCTCAGGAAAACTAAAATACTCCCATATAAAAGAGCTCTTCTGTTTCCTCTTTCTCTGCCTGATGGTGGTGCTGCTAGCCTCACTCTCAGCAGAAGAGTGCTGGTCTGCCATCGTATCACAAAGACAAGTCAGCTCCTTCTCCTAAGGGATCACAAGCAGAAATGAGGGGAATGGGTGTGGTGTTGGAGAGTTCTAGAACTGAAACTACTTTGAACCAATCAAATGCTTTGTTTCATGATCACATGACCCACCGTGCGCGTACGTTACGCTTACGTTACGCTTACGGAGCGCTTACGGTGCGCTTACGGTAAAAGTACGCATGCGCGTAAAAAAGACACGCTCTCGCACGCATGCGCATAACAGGCACTCCCCAATACTTCCGCGTAACGTGCGCGTGTAGCGTACACGCTTACGTGCCCCATACGCAGTACGCACGGCTACGCAAATTGCGTAACTATACGCAAAAAGAGTAGAAAAATTACGAACATTATGCAAACCGTACGCTTACCGTAAGCTTACCGTACGCGCACTTAAAAAAAAAAAAAAAAAAATAAGAAAAAATGAATTTCTATGTTATAATAATATATCTTACCTGTTTGGTCAAAAAAAAGAGAAAAATTAACATATTGTAGAAATTTTTTTGAAAAAAAACATAGTGTTTTAAGAGAATATAAAGTTAAAAAAAAAAAAAAAACTTGCTTTTTAAAAAAAAAAAAACACATTTAATAAAAGAATTTTAAATTAAAAAATCATACAAAAACAATGAAAAAACCATGGGAATCACACATGTTATAGGTAAGAATTAGCATTTAAAAAACCATAAAAAATTCACTGAAAAAACCATGGGTTTCACACACGTTATAGTTAGGAATTAGCATTTAAAAAACCTTGCAAATTCACTGAAAAAACCATAGGTTTCACACACGTTATAGTTAGGAATTAGCATTTAAAAAACCTTGCAAATTCACTGAAAAAAACATAGGTTTCACACACGTTATAGTTAGAATTTAGCATTTAAAAAACCTTGCAAATTCAGTGAAAAAACCATAGTTTTCACACACGTTATAGTTAGCGGACATTTTAATCATAAAAAACCATTGAAATTTCCCCGTTATAGTTAGTTAAGCTAACTATAACTCGCGCACCCGCAATCCACTGCTGATGACGTAACATATTACATCACTCATGACATGGTCAGTGACATCACTCATGACATTACTGATGACATCTCAAATGACATCACTGATGACATCATCCTTGTGACAGAGTGGTAGACCTCCTCTCACCCTAATATAACCTTTGATACACACATTCAAAAATAGAGACTACAAATTTCAAAACAAAGGACATACCAATACCAGTTACTTTAACCTATTCCGTAATTCTTAGATCCACATACACATCCACTCATTCACCAACAGTCCTGTACAGTCACTCATACATGTACTCACTCATCATATGTACTCATACAACAAAACATCCTGTTACACATTGCCACTCATCCATAGAGTTACTCACACACATAGTCACTCATGCTAATAAAGAATCAAACATCCATTTACTTGCATATTCAGTTATACACACACCTCAACACGTACTTCTACAGAAACTTAAACATACTTACTCTTTTAAATAATCACTAATAAAAACACATACTTATTCATACAGGAACTATTTCAATCTCTCACTCTCACATATACTCACTTATATACAACAATAGTCAAATATACTTCTTTAAAACATATGTAGTAACTCATAAAGACACTATTGAGATAGTCATTCACTCACTAACACACCCATACATACACTCATCAAAACATACAGTCATGCACACATGCTGTCTTCAAAACATACAACCAGACAGACAATCATTCATGCACCTATGCACTACGTTAAACCCCCCACCGAACCATGCAGACACTCAGACTGATACTCAAAAAACAACCTAAAATCCAATATAAACACCCATATAGCTACTTACCAACCCATGCAGACACTTATACACAAAGTGAGAGACTGATACAGAAAATTACATATTTAAACATTACTCATTAAGCCATGTATTAACTAAGAAACACTTAATCAGTCAGTTACACAATCAATTTTTCAAAAACAAATCATCCTTTTAGACACTTATATACCCATTTATTCTTCCATCGACCTTGAGATATACATATATAAAACATATTTAATTTGCAAAAAAACACACATTCACTGGATGATGTCATCAGTGATGTCATTTGAGATGTCATCAGTGATGTCATGAGTGATGTCACTGACCATGTCATGAGTGATGTAATATGTTACGTCATCAGCAGTGGATTGCGGGTGCGCGAGTTATAGTTAGCTTAACTAACTATAACGGGGGAATTTCAATGGTTTTTTATGATTAAAATGTCCGCTAACTATAACGTGTGTGAAACCTATGGTTTTTTCAGTGAATATATATATACATACATACATACACACACAGCTACACATAGTTTATTATACCATTTATTAACATTGTTGAGTGTAGGGGGTTCACAACTCACAAGAGGCAAAAGAGAAGCTAGGCTCTGCTCGATTGTCAGTGTTTTTCTATCTTTCTCTCGCACCTTCTTTACCCCTTTTTCGGCCTATCTCTCTTTTGGTCTGGATTTATCTCTGATAATGAAAAATATGCCTGGGTCCTAAAAAAGTGTGCAGGTGTCAACCACTTGCATCCAACTAAACAAATTAAGCACTGGTAAGGCTTTATAATGTAGGCTGGATGGCTGCACTATGAATAGTGGAAGTCAGTCCATCATTATACTCACTTTTTGATCTCTATCCATGCTCCTCTGTCCTGGTAACTGTTTCATCATGGTCTCTCATGCAGGATCCAGGTGCAGTAAGTGTAACACTGACTAACAGTAGAACCATGCCTTAATATGCAGCACGTCTATTTACTCATAGCTATTTGCAACTGCTTTAAAATCCATTCAATTATTTTCAATGGTTGTTAGTAAAATGTGCTTAGAAATGCAGTATTTGCCACATACTTTTCCAAAAGTGCCTTGATGGAGAACACACAACTCCAAGCAAAATTGCTTGTATGGTCTATTTAGTTACCATAAATGTTCTTGGCCAGGGATTCCTTCAAATCAATATGTGATGCAAATTTCTGAAAATTCCCAGTGACCCTAATAATTGTGCGTTATAGAACACCATTTTCTACTACTTGTTACAAATAGTAGTGACGATAGATTAAAGCAAACAGTTAAAAAATACTGCAAATTGGGCTGCATTTTTCATAATTTCACAACATCGAGATATTCATTATCTAGCAGACATACAATCACAGGCCAGTAGAGCATCATGAAATAAAGCAAACACATTATCAACAGGTAACGCCCCCACCTTGAAACCCTTCCCTCTCGACCCTTGTTTTGCTGGTCATAAACATCATTGAAGGAAGGAGGACCATATTAGTTCAATGTCCCTTATCAACTGTTCCAGATTAAAACCTGCTGTTCTGGCAGGCAATCTTCCACTAGGAGCTATCTGAGGAAAGCGATCTCTTTGAATTGCGCTGACAGAAGTTTTATAAAAAGGATCCCGACGAGTTTCAAATTATTTTCCTCTATGGTGGATTGTCATGGGGATCATGTCCATCCTGATCGTCCCTAACACTCTGTACCTCCAGGATCTATATTCACATATCTTGTTTGTTTCCAAAGCTACCAAAATGAGCAGGCACCCCCCGCAACTATAGGAGGGGCGCCCCTAGTTGCGCCACAGGCGGGAGCCTTGGTCTGGCATAGGAAGTGGCGACGGAAGGTCATCCGGTGACGTCATCTGGAGGTGCAATGAAGCCTCTAGACTATTAAAACCAGCCCGCCACAGAGAGCTTCCTCTTTTTCCCTTTGCATCATGCCTGCTCTGCTGTGGACCAGGATCAGCTGGCACACGTCAGTAAGCTTCTTACCATGTGGCGTTGTCCCTGGCAGATAATAAAGGGGGATGCACAAGAGTTCTGATTCTGGGACAGGACGGCCCTCTTAGCGCGGTATGATTTATGTGGGCACCGGGCAGGCGGGCTGACCTGCTGGTGGCCCCTGGACTCTCCTGTCCTACCCCGCGATGCCAGGGTTTGGAACTTTGGGGATTACACCTGTGGTCAGGTACCCCGGTGGGCCGAGGCGCTATGCGGTGCCCTGTTTTAAGTTTATGGTTTTTCTCTGGGATTGGAAGAGATGGAGAAGTGGTGATGTTGTCACAATGATTTTCCTGTAAATTCCCTTTAAGGAGGGTGCATGGATTGCCTGGTTGGAACCTTGTGGGGGGGGGGGCTGTTGCAAATTGGGGCCTGCTGGCACACTGCGCAACGCGGATCCCATGACAAGGTGTGCGGGATTTTCTTGGAATGTGGAGTATGCTATTTGACTTTTGTATCCGTCTTCCATCTTGCTTTTGATATCTGTGAAATGAATGTTTTATTGTTGTATATCTGTTCTTTTAATGGGCTTCGCTTATTAATGGGCTTCGCTTACAAACAATTTTAAATGTTGATATGAATAAAAAAGGCTACGCCGTGGAAACACATTCGAATTTGTGCTATTTTTAAAAGATATTGTGGGGGGCGGGATGGGGTCTAAAACCCCTGTTTAACATTTTGTATTTTGTAGTTGGTGTTTGGGACCTTGTCCCTCAAAACATCAGGTCCTGGTTTCCATTCTCCAAACTTTCTACTGCCTTCCAATGAGCATGGCTAAAAACAAACACTGTGCTTTCTCAAGTCAAGCGGGCTTCAGAAAGCTGTTGACGCCAGCAAAAATTAACCCTCAAGATGCACATTTATTGCAAAGGGACTCTGCATTTTGCCTCCTAGTGTTAACTGACGTCTTGAAGTCCGGTCAGTTGCAGTCTAATTATTGTAACTTCGTATGTGCTACAGGACAGCTAATACTGTGCATCAATAAATACATTATAAACCACTTAAAATGAGTTGCAGGCAGATGACGAGTACAGACGCCAGCTCATTGCTAATAACCGCGCCAATTATATCCCACGCCATTTCCGGCAGTCTCCTAAAATGAACGCCTGTGTTGTGTGCCAGTAGCAAATTCTAGGAACATATCAAACCAGAGCGCAGGAGCAAACGCTGAGCCTCTCAAATCCACACGCCTCTGATCAATTGGTTCTATAGGGAGCAGAGCTTCACTGGATGAAGATGTCAGCCGCGGTAGGATGCTTTGGGAAATCATTCGCTTCCATTATTTTCTAACTTACAGAGAGGAATCTCTTTTATGCCGTTGAAATTCGAATCGTTGGCATCATTTTTAAATCCAGCTCCCGTAACTGACTCACGCTTCATTAAATCTTCATTATTATAAAATTACTTTTTCATTTGGGTTGCCGCTATCCGCTGTGTAAAAGCTTCGCATAAGTAATTCCCCACCTGGGTGCTGTTAGAGCAAATGAAAACCCCTTGCAATTGAGCATTATGTCAAACACTGAGCATGGTAAAGTGTGCCAGTGTCCGAGGCCGCTTGTAGCTACCATCAGCTGAACAATCAAATCCCTGCTTTCCGCCCCGCAGCAGTGCAGGCTTATGTGACCAGGGCTGCTAAGCACTTGCTGTGGGGGATTGTGTTTAAGAGTGGAACGATACAAACGCTGAGAATGCACTTGAAAATACACTTCTAAATATAAACTACGCATTTGAAAAACACAATTTTATTTCAATAAATACATAGGGGCAGATTTATGTCTCCTGGCGCATCCCTGCAAATCAGCAAGGATGCGCCAGGAATGATGCGTCACGCAAGTTTACCCTTGCGCCACACATGATGCGCCGCATTTACAATGCGACGCATCATGGCGCAGGAATAAACAGATGCGTGACGCATCCGATGGCGTAAGGTTGGCGCAGTGCTTCAGTTGCGTCGCAAGTGCGACATAACTCCAGCACTGTTCCAACCTACCCTATCCCTAACATGGTGCGTCAAGCCTTACGCCTGTCAGGCGCAGGGTTTTGGCGCATCAGCGTTGGGAAAGTGACTCAGTCAAATCTTATAGATTTGACTGAGTCACTTTTCAGGGGCGTTCCTGCGACGGAACGCCCCCCCCCCTCTGTCGACACGCCCACATGAAACCTGACGCAGGTTTTACGTGGCGCAGGGCTTTACATCGTGACGCATCTCCATAGATGCGTCACGAGGTAAATATGGCACAACGTGGCGCAGGGTTTACACAGCCGCTGCGTCACAAAAGTGATGCAACGGCGGCGTAAAAGTGGCGCATCTCCAATATAGATCTGCCCCTTAATCTCTAGTTTGTTTTCATGCAAGATGCATAGTGCCAATATCGGCAACGCTCCCCATCCCTCCCACAGCAATCACTTAGAGATATAATCACACATTTTTAGTGGAGAAAATTGCTGCAGGTTTATTTGCATAACAGATATGCCACCATGGTGGGTTATTTTACGGGCGATCCTAGGGCAGGCAGCCCCTCGCTGCCTGCCCACCTGATGAGCCAAAATACACCGTGGCTCTAGCCAACCGGTGTTTGTTAGATTTGGGGTAGGGGATAGCCCCTCCCACCGGTGGACAACCAGTCCACTCCCTTACTCACGCCCCCCCAGCTAAGGGGGGCGGAGCGTTGCAGGCAACCCCCGGTTGCTCAGGTCCACAACCGCCCGTAGGACTAACGGGGTGCCGTCGCTCCTCCAGGGTCCAATGCGAGGACCTCCCTGGCGATATTTGGCTTTAGCACCCTTACTGTGCTCCTGCAGAGGGTACGCTTCTGTACCTTACAGCCTCTGGACCGCCCTGTAACTCCGCCTGCAACACAAAATAATATGTTAGATAAACACCCACCCCTGCCTGTATGCCGGGTAAGCGGTGGGGAGGGAAACGGCGTCCAGGCAGAAGAGGAAAGAGGGTGATCAGTGGGCGGGAGAGGTATAAGTACCTCTCCCCCACCCCTTCCTACCCAGAAGTGACATGGGCATGGGGGGACTCTCGAGGGTCCCAAACGCTGGGAGGTTGACTCGTCGTGTGCCATCCTGTGGCACTTAGGGGGGCCGGCCCCCTGCGTGGGCCCGGGGCAGCCCTGCAGTCTCACTTACTAATATGAAAGATTAGTTGCAACTTTTATGAAAGGTCATTTTCTTTAAATAATTTCCCAATTTTTTTTTAACGCTCTCTTGTCACAAGGTTAAAATTTTTTAAAAAATTGTTCAAATGCAGAAGCCAGTACCTCTGCCCGAGCATTCACACAACCCAACAAGGAACGCGTGCGACAAAACCTGAATATGGAGTTGAATAGGCATGGATATGTGTGCCAGGCGCGGACGGCAGCATAGCCTGTTCTGCAGGGATGCTGGTCGAACGTGGGGCGGGCCAGGCCACAAGTCACGGATAAACGGGGGTAGACGAAATCTACCTACTCTCTTCACTGGGTAGGACACCGTCTACCCTGTCAATAAGTTGGTTCCCACTGAAATATGCTAATTTTGTCCTGGACATATTCAGCAGAGAAACATTCAGAAGAGTCCTCACGTTTTCTGCTTTAGTTCTGAGCAGCACAGTGCAGGTAGAAAGGGGGCTTTCTTATTTTATAATTTCAGCTGGGCCCTAAACAAAGGCAAGGAAGTGGCCATAATGCCACCTTTTGTTCGATTATCCTGGCTGGGAGCTATCTGGAGCCTCACACTTAGATACACATGTAATGGAGAAGAACGAAAGGCCTGTTATTACTTCACAAGTACTTAAGAGGGGCATTTTTCTACTTTGTTCAGTCCCTGTAAATAAGAGATTTGCAGAACTGTAGGAATGTCGATGTGTTGACCTATCCCAGTTTTACACAATTATAATTTTAAATACCACTATTTTGTTTTAGTTCTTTTATACCACTACTCGTTTTAATGGTGTCAGATCACTTTGCATCACATATACACATTATAGATTGACAATAAATCATATGTGTGTAAATCAATGTACAGGGTATGACAAAGAGGGTTACAAGTTGTAGGAATTGCTAGTCCTTCATAGCTCACTGTGCTATATTAGAAAGACTACAATTTATATACTGCAGGTAACAAAATAATTTCTGTGTTAGGAGCAGTAACCCACTTACCTGCCCACATTAAATAAAAATATGTCATCTTCATGTTACATGATATGCTTTGCAGGAGACATATTAACTGTCTATGTTCTGTTAATTCAATACTGGGACTAAACAAAACACAGGTCTCTCCTGGAAGCACATTAACCTCCAAGAGTTATCTTATCATCATTATTATTGTCTGACATTTACTGGACCCACAAAGATCTTTACAGCAGGTGCCTTAACCACATAAGATATTTTAAAATGCAGACTTTGCAACCAATTAAGCAGAACAGATTTGCTGCCACATCTGTCCTTGTTACCACTTTCTTTGTGGACGAGTTGTAAAAAATGAGGGGCCTATTTACGAGCCAGTTTGTGTCTCGTTTACACCATGCAAGGTGGTATATGCGCAACGCAAACCTCACATGCGATTTATGAAGCCTTGCAAGGACGCATTGCATGGCCCTGAGTGACTCCATAAATCTGGAGTAAAATAACACAGCACAAATCGCTGCATTGCATTACTCTGCACATTAGAGGTGTTCCTTGGGCTTTGCGTGGGCGTTCTCATGCAACTCCCATGGTTTTTGACACATTCCCAGATTTACCAGAACTGGTAAACCTAAGAATGCAGCAAAACGATACGCCTTCCCAGTAGAGGTGCAAACAAGAGAAATATCTTTCTTTCTTCTTGTTACTTCTACTTTCTGTGTGATGCCTCTCAGGATTGTTTTTGTGCAGGAAGGTGTTCCTTCCTGCACATAAACAATTCTACATGCAATGCTGCTACCCTTACAAGATGGTGCCTCGATGCCTGCATTGGCGCTAGGCTGCCAAAAGGCGCCAGTGTGGGGCAAAAGTCAGGAATGCAACCGTATTGTATTTAATACAACCTGTCTTGCCCTATCCCTATCAAGCAGTGCAGCACTGCGTGACATTTTCATTAATAGACCCCTAAATGTGTAAATTGAGGCCCAGATTTTGTGTCAGGGTTGCCTCACTTTTTCCCAGCATAACCCGACACAAAATCCCATGTGATAAATATTGTAAGGTGATCAACTGTACTCATGTTAGACTTGCTAAACATATGTGTGAGTTATTAAGACCTGATGTTACTTATTGTGATATCACCTCCTATGAGGTCATGGGTTGTGATGTCACTTCCTGTGATGGCACATGCAATGTCAAGTGTCATGATGTCACGTGTCATGATGTCACTTGCATAAAGCCTAACATGGTTAGTCCCTCCATTTCAGTTTCTAGGACTTGTGCACTGGGCTGGGCCAGGCTGGTAGGGGACTTCCTAACGCAGACCTTGGGGGTGCCCCAAGGGGCAGTGGAAGTCCATGAAAATACCTTCCTTATGTTGCCGTTCTTGCTCAACAGTAAACAGAGGAGGCGTAACATTATCATGATGAGCTTTGCCAGTGCAGCATGGAGCCGAGCGTCTCTGTTATGCACCTGCATAACATTCATTTAGGTTAGTGCTTATTTTCATACCAATAAGACTCAGAAACAGAAGTAACAAGCCTTGCTCACTGTATCCAAGCTGTACTGAACTGAAAATAAAGCTGCTACTGAGATAAATATCGGGCTAGATGAATTCACTGCATGCCCTGGCGGTGCATAAAAAAGGCGCTCGGCTTTGGACTGTGCTGATAATACCCCCCATGATAAGGCCCAGGAGATCTTCAGGCCCCGGGATGACTAATCTTTATTGATAAAAGCGTGCACCGAACAGAAGAAGGGCCACAAGGTTATGATGTGTCTGGAATATATCATATCTCTAAGGTACACCAAACACGTCACAGGGAGTATTGTTATTGCAGCAGGATCACTTATAAAACTAGGTGCTGCTCACAGAACAGTAGTTATTGTGGGGTCTAAATGAGGAATGTTTAACATAACAAGGATGTGGCACTGGAAGGGTAAGGCAATGTATAATTTGGACAGCACACTAAGTTTAAAATGATTTGCAGTTAACATCTTTACATTATATCATATATATTTACAGTTTAAAAAATTTAGAAAATTAAGTTATTTTCCCAGCATCACAGACTTTTTGTTCAAGTGTTGAACACTGGTCCAGTTTCCAAGATAAGAAATAGTCCTTTGCTACATTAATTTATTCTTGTAAATCTAATTTTTCGCACAAAATGTTACTCTATCATGGTGTAATATTTTGTGGTAGCACCTGTGATTGAGGGGGTGACAAGTGGAAGGGAATTTCATTCAGACTTGATAAACACCCACAAATGTCTAAGATTACGGGTATTCACTAATTTAAGATCGCTTTCCGAACTGGATATGCATGTGTAAATGTGCTAAGCAAGTTCAATTGCACTTGTTAACTTTGTTATGTTCTTATTCTCTATGAGGGAACTTTTCTTCCTAAGGCATCCTTAGTTGGGGGTGACCATCTCCCTGCTCCCCACCTATCACTGGAATTTAATCCCACCTTTGGCAGTAGTAACTTTCTGACCATATGCAGGATGGGAATGTGCACAACAAACGTAGTGGGTTTTCACTTAGATTCCAGGGCACTACTCACTGATAATGTACTCCCAATTAATATTACGCAATGGTGGTGTAATATAAAATGAGAGTAAAATACTTAGTAGTACAAATTAACAATTTCTGAAATTTGCAATATATGTCAATTTTATAACTTATTATAGTAAGACGTGAAAAAAGCTTGGAGAACAGGCACAAGATAACACATTTCCTAAATTTACAGAGATTAATAAAAGTTGTTCTGTGTTCTTTCCTTTGGATTTGATTTCTCAAATATTACTTTGGATATTATTAATTACATTGGTGAATGAAAACTAGTCTGAAATATGTTTGTGTTTTCATATTCACCATTTATGGTTTATTTCCGAGTGAATGGTTTGGGACACCTTTTGAAGGTCACATCCATGTTTGACAATTGTTTTTTTAATTTGTGCAATTAAATGTTTTAAAGTGGGTATAGGTGGTAGTCACCCTGTCATGTTCTAGGGCACTTTAGACAGTATATCTTTAATGATTTTGGTTGAGGGCTCTTTGGAGATCGTGCATGCCTCTTTTATATCCTAAAATATCTCCCTTACTGCTATTTTTGTTACATTTGGGCGTGGGTGTGTTCTCTTACACGAAATACAACATCATCTTTTTGTAGTGGCCACGCCATAGCATGCATTAGGATAATATTTGACACTTTTCCAAATCACATTTTCTGTCCATTCACTTTCTTGGTTGCAGGTGTACCCTATGTGACTTAGCAATTGTTTCCTTTCTGGGATGTTTTATATTTGGTTTGCTGTGTCATTTTATATGAAAGTAGTGAAATAGAATAAATAAATATTTTTTTTTAAAGTTTTTACATTTGTGATTTACTTATAAAATTAAGCATCTACTCGTAGTTTTTTATGTGTACATGTATATTCTTTTTGGATGTTTCACACTGTTTTGCAGCTTTTCTTTTAGGAGTGTTGTAATGTGGAGCAGGTGCTTCCTTTTCTGTTGGAAGGAAAAAAGTGTCAGTTACATTTTAAATGTTTATTTGTTGGTGGTTTGTAGTTGTTAGGTTTATTGGGCTATGTTTATGTTTTATTAAGTTTTGTGTTCTTTGTTATATCTTTTTGCTGTGTAAAGAGATAGAAGTTGGTGAGTGTTTTGTTACTTGCTGTTTTACATTTTTAATTATATTTATGTTAGTTTTAGTTTAAATATATACGTTTACTTACTTGGTTAGGTGGTTGTCAAGATGTGTATATTTCTTCTATAAGGGTATGGTTGGATAATCCGGCAGAGTTTCCCCATTTTGCAGTGTCATTTGAGAATGAATTTAGCTGCTAACATGAGTGTGCCATTTATATTGTTGATTTGATTATTTGTCTAAATGTATAGGTTAAAGTTGTTTATAGTTTGATTTTATTGATAGGTTTAGTTTTAGTTAGATTTTATTTACCAGTGTGTCCTATGGGAAACACTTATTTAGATTGTTTTATTTATAAATGTTGGTATATAGTTTGACATTTTCAAATATAATTCTATTTGTATGTATATATTTATTAATATTTAGGTTGATTTATACATGTTTGTAGTTAATGCATATAATTTTAACACTATATTTTTTCGAATGTAGTTGTATAAGTTTTGGGGATGTATTGCAAATATTTTGATGATGCAATTTGTTTTAATTTAAGCATGTGTATAAAATATTTTAAATATTTGTGTTATTTAAAAAGTGTTTTTCAAAATATTCATTAATGATATTGTTCTTATTTTGGTGATATTTTAGTCGGTATTGTGTGAATTGATATTTATGACATTTATATTTTTATTTAAAGGTGACGATATTTTTATTTCTGATATTTGTGTTTTTGATATAATTAAAAATCAATATTTTAAACAACAATATTTATGTACTCAATATGTGTGATTTTATTAGTTAAGTAGATATTTTTGTTAATGGTAGTTATTTGCCAATATTTTTCCGTTTCAATATTTTATGCGTTGATATTATGTCAGTGATCCTTCCTCCCATCGCCATTTGTGTAGGCGTACCTTTTAAGGTCCTCTAAGGACTCCTACATGCTATGTAACTGCAGCATGCTATGTTGGACAAGCAATGGAAGAGTAACTGGCTACTGGGTTAGTTCTGTAGTCACTTATCACTGTTTTCTGGGCGTGAAGTTGAGTCTGGATTGCTTTTATGACTCACTCTGTCACTTTGAATGTGTTGCCTCTCATGGACAACTAATGATCACTAATATATATCATGAAAGATTTATGAGGCATTGTAAGGTTCCGACCACTGGTGGAGCACATATCGCTAGCTCTGTATCAAGAGTGTTGTTACCCCATGGTATATGCGCTTTGTTGAGTTTTGCCTGTATTTCACATGCAACTCAGGAAGCTTGCACACCAAATACATAGCTGCTAACTTTGTGCACAGATTAATCTTAAGGAGAACAATAACAGAGCTCCCATCAAAACCTGGCAAACTATTAGGGCAATACAAAGTCAATTTTAATATTTTCATTTGTCAAGAGGTTACCAATGCATTCTGCTGAAAAACATCTTTCATGATATCATATATTGAACTGCACGCTGCATTAAGGAGCAAATAGACAAAGCATGCCCCTTCCTTTAGATGTCACTATGGATGATGTCAATAAGGATTTTCACGATTTAGTAGGATTTCAAAAGAAGATGGGCTAATGGAAGTTGCAAGAGGATAGACTCGACTCATTGAGATTTTTTTTGCATTAACAATTATTTTTACATTATGAACTGTTTATCAAGCCAGCGACCTACGTCAAAGCTAACAGCTATTTTCTTCTACCCAAGAGAATAACCAAAAGATTCAGCATTTGTTGGATCCATTGTCTATTAGGAATTTGGCATAATGTTATGAAGTACTTTTAATAAATTCAGCATTTGAATTTCGAACAGCAAGTTTTTCCTTACTTACTTCAATAAATCCCAAAATACAGTATATCATTGCTATGCATAGTCTGTTTGAGGCTCAAATGATTCCGATAATTATCGAATATGCAATTTAACAAGAAACATTGCACTAGATTTTAGTTTTTTCAGGGTGGCGACGTTCAGGACCTTGTACTAGAGAACACTGAGGTACAGTGTCTTAGAAAATGGGAATATAGAGTAAACCCAACCTGCGCATTGGTTCAGCATTAATTGATGATGAAGACCTGCATTGCTTCATGTTTAATATTTTTGTTGTCTGTACTCGAGCATAATTTTTAAAGTGTTGAGTCTAGCCTGCTGATGTCACTGTACTTTTGCTGCTATTTATTTTACGCCTTATGTCAACACATGCTTTTTTCCTCATCAGTTTTAAGTGGCAATAAAAACAAGAGTTCATTTCACCCAGCATCTCTCCAATCTTGCAATTGTGTGTTTCTGAGCAATTGTATCCCATTTGCTGCCACGCCTTCCATGGAGTTTTCTTCGAAAGGAGTCCTGTCAAACTTGTGGAAAACCTCCTGTAATACTTAAAAAAACATAACATATTCCTGGTAAGTTAGCTGCCATGTTTCTGAAGGTGCTCTGCAGATTTCCTCTGCACTGATGTTAGTGATGTTGCATTTGATATAGTGGTTATGGAAACTCCAGCAGTTTCTTCTTTAAGTGCATTGTAAATGTCGGATCTCTCCACCTTGGTTTGCGTGACATTCTCATGTATAACAGCTTCTAATCCTGTTTATTCTTCCACATATTGTTGTTGCCTAAAAACAAGCAGAATGTGAAACCGAAAGTTACATTGCCTTCTATGACTAACTCAACTTCAACAGTATTATGAAACATTTAAATTGTTAGAATATTACACATAACTGCTATTACAGCACTTGCCACATGTGCCAGAAGAAAATCAAAAACTGACCGAGGGCAATGTATAACACTTAGATAATGAACATCATTGCTATGATTGTAGAGGCATACCACCAACATAGTCTTCACATGTGTCCACCATTGACAAGCCAAGTACATTCCCTTAGCCCTTTTTGGTCAATACATGCAGCAGAATAGGTACAATGCCAAGATCAACTGGCCAGCCACCACCCATCCACCCCACCAGTGTTTTTTTACAAAAGGTGCCTACTTTTAATCTTGTGAAAGTCTTCTGCATCCATGTTTGGAAGTTCAACTGCATTCAGTTTGCTCGCTACTTTTTCTCGCATGTGCGTAAGCCTGCCATGAAAATGGTGGCAGTGAGGAAACTAAGGGAGCCCTTCATGCCCCATGTTGCCTCTGTGCCATGGGGTGCATGCAGGGGATTACACCCCCATGTCTGTATGCACCCCCTTTTCCTGCACAGCATGGACTGCACAGTTCATGCTGTGCTGGAACGTGGTTTGACAATCCCTTTGTGGTGCCTTTCTAAGGCTGAGATAGGAGCCTTAGAAAGGAACCCTATGGGACCCCAAAGCACCACCCGCCAGACAGGGATGTAAATCCAAATCTGCTGGGCAGACTGACTGATTGTGCTCTCCCTTCAAATATGGTCAAATTGGCCTAACATACTTAGCACTTTTTATTTACTCAAAAGTCTTTTGTATCTGGTACTTCATGTGCCCAGGAGTGCAAATTAAGTGCTACTTTTGGGCCTGCAGCACTCACTGTGCTAGCCTCTACAGTAGCCGTTTAAAACCTTTCTCTTTCCTGCCACTGCAGCTGGTAGTGCAGTTTTAAACTACCATTTTGTCCTGGCAAAACAAACCTTTTGCCAGGTCTAAACCATCCTGTTTGACACTTATAAGCCATCCCTATTGTAGGCCATAAAGGCTTATAGGGCATGCTGCATTGTATTTAAAATAAGTTTTACATGTCCTGGTAGTAAAAAACACTTAAAGTAATTTTCCTCTACTTTAAGGACTACTCTACCATTGACTAACAATTGGTTACCTTATTACATTTAATAAGTGATAACCTTGGCTTGGGAACATATAGAGATACACTACTTACACTCAAATGAATTGTTTTCTAAAATCCACTTCAATGGTAAAGTCACATTTTAAGTTGCATCTCTGAAAATAGCACTTTTAGAATGGTGGTATTTTCTTGTCCTAACCATTAGTGCCTTCTGCCAGCGTTCTGGGTCACCAGTCTGTGAATGGCTCTGCTGTTGGAGTTTATGTATTGCTTTCAGACAATAACACAAAGGGGGACTAGATGTGGACAGTATTAACCATCCTGGCAGAATGACTGGGAGGTGATGTACCCAACGCCATTTATATTTCAGAGAGCTTTGCCTCCTTCCCACACAAATCAATCTGACACCAGGTATCTTTTGCCACCCCAGACAGTTTGGAGTCTTGACAGGGGGATGGGAAAAACGTTCCAGAATGAGATGTGGGGTTAGGAAAGGGAATTTCCCCATACTAAGGCTGGTACTAGGTATAAATATTGGTTCCCCATAGAAATGCTCCAGAACTCTCCTGGGTCTGTAGAAATTATAGAAGAAGGCCTGCCATGCTTCTGATTGACTTCTTGCTGTCAGAGAATGAAGATTGGACCTGATTGCTTTCCTCCCAGGCTACTCACAGTGACTCCAAGAGTCGGGTGGCTGACTTCCTGTGTGAGCTACAGGGACACAACAAGCTTTGGAGGCCTCCTTGCAATTGCCCTGCTGAGCGTCTGCACTTGACCTGCCTGAACCTGCAACTGAAGCTGCTGACACCCTGCTGCTAGCCTCTGCCTAGAGTCAGGTCTAAACCCCAAGAAACCCTCCACCTTCTCCCCTAGGTCCTAGACCCTTGGATGGCATCCAAATGTACTCCTCCCTACCCAACTGTGGGTTCCATCAAATCTGACACAGTGCAATGCCAATCGATGCAGGAGCTTGCATCATAGCAGCTCCGGATCTGTGACCTAATCAGAATCGACACAGGGCCTTGCTTTGCAGCCTTCAGAGATCCTGATCAGAAGTGCAGGTCCTCGCACCGCAGCACGGCAGAGCAGCTGATCAGAACCGACGCCATGCTACCTGAACCCTCGGATCAATAACATAAGGTACTATGTCAGCTGGACTAACCTGGTCTCTGTATCTGGCCCAGGCTCCATTGTGGTCAGCCTGAACTTGTGACTTTGTCCCATTCTGGCATGACCAGATAACCACAGTCAGCTCTTTGTGCTTTTAGACTCTATTTTCACTTAAAACTTTGCAATATAATATCTGTGGTTCTACTGATTGTAGTTTTGTAATTCTGGTATCATTTCATTTATTAATATATATTCTGTTTTTCCAGCTTGTTAGGGGTTTTTTCTTGTATTTTGTTTTTACTTTTTCACTCTTTGTGTGCTGCATACAAATTACCAGAGTGTTAAGCACAGGTTAATTTAGTGCAGTATTGTAGTTCATCAGACAAGATTTTTGGTTGTTTCCTGAGAGGGACTTCCACCCCACTCGAGCAACAATCCAATTTATTACAGACATTATTTTATAATTGCATTACACACAGTATAAGGTAGTTTGTTGCAAAATAATTTTATGTTTAAGACAAAACATTTGCTTTCAATGTATATATTTTAGCAATGTGTAATCAGACTGTAGCTATTACAATCAGTTTTATAAGTGTCCATTAAAGCGATACATTGCAAACTCAGTTGATAATCCCATTAGATTAACTCCTAAAAAGAATAGATCTTTGAAACCATGAAGCTTCAAGTGACTGGATCAGCTAAAATCTATACAGGATTCCAAGTAGACTTTGGACCTTTGATCCATGGACCACTGTCCTGGCGCTGGTGGTCTGACAGCGGTGAACCATCCGTTGTATTACAAGTTGGGCATATTGACTTTGCGAAGACCTCGGCTGGACTGCCGGCTCTGCTAGCACACTGCTGACCACTGGGGTTGGGTTGGAGGAAGACAGTCTCAATTGGGAAGTACAGAGGTGCAACACCACTGTCCATATTAAGAGTTGAGTTCCTGACAAGCCGACGTCAGCAGTCGGACTGCAGCCTAAAAGTTGGCAGAAACAGAGGCTTTGGGGTGCATACTCAACCTTTTCCAGTTCTCCCAAGCAGATTTCATTGTGATTCCTTTCTCCAGGTCCCTCCAACACAGCAGCTTCTTCACCCCGAGGAATACAACCGTGTCTTTGGCGAAATACAGGTAAGTGCTTTAGTACCATGTACCCATTACCGGGACTGCCCACATATGGGTCGGACTCCAGGAATGGGTAGGTGGTATTTTTCCACATATATCATGCATCTATGGGCATTCGACACACACAAGCATCAATACATATGGAAATACATTGCCACTGCCATGAGTACACCACAGATACATTTCCGTCCTCTCGGGAAACTCAACAAATAGCGGTCCAAAGGCCACAGGTGCATCGGTCTCCTAGCTGTCGCGGTCTTTTGGTGGCAGAAAACGGAACTCATTATAAGGCCCTTTGTGTTTGTTGATTAACTAATTACTCACATTTAAATTTCTTTCATGCAGCAAGCATTCTTGTGAAAAGTTTCATCATCTTTCTGTCCCTCCCTCTGCTTCACAGTACAGGAGACAGGACACTCTCTTCATTTTCATTATGAGAGACCATATGAGAAATATTTTTGCAAAAATATAAATGCATGGGCACATTGGTACCCGGTCTCCACTTGAAAATCTGTTTACATGCAGATGTCAGTTCAGATGAGTTGAGAGGGTGGCAGTCAGGAGGAATGCAGGGTCACATTCCGAGCCTTGATATTCCAGACCCCTAAGACCCCAAAGTAATGGCACTGGAGAAAGAGAAATAGAGTAAGATCCACAGATACTGTAAAAGGGATAGCCTAGAGGAGGGAGCACTATGTGGGACCTGTTTTTTAAATGTTTGCTGCATTTTGTCTTCCTTAAGTCTCACACTATAAGCTATGGAAAAAGTACAACTGAAATGATCTCATAAGCCAGACCCTGGCACTCAGTCCTGCCCCAAAACACACAAGATGATGGACGGAATATTGCACAATGGCAAAACATTCACCCCAGTCACAGATCTGGGTTTAATCCATCATTATTTTGCTCACCACGCCACCCCAGTTCAGACATGGCCATATGCAATTCAGTCTTGACCCTGTGCCTCATGGGAACAGTCCAGCCCGAACTTCCAAGCCATGTCTTCCCTGGACTGGAATCAAGCATCCTAGGACCGGTTTCGGGGTTTCACCCCTCTTCAGCCAGGATATCTTGACTCCAGTGGCGTAGTGAGCACGGGACCCACGTCTGGGCATACCCTTCCCACATAGGGCAAACAGCAAAACACACAAGATGATGGACGTAATGTTGCACAATGGCAAAACATTCACCCCCAGTCAAAGATCTGGGTTTAATCCATCGTCATTTTGCTCACCACGCACCCCAGTTCAGACATGGCCATATGCAAATCAGTCTTGACCCTGTGCCTCATGGCAACAGTCCAGCCTGAACTTCCAAGCCATGTCTTCCCTGGACTGGAATCAAGCATCCTATGACCGGTTTCGGGGTTTCACCCCTCTTCAGCCAGGATAGCTTGACTCCAGAGGCGTAGTGAGCACGGGACCCACGTCTGGGCATAGCCTTCCCAAATAGGGCGAACAGCAAAACACACAAGATGATGGACGGAATGTTGCACAATGGCAAAACATTAACCCCCAGTCACAGATTTGGGTTTAATCCATCGTTATTTTGCTCACCACGCCACCCCAGTTCAGACATGGCCATATGCAAATCAGTCTTGACCCTGTGCCTCATGGGAACAGTCCAGCCCGAACTTCCAAGCCATGTCTTCCCTGGACCGGAATCAAGCATCCTAGGACCGGTTTCGGGGTTTCACCCGTCTTCAGCCAGGATAGCTTGACTCCAGTGGCGTAGTGAGCACGGGACCCACGTCTGGGCATACCCTTCCCACATAGGGCGAACAGCAAAACACACAAGATGATGGACGGAATGTTGCACAATGGCAAAACATTCCCCCCCAGTCACAGATCTGGGTTTAATCCATCGTTATTTTGCTCATCACGTCACCCCAGTTCAGACATGGCCATATGCAAATCAGTCATGACCCTGTGCCTCATGAGAACAGTCCAGCCCGAACTTCCAAGCCATGTCTTCCCTGGACCGAAATCAAGCATCCTAGGACCGGTTTCGGGGTTTCACCCGTCTTCAGCCAGGATAGCTTAACTCCAGTGGCGTAGTCAGCATGGGACCCACGTCTGGGCATACCCTTCCCACATAGGGCGAACAGCAAAACACACAAGATGATGGACGGAATCTTGCACAATGGCAAAACATTCACCCCCAGTCACAGATCTGGGTTTAATCCATCGCTATTTTGCTGACCACGCCACCCCAGTTCAGACATGGCCATATGCAAATCAGTCTTGACCCTGTGCCTCATGGGAACAGTCCAGCCCGAACTTCCAAGCCATGTCTTCCCTGGACCGGAATCAAGCATCCTAGGACCGGTTTCGGGGTTTCACCCCTCTTCAGCCAGGATGGCTTGACTCCAGTGGCGTAGTGAGCACGGGACCCATGTCTGGGCATACCCTTCCCACATGGGGCGAACAGCAAAACACACAAGATGATGGACGGAAGGTTGCACAATGGCAAAACATTCACCCCCAGTCACAGATCTGGGTTTAATCCATCGTTATTTTGCTCACCACGCACCCAAGTTCAGACATGACCATATACAAATCAGTCTTGACCCTGTGCCTCATGGGAACAGTCCAGCCTGAAATTCCAAGCCATGTCTTCCATGGACTGGAATCAAGCATCCTAGGACCGGTTTCGGGGTTTCACCCCTCTTCAGCCAGGATAGCTTGACTCCAGGGGCGTAGTGAGCACGGGACCCACGTTTGGGCATAGCCTTCCCAAATAGGGCGAACAGCAAAACACACAAGAGGATGGACGGAATGTTGCACAATGGCAAAACATTCACCCCCAGTCACAGATCTGGGTTTAATCCATCGTTATTTTGCTCACCACGCCACCCCAGTTCAGACATGGCCATATGCAAATCAGTCTTGACCCTGTGCCTCATGGGAACAGTCCAGCCCGAACTTCCAAGCCATGGCTTCCCTGGACCGGAATCAAGCATCCTAGGACCGGTTTCTTCCTGGAGAAGGGCAGGACTGAGCTGGAGAAGGTCCTATGACCCTGTAGCAAAAGACACCTAGAAGCTGGCCCTTAAAAAATTCCACAAACTTACGTGGCAAATGATGAGAAAGCATTTTTCGTTCTGTATCGAGAATGCAGTTAACTCGTCCAGAGAACTTTGTAAACCGGAAGCTGACAAAAGACTGTTCATCCATGTCTGGCCCGATGCACTAGCCTCTCTGATTTTCATCAGAAGTTTGCTCAGCAAGACCTTAGACACCGTCTGACAGTCCAGTATCTGCTCTATCGGACTTTCGCTTAATTTCCGAAAAAGATTCTCTTAAGGAATTTTTGAAATGTAATCCTAGCTCCCCAGAGGACCCCTGTCCTCCTCAATTTCTTAAACTGGCTGCCCTTATTGTAAATCCTATCCTTTACAGGATCTGGAATGCCTCTTTTAAATACGGCATTTTTCCTGCTTAATGGAAAAAAGCGATCCTACTGTCACTGGTAAAGAAGCCTAATGTGGACCCTGGAGGTGCTCAGCAATTTTAGGGCCATCTCATTGCTACCTGCACCCATAAAGATCTTAGAAACGCTGGGTCATTGCCAACTGTCTTCCTTTTTCTGAAGCTAATGATTTGCTTCATGATGCTCCCGTGCAAGTTATAGCATGGAGACTGCTCAGGATGATGTTGTCTCTGCTATAGTAGTGATGCTACCCTTATCGGCAGCATTTGACACAGTAGCGCATTCTACCTTGTTGAAAAGATTAGGCTATTTTGGCTTTCAGGGCACTGTGCTGTCATAGATATGATCTTTTTTAGAAGATCGATCTCAACGGGTCCTCCTTCGCCCCCTCTCTTCATTGCCCAAAACTTTGATTTGTGGGGTGCCACAGGAATCTGCCCTCAGTCCACTGTCTTTCAGCCTTTACTTGGCCTCTTTGGCCATCCTTTGTGAGACGTGGAAAGTGAAGGTTGTTTCGTATGAAGATGACACACAACCTTTGTTTTAGTTTAGAGAGCATTCAGAAACAGCATTTCTCAATTTCAAAGAGTGTTTAAATGTCAAGTAAATGAACATCAACTTTTTTAAATTGAACGTGGACACAAAGGAGGTGCTTTTCTCCAGTCAGATGGCTCCCCCTCCATCTAGGGGCTGGAGGCCCATTGAATTCAATTCAGCTAGAAATTTAGGGATCATGTTTGACTTTGATCGTTCCCTTCGCTACCCAGATTCGGCAGATTAAATTGTCCTGCTTTCTGAAGGTAAGATGAGTCAGAAAGCTATTGCATCTTCATCCAGATTTGACCTGAAAGATCATAATCCATGCCCTTGTGACATTGCGTCTGGATTACTCTAACAACTTATATATGGGTCTTCCAGCTTTCCTGACACATAGTTCAAATGTACAGAGTGTGGCAGCCAGGTGGATTCAGCAGGTACCCTTTCGTCATCACAACTCCCCTCATTTGAAGCAGCTCTATTGGTTTCCAATTGGCAAGAGGGTTGAGTTCAACGCCGAGACATTGGCATTCAGAACCTTTAGGGGCAAAGGTCCACAATACCTGAGATATAGGCTTAGTCGGTACCATCAGGAGAGAGTCTTGAGATATAATCGCCTGCGACTCTTGTGCATTCCAAGGTGTACGAAGGTTCGTCAGCTGGTAGGTCTTTCTCAGTTCTGGCAGCAAGGCTTTGGAACACCTTGCCTATCCATCTTCTCATGGCCAACTCCAAACACTGTTTCAGGAAAGATTTGAAAAGCTGGCTCTTTAATCAAGTGTATATATAAGTGGCCGATCCTGTTCTTCAGTCTTCCTTTTGTGTTTTTTCCCATCTTTCTTTCAGGGAATGTCGCATTAGGAAAAATAAGTGTTGATCCCCAGAAATGACCGCCAGTGGCCCTCACCTGCAATCACTGCTCAAATTAAGCACTGATGCCAGTGATCTCTTGGCCTGTTTCTATAACTGCTCGCAAGACATGCATGCCAGTCTATTATGTATGCGGATGGAAATTCAAGGGAGATGACCACTTTTGTAACATGAAATTAGAATGACACATCAGAATTGTCTGCATTGGTATTTTTAACAAAACAAGATTGCAACGAATAGGAACAAAATGAAGAGTAATAAATCAAGCCATTTCGGAGTTTCATTTTCAGTATGAGCTTTCCGAAATGGTGGTGTAGGAACACAAATATAGAATAAGAAACACATTAATTGATGTTGTTGTTCAACAAAAATATGCACATTACTTTATGAATCCTAATCTAATTAAAATGCCTTTCCAATTGACTGACACCAACAGGGAGTTGAGAAGTGACCCTTCACCACCACTGTTGTAAACTGCACTTGCTAAATGAAATGAAGGTGGGATTGACCCCGTTTTTATATTGATGAAGAAGCCCATTATCATGGCGTGAGCATGAAGTTTCTACCATTTTACTAGGTTTTCTTGGCATATCAGTGAGGGAATGAGACACAAAAAACTTTGGTACACCAGTCGTTAGGCTCTTTTTTCTGAAACATCTATTTGAATTTATAAAAAAAAGGTATTGCTAAGTATCAAAACAAGAAGCGGGAGAGAGGGAAACGCATATAACAGTTTGTACATATACAGGACACAGGATCTTTTTATACAGTCTTCTCTTGCTTATAAATTTCCTTGGACTGATCTTCAGACTAATAGCAGCTTGCCAGACTGGGCTACAAAATCATATGCCCTATGATTAAAGAAACCCTTCACTTTTTGCAACATGTGATTGAGAATAGCTCCTAAATACATTAAGCCAAGACAATGTGCACAGAAATGGAAGGCCCGATTTAGAAAAAGTAGGTTTTGGAAAACATAAAGTAGTACTCCAGTAGTACTATTTACTTACTACAAAATGCATTATGAAAACTATAGCTGGAGATTTCCACCTCCGCCTTTTTTCTGTACAGAGATTGCTATAGTGGCAGTGATTTCTGAGATTAGGTGTGCATTTCTGAAGTAAATGTGGGAGGGACCAGGAAGACAGGTGTGAAAAAAGTAATCCAATCTCATTCGCAAAATATACTTCTAAGTTTAGGATAGTCATAATAGTGTCAAAAAAGGCCGAAAATAGGCTCCAGCTTAGCCTTTAAGTAAGTCAAACACCATGCATGGCCAACCACTAGTACTGCAACACATCCTGATAGAGAACCATGACGGCTAGGAATTAAAGTAACAACCCATAGCAATTAATGCTAAATGAAAAACATTAATTATAAATGTAAGTTGTATATTTACATGATTTTTAGTGATAAACAATAAAGTATAATTATTTATCAGCATTAAAAAATATTCTTAAGGAAAAAATTAAAATAAACAATCGTGTTTTCAAACATATAAACAACTATTTACATAAATTAAATGCAAATCTTGTAACCAGTTTGACTACAAATCAAACAAAAAATAACATTGTTAGTGAGGGTGGGTCATATTTGTGATATATATTGTTCAAAAGCTTAATTTATAACAAAATAATATTTTCTTAAACTCATTTATATTTATATTTAATACACAGATGATTTGAGAAGGTAAGGTGTTTTCATTGTATTAATTACAGGTTAACATCAATTATTTTGTCAAATGTTACATTAAAATACTTTAAATATTTTTTAAAAATAAATGTAATTACATTTTGCTATACTTTCTTATGGGGAGATATCCATCCTTGTGATGGAGATCACCAGCAGATTAGACATTTCCTAAAAGTACCTTTACATTTTTAAATGCAGTCATAGGAGGCTATAACCCCTTCTTAGAGAGAATGGAGACATGTAAATCTGCACCAAAGTGTATATCTCTTCATTAGGAATGCTAATGAATACCAACAAACTTACAATGTTGTATTTTTACTGACCATTGTGAGAAGTTGGCCTGGCATATGCTGTCCACTAATTATAGTGGGCACCTTTTACCAGTCCAAACAACCCCTTATTGATGATAGGTTAAAGACAATCTATATTGAAAGCTATCCTAGTGGTAGCTATGGAGAGCAGCCTTCAGGCGAAGTCTTGAAGGAATGTAAAGCAGCTTGTTTTACCAGTCTATAATCTCTTGAATGGCTAAATGAAAGAAAACCACACCAGGCATATATATAAAATATATGTATTTATTTCTAAACACACCCTACTAGTCTCTTTATGAGGCTAGAGGTCAAAACACATAAATTACACTTCAAATATTACAGTAAAATAGCACAAATACACATCAGGCCCTAGGGGCGAGCCAAACCATATACTAAAATAGTAGTATAAGAACCACAACTTAACTAGACACAAGAACTAGAGCCTGTAGAATCGCTGGGACCCCAAGGAACCAGCCAAGGTAGTGACACAGGGGACCCACGGGGATCGTGTGCAGTGTGAGAACACAGCCGCGAGCTCCAGTTAGCTTCTATGGGGAAAGTCGAGGTTAGATTTTTAAAGAGTAGGGACAACCAGGGAAGCCGTGTGCATAGGTGTCAAATGGTGTCGGGTCGCATCGTCGTTTTCAATGGGAGCTAGCAAAGAAGAGCTGCTGCCGGGAAGATGGGAAGTGTCCGAAGAGATCCAAGCCTGGATCAAAGATGTGAAGAACCTGAAAGCAGAGGGGTCAGAGTCTGGGTCACTTGCCAGTGACCAGGGGCACGATAGACGAATGCCCACCGATGTCGGGTGTTTCAGGTGAAGAAGTTGAGGCTTGACTCTTCAGCCATGAGGACCAGGAGTCTTTGAGTATGACCAGGAGTTGGATTTGAACTGTCCCACGAAGGATGTCGAGTGCTGCAGCATCGGTGCCCGGATTGGACACAACAAGCCTTGGCAACAGCAACCCATGCAGAAAAAAAAAGATGCTTTGGTGCAGACCAGCAAGGTCTGAGGGACTCAACACGTGGTGGGGAGTCAGGGCACATCTGAAGCAACCAGGGAAGCCCAAGGATAATCAACGTTGCCTTCATAGAGACCCACCAATCGACGGACCAGGGATCGCGAAGGAGCAGTGAGAGGAAACACAAAATGGCAGCCCACGGGTCACTCGGGGTGACTAGGCTGACAATCTTCGGTGGATTCTCTGCTCGAGGTGGGGGCAAGTAACACCAAGCACGACTTCAAGAGATGTCGAGAAGTCAATGCACTTGCAAAAGTGCACGGTGACCAGGAGTTCCGGTTCCACGCTACTCACGAGGGCTGCGGGTCTCAGCTTTGCTGTTGACTTTGGTCGGCCTCTGAGATGTCTTGAAATCCTCTTCCTGGGCTGCAAATACTTCGGAGTCCGGTGGGCGCTTCGGAGATGCAGACTGGCAAAATGCTTCGTTGGTGCCTGCCAAGCAGGGGAGTCACTCCTTGACCCCAAGGGAGATTTCTTCAGTCCTCTAGTCTTGAATAGAGCGTCAAAGTTCCAGGATTTAGCTTCAGAGTTTTGGCCAGGGACATCTAAAGTCTTTTTGCCAGGGGTTCCTTAATTATACCTAAAGAAGGGGTTGGACTAACTCTGGGAACCCACCTATTGGAGGTTTTGGAAAGAGGGGTGGCTACACCCATTTCCTTTGTCCAGTTTCTCACCAGAGCAGGGGCTGGAAGCCCTTGAACTGGTTTGAGCTGGACCATGCACAGGTACATCAAATGTGCCCACAGTGCAGGACTTCAAAGCCCTCTGAGAGTGCTCCCACCCAGCCCCAATACACATCCTCCTGTCTGGAAGGTGGTTACACCTCCCTGTGACAGGAAACCTATTGTCCAGGCCTCCCCTGCCGGAATTTCAGTCAGCAGCAGGAGGCCAGACCCGTGTCTGTGGCTGCAGCATCCATTTTGTGATACCTGGGCTCTGTTAAGTTTCTACCGGGTATACCAGTACTGCCATGTTTCTCACTCTAGAAGGGTGGGATCATACTCCCACACCAGTTACTGGTGTGGGGGTATAATTCCATGGTGTTAGGCACCAAAAACGAAATGATTCCGTCTAGTCAGTCCAAAGTTAGCATTTACCGTTTGGTTATAATGCACTTAAGAGTATATGGTCAGGCTGCACCACTGACAACCCCGAAGAGGAGATTCTGAAGGCTGCAGAGGGGCTCAGGTCATGCCTGGGCACCCTCTCACATATAACCAAGCACCCTGCCTTTCAGGATTGATAAGGCCTGCCATAGGAGTGGCTAATAGGTTTCTATGTGCAGATAGGTGAGGTATAGTGAACCTATACCTCAGTAAGGGGTGCATGCACCACCTTACCCGGGCTGCAGTAGCAGACCTGTGGTTTCATTTTGGAGGGCTTCAGCTTCAGCCCCTGGAAGGCCTCTGGGGTACCTACGCCCTGGGCACATAGTATACTATATACTAGGGACTCACAAGGGTACCTCAGGATTCAATCTGTGGTGTACCTAAAGTACATGGACTCAATTTAGAGAGGAAGCAGCTAGGCTTTGGCCCTGAATAGCAAGGTCCCCAGCCAGACTAAAGTAAAAAAACAGTGAAACACGAGCAAAAGTGGGGGTAACCATGTGAAGCAGATCCTACTCTCCTACAACCATACCCTGTGCAAGCTCTTCTCTCATGGTACTCTTAATCTAGGAGGATTTATATTCCTTAAATTTCCACTCAAAAGTTGAACAATTGAAGTGCTTCATATTTACAGATTTGCAAAGTTCATGCATTCCATCTCAGTGCAAGAATGCCCAGAGATCCGTGGTGAAATTTATCAACACTTTGAGCATGTGCAAGTTACCAAAAGTGACTCGAGCCAACGGAGGTGTTGATTTGTGAATTACTTTCAAGGGTAAAAATGTATTGTAATGAAAAGTTGCACAAAGTAAGGCAAAGTAGTATTTTGTACCACTTTGCTCTACTTTACATCAGAGGGGCTTCCCATATTTTCTATATGGGTCTTCTTATGCAACAACACATGGTTTTTGGCGCAAAGCCCTACCTCCTAACATTTGTTTTCTTTTCTCCAAATGCTTTAAAATGCGCTTGTGTGCTGTACTATACATCACACACACACACAAAGGGCCCGATTACGATTTCGAACGGAAGGGCTCCGAAAGATGGTCGGAGCCCTTCCGCCAGATTCGGAACGTGCGGCCGGATTCCTTTCCGACCGAGCCATTCCGATGGGTTCGGTCAGAAAGGAATCCAACTCGGAATTCCGGATGGCCTCCGACGGGCTCGGAGAGCCCCTCCGCCATCCGGAAATCCTTCAGTACTCCCCCAGCCTCCTCTTTACCACCGAGGGAGTACGATGACAGTTTTCCATTGCCTTTTCGTGCCACTCTTTCCGACACACAAAGTCAGTCGGAAACTGTCTTTGGGGGCCCCCAGTAGGGCCCCCATGGGTGCGAGGCCGCCGAATGGCAGCCTTGGGGCACCTATGGTGCCCCTCTGTGGATCCCTGTGCCCGGTGGCAGGCACCTTAGGGTGCCCGCCACAGGCTGCAGGGATGAACTGCACACCTGCTTTTCGCAATGCAAGCATGCATTCGAGTCGGAATGCATGCTCCCATTGTGAAGTATACGAGTGCGACCGAACAGGGTTTGGTCACATAGTACTTGCAGGGTCGTAACTGACCACAGCAGGTCGGTCGGTTAAGGCTCCTGACCCATTTCGGACGGACCTGAGTCCGTCCGACATTGGAATCGTCCCCAAAGTGGGAAACATTGAAAAGGAAGTCTAAGCACAAAAGCACAATATTGTGTGGTGGGAGAGCACTCTTCCAGTGCAAAACCAATGCTAGACTCAGGCAGACACCTTTGCAAAGGTATGTGCAATGTGCCATGCTGTCAGAAAGTGCACTATTGCTTGGAGAGAAAGCAGCAGTGCCATATATTTATAGACATGGTTCTGCCCTGCTCTCTTTCTTACACACAATGCAGAGCAGTAACTTTGGTTTCTGTGCTGTGTTTTGTGCCGAAATAGCAAATTATTTACCAGATGTGATAAATCAGAATCTGTTATTTAAATCAGCAGATGGCCCTTTTTGTTAATTCCAACTTAAACCTTTGAATGTAAACATTCTGTGAATCAGGAAAACATACACCATAAATCTCAACCAAAAGCAATTGTAATAGTTGAAAGAAAGCAATCTATGGAGGGGGAAACGGGCTATTTCGTATACTGCAGAAACCTAAAATCGGTAGCGTGACTACACAGCTTAAATGGACATTTAACATTTAATAGTCCTAACATGAATATAACATATTGTTTTATCTAAGCTCTCAAATTAGCCTTTATTTGAAATAGTTTGCAGTGACATATTGGAGAAGACTTTCAATCTATTCCGTTATTCAAATCAGACTAAAGGTCTAGCATAAAATGCAATATAATTATATGCAGGAAAAACAAAGACATTATGCTAATTAGTTATCAAGAAGTTTATTTCTCACCTATTCACCTTTCAGAATTTTTTTCCAAGGGAGATCATTGGGTCCCTGTCTGTAATTTATAGACAGTGAATATGCTCTTGTATTGTTTCATAGGCTTTGTCATTGTCACTTGTTAAAAAATAGGCAGTATTTATACTTATTAGTGGTACGGTAAACTCAAGATAAGGTGGTGTTCTACTATGGAGAGTCACTCGTATCATTTTAAAACTGCACTTTTAATTAAATATGTAGATTAAATGCAATAATATCACCACACAACCAAAACTAAATCAATTAAGTGATCATGGATACTGATTACTGTTAACTTTTGCACGTTGTTGCTTTTGTAACATAAGAGGGGTTGACTGTTTCAGAATATAGATCAGTTGTTTGCTTCTTTATACTAGAGAATTTTATATGCAACATTTATTTGTATTCTTATTTTAAATTCTTCACCTATTACTATTGTGATACTTGATCATCGCTAAACAATATACAATTAATTATCAATTTTTTATTTCTTAATTAAAGTATGGTGCTATATTTTATTAACTACAGTACATTAAGTTTGTGTGAACTCATTTTCCTATTATTTGTATTACTTAAATATTGAAAGATTTGTTTGTATTTAAAGAGTGTGTGTTTCTTTTTAATACATTATTGAATTATGTTTATGGCTTAACAGGGACTCAATGTTTCAATTTACTATTTACTTTCTGTATAGTTATCTCATGTAACATTTATCAGCTTTTTTAAAACTGTTTAATATTTTAATTTAAAGAGATTTTTTTTATGTGTGCATGATTGTTTTTTTAATTTAATTTAATTTTTAAAAACTAAACAGTTTCTGCAGTAATAGTTGGTCTGGAGAAAGAACACTAAGGGTCTCATTTAGGGAATTTTAGTGTCAGGCAGTGCAGCAAGGTACTTTGCTGCGCTGCCCTACGCCAAAGTGAAAGGACAGGAATGCAACATATTTAAGCAATATGGTGCGCTCCTGTCCTTTCTGCCTACGCAAGTGCCATTTTGACAGCCTATCGCGAACATAGGCATCCTTGCACCATGGTGGAAGAGTATCTCTATGATTAATGGGTGGTACCCCTGTTAGAATACTGAACAAGGGCACTGATTGGGGAGGTAAGTGTAATGATATAGTGTTGCCCATCTGCACCATGTGGGACCCATTCGAGGAAGATGTGTTTTGTGTAATGACTCTCATTTGGTCAAACACTAGAAGGGTGCCGTCCTGCCCAATAATCCTTTTATCCGGAGGGGTCTGGGATGAACCATGCCGACTCAGACCCCAGATGGATCCCTCTTGTCATTTTGCTCCCCCGACGTAGTCTGACTAGGTCCCTCCATTTCCTGCCTAATGACAGTGTCAGTAGCACCTGTGGGGCTAACCTGGCATGTGGTTACAGACTCCACCTCCTTTGTGCTATTGGGGTCTGACTTAAGGCATGATTGTGGGCAAGAAAGTGTGCCAGGTCTTGCCTCAATCCCTTCTAAATATGATATATAGGAGCCAACAGGCTTTTTAGCAATGCTTCAAACCTTGTAAGCAATTAATCAATAAACTGGGCCATTGAACAGTTAGCACCCACATCCTGAGGAGCACCAACCCCCTTACGTATTAATGGTGTCTTTCTCCCCCACTCCTCTTTCTTTAGACCGGAGGCTCTACAGGTGTGATGAGATCATCAGCAATAGAGTCCTCCCCAACCAGATCATGGCTAACTATGTAGAGCGACAATTCACCTTGTTGCTTAATGGCCGCATCAGCATCTATTTGGGGCAGCAGAACAGGTTTGCCTCCAATGGTTTCCAGGGAGAGTCGCTTTTTAATCCTGGCGATTTCCTTGGAAATGACAGTCGCAGTCCGCACCAAGAACAAATCAATAGTGGTGATAGTATCACCCCCCACAGTATCGGCCCTCGTCTTCCTTTTCCCCATGTTAAAACCTCGTTAAACAAAACACAGTATGGGTAGACTTTACCTTACAGGAGAAAGAGAAATGGCCCGGCTTTTATTGGGCTTTGACAGGCTAAGACGGGTCCGGTCTTGGCCCAGGCGTGTCCTGCACTGCAGGACCCCCAGCGGGATAATGATAGTATCTCTGGATGCAAACAGCAGCATCGGTAGCGTCCTGCCATGAGTGTTGCCGGGGCTTGTAGACCAGCACCCAGCACTGCTTGTCTCTCTTGGTGCCACGCTGCGGGACCCCCAGTCTGATAATGAAGGCGACTACAGGCGCGAACAGCATCATCGGCCGTGGCCTGCGGCAAGTGTTCCTGGAGCCTGTGGTCCAGCCCCCAGCACCGTTTGTCAAGTACCTGTCCCAAAAAGGCTAGACTTCCGCAGGAGCCGATGACTGTTCCACAATTCCCAACCCAGTTGCCCAGGCTCAGCACACAATATATTAATATATGCGAACTTAGGCAACCCAAGGGGGGGGAAAGGGGAGTTGGAAGAAAAGAGAAAAACGCCACGTCTTGCTTCTTTAGACAGGACTGCTTCTACTAGCTGGATGCTTCTCGCTCAGCTGACAGGATTGCTTCTTCTAAGTAGATTCCTTCCTGCAGAACAAATCTACATGTAATTCTCATACAATCTTTTCTAAATTCTTATCAACTAAAACCACTGTAATTACCTGTCTCAACTAAGTGGCTATCTCTTCTCTTGTTTGGTTGCCTCTTTTCTATCTCAGGTGTTAAATGACTCTGTTGAGGTAAAACACTAATTAATCTATACTCTATTAATATTTCTAAATCTCATTACAATTCTCTGGACTTACAATGTGTTTACCTTGCAACCTTAAATGAATACTTTGTTTATATTTGTTCTCTCTTTCTATTTACAGAAGAAGTTCCTGTACTCTCTTGTCTTCAGATGTATTCCAGCAGATGAGGAGGTCTTCGTTGGTTGGTAAGTAATTTTATATATATATATATAGGAACACATACATTCAAATGTTCATTGGTCTTGACTTCAATCTTATTCTCTCAGTCTTTAATGAAAGCATTTTCCCAATATTGAAAATGGACTACTCTGGAAAAGGAAATACTTCCTTACTTCAAGTTGACTGTAGCGCGATGTGAAAGCTGACTGGACACGAACCTTGCGCTTCCCTTCATGAGACTACTCAAGTAATGTTCACAATTCAAGGCTGAGTCTAAGCCTTCTTCTAGAATATCTCGAGTTCCCAAAATTAGTAAGATATGACAGTCTTACCTTCCGCTGCAGCGGAAGCCGAAGTTTCAGGAATAATATACTCTTACTCACAAAACCGGACCCTGTAAACCCTGGTAATTCGCCGCCAAAGGAACTGCGACCGAACTCCTCAGGTAAACAGTTGAAGTGCGCAGTTTGCCGCGCGGGCAATTGCGAGCACAGCTGCATGATAAGAAAAGGATCAACCACTAGACTGCTAACCTCGAATGGCATCATGGCATCATCAGCGGCCATCTTGGAATACCGCGAGGTAATAACCTAGACTAATCTAGGAAATAAGAAGATCCTTCAGGAATAAGTCCTTTCCTGATCTAAATTGAAGAACTCTTAGGAATATTTCATCAACTGGGGAATGAGCTTGCGTATTTAGCGGACTGGATTACGCAGTCCTGACAGTACCCCTCACCAAAACCCCTCCTTCATCACCCTTGGGTTTCTTAGGGTACCTACAATGAAATTCTCTGATCAATCGTTGAGCATGCAAATTGTCCTTTGGTTCCCAACTTCTCTCTTCAGGACCGAAACCCTTCCAGTCCACCAGATAGAACAATTTTCCTTGCCTAACTCTAGAGTCCAAAATTCGCTTGACTTCAAACTCCTCCCCAGACTGGACTTGGAGAGGCTTGGAGGGACCTTTCTTCCTCAAATTCAGCGGGCTCTTTCTTAGTAGGGAGACATGAAAAACTGAATGAATCTTGAGTCTCGGAGGGAGCCGCACCTTAACACTAACTGGATTCAGCATCCTTTCTACTTGAAAGGGACCAATGTACCTAGGTTGAAACTTTTGGTTCCCCTTTAATCGTAGATTCCGTGTAGAAACCCAAACCTCCTCCCCTGACTCAAATGTTGGACTGGGACGCCTCTTCTTATCTGCATGTCTCTTGTAAGAGGCTTTAGCCTTGATTAAATTATCAGTAGCTTGTTGATAAGCTTTACGGAGATTCTGAATTACTTCCTCCACTGCATGGACCTCACTCTCCTGTCGGCTTACAAAAGTGTTTGGATGTCTACCAGAGTTTAAATAGAAAGGGGAGAAACCAGTAGAGGAATTTTCAGCATTATTATAAGCAAACTCAGCTGCCCAAATTATATCTGGCCATTCCCCCTCATGATCAATCAGGAATAGACGCAAATATTGCTCCAACTCCTGATTTACCCTTTCCGTTTGACCGTCAGTCTCAGGATGGAAACTGGAAGACAAACGAGAGTCAATATTTAATCTCTTCAAAAATGACCTCCAAAAATGAGAGATAAACTGAGGGCCCCGGTCAGAAATTACCACCCTTGGAATACCATGAGTCTTAACTACATGTTGGGTGAACAAAGTGGCTAACTGAGAAGCATTAGGAATTTGCTTAAGCGGAACAAAATGACTCATTTTAGTGAAATTATTTACCACTACCCAAATGACTGAGAAGCCCTGGCTAGAAGGTAGTTCTACGATGAAATCCATGGAAACAGTGTGCCAAGGATAAGGAGCCGGGGGAACTGGTAGTAGTAAACCTTGTGGAGCCATTCGAACTGACTTCCCCTTCAAACACTGCTCACAAGAGGCAACATGTTGTCCCACCTGAGTTTCCATGGACGGCTACCAGAATTCTCGCTGAACCAGTTCCAGAGTTTTCTTCACTCCTTTGTGTCCAGCCAACATATCATCATGAAAATGTTGGATTATCTTATTTTGTAATTCTTCATTGGGAACATAAAGTCTTCCTTTGAAATAGGGTCTACCATTTCGGATCTCTCGATTTCCATCCTCCTTGACCCAATCTGCAAGATTTAAAATTGCAAAAACTTGATTTAGTTGTTCTTCAAACTCTGGAAACAAAATGACCCCAATAATTTTCTCCGGTGGGATTATCAACTCTTTTTCCAGAATCGGAATATCTTCTCCTACATCTAGACGTGATAGAGCATCTGCCTTTCCATTTGCTGATCCAGGTTTGTAAGTTAATACAAAATTATAGTCCGCAAAAAACAAAGACCAACGCAACTGTCTGGGAGTTAAGGTTCGGGCGGACTTTAAAAACTGAAGATTTCGGTGGTCTGTGAACACTGTAACCTCATGTCGAGTGCCCAACAAGTAATGCCTCCATTCCTGAAAAGCATCCTTGACTGCCAACAACTCCTTATCGGCAATGGAGTAATTTAACTCAGCAGGAGTTAACTTTCTAGACCGGTAAGCTACAGGATGAAGCTGACCGGTGGACTTGTCCCTCTGAGATAAAATTCCGCCCACCGCCAAATTGGAAGCATCAGCCTCAACAAAGAACGGCTCTTCAGGATTGGGGTGCCGAAGCACCGGCGCTGTGGTGAAAATTCTCTTTAATCTACTGAAGGCTTCCTCAGTTTCATTGGTCCAATCAAAACTCACTCCTTTCCTGAGCAGCCGGGTTAGCGGAGAAACCTTCTCAGAAAAATTTTCAATAAAGCGCCGGTAAAAATTGGCGAAACCAATGAAACTTTGCACTTGTTTCACATTCCGAGGAGAGGGCCAATCGTTAATGGTTTTTACTTTGGCTTCATCCATAGACACCCCCTTAGGGGAGAGTACAAAGCCCAAAAATTCCACTTGGCTAGCATTGAACACACATTTCTCCAATTTCACAAAAAGCTGGTGTTCCAATAGAGTCTTCAAAATAAGTCGCACATGCTAAACATGTTCACTCAGGCTTTCAGAAAAAATGAGTATGTCGTCGATATAGACGACAGCAAAGCGATCTAAATATTCTCTCAATACATCATTTACGAAATGCTGGAAAGCCGCCGGAGCATTGCATAAACCAAACAGCATGACCTGATATTCAAAGAGTCCCAATCTAGTCCAAAAGGCGGTCTTCCACTCATCGCCTTCCGCCATTCGGACCAAATGATATGCCCCCCTCAAGTCAAGCTTGGTATACACACGTGCTCCCTTAACCTGATCCAGCAACTCGGAAATTAATGGTAGAGGATATCTATTCTTTCTTGTTACTGAATTTAAGGCTCGATAATCAATGCACGTTCTCAGATTCCCATCCTTCTTGGGGATAAAAAATAGCGGGGAAGAGACTGGGGACTTAGAAGGGCGAATGAATCCATTTGCTAAGTACAAGTCTAAATACTCTTTTAGATGTTGATTCTCTTTTTCTGAAAGAGCGTAAATACGACTGCAGGGCAAAGAGGCTCCTGGTTCCAGCTCTATTCTACAATCGTATTCACGATGCGGAGGCAATTTGTTGGCTTCTTTTTCATCAAACACTGCGGCCAGATCCAAATACTCATCGGGAATTTCCTGCGTCTCCATGACATAAATCATTTTAGCTTGGCTCATCAGATCTTGAGAAGAGCACTCCTCCGAAGACTCCACCTCCAAATTGTGACAATGACTCTTGCAGTATTCAGAATCCATTTCTATAGTTCTTCTGGCCCAATCTATCCTTGGATTGTGTTCTGTAAGCCACGGAAGCCCCAAAATAAGCTGAAACTGGGGAGCGTCAATGAGACTGAACCTCAACCAACTCACATGGTTACCAGGCCCAGTTAATCTAATCCCTTCCGTATCATGTACAATGGGACCAGAAGACAAATTGGTACCATCTACTGCACGCACTGCTTCGGGTCTTTCTTTCCTGACAAAAGCAATTCTCATCCTCTTTGCGAAACCAATGTCACAGAAATTGCCCGTTGCACCGGAGTCTATCATCACAGAAACATCCTTCAACCTGACTCCTCCAAACTCTATGGTGCTGGCAATAATTAAATGTGGTGTCGAAGACTGTAATGTATTCGCAACCAACTGAGGATCTGGAGTTGACTTTTCTTCAGCTCCCACCAGGGCAACTCCTCTTACTGGTGGAGCCTGTCTTTTACTAAGGCGTTGTTTTTAGGCTTCTTTTGACATTCTTTTACAAAATGCCCAGCATCTCCACAGTACATGCATAGCTTGCCCAACCGTCTTCTTTCTCTTTCCTCCTTTGATAACGGCCCTCGCACGGAGCTGATTTGCATGGGTTCTTCATCGGCTGAGACTTCCTTGCTCTTTATGCCTTCAAATTTTACTCGGTCAAATCGAGGAGGGAAATACTTGACATCTTTCCTCCGCTCACTCTTTCTTTCACTTTGTCGTTGGTCAATTTGTAATACCAAATCAATTAGTTCAGAAACATCGGTGGGTCGTTTAGGGATTTGCGCCAGACCATCCTTTATCTCATCCTTGAGGCCCCGATAAAAAATTGAAGCTCTCTTGGATTCTGGCCAGTTTGTCTCAACTATTAACTTATTAAATTGCGCTAAATACGCCACCAACTCTCTGTTCCCTTGTTTCAAATCCAAGAGTTCATTGTCTGTAGTTTGTGAAACAGCTCTTCTATCAAATATCCGCAAAAATTCTTGTTTAAACTCATCAAAATTATACAGAATTGGGTCATTGTTGTTAACCAATGGCATCGACCAAGCTGCTGCGTCTCCACTCAGGTAGGACAACATGAACGCCACCTTAGACTGATCCTCCTTAAAAATGATGGGTCTACAGAGGTAATGTAAGGAGCACTGTGTAAGGAATATTTGCGCCTTATGGGGATCCCCACTAAATCTTTCTGGAGCAGCAAGGGGAATAGTGGGTGATATGGCATGAATAACCTGAGTGGTGAGTTCTGCGGCTGAGGGAGCAGGATCAAAAGACTGAGATTTATTTTCCTTTGATCCGGAGACTGCACTATCTGACAATTCTTCCACCCTTTGACGTAAAAATAGAGTTTCCTGACTGGACTTCCTAACCTCCTCTCGCAAGGACTTGTTCTCCAACATTGCCTCACCTAGTTGTACTTGAATACCCTCTAACACTGTAGCTAGGGCCTTGACATCGAATCCCTCAGCCATCCTGCCCAGGCGGAAGTATTTTGAGCGGGCACTTCAATCTGTCAAGTACCTGTCCCAAAAAGGCTAGACTTCCGCAGGAGCCGATGACTGTTCCACAATTCCCAACCCGGTTGCCCAGGCTCAGCACACAATATATTAATATATGCGAACTTAGGCAACCCAAGGGGGGGGAAAGGGGAGTTGGAAGAAAAGAGAAAAACGCCACGTCTTGCTTCTTTAGACAGGACTGCTTCTACTAGCTGGATGCTTCTCGCTCAGCTGACAGGATTGCTTCTTCTAAGTAGATTCCTTCCTGCAGAACAAATCTACATGTAATTCTCATACAATCTTTTCTAAATTCTTATCAACTAAAACCACTGTAATTACCTGTCTCAGCTAAGTGGCTATCTCTTCTCTTGTTTGGTTGCCTCTTTTCTATCTCAGGTGTTAAATGACTCTGTTGAGGTAAAACACTAATTAATCTATACTCTATTAATATTTCTAAATCTCATTACAATTCTCTGGACTTACGATGTGTTTACCTTGCAACCTTAAATGAATACTTTGTATATATTTGGTCTCTCTTTCTATTTACAGAAGAAGTTCCTGTACTCTCTTGTCTTCAGATGTATTCCAGCAGATGAGGAGGTCTTCGTTGGTTGGTAAGTACTTTTATATATATATATATAAGAACACATACATTCAAATGTTCATTGGTCTTGACTTCAATCTTATTCTCTCACAGTCTTTAATGAAAGCGTTTTCCCAATATTGAAAATGGACTACTCTGGAAAAGGAAATACTTCCTTACTTCAAGTTGACTGTAGCGCTATGTGGAAGCTGACTGGACACGAACCTTGCGCTTCCCTTCATGAGACTACTCCAGTAATGTTCACAATTCAAGGCTGAGTCTAAGCCTTCTTCTAGAATATCTCGAGTTCCCAAAATTAGTAAGATATGACAGTCTTACCTTCCGCTGCAGCGGAAGCCGAAGTTTCAGGAATAATATACTCTTACTCACGAAACCGGAACCTGTAAACCCTGGTAATTCGCCGCCAAAGGAACTGCGACCGAACTCCTCAGGTAAACAGTTGAAGTGCGCAGTTTGCCGCGCGGGCAATTGCGAGCACAGCTGCATGAGAAGAAAAGGATCAACCACTAGACTGCTAACCTCGAATGGCATCATGGCATCATCAGCCGCCATCTTGGAATACCGCGAGGTAATAACCTAGACTAATCTAGGAAATAAGAAGATCCTTCAGGAATAAGTCCTTTCCTGATCTAAATTGGAGAACTCTTAGGAATATTTCATCAACTGGGGAATGAGCTTGCGTATTTAGCGGACTGGATTACGCAGTCCTGACACCGTTAGTCTCTCTTGGTCTGCAGTGTTATCCTTCGTAGATGTATTTTTCTTTCTGGCCTCCTTGGAGTCTGCCAGTTGTGCTGTACGGGATCTGTGGGAAGGAGGCGGGGGAGGGAGCCAGACAGTCCACCAGCCTCAAGCTATCCAGTGGTCGCGGTCTACTACCCTTGCAAACCGCCTTTGAAACTGGTAAAATTACACAGCAGGATTGACATACAAGACATGCGTTTATCATAAGGAAGATGGATGACTAACTTGTTAACAGTAAATAAAGCTTGCATTCTTTGCCACTGTAAAACTGGATCGACCCCCTACTCATGAACAATGGCTAAGCAAGCTTTTTCATCTGACTTCACACAAAGTAACATATAATGTACAAGGCTGCAAAGACTTTTAAAATAATCTATGGTCTCTCTTACTTGAGTAGCATTAAGGCAAATTCACAGCTAACAAAGCACAGAACATGACAACTGGACAGTACTTACCACACTTTACCAACGGGACACTAAGTTCACATGATAGAGTCAGTTGCACCCCTCTAAAGAGTGTGTAACCCTTGATGTAATACTGAACCGTTTGAGGAGGGGACACACGTTTAGAGCTCCTAAGCCTCAAGGGAATGGTATGTGTTGCTACCGATTTTGAGAAAAGGAGAACACACAGGTATCTCACTGTTCTTCATGATGATCCAGCCCCATCCAGATTCAGAGTGTTCTGGTTCAGATAACCCTGCCTTATAACAGTAATGCCTAATTATTCCACAGTGTGGGAGAACCAGTTCAACATCAATCTAAATCACTCAAATGTGTGTGATATCTTCAGTTCACTTAACTATCTACCTGATTTGGGTTTAGAAGCTCATGCTATTTTAGTTTGCGGAAGGTTTGTTCAGAAACTGCGATGAAAAAGTCGTAACACTTCCTGTCTGGGGCTATTTACTGAAAGCATTTGATACAGCCATAGTTTATTGCTTTCACTGGCGGAGCATGGTATCTTCATATAGAAGTTACATAACCCCTTAAATTTCAACTTTAATAATATGAATAAATATGCCCCAGGAGGCCTTTTTATAGTTGGTCAAAAACTTTTGAGAAACTCTTCTTCAGTTTTGACTTGTTAGTCAGTAGCCCTTTGTTTAAAGGAAATTTTTGTTTCATGTGTACTATGATAAATATACGCTTCTCATACTTTGCATTGAACTTCTGTTAAAAAGTCAAGACTAGCTGAATGTGTTAGGCATTTCACGCCTAAACTTGATTGCTGAACATTTTGAAAGGACAGGGCCATAGTCAACAATGATGTTTTAAAAAAGAAAAATCTCACTAGTTCTCATTTGATGTATAAAGATGGATGAAATCTGCATCGTGTGGTTTGACCTGCAGCCTACTCTTCCAGGGATTTACAGAGGTGCAGTCATTGTCATGACAATGACCGTCTCAACGGTTTTGGTTGTATTAACTTCTAAATAATGAAATCAGGAGACACCGCTGCCTCCGTTTGACAGGTTGATGTGCATGATAGACACAGATCTTCTCTGTAAGTGCATTAACCTGCTGAGATATCTACCTGCAGATACTAAAGTGTTACTCTTTCCCATTTTCTGTCTTCATCTATTCTCATCTCAAGAAACGCTCTTCCATCTACACTCTGGCCCTTATGAAACGTATACTTTTTTTATTTAAGTTTTTAAAGGCACTTTTATCCAGAATTTCTGTCATTAATCCAAAATTCCTGAACATTCAAGAACTTCGCCAAACTATTCTGAACTATCTCTCCTGATTATAATTCAAGAGGAAAAAATGTCAGATTTAGCAAGGTTCGTTAAAAAAAAAGACCTACAAGATTATTCAAATCTTTCAAAGTATTTTAGGATTCCACACAAAAATACTTTATTAAAAGTTATCCAATGCTTAATTATTGCATTTCTCTGATAGGTAAAACAATTGGGCTCTTTGCGATGCAAAATGCCAACAATGAATGGACGCGTTTCCATTTTGGATCAGAAAAATTAATGTTATAGTACTTTACGAAGTATTTGGACATAATATCGAGTTTTAAATATCGAGTTACAGGAATAGTGGTGATAAAATTCTCTGATAAATAAATTTAATGCAGAAATATCGTTGTCAAGAATATCATAGTTGTTAACACTCTTTTGAATTACATATTTGTAAACAACATAGTTTTCTAAAATATTTTGTTTTTAGTTCATATATTAATTTGATGTGTTATTTTGTGTAGTTGTTAATATTTTTAAATATGTTGTGAGTGATTTAAATTGTTTTATTTAATTGTTAATATTAATTTATAGTGTTTTGGCAGGCAGCTAGGTTTGTAGGGGTATAGGGTGGGAAGTTAATTAAGTGTAATTAATTAACAATTAAGTATTAATGTATTATTAAATATTTAAATGAATATTAATTATGTCATATATTAGGTGTGGACTGCCGGGGTTGCAGGGGTACATGGTGGGTAGGTAATTAAGTAATATTTAATTAACAATTAAGTATTAATTTAAATGATTTTTAATTGATTCATAATTATGTAAATTGTGTAATAAATATATTTTTTCTTTATGTATTGGGGGCCTATTAGGATGCCCGCCAACCTAGCGGTGCTGAGACCAGCCGCCAGTGGTGCGGCGGTCCCACACCGGCAATTCGGATGCCACCACCATGGTGGCAGTGTCATGCCCCATCCACATCATTGTGGCGGGCGGTGCACACAGCACTGCCCGCCACAATGCAACACCGTCATGGAAAGGCACTAATCCGCCTGTGAGCTAATATGGATGGCGGTGTCTTCCAGACACCGCCACCATATCCAGCCCCTTTTACGCCCGGTCGACTGGTCGTCTGGCGGAAAACTTGCAGACCGTCTTTCCGTCCACCCCGCCATAGTAGTATGGCGGGGGGTCTCCACCGCTATACGGTCGGTGGCGTTCTGCCCGACATTATAATAGACCCCTAGGTTTGGGCTGCTGGATTTGTAGGGGTTTAAGGTGCGTTATTAATTTGTAACAATTATTTAACAATTAATTATAATGTTATTATTAATTATCTAATTGATTATTAATTATTTACCTTGTGTAATAGTTATCATTTATAAGTGATATATTTGGTGCAGGGATTTTAAGGGTACAAAGTAAATTGAGTAATATTGATTTAAAAATTATTTATTAATTTATTAATAATTATTTAATTGATTGTTAATTATGCTAATTGTGTTACACTTATTTATTTGAGTTATCTTTCATGTGTGGGCTGCCAGATTTGTGACAATACAGTGTGGAAGGTAATTAAGTAATAAATACGTAACAATATTTTTTACTTTATTATTATTTATTACATTGTCTAGTAATCATGGAAATTTTGTAACTGTTTTTTTGTTTGTATATATAATTTCTTTGGGTTAATTAATAATGTTCATATCAAGAGTTTTATATTTGTTGTAAATTAATAGGTTATAATATGTGAAGTACTTTCCCTACTGTTGCACAGAATGGAGGGGGAATAATCAATGTAAGTCCTCAAAAGTCCAGTGTTTTCCCTACTACTGCGCAGAATTTTTCCACTCCGTAGTCCAGCGCTTTCCCTAATGCTGAAGAGACTGTAGTGGGAATAGTAAATCATACTGCTCCGAAATCCAGCTCTCTCTCTACTGTTGCACACACTGAAGTGGGAAAAGTAAATCTTACCCTACTGAAGTCTAAGGCTTTCCCTACTTTTGCAAAGACTGGAGTGGGAATAGTAAATCTTACCCTTCTGAAATCCAATACTTTCCATACTGTTGCACAGACTGGAGTGGTAATAGCAAATGTAATCCCTCTAAAGTCTAATGCTTTCCCTACTCTTGCAAAGAATGGAGTGGGAATAGTAAATCTTACCCTTCTGAAATCCAACACTTTGCCTAAGTCCAATATTTTCCCTCCTGCTGCACAGACTGGAGTGGTAATAGTAAATTGTACCCCTCACAAGTCCAGCGCTTTCTCTAGTGTTGCTCAGACCGGAGGAGGAATTGTAAATTCTAAACTTCCAAATGTCAACACTTTCTGTACTGTTACACAGACTGGAGTAGGAATAGTAAATCTTACCCTTTCGAAGTCCAATGCTTGCCCTACTGTTGCACAGACTAGAGTGGGAATAGTAACTTTAAAAACCTCCAAAGTCCAATGCTTTCCCTACTGTTGCACAGATTGGACTGGGAATAATAAATATATAGTCTCTGAAGTCTAGCGCTTTCCCCACTGTTCACCAGCCTGAAGTGGGAATAGTAAATGTTACCCCTCTGAAGGGTGTGTGATTGCTTCTGTGGATAATGTCATGAGTGATGTCATTTGCGATGTCATGAGTGATGTCATGAGTGATATCACTGACCACGTCATGAGAGATGTAATATGTGAGGTCATAAGCAGTGCTGTGCAGGAGCGTAAGCTATAGTTAGCTCAGGTAATTATAATTGCTGAGTTTGACCGGTTTTGTACGAGTGAAATATGGGCCTAACTATAACATCCCTGTAACCATTGTTATGCGACTAAGAGTGTGATGTTTAGAGATTGTTGCTATAGTTTGTTGTAAATTCCCCTTTCTGACTAATGGATCATTAACAATTATTGGGTGTTAGTGTATTCTGTAATTATTGTAAATACTGTCTGATAATATTTTCTTTATTTTGCAAACTGGGGCAATGGGTGGTGTGTGGCACCTGGGTTATTCCCTTACCATTTATATCCACATGCAGTCAGCATGTTTACTCTTCTGATGTGTGTGTTGCTTATTTGCATGGAGGGTGAACCACACTAATGGGTTGCTCCTCTGAATTTGAATTCACCATTTACGGTGCCGCGTGGTTCGAAGGGGGAAACCATCTACATTAGAGCCAGATTTTTTAATGCTCTTAATCTGAGGGTTGTTGAGAGCACTAGTGAGTGCTTGTGAGATACATAATAGAGGGCCATGTCCAATGGGATGCAGATGTTTCATTTGGATGGTACAAAGGATGGCCTGTGCAAGGGTATGCAATACCAATCTACCCCATTTCTGCCCTGCACGCTGCTTTTTACTGATGCTTTTGTGGAGTGCTCTGAACTAATGGTGTCTTTTTACAGCAGATTTACCCAATTTCTTTCCTTCACAAGTTAGAAGGAACTTGCACATTAACCTTTTCTTGCTAGATGTACCATCTGGATAGTAAATAATACTGTTCAGTCTGATGAGTGGTATACATTATGTTACATGTGTACATATTGCATAAGCAGTTTTTTTCTTGCAATATCTGAAATTATTGATGCATTGGTCATAGCACTTAGGCAGAGGTGTGACAGGGGTATTTTAATGTGTCGCACCAGATACCGGTCTTTACGCTCCTTGCAAGAAACTGACTGGGCAAGTAGCACAAAATGTCATGTCATGCTCCTCAGAATGAGAAAAACACGTAGTTTGTGCTGTATTTTTATATGAAAAGGTCTGCAGCTCGCAATAGTGCTCCTGCTAATTATCACCTCATGTGATAATATTGATTGTTGAGTGTCAAAACATAGAGCTTTGAATATCGACGTACAAAAACATTGAGACCAGAATATCTACTGCTGGAATATCATGAATATAATTATACATAGATTAGATACGTATTGGTTTTCTGTGCCAAACTCCATATATATGTACCTTGAACACATACATACACACACTTACATATAGATGTCCACACGAAGCTAAGTGCGTCCACAAGCCGGGATCCACGCATTACCAATCATATATGTTGACACTCTGCAGCAAGGAGATAATCTCAAAGGTGGGAAATTGACAGAGATTTTATTGTGGTAAGCCGATCTGCACGTAATGACTAAGATAAGGGTATATATTCATGGTGCGTTGGAATATAGAAGGCGAGTTAAGAACAGTAAATCTATAAACACCAAAATATACTTACATTTACGATATTCTGGTTTTCGACATTTTGGTCTTAATATTGTTGAATGTTAATAATTTTATTCTTGAAATTTTGATATAGAAGCCAAGATAACATCAGAGGTAGTTGTTCACTCAGACCACAAACACTTCTGGCCTCATTTACAAAAAAATGATGCCGCGCTGCAAGCCATTTTTCTGGTCATTTTAAAAGCACAAGGATGCGTTGTGTTAACAACAATACGATGCATCTGTATCCGTACTTAATTTATAAACAAATAAGTGCTAGGGCACTTGTGAGGAGACCACAGCAGCTTTCACCACCCATTGCTCTACTACTGACAATTCAGACCTTTTATGCGTTAAAAACGTGTAATACCTGCCACCCAAGCTATTTTTCTAGCTTTGGGTGGCAGATATTAGTCATTTTAATGTATATAAAATTGATAAAAAAACTGTTGTGTTCATCATAAAATTGGAAAACGGTGCCACCATGAGTCCCGCTGTTGACAAATAAGTGCTAGTGCTGAGCACCGGAAAAAAAGGCTCAATTTAAGCACTGATCTGTATGCTTTCTTCTGCGCCGACGCACAACTGGCAGTCATACGCCAGCGCAGGCACCCTTGCGTCATGTTGCAAGTGTGCCTGCGTTGCAGGGATAATTATTTTTGTGCCGGAAGGCACACCTTCCTGCATAAAAACAATCATTGATGGCATTTTCCTCTTTTTATGTGTGCTGCAGAATGCAGCATGCATAGAAAGAGGAAACAAGCACATGTAATGCAATAGGTCTCGCATTAGGGACAGTTTGAGCTATTGACTTTGCAAATTATGATGTTTGTTAAATTGTTTTGTTTGTCAAAAATTAGCCCAGCAGTACCATAAGTAATAAAATAAAATCTAGGAAGCAATAAAGGGTGCAGTGCCATAGGCTGTTACTTGGTGCCCCTGTGGAGTTGTAAAGGAACCACTATTAACAACCTAACTATTGCACCTTGTTAGAAATGGGATTTCTGGTTGGCTAGGGCAAGTGCCTAAGCCAGGCAGAAACTACCACTCTAGTCAGGGCAAGGGAGTTACACACTGAAGATAACCTCTGCTCATCCCCTTGGTAGCTTAGCAGAGCAGTCAGGCTTATCCCAGAGGCAATGTGTAAAGCATTTGCGCAACACACTAGGCACACCACAAAAGAAACACCACACAAGGTTATATAAAAAATAGCCTTTGTATTACTCATAAAACACATTAGAATGCAATCACATATGTACCCTGTGACACCTGGCACTAGGTGTTGTTTTACAGGGATTTTAAACACAGGGCCAATCGGGCCACTGTCATGACTTTTAGAACAGGTAAATGATAAAATAACCAGTAACTACTGGTTAGGTACACTTAGCATAAACACATTATGCATAATAAACTTATGATGCCCCCTTAGGGATAAAACTGCAACCTAGGCAATAGCTCAGCAGTGCACATAGCAATCTCATTAGTTTGCACACATTGTCATCACATCCCTGGCAATGAAATAAAACAACACCATTATCATGCCCCTCTGAGGCATAATCATTATGCACAATATGTCCCATGTCCCCTACGCCCTACAGCCTCCTCTAGGCAATGGTCACTTTCCTCACCGGCGTCCACTAGGGACCGCAACACTTTACCCCCAAAGGAATGCCCCAACACCCGTCCTCTGGAGTAATGGTCCCCATCGATCCCACTGGCAAACGGGGGGGACTGTCAACAACAAATTGCGGAATGCACCAACCCCTGAGGGCGGGATCGACCCACAGTGTCTGCTCAGGCGGGCGAACTCTCAGGGTCCCCCGCATCTGGTCCAGTACGTCTAATTGGTCAGGGCAGCTGTCCACTACCACTCGGGGCAGCTGCTATGGTGGGGGAATGAAGCCACACTACCCCCACCTCTTGCACGGTCCTAAACAAGCTCATCCGTGGCCTGGTGAATCAGCATCCTTGGATCCCCCCCACGGGGTCGAGTAGCCTGGTCCATATCTTCCGGTCTCCCGCTTCCACTCTGAAGCGGCCTCTCACAACGGGAGACAAACTCACCAGCGTGTTGGGACGCTGTCAGGCCTTTCGATGGCCATGGCAAAGGGTATTGCGGCCTCGAATTCCTCTTCCCAGCCGTTCTTTTTCTCTTGGCGTTACATAACACACATATTATATAGAGACAATGCCTCATATAAATGTGAATGTCAATCTATAGGAAATTCACTTGAGATGATGGGGGTTACAAGGTGTAATCATTCTTTAATCTATCATTCCGTCTTTCACCATTCATTCTGTCCTTCCATCTGTGTGACCATACATATCAGTATTCAACCATTTTCAAACCTATCCATCATCTATCCTTCCATCCATCCATCATTCCAATCCTCTATCCCTCCATCCACCCTTTCACTCATCCATCCCTCCATTCATTAGTTCACCTTATCCATCCGTACACTCATCCATCCACTCTTCCGCTCATCCATCCATTCACTCATCCATCCAGCCATCTACCCTTTCAACCATACACCCATCCTTTCAATTAGTCATTCATCCACCCAGTCACTCATCCTTCCACCCATTCATCCTTTCACTCATCCATCCTTCCATTCATCCTTTCACCTTATCCATCCGTACGCTGCCAATTAAGGCAGGGTTCGAGACTTCTCCCTGCTGGGTCCCACACAATATTTGAATCTTGGCTTGCTTTTTTCCCTGCTTCACCCGTAGCTCATAATGCTTTTCTGCTTTATTTTTTCCCACTGCATCCCGCCCCGCTCCTGCTTCCCAGCCGCACGCCCCTCCCCCTCCCCCACCCCTGCTTAAATAGCGACTGCTAGACGGTCATGCCGCTGGCATGCTAAAGGCGCGCCTAAGGCAAGCCCGTCTGCACCCGTCCGTACCTGGACCGTGCCCAGTGCCAGACCCCTTGGTCCTCACAAGAGCCACGACATCCGACGACGCTACGACGCCGGCTTCCTCCATGGACTCAACACCGGCCAATCATCAAACTGCTTCCAGGCCAGCCTGATGCTCACCCACGGACCCTTCACCTGCCATAGCTGTAACTTCACCAGCCGCCGAACACCCCCTCATCCTACCCCACCCGTCAGAGCAGAACGCAACCACCTCAGATGCATATTACTCAACACCTGCTCCGTCCACAAGCACGCCATCGAACTCTGGGATCTACTCGACTCCGCCTCCCCGGATGTCGCCTTCCTAACAGAGACCTGGATGAACCCCTCCTCAGCACCCGACATTGCCATAGCCATCCCAGATGGATACAAGATCACCAGAAGGGACTGCACCAACAGACCAGGAGGAGGAATCGCCATTGTCTACAGGTATACCCTCAGAGTCTCAACCTGCACAACAGACACCTCCAGCACTGCCGAACACCTGCACTTCCAGATCCACACCGACCCCAACCCCAACACCACCCTCAGAGGAACACTCGTTTACAGAACCCCTGGACCCTGGCCACAGCTCATCGACGCCATCTCCGACATAGTCAGCACGCACGCTCTTGCGTCCACATACTGCATTCTCCTCAGAGACCTGAATTTTCACCTCGAGAACGCTGACGACAGCAGCTCCGTTGCTCTGCTCGATAACCTCACCAACCTCGGACTCAAACAGCTTGTCACGACCACCACCCACACCGCCGGACACACGCTCGACCCCATCCTCTCTGCCAGCAACCACGTCACCTTCAGTGACACCACCAAACTCCACGAGACCGACCACAGCTGCATCCATTCAACCTTCAAGAAACCCGCCTTGAACCACCACCCGCAATGGCTCCCCTAATGCAGCTGGAACAAGGTCACCGAAGACCAGCTCATCACCGCCCTCACCCGAGACCCACCGACTCAGCCGCCAGCAACCTCAGGCAATGGATCGACGACTGTGCCAACACTCTCGCCCCAATCATAAAACCCTCAAACAGACGCACCAACAGAAAGGCCAGCTGGTTCACCACTGACCTCCAGGAATCCAAGTGGACTTGCCCAAGACTTGAGAAAAAGTGGTGCCACGAAAATACACTGGACAACCACACAGCCCTAAAGAACACCAGCCGCAAGCACCACCAACTCATCCGAGTCACCAAAAGGAACTCCTTCAAGGAACGCATCGACAACAACGCACACAACAGCAAAGAGCTCTTCAATATTGTGAAGGTACCCTCCAACCCCAGCTACATCTCCAACAACATCCCGCCGTCGCAAAACCTATGCGACTCCCTAGCCACCTTATTTCACCGCAAGATCGTTGACATCCATGACAGCTTCAAAACCCAGACCCTCCCTACAACCGCCGACACTGCAGACTCACCGCCCCCAGCCTCACCAACCACCTGCTCTCCTGGACCCACGTCAACAACAATGACACCGTCAAGACCATGAACACCATCCACTCTGGCTCACCATCCAACCACTGCCCTGACCACATCTTCAACAATGCAAACCGCATCATCACACCCCAACTCCTGAAGATCATCAACAACTCCTTCGAGATCGCCACCTTCCCGGAAAGTTGGAAGCACGCCGAGATCAACACCCGACTCAAGAAACCCACAGCGGACCCAAAGGACCTCAAGAACTTCCGGCCCACCTCCCTTCTTCCATTCCCGGTGAAAGTAATCGAAAAGATCAGCAACAGGCAACTGACCCACTTCCTTGAGCAGAACAACATACTGGACCCGTCCCAATACGGATTCTGCAGCAATCACAGTACCGAAACCGCCCTCATTGCTGCCACAGATGACATCATGACCCTACTGGACAACTGCGAAACCGCTGCCCTCATCCTCCTGGACCTCTCGGCCGCATTCGACACCGTCTGCCACCACATCCTATGCACACTCCTACATGACTCAGGAATTCATGATAAAGCCCTGGACTGGACCACCTCCTTCCTCACTGACAGAACCCGGAGGGTCCGCCTCCCCCATTCTGTTCTGAAGCCACCAAGATCATCTGCGGCGTGCCCCAAGGATCATCCCTCAGCCCTACCCTTTTCAACGTCTACATGGCACCGCTCGCCAACATCGTCCGCTCGCAAAACTTCAACATCGTCTCCTACGCCGACGACTCTCACTCACCAAAAACCTCCACGAAGGAGTGAAGGCCGTCGTCAGCTGGATGCAGACCAGCTGCCTGAAACTTAACTCGGACAAGACAGAAGTCCTCGTCCTCGGATCCACTGATTCCGCCTCGGATGACTCTTGGTGGCCAGCTGCGCTGGGGGCCGCACCCACACCCACCAACCACCACGCAACTTGGGGTTCATCCTGGACTCATCGCTCTCAATGACCCATCAAGTCAACGCCATCTTCTCCTCCTGCTTCAACACCCTCCGCATGCTCTGCAAGATCTACAGATGAATCTTCACCGGAACCAGAAGTACGCTCCCACGGGCCCTCGTCAGCAGCTGACTGGACTACTGCAAGGCCCTCTATGCAGGAACCACGGCCAAACTCCAGAAGAGACTCCAACGCATACAGAACGCCTCCGCACGCCTCATCCTCAACATACCCACATCACTGCCCACCTGAAAGACCTGCACTAGCTCCCAGTCAACAAGAGGATCATCTTCAAGCTCCTCATCCACGCCCACAAAGCACTACACAACGCCAGACCAGCATACCTCAACAAACATCTCACCTTCTATACCCCGAACCGCCAGCTTCGCTCCGCTGACCTCGCCCTCACCCCATGCATCCACAGGACCTCCACCGGTGGCAGATCCTTCTTCAACCTCGCCGCCAAGACCTGGAACACCCTCCTCACACTGCTGCGACAGACCCAGGACCTGCTGACCTTCAGGAGACTTCTCAAGACGCCTTGAGACCCTCACGGGTGAATAGTGCGCTCTACAAATTATTGATTGATTGATTGATCCACTCTTCCACTCATCCATCCATTCACTCATCCATCCAGCTATCTACCCTTTCACCCATCCAGCCATCCTTTCAATTACTCATGCATCCATCCAGTCACTCATCCTTCCACCCATTCACCCTTGCAGTCATCCATCCATCCTCCCTTTCACTCTCCATCTCTCCATCCCTCTTTCATTTAGCCATCCATTCTTCCATCAGCATTGGGCGCTGAAAACTCATTGGCCTGGGGCATACTGCCTCTTCTGCCCTCCCTTTGGGATGGCCCTTCACATTAGTAACATGCAAAGGGCTTTAATCTGCCACAAGGGAGATCCCACACACAGCTACTCTTTCTTATCCATTGACAGAGAAACAGCTCTTCAGAAGCTTCCCCCCTCCCTAGACCTATCATTTGCTCCCATATGCTATCAGTAGAGGCTCCTGTGAGAGGCAGGGGTCTTTGTATAACCAGGTTCATCTATGGGAAGGCACGAGGCGGGGAGTGTGGGGTTTAAAAGCCTGGAGGCCGTATTGCAAGCCCTCTAGGTCTACTCTGCTTGTCCCCCTCCCTTGTCTGCACATAGTGACAATTTTCCATACGCCAAACCCCTTAGGTTAGGGAATGTCAAAGGTGCCGTCAAAAAAGACTAAAATATCAAATATGACGGACAAACATATGGCATCTTTGGTCAATTTAAAATTCCTGAAAAGGTCTCTGAGGTGGGTTTCGGTCTGGACTGAAATGAAGGGTGGCTTTCTGTTTTAATTCTGCTCCTGGGTTGGTCACATCATGATGTCATTTGCTGGAAGGCTTATCATCAAGCTCGATTACGGTTAGGTCTACCTAGTATCAGGCATCAGTATGTCAATTCCCGCACCTGACCTTTATTCAGGGCTTTAAGTGGGCTGGGTCTCGAAGGTGCTGAGCACCAGCAGTTTTTTAAAGGGGGCCTCGAAACAGGTCTCTTTCGGGCTCTGTTTTGTGCCCTGGCACAGCACAGGCGGTCCATTGCTTTCTGGACTGCAGTGCAGTGACAGCAGGCACATCAATGTGTGTGTGCTCACACTGCTCACTTCTAACCAGTGAAGTTAAGGTATGACGTTATGCCAGGTTAACGTTGCAGTGGAAGGGAAATCATTTAAAGAGAGTCATTTTCTCTCTGGATTTCCCTTCTCTTTTTGAAACTCAGGAGCATTAACATTGTTGTGGTGTCACCAGGGCTTTAAGTGGAAGCTTTTTCAATATTATGTACAAGCCATAGTTGCTGCTCATTTATCTTATGCAACTAACAACCATTGACAAAGCCAATAGTCCTAACTTGTTGTAGGTATGATGTTACTTGTTGTATCATATCTGGATGCAATGACAAAAACAGCAACATACAAGTGGGCTGCACACTATGCTAAGTACAGATTTTCTGCTTACGCGTTTTAAGCCCCACCCTTAATTACATTGACAACTCCCTTTTGAGAGACCCCCCAGTTTTTTGATCCCACTTGAAGCCCTGCCTTTATTAGTTATACAGGGATGTTGCAAAGTAACAAATTTGATCACACTGTATGTGACATTACCCATCGCTCTGAACTGTAGTGCAGTTGCCTCCGTGGGTACCACAGCTGCCAGGAAGGCCCATGCAAGTGCGACTCGTTTATCTTTTTTGTTTTCAGCCAATAACACACACCATGCTGGGATATTGATGGCGAAATTTACAATTTGCTTTTGGCTAAAAGGCCAGAACTGGTTTAGTGTTTCATACATGGCATGGGACATTTCGACAGGTTTGGTTGGGTCACGTCATAAGTTCTACTTTTTAAAATCCCCGCCCTCTGTACACTGTCACTTTGCAGCCATACACTCACCACTGGCCCCAGAGCCCTACACTTTGCAACTCTGCAGTTCAAGAGCCACATTCCATGGGCCTGTCCCCCCAACACACAGAGGCATGCCCCTCAGAGTCCTGTCCATGCCCTTTACACCCCCAATGCGGTCATCCATATGCTTCGCATCAAGGTCCCTGTGAGCACAGTTCTTCAAAGCCATGACCCTGCAGGCCTGCTGTTCCCAGCACTGCCACTCGCATGCCTATTCGTGTCAGTAATGTTCAGTCACTCTTCTCCTCACACCTCATACCTCTTTACAGATCTACCATCCGCAGAGGACACATCCAATTACAGCATCGACAGCTAAACAGCCGAGCCTTAACTGTCACTCACAATCAGAGGTGCAACTAGTGTCAAATTTCGGTGGGGGGTGGAGTGGGAGGCTACTACAAATTCCAGAGGTGTTGTGGGGGGCTAATTCTTCCAGCAATAGGCAGTTTGGAGATGAAGGGGTGAAAAAACAACAAAGCCTCGTTAACACGGAAATGGTCTTTTAAAGACCTGTAAGGTACTCGAGTGGGGCTGCCCTTGTGCTCAGAGGAGTGCGAGGCGGCCCCCTCAGAGAGCTGAGGCTTCTGGCAGGGGAACAGTGATGTTTCCCAATGCCCAAAATTACTGACAAAAGGCGTCCATAAACGGGATCGTCATGGACAACAGACGTGAGATCCAAGGGGCATATCAACAACAACCGGCGATAATTATCGCTGAGCGCACTTAGCGCCAGGATAATTATCGCCGACTTGCGCCGATTTTTATCGCTGAGATAGCGTGCTATTAGCAACGCTCATCTCATCAGCGATAAAAATCCTAGCGCTAACTGGCTAACGTGAGATTATCGCTGGAAACCCAGCGATAATCACACGTTACCTTGTTGATAGGGACTCACAAACTTAGCCATGATATCCACCTTCCAGAAAAATACCAGATGTAAAAAAGCAGCGCTAACCGCGGTTAGCGCTGTTTTTTCTGTCTCTAACAGGGTTAGAGATATTCTTGATAATAGGAGAAATGTCACTTAGCGACATTTCTCCTATTATTTTACTCTGGAACGCCCCCTTTGCATCTCATTAGAGATGCCAGGGGAAGCGTAGAGTAAAAGGGTGCTAACATGCAATTTTGCGTGTTAGCACCCTGTTGTTGATAGGGCGCTAGTTTTATCTCTGCTTTTTTGGCTTTTAAAGCCAAAAAAGCAGAGATAAAGCCCTTGTTGATATGCCCCCAAATTACGGACAGTCCGTGAAAAATACGGACAGATGGTTGATCACCCTAAAATAAGTGCGTGTACATGTGAGCAAGTGCATGTCTGTACATAGAAGTGTGTGTAAGTGCGTGCACACGTTTAAGCATCTGCTACTCTGCCTGTGAATGAATATATTTTGTGTGTGGAACTAGATAGGAAAAAGAGGACAGAAGAGCCAGAGCACTGAGGTAAGTGACCATTATATCGATTCACTCGTTAGGAGCTAAGGACGCTACACGCATCCGGTCATTTTACAAAAGTATAGTGTGCTCTTTGTGAATGAAGTACGGTGGATTGAAAATCACTTTCTATGGTAGGAATGCTAGAGGTGAATTAATAATACAAAATGAAGAAAGTCACAAAGCAGTGGGGCATATGAGGAAGACATGGGGGGTAAACAGAAGGTGACCCAATGGAAACCGAAAGAGAGGTGAAAACGAGGGAGAGGGTAAGTGAAGAGAAAGGAATGTGGGTGGACGGAGAAAGGAAGAGAGAGCAAAACCGTAGTTTAAAGAGATGAATATCAAAAGAGAGAGCACGAAAGGAGAGAGAGAAAATGCATCTTGAAACTGTTATCGAATAAAAGAGACAGAAGGTGGCAGTAAGATAGGTAGGCGGAGAAAGAAAGAGCACAGAGTGGTGGTGAGAGACAGCATACATAACTAGTAAAAGCAGAGACGTGCAAACATGTACCCCCTAAAGTCAGCTCAGGGGCTGGCTGCTACTCGCAGGGAGAGTGACAGGAAGCTGAGGAAAGGCAAGCATGCCTATAAACTTTCACCAGCCATACCTCCCGGCTGGCAGCCAGGGAAATGGAGAGATGGGAGCGAGCCTTTGAAAGCAAGTGACCAGAGGAAATAAGGGAGGGCCTACTCAGCTGCAAGAGAGGGGTAGGGGGATCCCGTTGACATTACCAGGCTCAAACACATGAATGGTTTTAGTTTAAAAGCGCCCTTGTGTGATTAATCCTGCGAGCAGAAGGCTGCTGCCTCCAAATGCCTATGTGGTCAGACTTGAGTCATTGTCTTTGGTCGTTGTAGTAGTTATGTCAGTATGTTTGGTCCCCCCCTCGTTTACAATCATGTGCGACACCACTGGCTTGTAAAATGATGCCCAGATGCCAGATGGGAGAAGGGGCCATCACACACTGTAACAGGTGAAGTCACTTAAACTTAGTATGATGGCCAACAAAAATGTCCTCTTAGTGAAATTGCCTGGGAGGGAACTAAGCATACAAAGGAGGGATATTTAGAAAAATGCACTAATGAAAAGATAGCATTTAAGACAAGCAGAACAAAGCATGAATGGCAATAAATACGCTTGGTTAACCCTCATAGGCTCATTACTATATGTCTTGCAGAGGAGCGCAAGCACTGCCTAAGCTCGACCTAAAAACGAGAAGTAAAAGTGTTTCTCCTCATTGCGCCACTCCTACTCCCCCGTGGAGGTGTTGGATTCTCATGCATTCCTAGCCTTACAAATGTTGTAAATCTGTGAATGTGTCAGGCTTCATGGATGTTGGGAACACCCATAGCAAAACCCACTGAATGCCCCTTTCACGCAGAGTAATGTGTGAAAGGGGCACCTTTTTACAAGGCCATGAAAAGTCATGCAGGGTGACTTTCCTTGGTTTTATAAATATGGGCAGACACACTGCGCCTCCGGTGCATCAAGAAAATTGGGCCCTTTATTTGGGAGGCAAAGAGTTGATTTAGCCAACAGTCAATGCACTTTTTGCCATTTAATTCTCTGTTTTGCTTCCCACTGATTGACTTCAAGTCAGTTAACTCGAAACTGCAATGGCCAAAGACCAAATAAATGTACTCAAGTACACAGTATGATGTGTTAAAATGTTTGATGGATTTTCTCTAGTGTTGGACTGTCAGTGCAGGTCACCAGGGGAGGTGGAAGTGGTGAGGTTGAATAGACATCCATTGTCTGCTAAGCTGATTCTCTGTGTTTTGCATTAAGTATACCTTTTGATGTGTACAGCCTTTATTTCACCTTTCCTTCCATTGCGGATTAGAATGGTTTTCAAATTCAACCCGTGTTTGCCATTTGAAATGCAAAAAGAGGCCACATCACAGAGCAGAAAGGCCACCGGTCATGATGTTTTTATAAGTTGAATAGCAAATCTGAAGGCAGGGCAAAGCTGAACTATGTATACACTTGATGGAATATAATTACTCTCAAACATGCTTCAGTATATCCAGATGTCCGCAGAAAAGGACTTCCTTTTCTACGAATCTCACTGACATTCTTTTATATTTGAATCTGAATTAAAAGAGTCTTTTTGACAGTGATAAAAGAATAGGAAGATAATGTGTCTGTCAGAAAATATAACAAACCCAAGATAAACAGAATTACATTATTGCCACTTAGGGGCATATTTATATTTTCTTATGCAACTTACGTTGCGTATCGTTACGTCAGAATGAATTGCACCATGTTGTGGCAGATTCCTACGCCATGGATATGCCATATTTATCATATGGGACATACTAGGGCACAGGGCCCAGAGATGCATCACGCATCGTGACAAAAAGTATTTGGTAATGGGGCAAAGTGCCAGAGTGCATCTACTACCTAAGTGACGCAAAGTCTAATTACGTGTCCTAAAACACCTTTACGTGCCGCAAATAAGCATTTCGGCACGCAGGAGTGCACAGCGTCTCTGAGAAGATAGAATAAAGTCAATTGGGCAGCACAATTCACAATTCACACTACCTCACACCCCAACATATACAACCATGGAAGGAGACTCAATAACCCAGGAGCACAGCAATCCTAACCCTGAAGAACTGCCAGCAACTCATGGGAGAAGGAAGACAAAGTCAAATTTCTCAGATGAGGAAAACAAAATACTGATCAATGAGGTGATGATAACCATCTCTTATTTGTCACCTCCAAATTGCTATTAGCATAAAATGATGCTATCTAGTAATCTATAGTGGACAAAATCAACTGAATTGCTCAAACAAGAAGAAATGTAGTGGTATGTAAGAAAAGGTGGCACTACTACAAATGAAGGACAAATAAAAACTGGCCATGACCCTAAAGGCAGCCATGAGGACTGAAGGAGGCCCTGATGTCCAGGAGGATTTGGACCCACTGGAGGGGAAGCTGACTTCCTTCATTCCAACAGAGTTGGTTGCCGGAGTGGACGGTCAGGACAGTGCTGCTATAGAGAACCAGCAAGACATTGAATGGTGATTTCTTCTTTCCTGAACCATCCAAATATACGCAGTGATGAGTTTACACCATTCGGAACCAATGCATTGCCCTTTGACACCAATGTAGGAGTCAATCGACAACATTGCCTCGACAGACTGCACTGATTGAGCGCCGACGGACAGCACTGCTCGACATCAATGCAGCACCTGCATTGTAAAGGAGTTCAATGCCAAAACCTTCCTTGACTGTGCAGATCAGCACTGATGCTTGGCCTCCATCCATCCATGGAATCGAACCAGCGCCTCCATGACTCCTCACATCGAGTCTTCAACAACAACGCTTGCGCCATCTAAGGTACTTGTTAGCTGGACCTGCTGAGTCCTGTAACCGGCTTGCCTTCCATCACGGTTGGCCTGAACATTAGATTTTCCCTGGTCTAGTGCAACCTCAAGTACCCCTTAATGCTATTGACTTCTAAGCACTATTTTTGGTTTATTCTTTAAAAATGTATAACTCTGGTTCTACTCATTGTTTTTTGGAATGTCTTGGTCTTGTTTTACTCATAAAATTATTCTCTATTTTTCTAAAACTGTGTCGAGTATTTTTGTGGTGTTTTCATTGTGTTACTATGTGTGTTTTGCACGAATACTTTGCAGATTGGCTGTTTAGAATACTCTGATTGCCCTGTGCCAAGCTAGAGAGTGAGCACAGGTTATCTTTTAGCGTGTATCTAGCTTACCCAGACTAGGAATGTGGTCACTACTTGGACAGGGTGCTTAACTCTGCCAACTAGAGACTCACATTGATGAACAGCTGTAAGGATAGGATCTGTGCTTGTGCAATACCTTGCCGTAACTCCATTCTAAGACCAATTTAAACCTTTTTCAATTCTCCCTAATTCGCTTTTTGATTTTTCTGCAAAAGCAATGTTTCACTCTGGAGAAGCAGCATCTGCACCTGCAGTAAATGATTTTGAGCTGGCCAGGTTAAAATCTTACACTGTGCTCCAGCTGAAGCATTTCTGGAAGGACTTTCAAGTGTCTACAACGGGTTTCACCAGGAAGGTGGAACTCAGAAGTCTTTGAGAGCCTGGGCGGAGGCCCAGGAAGAATTAGATGACCATCCAGGGGAGGAGAAACAGGAAATTCCAGAGAAGAAGGATGACCTGATTCCGAATCCCGATGCAGATTTTGAAATGCCTGTAGAAGAAGTCAAAACTTGCCAGGAGCATTAGCGGTTCCTAGACCAGGGAGCAGTGTCTACTCCAGGAATGTGTCTGCAGAGAAGCTGACAGAAAGGAGGGAGGAAAGAAAACTCAAATTGAAGCTAGCCAATCTAGAACAGGCACAGACAATTGATTTGGCTGAGAAAAAGATAATGTGAAACTACAGTGGACATATGACTAATGCATTTGTTGGTAGTAATAAGCAGTTGATAAATATTAAATAATAAAACATTCAATACATAAGTATACATTTTGAGAAGAGTATTTCTGGCATAGTGGAGGAAATACAGTTCATGTGGGATATCGATTTTGTGTTTATGGTTATGCTTTTACCCTTTGTCCCAGACCTAAAATTATATTAGCAGGGGGTACCTTCCTAATTCTTGTGGTGTCCACTGGTGCATCTAGAGTCAGGATACCCAAAGATTTGGTGCCTAGTTATGTGGTGGTGGATGATATCAACAAATGCTCTACAGCCTATGAAGTGGCTCAAAGAGTGATCAAGGTCCTAGAGCAGTGGTCTTCAAACTGTGGGGCCCAACCCCCAGGGGGGGTCGTGGAGTCCTAGGAAGGGGGTCGCAGATTCCCCAGCTTCACTTGTCCCTGCAAAAAGACAGCACTCCTGGGATGGCTAATTGAGATCGTTATCAGCTGCTTGCCTGAATGAAAGGCAAATATTCCTTATCAGTTAATCTGCAAGTGTAAAGGATGCTTGGGAGCAGTTCTGGCTCTTTGTGAAGTCAAATATGTTTGTTTTTTGAGTGGGAGTGCAATGAGTTAACAACTGGGCTGGGAAGTTCTTGCTTTTAATTTTAACTGCATTTACACAGCACTTTGTGCCCCTAAAGAGGTGTTGAAGGGACAGTTATGTAAAAAAAACCTGCATTACATATGCTCTGGTATTATTAAAACCTACATTTTGAAAGCACAATTTTATCTTAAAACTATTCACACGTTTTGCAGCATTCTATCTTAACCTGTGTGTAATGGAAGTATAAAAAATTGACTTACATATTCACAGTGCTCTCTGTCACAGGCTGTGACTTCGTAGCACTACTATTCTCCACTGCACTAATCAAGGTTTAATTCTGTGGTTCTCTGGTTACACACAGACCTCTGCAGTGCATTAACTAATAGAGGTTTCACAATGTACTACAGTGCATTTCCCACTGAGCAATAACATTTTTTATTTATTTTTCATTTATGCTGCCCATTATTTTATATGTGGATACCTGAAGGTAAAAGACCTAAAAAACTTACAGAATATTTTGGGCTTATTTATGAGAGGCTTGCATCGTCAGAGCATCACTTTTTTTGATGCTCCGGTGGCGCAAGCATCTAAACCATATCTATGAGGCAATGCAAAGTCACCCTGCATGGGTTTGCATTGCCTCATAGATATGGGGTAAGACATAGCAGCGAAAGTCACTGTGTTACCTTACCCTGCGTCAAGTAGGTGTTTCATGGGCTTTGTGTGGGGTTACCACGCAAAGCCCATGGATTTTGATACTGTCCCATATTTATAAAATCACGTAAACCTTGGGCAGCTTCAAAAACTGACGCCACCACAGTGGAGGCGTAACAAGGAGAAATTTTTTCATTTCTCGTCGTTTTTTTCCTCATCCCATGTGTGCTGCATTCTGCAGCTGATATAGAAATAGGAAAACGCCCCTCAGGATTCTTTTTGGTAAAGGCAGGGGCCTCGATTCTGCCAACCTTAGTGTTAGACAGCAATTTGTGAAGGGAAAAGGACTGGAATGCACAATTTCATTAATACAATGCATTCCAGCTCTTTCACATTGGCATAGGGCAGCGCCACATGAAGACTTGCGGCGCTGCCCTACACCAATTCCTCATTAATGAGGCCCTTTGTTTTTAGCTACACCTTTGGCTACACCCCCATGTCCAATGACCTTTGGTTTGCTAAACACTGTTTAATATAATTTCCCCACCGTAAAAAATATTTGCTGTGGTAATTGGGGGCTGTTAGAAATGGGGGTCTCTAGTTGGCAATGGTTTGTACCCTTGTCCAAGTAGGGACCATTCCTTCTAGTCAGGGCAAGAGGGATACACTACTGAAAAAATAACCCTTGCTCACCCCCTTGGTAGCTTGTCACGAGCAGTCAGGCTTATTTCAGAGACAGTGTGTAAAGGATTTGCACATAACCAACAGTAATACAGTTGAAACACTACAAAAGGACACCACACCAGTTTAGAAAAATATCCAATACTTTATATATTCAAAAAAAGACCAAAACGATAAAAATCCATAATACAGTACTTAAAAATATGCACTTTGTGGAGAGCTGGTGTTGGTCGGTCCGGACTGCGGTGTGGGACGGGGCAGTGTGTCGCAAGACTTACGAGCAGTGCCCCCAAGCCACGGTGCGGACACAGTTATCGCAGTCTGCGACGGCGTTGGTGAGACCAGGGCAGCGGAGTGAAGCGAGGCGGTGTGGTGCCCACAGGTCACGGTGCAAGCAGCAGCTCGGCAGCCATCATCATTGAGACCAGGGTTGCAGTGCGAGATGCAGCATGCCCTCTGCGGTGTCTTCAGGACACGGAGCCAGCAACTGAGTCAGTGACGGAGTAAGTTCCTTTCTCCCCTCTGTGGCAACTGAAACCATGGTTCCAGAGGCGGTACTCAGAGTTTGGTGAAGTCTTTGCAGTCCCTGAGACTTCAGAACAGGAGGCAAGCTCTACTCTACTCAACAAAGAAGCAACACAGCAAAGTTGCAGTACTCCACTTGGCAGTTCTTCCAGCTCTTCTTCTTGGCAGGTTCCTTGATTCCAGCGAGTTCTAAAGGTCTGGGGTCTGAACCCCAATATATATACTCAGTTTCTCTTTGTGCTTTTGGGCAGAAAGTACCTGTGCCCAGCCCAAACCAGATCCATCCTCTCTGGCCCAGCTCCCTGACAGGAGGTGGAGACAGCATTGTCCAAGGCAGACCAGGCCCATTCAGGTGCAAGGAAATCTCCTCACACTACTATAAATACAGCCCAGGTCTATCCAGCCCAGCCCTGACTCATCCAGGAAAGGCAGGACACACCTTGACCCCCCCAGTGGTTGTCTGATGAGAATGCACACCCCCAGTCCCTGTCACTCCAAAGCCAGACATTCAATCCACAAACCCAGCAGAGGCCCACAGGATGGCTAAGCATGAAAATACCTGATTTCTAAAAGTGGTATTTTCAAACACAGAAAATAAAAATCATCTTTACTAAAAGATGCATTTTTATATTCTGAGTTCAGGCATACTAAAACCCCATTTCTCTATCTTGTCCCAATGGGAAGATATGCGTATAAGATGTTATAAGTAAAATCCCATTCTATTCTATGGGACAGATAGCATTTCCATAGTGAAAAATGAAACACACTGTAATTTACTACCAGGACATGTCACACGCACCACTACATGTCCTACCTTTAATATACACATCACCCTGCCCACAGGGGTTCCTTGGGCCTACCTTAGGGGTGACTTACATGTAAGAAAAGTGAAGATTAGGGCCTGGCATGTGGGTGCACTTGTCAGGTCGACATGGCAGTTACAAACCTCGTAGACACTGCAGTGGCAGGTCTGATAACCCTTTTCAGGGCTGCGTGGGTGACTGACAAAATCAGTACTGCAGGCCCACCAGCAGCTTTTAATTTACAGGCCCTGGCACCCTCAGTGCACTTTACTAGGGAATTACTAGTAAGTCAAACATGCCAATCGTGGAAACACCAATCCATAATACAATTTACAATAGGAGCACTTGCACTTTAACACTGAACAGCAGTGAGAAAGTGCGCAAAGACACTGAACCAGCAAAAACCGAGTCAAAAAACATGGGAAACATGCCAAAATATGCCAGGGGACTTTATGGTTGTCAATGGATGTTGATGATGAGGAGAACCAGTTTCTAGAAAGTTTTGTCAGAAGGGGTCCCTATGCCTAAAAAGGTTTGACAAGGGGGTCTCGACACCAAAAGTTTCAAGACCACTGTCCTAGAGGAATTCTAGTGAGGTAGTTTATGGAGGTATATGCCCACGGTTGAGAGGGCTACACTCCTTACAGTAGTGGTAGAGGACTAGACCTGCTGCACTGCTATGAAAGCCATTCTAGTCAGTAAGTATGGACTGACCCCTCAGAGGTAAAGACTCAGATTCAGGGCTCAGATTCAGATTTAAGATCTCAACACAAACATGGATGGATTTCTTGGATTATGCAAGCAAGGGCTGGGTGAGGGCAGCAAGGTTGATGAGTATTCAGGCTGTACAACATAATTTTAAAGGAGCATGTGTGATATTTGTTTTCCAGAGCTGCGCCAACAACTAGTTGATAGCAAGTTAACTGACCCCAGGAAGCTTGCTGAGGAGGTGGACATATGGGTCAGCACCAGAGTGTCCAAGAAGGCATCTGAGGGGACTCCCAAAAGGGTGGTGAGGGCTCCCACGAGACGAAGTGGAGGAGGTGAAAAGACAGAGTTCTCTCAATGCCACCAAAACAACTCAGAAGGGAAGGGTCTGGTTCTCAATTCCAATCTGACTACCAGAAGAAAACCTACCTTGACAAAAGTCAGAAACCCAAGCACATCAAGTGCTATGAGCGCTACAAATATGGACACTACAAGGGGGATCCCAAGTTTACAAAAAGAGTACCATCTCCTACTTGAGGAAAGAATCCAGGGGTGACTAGTGTAGTGCTGGGGATGAACTTGTCCCAGTGAATAGAGGGGAGTTTAGTGATGTTACCCTAGTGTCCCTGGGTGACAGTGAGATGGTTCCTAAGATCCATTTTCCTTCAAAAACTACTAAGTATAGTTAATGGGTCAAAATCAATGGGCAAGGTGTTGAGGCTCTGAGGAATGCAGGTGCCCACATGACTATGGGAAAGAGTCAGCTGGTGTTCCCAGTGCAGGTGATATCAAATGCATTCCATCAGGTTGTGGTGACTTACAAGTGAAAGGATCACTATACAGTGGCCCTTATTCCATTTGAATGGGGTAGGGGGTTCTGGTCTTCTGAAAGTTGTTGTGAGCCCTGCCATGGACAGTTTGTTGGGTAATGACCTTTAGCACACTATCTGGGAGGAAGTGGAGCTCAAGGCTCATGTGGAGATGTTGGGGTTACCTGATTAGATCTATGGCCTCTAGATATTGGGGGGGATTGGTTGTGTACATTGCATTACTCTGTTTGCTTTTTCAAACTTTCCAGCAATGCCATGCACTCCTGCGTGACACAATGCTAATTTGGGGCACGTAAAGGTTAAAGGTGTTCCTGCCACATTCGTAGTTGTTGTGTTATGACACTTTAAGCCATTATCAACAACTTTGTGCCATGAAGCGTGGCGCATCTCGGGACCCTGTGCCATGGAGTGCCGTATGATATATGAATGGTATCCATGGTGCAGAGAAATTCCACAACACGACACAAATCTTTCTGACGGCATGCTATGCAATACAGCAATGTATCAGGAATGATAAATTTGCCCTTAAATCTATACGACGCTTTGAAAAACAGACACATCTCTGAAATCTAAACTCACAGGAAGGATGTAACGATAGGCACATCTCAAATCTAGACCAACATGAAGCATTTAATGAAAAACAAATCTCTAAAAGTCACATAAACTCAAAATCCTGTGCCAAATGCCAAAATGATAACTTGCAAATTGTAGTTGGGCAGTCCTTAAGTATTTTCTAAATGGAGCTTCAATTGTCTGTCAACGTAATGCTTTCTCCAATGGCCAAACAGAGTAGAGGCCGTTGGAGGAAGGGCATTACACCACCTGTCTTTTTTAGTTTGGCCCGTGTAGTGTCTCTTTTCCTTTCAGTCAACACTAGGTCAAACCTGGCAGTGAAGGACAGGAAAAAATAATATGACCCCCATCCATTGGGAGAAAATACCCATGAAGGAGGTCATTAATTTTCTGTTTTTCAAAAACAAACTCCCACTTTGGGAGTTATTTTTTGTGAAACATAGAAAGTTATAACTCTAGCAGATGGCTGTCTAAACCAATGGCGGACAACAACTAAACATTGAGGGGCACATTTATCAAGCTTTCATGCAGCACAACGCAGCAGGCCATCTTGCTGCACTGCTTTGCGTGAAAGAGCAGGATTGCACCGTACTTAATTATACCAGCGCATTCCTGACCTTTCCTTGCGCTGGCACACTATATACGGCCTAGCACCGACACAGGCAGCCTTACGCCGTGATGCAAAGGAGTCTTTGTTGCAGGCTGTTGTTTTTGTGCAGGAAGGGGCACCTTCCTGCTCAAAAATAACATTGAGGGGGTGTGGCTTGGCGCCCCGCGGACATGGCGGCATTTCCGTGAGGCTCCGGACCCGAGGCGAGGGAAAGGCGCTCCAAGGTCATCTAACGCGAGACCGTCAGGCGGAATCTTCATCTGAATGGCTTCTGAGATGGACGTGAGCACTTTTGTGGGCTCGTGTAGCTAAAGAAGGCAGTATTTCAAGGTAGATATCGCAGCCGCCATTTTGTTTACAAGCAACACGTCGGGAGCGTCTGTTCTTCTCTAACTTTGGCGCATATTGTCAACTTTTATTGGCGCTCCAAGTTTCCTTATATTACTCCTTATCTACTGCATCTCCTTAGCAGCTTTTCACAATAATGCCACAACTTTGCTTTTTTTCAGTGTCCTTTCATTTTTTGATCCAGTGTGGTTACAGGTGCCATCTTAGAAGCCTCTGCAATATCTCTCAGATAAATTTTGAGGAGGAGTGAGGAACTTGTTTATATAGTTATAATTTCTCTAACACATATCACTGCATGAAAATCCCCTCAGCATTTTGGATCTACCCGTTTGAGCATTATGACTGAATTGATTTTTTATTACATGTGAGAGGGAATTATATATCAAGTGCAATACAGTCCATTTCACAATGGCGGTTGCAACAGTCCGTGGTGTATGACGCTGCTAAGTCTCCCTTGGAGTGCAGCATATTCTGCAATACATCTTTGCCAAACCAACACAGCTAATTGGCCCCTTCAATGTGATGCTTATGCTTATTTACTTATTGGGTTGTGTCATTATATTGTTCTGAACTGATTCAAGCTGTCTCAGTTTGTCGACTGAATATTTGATGGTCAGAATGAGGGGTTCTTCTTTCACTATATCAACACCAAAGCGTATTTTTATTAAGAATTCCAAGCTTTTCTCAGAGCTCTTAAAACTGGAGGATTCTAAATCTCCTGAGACTGAGTGTGACACCACCATAATGGATCAGCTGCGGCCTGTACCAGGAAAGTCAATTGTAAAACGTCTAAAGCAGGATCCCCCATCACCACCCAAATCAGTCTCTCCAGTATCAATGGCACTGTTATTGCAGGAAATAAGAGCACTCAGACCCTTTATGGAGGAAACCAATTCCAAGCTGCAAATTCTCTCTGACAGTTGGTCACAGCTCGACACCAGGCACACAGTGGTGGAACATAGTGTCTCAGCCCTAGACGAAACCTCCAAAACGGTTTCTTTCTTGCTATCGCAAGTATCAACACTCCAAAAGCAGGTTGAGGACTTAGAAAATCGCACCAGGAGAAACAACTTACTTATATATGGTTTGAATTAAGGTGTTGAAGGAACAGACCCTATTACTTTTTTCAAATCCTTTCTCCCCAAAATCTTACATTTACCAGAGAGCACCATTCTGAATATTCAGAGTGCTCACAGATTGGGGCGTGTTACTATTAATTCCTCTTCATCGCAGAGACCCAGAGGAGTTATCCTTTATTTCTTAGACTACACGGATCTTTTGAAAGTTCTGGCGGCTGCCAAAGCCATTCAGCGGATTTCCTGGTCTGGGTCTACACCATTCTTTGCGCAAGATTACTCTAAAGCAACAGCAGCCAGACACAAAGCCTTCCTCGATATGAGATCAGATCTCCGTGCCATGGGAGCTAGATATGGTCTCTTTCACCCTTGTATTTTCAAAGTCAAATTCAACAATAGAACGTCGTCATACGAAGATCCTATCCGACTCCAGAGCTTCATCAATTCGAACAAGCTGGGCCAAATGGACTCCTCAGGGCCCTCCTCCTCACACTTTACTTGACTTTCTGAATTCTCAGTACATGATCTCACTTCAATTTGTTTGTAGGTTCTTTTTTAATATGTGCCTGTTCTACATTTATGGGTGCACAATGTCTTCGAAATTATGGTTAATAGTATTTAGTTCTAGCGATTTTTAGGTTCGCTGTTTGTTTCATATATTAATATTAAATGCCTTACTAAGTTTTTCTATTTTCTTCTGTTTCGCCTATTCGGTGTTGTTAGAGTCGGGGATCTCTGGTTGGCGCAAGGTTGCCCTTGTGTCAAGCAGGAACCCTCTCCTCCACGTCAGGGCGCAGGATAACCCCTCGCGAATGACCCTTGCTCACCCTCTAGGTGCGTGGCGTGAGCAGCCAAGGCGATTCCTCAGGCGTTGTTGGTTAAGCACTTACAATCATACACACAGTAAATACATTAATCCCCCCAGAAACGGACACCAGACTTGGATATATATAAAAATACGTTTCTTTATGTAAAAATGAGGTATATATATCTCAGCAGACTTATCACAAGACCAATAACGTTTTCGCTAGGCCACCAGGTTATACAGCAGGCAAATGTTCTTGGTTCGTAGTTTCAAATGGATAGTTCGTAGTCTTTTTACTTGTAGTTCCAGTACTCACAGAGATCGGTTCCTGCGAACGGGGAAATAAGGCGTTGCGGGCCCCGAGCCCGATACTGGAACTTCTTTTCGTGATGTGGAGAGTCGGCACAGGTCGGGGCGACTCTCAGCTTGGGAAGTGTTCTTGGGTCCTCAATCAGCAGGTGTGGGCACGTAGGCAGGCGCGGCCAGCGACCCTTTAGCACGGCGGTGCAGGAGGGTCTCCACAGCGGGGGCGGCGTGGCCTGAGATGTCCGGGGATAGCGAAGCGGGGTCACAGGGCACGGTCAGTGCAGCTGGATGACCCGGCGTAGATCACAGTCGTCGGACGGCTTCCGGCGGGAGGGGTGATAGCGCGGTCAGCGCGCTCCAGTAGCAGGCGGTGACAGGGATGCAGGCGGCCTGGCCCGGGGACAGAGAGCGGCTCGGGACGGAGCGGGGCTCTCACGGGTTTGAGGCAGGCGAGCTTCTGGGTGTCACGGCCCTAGGAGGGGCGATGAGGGGCGCAGTCTCTTTTCCAGCGGGATGCCCACACGGCTCGAATTGGAGGATGCACAAGAAGCACAGAGAACCCACTGTTCCTGGGGTTCAGTTCAGGGGGCAAGCTCCGATCAAGCCCTTGGAGAATGTTCAAGCACAAAGTAGCAAAGTCTTTTTAGTAAGTCTCTTCCTCTCCTTTCTCAGCAAGGCAGGCAGCAGGCCAGCTCCTCCAGCGTCTCCTTCTCCTTCTAGTCGGGCAGAGGTTCTTTGTGGTAAACAGGATTCTGATTTCTTAGGAGCCAGGCTCCTACTTTTATACCATGATCCTTTTGTTCTTTAGTGCCAGGGGGCCTAGGCCTGGCTCAGTCCAGCTCTGGAGCACTTTGTTATGGTGACTCTGCTCTTTCCTTTCAGCAGCAGGGCAGAGACATCAGCCGCCCCACAGGGGGCGGCGCCGGCTTTGTGGTGGCAGAGCACAGGTCTATTCAAGAGTCAAGGTGTACTCCTCCCACCCATCCTGGTGTAATCTCTCTACCCACCACCTGGCAGCCAACCTGTCTCTGGGGATCCCCCCACCCTGCTCCTTACTGTTGCTAGGCAGAACACACACACACAGCAGAGGCGGACTGAGATGGTCAGGTCAGTAAATACTAACTTTCTAAAAGTAGTATTTGCAAACCCAGGATATTAAAATAAACTTGACTACAAGAAGTATTTTATTATTCTGAGTTCAGGCATACCAAACTTGACACTCTACCATGCTCTCTGAGTCCACTGGGGTCACAGCGTTGGCGTGATCCCAGCAGCCCATCCTGGCCTATGGAGAGCAGGTAGCCTTCAATAGTGAAGAACGGAAAGGGCTGTAATTCACTACTAAGACATGCCACACACACTAGGGCATGTCTTACCTTATGCCTACAATGCACCCTGCCCTTGGGCCTACCAGAGGGGTGGCTAATATGTAGGTAAGGGAAGGTTTAGGGACTGGCAAGTGGGGGCACTTGCGCAGTCAGCGCGACGGTCCCGGACCGCGCACAGGGTCTGCGGGGGCAGACCCTAGACACATTTTACAAGGCCGCTTCTGTGGGTGGCGCAACCAGCGCTGCAAGCCCACCAGCAGCATTGGCATTCACAAGCCCTGGCACCCCTGGTGCACTTTACTGGGGACTGACAGTGAATCCAATAAACCAATCGTGAACATCAATTACAGATACACTTTACCTAGGGAGCACTTGCACTGCGGCACGGATTAGCCGTGGCGCAGTGCCCTGAGCGGACAACACCAGCAAAACAATCGAGGCACACCATCAACAAGTGGAAGGGAAACTCACGCCAAGGTGCCAGGTCTAACACGTGTCCCCTCCAGCTGAAATGTGGGGAGAACTACCCTTGCCCAGGGGGTTCCTCGTCACTAAGGCGGAAATACCTGGACAGACCGTCAGCGTTGGCGTGATCTGTACCAGGACGGTGTTCCACCGTAAAGTCCATACCCTGTAGGGAGATGGACCACCTCAACAGCTTCGGGTTTTCACCCCTCATTTGCATCAACCATCTGAGGGGCCTGTGGTCCGTCTGAACCCGGAAGTGAGACCCAAACAAGTAGGGTCTTAGCTTCTTCAGCGCCCAGACCACAGCAAATGCTTCTCGCTCAATTGCACTCCACCTACTTTCCCGTGGAAGTAACCTCCTACTGATGAAGGCTACGGGTTGGTCCCAGCCCTCCTCAGTCATCTGTGAAAGAACAGCCCCTACACCATGCTCTGAAGCGTCTGTCTGCACTAGGAACTCCCTGGAGAAGTCAGGGGCCAAGAGCACGGGCGCCGTGCACATGGCAGTCTTCAGGGTGTCGAAAGCTTTCTGACAGGTGTCAGTCCAAATCACGTTCCTGGGCTGCTTCTTCGAAGTCAGCTCTGTCAAGGGGGCAACGATCGTTCCATAGCCCTTGACAAACCTCCTGTAGTACCCAGTGAGCCCCAGGAAGGCCCTCACTGCGGTCTGCGTCTTGGGGGGTTCCCAAGCCAGGATGGTTTCAATTTTGGGTTGCAAGGGTGCCACCTTGCCACTCCCCACTTGGTGTCCCAAGTACACCACGGAACCCTGCCCGATCTGGCACTTGCTCGCCTTGATCGTGAGGCCTGCTCGGCGCAGCGCCATCAACACTTCCCAGAGGTGGCGCAGGTGTTCAGGCCAGGTGGCACTGAACACGGCGATGTCATCCAGGTAGGCGGCACTGAACGCATCCAGCCCAACCAGTACCTGGTTGACCAACCTCTGAAAGGTGGCAGGGGCATTCTTCATCCCAAATGGCATGACTCGGAACTGGAAGTGCCCATCTGGTGTAGAGAATGCTGACCTCTCTTTGGCCCCATCGGTCAAGGCGATCTGCCAGTACCCAGACGTTAAGTCAAACGTACTGAGGAACCGGGCAGCCCCCAGCCGATCAATGAGCTCATCAGCTCTGGGGATGGGGTGCGCGTCAGTCTTCGTGACTGAATTGAGTCCTCTGTAGTCCACACAGAACCGGAGTTCAGGTGTGGCTCCCGGCGCAGCAGCCTTTGGGACCAAGACCACGGGGCTGGACCAAGGACTGCTGGAGGACTCAACCACCCCTAGCGCAAGCATTTTGGAGACCTCTTCCTTGATGCAAGCTCTGACCCTGTCAGTTACCCTGTAAGCCTTGTGCTTCACAGGTAAGCTGTCTCCTGTGTCCACATCATGGACGCACCAATCTGTGACACCAGGAACCAGGGAGAATCGGTCGGAAAATTGTCCCAGCAAGTGGCGGCAATCTTCCTGTTGTTCGGGCGTCAGGGTGGGTGAGAGGTTAACTCCATCCACTGACCCATCTTTCTCAGAGGCCACTAAGAGGTCAGGAAGAGGCTCGGTCTCCTCTTCCATTCCATCATCAGTGGCCAGCAGCATGCCCACTTCGGTCCTCTCTAAGTGGGGCTTAAGGCGGTTAACATGTAGGACCCTCAAAGGGTTCCTGGGAGTCTGCATGTCCACCAAGTAGGTGATAGGACTTTTGCGCTCCACAACCTCAAATGGACCTGTCCACTTATCCTGAAGTGCACACGGCTCCACTGGGGCCAAGACCCACACCTTTTGTCCAGGTTGAAGCTCTACCAGAGTGGCATTCCGGTCGTACCACCGCTTCATCTCCTCCTGGCTGGCTTCCAGATTTGCCTCAGCAAGTTGCCTGAAACGCCGAGTCTGGTTTCGGAAGGCCAGCATGTAACTATATACATTCTGGGGAGGTTTCCTGGGAGATTGCTCCCAGCCTTCCTTCACCAAACTCAGAGGTCCTCTTACCGGGTGACCATACAGAAGCTCAAAGGGGCTGAATCCTAGAGACTTCTGTGGCACCTCTCGGTAAGCGAAGAGCAGGCATGGCAAGAGGACGTCCCACTTACGCCTCATTGGACCGTCCAGGCCCATGATCATGCCTTTGAGGGTTCGGTTGAATCTCTCAACCAACCCGTTTCCTTGGGGGTGGTAAGGAGTGGTGAACTTGTAAGTTACCCCACACTCCTTCCACAGGGATTTCATATATGTGGATATGAAATTGGTCCCCCTGTCGCTCACCACCTCTAGAGGGAATCCCACTCGGGAGAAAATTCCCATCAGTGCCCGTCCCACCACGGGGGCCGTCACTGTCCTCAGAGGGATGGCTTCAGGGTACCGGGTGGCATGGTCCACCAAGACCAGGATGAACCTGTTGCCCAGGGCTGTCTTGGGGTCCAGAGGCCCCACAATGTCAATACCCACTCGTTGGAATGGCGTACCGACCACAGGGAAAGGTTGCAGAGGAGCCTTGTGCTTCCCTCCGCTCTTACCACTTGCCTGGCAAGTCTGACAGGTTCTGCAGTAGGAATCGGAATTCTTGTGCATTTGGGGCCAGTAAAAGTGGGTGACAAGCCTGTCATAGGTCTTGTCCATCCCCAAATGTCCTGCTAACGGCACATCATGAGCCAGCCCCAGTAGGAAGGTTCTGAACTTCTGGGGTACCACCAGCACACGGGCTGACCCAGGTTCAGCAGCCTTAGGCTCGGAATACAGGAGGTCACTCTCCCAGTACACGTAGTGTGTTTTGGCCTGAACACCATTGGCCTGGTCTGCAGCCTGTTGCCGCATACCCACGAGAGAAGGGCATTCTTTCTGCTCCCTGCAGAATTCCTCCCTGGAGGGACCTCCTTCTTGCTGCCAATGGGTCAGCTCAGGCAAGTCTCCCAGTTCGGCAATCTGTTCCCCGGTAGGCTCCAGAGCATCCCCCTCAGGGTCTACTTCCTCCTGGGCCGTGGGAACTTTGGGGGCCGGTTTCCCGCGCCTCCTGCGCCTTCTCCCTAAGGCCGGTTCCTGGACCTCTCCCTCAGGCTCCAGGACCCTCTCAACACCCCTACTGGCTGCCATGGACCGGGTGGTCACGCACGCCCAGTCGGGTAGACCCACCATCCTCAGATGCGTGGTCTTCTCCACCTTTTCCCAAGGGGAACTCTCCAGGTCGTTCCCTAGCAGACAATCTACAGGCATGTCAGTTCTCACAGCGACTTGTAGAGTACCAGAGACCTCCCCCCACTCAAAGGGAATTTGAGCCATTGGACAACGACTCTCTACGTTGTCAGCATTGACAACCCTACAGTAGGCATTGGGTACAATTTGCTCTTGAGACACCAGGTGTTGCCTCACCGAGGTCACGCTGGCTCCTGTATCTCTAAGAGCCTCAACCTTCCTTCCATTGATGGTCACCACTTGCCCATATTTCTTAGTGTTAGAGGGCAGGTAGGTTACAGGGACCATCTCACTGTCTCCTAGCGAGACTAGGGTCATCTGCCCGGGACCCCCACCCTCCTGGACTGCTACCTCCTCCCCAAAGTTAACACTAGCTACTTGCCGGGGGGAGCACCAGTGGGTGCGGTCTTGCCAAACAGGCGACACTTAGGATCAGAGGCAATGTGACCCGGGTCACCACACCTATAACAATTGAAGGGCCCCTTTGGAACAGGTCTACCTGTCGGGGCCCCGTTCTGCTGCGGGGTTGGGGGAGGCTGAGAACCCTTCTGCGGGTTCCCTTGGGAATTACTTTGGGGGCCTTTTTGGAACCCCTTCTGTTTACCCTTGTCCCCCCCACTCTTCTGCTGGGGACCCTGCCCACCTTTGGCGGAGTCTCCCACTTGACCCTTGTGGACCCTGGTGCTGAGCCAGCGGTCCGCCTCCTCAGCAAGCTTCCTCGGGTTGGACAGCTTGCTATCTATCAGGTGCTGGCGTAGCTCAGGAAAACATTGACTGGACAAGTGCTCCCATGCAATTAAATCAAGCAGCCCTTGATAATCATTCACTTTGCTACCCTTCACCCAACCATCCAGCGCTCTGCAGAAAAAGGTCACATATTCCACATACGTACTCTCAGGGATCTTCTTGGTCTCCCTGAACCTCTGTCGATATAGCTCAGGAGTTAACCCATACCTGGTCATTAAAGCTTCCTTCATATGGGGGTATGAGGTCTGGACTTCTAAGGGTAAATCTAACAGTGTGTCACGCCCTTCAGCAAGGAACCTTCCCCACAACCCCGCTCCCCAGTCTTTCTCAGGGACCCGGTGTGAGGACATGGCCACCTCGTAGGCCCTAAACCACTGCCCTATGTCATCCTTTCTGAAATACTCCTTTACTACATCTTTGGGGATGTACACCTTGGACTCTACCTGCGCTGGTGGAGTGCTGCCACCAGAAGGAGCGGTGTCCAAACTTTTCGCCTTCAGCTCCAACTCCTTCAATCTGATATCATGATCCATTTGGCGTTGTTGTGCCTCCAGGGCCAACTTCTGCTTTTCCATTTCCATTTGTCCTGCCAACTTTGCCATCTCCATTGCATGCGCCCTGTCGGCTGCCCTGTCTGCCAGTTCCTCTGGCGACCGGACTCTGCTGGGCTCCTCAAGGTTGTCGGGTGGAACGATGTCCCCCGCATTCCGTAGGTCTCGTGACTCCTTCCAGGCTCTCAACGCCTTGGTGTACTGGGGCTTCCTCTTGCATCCAGCATGGGGGACTCTGAATTGTACACTGTAGCCTTTCAATTGCTCCATCGTGTAGCCTTCCAGTCTCTCCCAATCCACCTCATCTATTCCAGAAATCACAGAGAGTGCTCTTCCAGCGGAGTGCGAGCCAGGCATGGTTGCAGTAATGGCAGATGTCTCAACAAAGTTCAACAATTACAAACCTGTGGCTGCGTTATTTGGTCTGCTCTCACTATCTGGCGATTAATAATTCACTGTATGCAAATTACAAGTGCAAATCCGAAATCCCAACCGCTGCCAACAATGTTAGAGTCGGGGATCTCTGGTTGGCGCAAGGTTGCCCTTGTGTCAAGCAGGAACCCTCTCCTCCACGTCAGGGCGCAGGATAACCCCTCGCGAATGACCCTTGCTCACCCTCTAGGTGCGTGGCGTGAGCAGCCAAGGCGATTCCTCAGGCGTTGTTGGTTAAGCACTTACAATCATACACACAGTAAATACATTAATCCCCCCAGAAACGGACACCAGACTTGGATATATATAAAAATACGTTTCTTTATGTAAAAATGAGGTATATATATCTCAGCAGACTTATCACAAGACCAATAACGTTTTCGCTAGGCCACCAGGTTATACAGCAGGCAAATGTTCTTGGTTCGTAGTTTCAAATGGATAGTTCGTAGTCTTTTTACTTGTAGTTCCAGTACTCACAGAGATCGGTTCCTGCGAACGGGGAAATAAGGCGTTGCGGGCCCCGAGCCCGATACTGGAACTTCTTTTCGTGATGTGGAGAGTCGGCACAGGTCGGGGCGACTCTCAGCTTGGGAAGTGTTCTTGGGTCCTCAATCAGCAGGTGTGGGCACGTAGGCAGGCGCGGCCAGCGACCCTTTAGCACGGCGGTGCAGGAGGGTCTCCACAGCGGGGGCGGCGCGGCCTGAGATGTCCGGGGATAGCGAAGCGGGGTCACAGGGCACGGTCAGTGCAGCTGGATGACCCGGCGTAGATCACAGTCGTCGGACGGCTTCCGGCGGGAGGGGTGATAGCGCGGTCAGCGCGCTCCAGTAGCAGGCGGTGACAGGGATGCAGGCGGCCTGGCCCGGGGACAGAGAGCGGCTCGGGACGGAGCGGGGCTCTCACGGGTTTGAGGCAGGCGAGCTTCTGGGTGTCACGGCCCTAGGAGGGGCGATGAGGGGCGCAGTCTCTTTTCCAGCGGGATGCCCACACGGCTCGAATTGGAGGATGCACAAGAAGCACAGAGAACCCACTGTTCCTGGGGTTCAGTTCAGGGGGCAAGCTCCGATCAAGCCCTTGGAGAATGTTCAAGCACAAAGTAGCAAAGTCTTTTTAGTAAGTCTCTTCCTCTCCTTTCTCAGCAAGGCAGGCAGCAGGCCAGCTCCTCCAGCGTCTCCTTCTCGTTCTAGTCGGGCAGAGGTTCTTTGTGGTAAACAGGATTCTGATTTCTTAGGAGCCAGGCTCCTACTTTTATACCATGATCCTTTTGTTCTTTAGTGCCAGGGGGCCTAGGCCTGGCTCAGTCCAGCTCTGGAGCACTTTGTTATGGTGACTCTGCTCTTTCCTTTCAGCAGCAGGGCAGAGACATCAGCCGCCCCACAGGGGGCGGCGCCGGCTTTGTGGTGGCAGAGCACAGGTCTATTCAAGAGTCAAGGTGTACTCCTCCCACCCATCCTGGTGTAATCTCTCTACCCACCACCTGGCAGCCAACCTGTCTCTGGGGATCCCCCCACCCTGCTCCTTACTGTTGCTAGGCAGAACACACACACACAGCAGAGGCGGACTGAGATGGTCAGGTCAGTAAATGCTAACTTTCTAAAAGTAGTATTTACAAACCCAGGATATTAAAATAAACTTGACTACAAGAAGTATTTTATTATTCTGAGTTCAGGCATACCAAACTTGACACTCTACCATGCTCTCTGAGTCCACTGGGGTCACAGCGTTGGCGTGATCCCAGCAGCCCATCCTGGCCTATGGAGAGCAGGTAGCCTTCAATAGTGAAGAACGGAAAGGGCTGTAATTCACTACTAAGACATGCCACACACACTAGGGCATGTCTTACCTTATGCCTACAATGCACCCTGCCCTTGGGCCTACCAGAGGGGTGGCTAATATGTAGGTAAGGGAAGGTTTAGGGACTGGCAAGTGGGGGCACTTGCGCAGTCAGCGCGACGGTCCCGGACCGCGCACAGGGTCTGCGGGGGCAGACCCTAGACACATTTTACAAGGCCGCTTCTGTGGGTGGCGCAACCAGCGCTGCAAGCCCACCAGCAGCATTGGCATTCACAAGCCCTGGCACCCCTGGTGCACTTTACTGGGGACTGACAGTGAATCCAATAAACCAATCGTGAACATCAATTACAGATACACTTTACCTAGGGAGCACTTGCACTGCGGCACGGATTAGCCGTGGCGCAGTGCCCTGAGCGGACAACACCAGCAAAACAATCGAGGCACACCATCAACAAGTGGAAGGGAAACTCACGCCAAGGTGCCAGGTCTAACAGGTGTTGTTTCTAGTATGGCGTGTTCCTTCCCTGGTTTGGTCCGGTCTTCACCCGATGTTTCGCCTGTTCCATGTGGTTCCACCCACCCTCGCTTTCCTGTTGATGTTTTTTTGTTTCATCTTTTGCTTTTTGTTTTGCTTCACTATCTCGCCTCTACTTCTATTACGGTGGCTTTTGTACTATCCTCCATCTTCATGTTCCCTTTTTGTAGGTATGGTATTCATTTTGTCTTTTGCTATGTGTTTTGTAATACATTCTTCTATTTCTTTACTTTATTATCTGATTTCTATATTTATTTTTTCCTATGTGGCTATTCTCTTCTACCACTCTTGTTTCGGCTTATCTATTTTCTATATCCCTCAATGTTCTGAACTCCTTTCATCCTTTCTTCTTCCTTTTATCTCTTTCAATGCTACACAATGTTCTTGCAGCGAATTGGACTTTGGTATTGCAAGCTCAGATTATTCTATTTTTGATTTCCTCACCCTAGGGAATTGGATTGCTACTTTAAACAGTTTTCAAAAAAAAATTGATTTCAATATCACATGTCGCTTAAATTAGTCTCATGGAATATTAGGGGACTAAACTCTCCTATCAAGAGACAGAGGGTTTTGTCACACTTGGCCAAATTAAATGCTGATATTGTTTTCTTACAGGAAACACACCTTACGGATTTTGAAACTTTGAAATTGAAAAGAGGTTGGGTGGGTGAGGCTTATTATTTCCCAGGAGATGGTAAACGAAATGGAGATGTGATATTGTGCAGTAAATCTCTACCAATTACGTTATTATCACAAGATTCAGATGTTGGATGGAGGTGGCTCATTGTTAAATTGTCACTAAAAGGTGTTCAAGTTTCCCTTCTTAATGTTAATGCACCAACGGGCGGAAATGCCTCCTTCTGGCCTGCTTTAGCCAAGCATATTTCCCAATGTATTGAAGATAATTTTATTATGGCTGGAGACTGCAACCAAGTGTGTGACCCCTTTTTAGACAGAAATTCTTAAGTGCCCTTCACCCCCAATAAGTCACATAAATCTTTCACTCACATAATAAATCAACATAAACTGCTTAACGCTTGGCGCCTTTGTAACCCAACCACCAGAGAATATTCTTTTTATTCCTCAACCCATCACACCCAATCAAGAATTGATTATGTTTTTGTCTTCCATAACATTTCGAAGTCCCTCACACATGCAGAAATTGGCCGTATTATCCTATCGGACCATGCACCTGTGTCAATTGGCTTTGATATATTGCCTAGGAATAACGCTCCCAGAAGATGGCATTTTAACAACGCACTCCTCTTAGATCCCAAATTCACTGCAGCGTTTCCACGGATTACTTTGAGAGAAACCATACAGAGTCCTTATCTCTCACGACCATTTGGGATGCCTTTAAGGCATCAGCAAGAGATTTTATTTCAGGCTTTGTTGCAAAGAAAGGAAATTCTGCACGTAAGATTACTAAAGACCTCCTTCAAGACATTAAGGCATTAGAACACTCATATTATACATCTCACTCAGAAGAATGTTTAAAGACCCTCATCATTGCTAAATTGAAATTTAATAAAAAATCAAGAGAAGATGCCTCACTTTACTTATTAAAATCCAGCGCAAAATTCTATGGAGGTAAAAATAAAGCAGAGAAAATTTTGGCCAACTATCTAAAGATCCCCCAAAACAAATTAAACATTGATTCTGTCTTTGATGAGCATTCAGTTTTAAAATTTAAGGATGCTGAGATTTTAAATGAGTTCTCTCTCTTTTACAAATCATTGTATTCATCAGACACCCAACTTACAGATCACTCATTATCGCAATTCTTCTCTCAAAAAAGAAAAAGCCCCTGGCCCGGAGGGTTTTACTGTCGAATTTTATACTCATTTTTCGAAGCTTCTAATACCCAAATTACATTCGCTTATATACTTTTTTCATGCCTCAAAAAGTTCTTCTGGTTCATTTTCTGAAGCTCATATTTGCCTCATCCCAAAACAAGGTAAAGACTCTAAGTATTGTAAAAACTATAAACCTATTTCACTGGTTAATATTGATTATAACATTTTTTCCAAAGTTTTAGTTATACGTCTCGATTCTTACTTACCAAATTTACTAGGAAAAGAACAATCTGGCTTTGTTAAAGGGCGAGTCATTACGGACAATACACGACTCTTTATCGATGTCTTATCCAAATCTTCACATCTTAACCATCCCTTGGTGGCAATTGCACTGGATGCCGAAAAGGCTTTTGATAGAGTCGAGTGGAAATATCTATTTTATATCTTAAATGGTTTGGATTTGGCCCCAATTTTATAAATGTATTATCTCTCCTCTACTCTAATCCGTGTGCAACAATCTGGGCTAATGGCTTAATTTCCCCATTTTTTAATTTGGGCAGAGGAGTGCGTCAGGGTTGTCCTCTTTCTCCTTTCCTTTTCAATTTAGCCTAAGAACCATTTTTATCCAAATTACGTCAAAACTCAAGTATTTATGGATTTCAAGTATCAAATGTTCACATTAAACTTGCAGCCTATGCTGATGATATTTTGCTCTTTTTGTCCAAACCAGACAAATCAATCCCGGCTTTTCTAGCGGAGGTGAAATCTTACTCTCTCATTTCCGAATACAAGTTAAATAATGATAAATGCAAAATATTACCGCTAACAAAATATACTTTTAGTTCACAATTCCAAGCTTCTCAATTCAAATGGAGTCCAAATCATATTAAATATCTAGGTCTACACTTTACACCTTCAATTTCAGAAACGGTAACATTATGTATGAATAAATGTCTTCAAAAGATTACAGAATTGACCTCTAAATGCCATCCCCTTTACTTGTCTTGGTGGGGCCGCCTAGACACCATTAAGATCATGCTCTCGCCCATAGTTTTATAGAGTATGTCGAACAATCCGGTCCCTATCTCTTCCAAATTATTTAAAAAAGTCTAATCAATTTTATCCTCTTTCTTGTGGAACAATAAAAAACCTTGAATGTCTTTACTAAAATTAATATGCCCTAAAACAGAGGGAGGAGTTAACTTTCCAGATTTCCAGGCTTATCACAAAGCTTTCTTACTACGTCAGGCCTCTCTCTGGTTGCTTGATTCTGCAGATGACTTTCCGCTCTGGATTTCAACAGAGCACCTGTTTTTGTCTCCGTACTCATTTCATGAATATCTTTCTTTTTCGCGCAAACCACAATCCATTTCCACTCCTATATTAAAGCATACTTCCAAATTACTCGATTTACCCTCTCACCCTACTCAGGGTTTTAGGGACTCCTTTTTAAACTCAACAATCTGGCATAATAAAAATGTGTTGATCCATAACAGACCATTTTATTGGAAGATTTGGAGAGAAAGGGGTTTGATATGGATTTATCAATTATTCTCAGAATCAGAATTTTTGCCTTTCGGTACACTCATGCAGATATTCAATTTACCGACCTCCTTTATCCATAAATATAACATACTAACAAAAACAGTACTGGAAACTTACTCTCACTTCCATGCCATGTCCGACACTTCCAATAAACCAGATTCCTCTTCACGACTTCATGCCCTGTTAATGACCACACCCAGAGACTCTATTATTTACAGCCACTTGCAAGGCATTGATAGACAGAAAACAAAAACTGAAGAGGCATGGGAACGAGATTTCGCTGTGTGTTGGTCACTCTCACTTTGGAAAGGCATTTGGTCTAAAATACGTAGAGCTTCTCAAGCAGCAAATACCACGCAAACATTATTTTTTGTTTATAACAGACTTTTATTCACGCCAGCCACTTTATGTAAATGTTTTTAACCACTCCGGGCGCATGTTGGACTTGCTCTTCTACTAATGCTGACTTATTTCATATTTTATTTACTTGTCCACAGGTACATAACTTTTGGAAGCAAGTATGGTCTCAAATTAACTTAATTTATGGCACCACATTTCCTTTTTCTTTCATTCACATCTTCCTAGGCAGTCTTTCTTCTATCTGGGACGAGATTTAACTTAATGTCAAGATTATTGATTTATTATTAGCAATTGCCTTTCAACAAATTACTGTCAATTGGAAAGATTTTTTGAAAATGTCATATAAGGCTTGGTGGTTCACTGGATGCCAAAATCACAGATTACATAATGCTTTTGTATACCCTCCTTACATGGCTACAAAACGCGCTGACTTGTGGTCGCCTGTAACAATATATATTGATGCTAGTGCCAGCCGATATTCTTTACCAAAGCCCTCTCAACAGGAGGTTCCCAAGCCACCTTGACTTCCCTAATAGTTCCATGTTTCTTTTATGTACCTTTAATGCATATACGTCTCATTTATTGTACTTTTTAATATCACAACTGCTTTCTTTGTAATAAGCTTGGTACACGATGATGTAAGATTTATAGTGTATACTTTGTATAGCCACCTTGTATTATGTTTTATTTTCAATAAAATTATTTGAACTTAAAAAAAAATAATATTCAAAGGCATTTCCTCTTTCTATTAAGAAAGATATTTCTCCTTGTTACACCTCACCTGGGGAGGTGCATCATTTTGACGCATTCCCAGGTCCACCAGTAATGGTAAATCTGGAAATGCACCAATATCCTTGAGTGGATGCGTGGGAACGACCACCCTCAGGGCCGGCTTTAGCGTTGGTGGCGCCCTGTGTGACAATCCATTTTTGGCGCCCCCACGTCCCATGACCGCCTTCTCTGATTCTCTCCCTACCACCTGCAAAAGTGCCCCTTATCTCTCCAATCATAAGATATTGCTAAACACAGCACCCCCCCTGAGGTCACAGCTCCCCCCTCCACAGGTCAGCGCCAAGTGCGGCCGAACCAGTCGCACTGCCCTAAAGCTGGCCCTGACCACCCTCCACCCATGGAACGCCTTCCTGGGACAAAGTAATGCAGCACAGCTATTTCTGATGCATTGCATTACTCTAGATTTATCAAGCAATGCAGTGCCTCGTAAGGTGGCATTATGTGGTTTGATAAATCGGACTTAGTAGTTGCATTGCCCTTGCACCCCCTTGCGTGGTACAAGGGCAACACAACTCAATGATACATTTGCCCCTTAGTACATTGAAACGACCTGGAGTAGCAGCATTTCCCTTCAATGTATAGAGATGACTGCTGGGTGGCAGAGGTAATGTCCTCCGCCATGCTGATGTACTCTCTCCACCCGTCAAACTCTAAATTAGGCCCAAATCACACCTCCTCTTGCCTCTAGCTTTACAAATGTTGCTGTAAGAGTTTATACCCTCTTTGTTGATTTGGACTGTCAATAGACTCTGTTTTATGATTTGGGCTGAATTATGCTTCATGGTAGTTGCTGTGTGCTAAGCATGTTATTTTGAGTTTAACAGATGTTGGGCATCCCTCATAAATTGCCATAATTGAATTTGTCAGAACATGATTGATCAAGCATGAGAGGATAATCCCATATTTTTTAACGAACTTTTGCAACTTTAATGTTGGTGAGTAGAAGGGATCTAAATAATGTGGAATCTTGTTTGCAAAGTGAACTGTATACACCCACATACTCTGCTTTGCTTTAACCTCTGTAAAAAGAATGTCTGGTAACTGGACTGGAATTGATATTTTTGAGGTATGTGATGTAATGTGGTCAAATGGTACCTCACATTTTTAAGCATGTATGATATAAGGGCAAGTCTCAGAAGAGACCAGGTGTGGCTGGCACAGGTAAGAGTGGTGGGCCGGGACGGGGTGGGGGGGAAGTCAACAGATGACGGGATAGGTACAATTTTTAAAAAAAGAATAAAACCTCTTACCTTGCTCTCGCCTCTTTTCCGAATCAGTGATTCAGCGAGGGCAAGGTAAGTGGTTTTATTTATTTAATTTTACCAATCCTGTCATCTGTCGACTCCCCCCACCACCCTGCACTGCCCTGCTCCTGCCCCGCTGCCCCACCGCTCTTTCCTGTGCCAGCCGCACCTGGAAAAAAACTATTAAAAAGCCACACATTTCCATGTACTGATTTCTAAAAAAGGAAAAGAATATGGATCGCATTGAAAGTTTTTGGGATTATACCGAGTAAAAACAATAGGTTAATAACAACTAAAATACGTAATAGTTAACTACTGCCCCTACGATATGGCATGACACAGGAAACATGAGAATGTAGTGGCCCACATCTTTAATAATGGAACATTATTACAGTCATTAATTCTAGTCAGCAATTTACTGTGACAAATTGAAGATAACGCAATATGTGGTTCATCTCATGAGGTTCTTTATTATGTGCGGTTAGACTAGGTAATGATGGAGGAAACGGTGTTTTACATATCGTACTGTATTTTCTTCTCCCATCCCAATTAAGAGTTTAAGAGCAAATCATTCAAATTCGAGTCCCCAAACATCTGGCATTTGAATCTTGATCTCTCATGTTGATACAGGCAGGAATTATTTTTGTATTCAATAGTTAATGAAAGAAAGATGTTCAGCTGATTAAAGTTAATTATGATTAAACAAGATGAGTTAAACGGATGAGACATAAAAAGAGGAAGCGAACAACAGCGACATGGAAAGTGGAATGCACAGATAGACCGAGAGACTGATCAGGAGAGTGACAGGTAAACCGATAGATAGACGCATGGAACAAGAGAGGTACAGCGAGGCAGGGAAGCAGACCAGAAGGCAGATAGGGAGGAAGGCAGGCAGGGAGATTGACTGGTAGGCAAGCAGAGAAATACGGGGAACAGGAGGGTAGAAGGATAGCTAGATTAATGGAGGATTATAAGGATTAGCATTTGAAAAGAGAGGCCCCCTGTGGCATGGAATGATAGAGTGATGAGGGCAGGGACAATAGGAAAGAGTTGTGGGCGGAAGGAATGCTGAGGAGCATAAGGATAAATTGATAGATGCATGATAACAGTGTAGTCGCTCAGTGGTTTTCCAAGGATCCCATTAGTTCTAATGCAGTTTGGTATCCACATCTGCCATATTTGGGTTTCAGGTGGACCCTCAAAGTTCTGGGCCCCTTGCACTGTCCCGCTGCACTATTTACAGCCACACACCTGAGTTCACTAATAGAGTGTCAAGCCTATGGCCCCTTGACTTGATTTGTTATTGTGAGAAAATGCCACTTTTTGCACATATTATTACAGAGTTTTATTGCTGGTTTTTAAACTGCGCACTGTGGCACTGCTGTACACTGACCAGTATATGTGCTCTGAGCCCTAAAACATATTGGCGAATCCCTGATTGGCATATTTACCTCCCATATAGGCCATGGTATATGTTGTAGAAACTCCACCCATGGCATGGAAAGTTAAATGTCACCTTTGCGCCTCTGCACTTTATTTTGTTTTCTACAAGTGTGCCAAAGGAATACATGGCTTCAGGCCTACCTTTGCAGCCTGACTGCTGCAGTGTAAAACTGGTAGTGCAACCTATTAAAATGATCCTTTTTAACAGGTAAAAATCTCCCCTTTAAATATTAGTAAGTCAGCTCTATGAAAGTCTTGTATTCCACAAGATAGAGTGCATGGAATTTAAAAGTGGAACATATAGAAAATGTATGTTATGATGCCCCTACTGTGACGAGACCCTAAAAGCTACTTACTCTATGGCAGCCCAGCTGTCCTGTAGGAAACCAGAGTACAGATTAAAATACTAATATTGCTATCTCAGTAATGGGACATTCTAGAAAAAAGAATTAAACCACTATTTTTAATAGTTGTTAAGAATCCAATGCAATGGTGAAGTCCAATGTTTCATAAATATTAAGGAGAAGTACCATTCCGAAAGTTACCCTTTCCTTGCTTGAGCTGTCAGAAGGTTAATTAGCATAAGCCTACACCTGCTCCCAGCCTGTGCCCAAGCCTGGGAATAGGTGTGAAAGAGTTGTGAAATGAATCATAGGAGCAGAAAATAGGTCAAGCTGAATGGGGAGAGATGACTCCTCTGAATTCCAGAGAGGAGGCTATGGCCATCATGTTGACACCACACTGTCAAATTCTGCTTGACAGGTCTGTTAAGCCACATGGAACACTTGGGGAGAGAACTCATGTCAATACAATATTTGTGTATCCCCTGTCTGGCTGCTGAAGGACACTGTTTTAATCCTACAAGAATTCTGTCTCAGGCTTTCTTGCGATTATAGTGCCTGCTTCAAACATAATTTTGTTATTAGATGTGGGAGGATACTGGTGGTTTCTTATGAAACACACACACCCAGAGCCCTTAGACCCAATATTTAGTATGGCCACTGACTTGGACCATTTTGAAAATGCCCTGACATATGGCATGTTGGGCCTGTATGCAGTAAGGCAAACAGGAATTACTGAAAATGGGCAGAGTTGGCACCAGGAGCTATTACCCCATTGGTTAGGAAGTGCCTAGGAGTCATCCCCACCCACTGTCTAGTGTCAGGCATAAATCTGCTGAACCTGCTGCACTAGGCATTTGTAACCTGCAAGAAGGACCTGAGGATGTTGGACCCCCACCCACTTGAAATTCAGGGAGATCAAGATCTCCAAAGTGTATGATCCACTCAGTGGGTCCAAGAACATAACAATGCTGAGGAGGACATTTCTTGGAAGAACCTTAGCTGATTAGTGGCAACTGGATCCAGACTGGAATTTTCTGTTGCCCTCTGTCCGACAACCTGAGAGTCTAAGGGTCTTACTTATGAGGCCCTACAGGCACTTTTGTGCCACTGGAATGTCACTTTTTTGATGTCCCGGTGGCACAATATGCAACTGGCATATTTATAAGGCCATGTAAAGCCATGTTACGTGGCTTTTAATGACCTTCTAAATATTTGCCCCTTTCCCTGAGAAAACTGTGTGAAAGGAGCATTTCATGAGTGTTGCTGGGGAGAGTTCCCAGCAACATGCATAACTTTTTGACACTGCCTCAGATTTGCGAGAAATCATACGTCTGAAGTAGCGCCAAAAACGTACACCTCCCCAGGGGAGGTGTAAGGGAGGCACAACGAGGAGGAATATCTTTGCTTCTCCTTGATTTTTGCTGCACACATAGAAAGGGGAAAACACAACTTGTGATTGTTTTTGTACAGGAGGGTTTCCTTTCCAGCACAAAAATATTCAGCCCGCAATGCGGGCACCTTTGCACCATGGTGCAAAGGTGCCTGCGTTAGTGCATGGCAGCCCATTGAGCGCAGGGTAAAAGGGCAGGAATGCTCTGTATCCAATGCAAACGGCACACTCCTGCCCTCTTCTTTTGCAATAGTGCAGGGCAGCGGCAAGGCCTACTGGGCTGCCCTACGGCAAAAAACCCATAAATGAGGCCCTAAGATTTCTCTCTGATATTCCAGGGGCCATGGAAGTGTACCCCTTTAGTTGTTTGGGAACCAAACATGTTGATTTGAAGAAGACCATAGTTCCCCTTCCTTGTTATGGTGTGAATCTTGTGGATGAAATAAAGGAATAAGGGCAATAGGCTTAACCAAAGTACAATTTTAAGTGAGTCAGAGTTTGACAGTTGAGACGTGTGATATGGGTTGAAAGCGGTGATCACACATATGATCACAGTTTTTCTCTTCTTGTTGGCTTCAACTCTCTTGTTTTGCTGACATCAGTACTGCTGGCTATATGACTCTGCACACTTTACCTAAGCTAATCAGTGCTATTGTTCTTGTACTCTCTTATTAAAACATGCTAAAATTGGCTTATACCCAATTGGAACATTGAATTTACTTGTAAGCTCCTAGTGAGGTGGTATTACATGTACACCGGGCCCATAAATTAAATACTGGTAGTGGGAGTGCAACACTGGTTGTGCATACCACTTAAGTAGCCTTGCAAGCATGTCTCTGGCCTGCCATTGCAGCCTGTGTGTGCAGTTTTAAACTGCCATTTTGCCCTGGAAAAAACTTTTGCCAAGGCCCAAACCTTCCGTTTCAATGCATATGTCACCCCTGGGGAATGCCCTGTGCAGCCCAGAGGACAGGGTGGAGTGCATTTAAAAAGTTGGACATGTACCTTTAAGTTTCACATGTCCTGGTATTTATTTTTCACTACTGCAAGGCCTACCTCTCCCATAGGATAACATTAGAGTTGCCTTATTACATTTAATCAGCTGTAATTTCCAAATGGGGAGAGGTAACTAGTCATGTTTGGTGTCTTTAGAATCGTAATGAAAAATCACAACTTACGGTACAGTTGGTTGATGAATTACATTTTCGAAAATGGCACTTTCCTGCCTTATTAACCAAAAAAGAAGGGGGACCAAGGAGCTGATTGAGGTCCAGTGTCCGCGCTCCTAAAACTACTATTATAATCAACAGGAGGACAAAGTTCCTATGTCAGGGTGCAAAAAGTCACCCATGCATCAGGGTGCAAAAAGTCACCCGTGTAGTGAAACGAGAGGGAAAAAGGGGAAAAGGACATTAAAGAAAAGAAAAGATCCTAGGTAAGGAAGACCCAAATGTGAGAGGGAAGATTATTCTACATCCTCTGCTGCCCTCACACACCCCAAGGGGTGTCATGCTTCATCATCGGGCGTTTGCTCCTCGTGGGGCCGGCGCTGCAATTCCACACGGGTCCCCCGAAGGGTCACTTTGTCGGAGATCTTTTTGAGGATTTTATTACCCTCTCCATGATCCACTCCCCACACACCCTCATGCACCATCCGGCTATCCTCAAAAAGATCTCCGACAAAGTGACCCTTCGGGGGACCCGTGGGGAATTGCAGGGCCGGCCCCACGAGGAGCAAATGCCCGATGATGAAGCATGACACCCCTTGGGGTGTGTGAGGGCAGCAGAGGATGTAGAATAATCTTCCCTCTCACATTTGGGTCTTCCTTACCTAGGATCTTTTCTTTTCTTTACTGTCCTTTTCCCCTTTTTCCCTCTCGTTTCACTACACGGGTGACTTTTTGCACCCTGATGCATGGGTGACTTTTTGCACCCTGACATAGGAACTTTGTCCTCCTGTTGATTATAATAGTAGTTTTAGGAGCGCGGACACTGGACCTCAATCAGCTCCTTGGTCCCCCTTCTTTTTTGGTTAATAGATTATGCACGGCGGCTCAGCCGAGGGACCTGTCTATTTCTATCCCTGTTTTCTGTCAAGCACACGAGGCAGGATCATAGTATGAGTGTGAGTTGGCTCCATTTTACGCCTGGACTTTTTTGCCATGGCGTTGCCCTTATTCTTTGCTTTACTCCCCTTTGGGTATGTTTTTGAGTAATGTATGTAGTGGCAATTTTTTCTACCACCTTTAGATTTTTTATTTCTCAGACCCCCACAAGTTCATCATGTAAGCATCATTTAGGATGAGTTTTTTCTAATTTGGTTCCAGTAACACAGAGGTACATTTCTGTTAGTGCGAGGTGTGGTCCAGGTGTGACATTAGGAGTATTTCTACCTATTGACTCTATCTTAATGTGAAGGGTATTAAGCACGAGTTCTTGGCATCTTAACTGCCAGCTTTTATTAGGGCATTACCGTTGATAATTCCTTCACTACGCCGGTGCGCAGGAGCGGGCGATTAGTGTGCCCGACGAATGCACATGCGCATTCATTCTCCTCACTCGCGCATGCGCATCTTGTTGCATTCCGTCAGGACTTTCCTGTTAAGGATCCCGCCAAACACCTGACCCGGACTCTCCATTTAAACCCACGACTTGCCGTGAGTTATTTTCTCTCGGCAGACGCTTGGACAGGGGTAGGTGTACAGGAGGGAGCACCCGCATATATTTGTAAGTATTCAATAGATGCAGGAATTGTATGACTTTGGGCATTTTTTGATCAGCATTATCTATGTTCTGATATAGTGCCTCTATGTTCCTGTTTTGTTTTACTGTTTCCACAGCCCGGTTATACACGGGCGTCCATTCCTCTGACCTTTGGAGGCATTCTATTAGCAGTTCTTGGTGAGCATGCTTCTTTATAATTTGACCATCTTTTTTGATATATTAACGACTGCAGGATGATTCTCCTTGTGTTGTATGTATTGGGCTATGCGTCCTTTGCCAGGAGAATGGTTCCTATGACGCCCATTTAATCGTCACTCATGGCTGGGGTATTGTAGCTTAGTTGCATTTGACCTGTCTTGTGTGCTTGTCTATTCCTTTCTTTCTTTTTTATGTAATTGCTGTGCACACAGAAGTGGCACATTGTGAAGTATCAAGTCGTTACTGGTGCTTATATGTGGTCTATTATGTTTGTTTTTTTCCTAGGCACCATTCAGGAGCGGCTTTCATTTAGCAGCTGTAACCACAATGAGGGTATACAGGTTTCTGCCCCGCCCTGGCTGAGAAAAGAGGGTTAATCAATTATTTTTATCTTTATATTCAACTTTTCACGTGCACTTCACTTTTTCATCATGTTGGTCCTGAAGAAGCGCTAACGACCTATGGGCGATGGCGGCGCGAAACATGTTGGCCTTGTATATTGACAACCTGGCGAATAGGCCTTTTTGGGTCAATAACTTTTTCTAGCAGTTTTGTGGACTGCCAAGGGTATACTACTAAATCATATCGCTGCATGTTTACCCTTGAATACATTTTATCATCCTTTTACACTGCACGTAATTTTATTACCCTCTCCATGATCCACTCCCCACACACCCTCATGCACCATCCGGCTATCCTCAAAAAGATATCCGACAAAGTGACCCTTCGGGGGACCCGTGAGGAATTGCAGGGCCGGCCCCACGAGGAGCAAACGCCCGATGATGAAGCATGACACCCCTTGGGGTGTGTGAGGGCAGCAGAGGATGTAGAATAATCTTCCCTCTCACATTTGGGTCTTCCTTACCTAGGATCTTTTCTTTTCTTTACTGTCCTTTTCCCCTTTTTCCCTCTCGTTTCACTACACGGGTGACTTTTTGCACCCTGATGCATGGGTGACTTTTTGCACCCTGACATAGGAACTTTGTCCTCCTGTTGATTATAATAGTAGTTTTAGGAGCGCGGACACTGGACCTCAATCAGCTCCTTGGTCCCCCTTCTTTTTTGGTTAATAGATTATGCACGGCGGCTCAGCCGAGGGACCTGTCTATTTCTATCCCTGTTTTCTGTCAAGCACACGAGGCAGGATCATAGTATGAGTGTGAGTTGGCTCCATTTTACGCCTGGACTTTTTTGCCATGGCGTTGCCCTTATTATTTGCTTTACTCCCCTTTGGGTATGTTTTTGAGTAATGTATGTAGTGGCAATTTTTGGCTACCACCTTTAGATTTTTTATTTCTCAGACCCCCACAAGTTCATCATGTAAGCATCATTTAGGATGAGTTTTTTCTAATTTGGTTCCAGTAACACAGAGGTACATTTCTGTTAGTGCGAGGTGTGGTCCAGGTGTGACATTAGAAGTATTTCTACCTATTGACTCTATCTTAATGTGAAGGGTATTAAGCACGAGTTCTTGGCATCTCAACTGCCAGCTTTTATTAGGGCATTACCGTTGATAATTCCTTCACTACGCCGGTGCGCAGGAGCGGGCGATTAGTGTGCCCGACGAATGCACATGCGCATTCATTCTCCTCACTCGCGCATGCGCATCTTGTTGCATTCCGTCAGGACTTTCCTGTTAAGGATCCCGCCAAACACCTGACCCGGACTCTCCATTTAAACCCGCGACTTGCCGTGAGTTATTTTCTCTCGGCAGACGCTTGGACAGGGGTAGGTTTATAGGAGGCAGCACCCGCATATATTTGTAAGTATTCAATAGATGCAGGAATTGTATGACTTTGGGCATTTTTTGATCAGCATTATCTATGTTCTGATATAGTGCCTCTATGTTCCTGTTTTGTTTAACTGTTTCCACAGCCCGGTTATACACGGGCGTCCATTCCTCTGACATTTGGAGGCATTCTATTAGCAGTTCTTGGTGAGCATTCTTCTTTTTAAATTGACCATCTTTTTTGATGTATTAACGACTGTAGGATGATTCTCCTTGTGTTGTATGTATTGGGCTATGCGTCCTTTGCCAGGAGAATGGTTCCTATGACGCCCATTTAATCGTCACTCATGACTGGGGTTTTGTAGCTTAGTTGCATTTGACCTGGCTTGTGTGCTTGTCTATTCCTTTCTTTCTTTTTTATGTAATTGCTGTGCACACAGAAGTGGCACATTGTGAAGTATCAAGTCGTTACTGGTGCTTATATGTGGTCTATTATGTTTGTTCTTTTCCTAGGCACCATTCAGGAGCGGCTTTCATTTAGCAGCTGTAACCACAATGAGGGTATACAGGTTTCTGCCCCGCCCTGGCTGAGAAAAGAGGGTTAATCAATTATTTTTATCTTTATATTCAACTTTTCACGTGCACTTCACTTTTTCATCATGTTGGTCCTGAAGAAGCGCTAACGACCTATGGGCGATGGAGGCGCGAAACATGTTGGCCTTGTATATTGACAACCTGGCGAATAGGCCTTTTTGGGTCAATAACTTTTTCTAGCAGTTTTGTGGACTGCCAAGGGTATACTACTAAATCATATCGCTGCATGTTTACCCTTGAATACATTTTATCATCCTTTTACACTGCACGTAATTTTATTACCCTCTCCATGATCCACTCCCCACACACCCTCATGCACCATCCGGCTATCCTCAAAAAGATCTCCGACAAAGTGACCCTTCTGGGGACCCGTGGGGAATTGCAGCGCCGGCCCCACGAGGAGCAAACGCCCGATGATGAAGCATGACACCCCTTGGGGTGTGTGAGGGCAGCAGAGGATGTAGAATAATCTTCCCTCTCACATTTGGGTTTTCCTTACCTAGGATCTTTTCTTTTCTTTACTGTCCTTTTCCCCTTTTTCCCTCTCGTTTCACTACACGGGTGACTTTTTGCACCCTGATGCATGGGTGACTTTTTGCACCCTGACATAGGAACTTTGTCCTCCTGTTGATTATAATAGTACTTTCCTGCCTTAGCCATTTGGTGCCTGCAGCTTATCAGTTGGTCATTTGAGTGGGTGTGGATGATAGTTGGGCTTTGTGTAGTCTTCCTAGGCAGCCACACATAATAGGTAGCTTAGGTGTACCTTGTTGGCCATCACTGGCGGGATGGGAGGGAGGAGCTGGTAACAGCCCTATGTACACTTGGATAAGCTGTGTCCTGCCTCCACACAACGGGCTCCATACCCCCTGTAATAAGTCTGGAGCCAGGACCACCAAGCCACGGACCTGCACACTACAAAGTCATGCCCCTAGAAGCTTCTCCCTACTTCAAGGCATAACTGGGTATAAATACTGGCCCTAAGACTCCTACTCTTTGGTGCACATCTGGACCTGTGGGCACCTGGCTAGGAAGAAGGACTGCTGTGCTGCTGAAAGCACTGCCACTCTGTTGGACTGCTGCTCTGAAGGACTGCTGCCCTGCTGTGCTACCCTGTTGCCTGCTGCCCTCTGCCTGGGTGCAAAGAACTGGACCTGCATCTCTTGAACCCACAACCCCAGATTGACTAAAAGTTGTAGTTGACTGGCCTTCTGATCTGAAGCCGCAGGGGCACAAAAGGCTTCCAACAACCTTTCACCTGCACCTGGACTCTGCCATCTGTGATTCCACCATGCCAAGTAGTGCCAACCTGGTCCTGAACCCTTTAAAGTGGATTTAAGGTGCTCTGCCAGCCTCTGTGGATCCAGTGGAACTGACGCATCTCCTCTGCTGCGCGGCACAACCCTGGGCAGAACTGATGCATTGCAGCTGCTGCATGAATTGGACCCTTCATCCAGAACCAATGGACATCCATTAAATCTGCTGTAATGAACCTTCACCACTGTAATATTGCTGGTGCTGCTGATCTACACACCCGTCAGAAAAAAGCAAACTCTTCCATTGTAAAACAGTCGGGACAAACCTGAGGCTGTTATAGTCGACTCCGTCTGCAAACATAACATGCCTCCCAGCATGGTCCCCTCTTGCCAGCAATAACAAGCATCACTGAGCAATGACAGAACAAGCAAAATCACTTGCGGGCAGCACAGCCAATCAACACTTCAGAATTCTGTGCGGCGCAGTAGGATTGGTTGGGGTGCCTTAACTCTTGAATCCTTGATCCCCTTACATGTTGCACTGACTTTCCCCAGAAGAATGCACACATTGGGATTGGTTAGATTGTTGCGAACCGGAAGCCTTTTAAAATTACGGTGAAATGGCACTAACAGGGACGACGGACATAGTTCTATGTTATGCTGCTGATGAATGAATTCCCGATGGTCAGCGTACTGAGAGACTTGAGCAGTGGGTGATCGATTCACTACCTCACTGCCACAGGTGAGCTGTACGTGCTGATGTCTCTTTTCTCACAATGTTCATGCAGTGTGTCACATCAGTTCTTTCACTTTGTTTACTCTCTCAGCACTGCACTCGCCCATCTCCTGGTTATCACCTATAAATCCTCTGTAGCCTTATTTCTTTAAACCACAGCCCATCTCCGTACTAAGCTATGCACACACAATTGTTTGTTCTCTGTCGTGTCTGTCCTATGTAGTGTTCTCTACACATTCAGTTTTAATACAGCTTTAACTGGGAAACGGTATTTGAGGCAAAAAAGCAAAAACAACATATTACAGGAAGAACAATGGACATGTCTGCAAAAAAGTTTATTGCCTTATGTTGTAGAACACACAACTTGCCCCACTGATGGACACAGCCACACACCTCTCTGTGGGAGGCAAATTTCCTTTGATTACTGAGTAATAGGGAGGCTCTTTGTTCAACTGATTTTCTGCTCTCAAGGTTTTGAAGTGTCTCCAGACTTATGCTCAGTGCACCAACTACTCCAAACATTCCCCTTCATGTAAATGCACAGTTCGCTTTCAGGGATCAAGGGTGATAAGCACTATGGGACGAGTGCCTGTGTTAGGACCGCAGCATGCTGCTATAGCACCCAGTGCAGTCACAGTGGAATCAAGAAAATGAAAGTTTAACTTAGCACACTGCCTTGAGCACATCGTTGCCTGCAGCACGTCCTCGATGTTACTGGCTCCAGACTCCTCGGAGTGCAAGGTCCGTCCAATCCAGGCACAGCTCTTAAGCTGTTAACAATGTTAAGCAGCATGACTGAAGTGTCTGAAGTGGCTAGAGCAGGCTGGCTCAGCACTCCGAAAAGTATTGGAGGCATGTGCCTGCTTTCCAAAGGTTGGAGAGTTTGAATTACTCATGTACGTTTGGCCGTAGCAAGTTAGCTGGCCAAACCGACATGCATACTTCAAACTGAAGGGGTCATCATCATTGCTGCCAATCAGCAGCAATGATGCACTGGTTCGCCCTGCCCTCCCTGTTCGGCAAAGATGGTAATAAAATCGTTTTATTCCAGCTTTCTGTGCAGCAGTGTGGAAGGTGGTGGTGGTGGTGCTCCTCCGCTCGAATGGAGGAACCGCAGTATAGGGATTTTTGCATTCATAGGCACTTGAAGGCTTTTAGAACCTATTTCATCGAATTCTGAGAGAGTGGAACAATTCAGCCCTCAGAATATGACAGGTGTATTGAACTTGGGTTCCACATTGATCACTCTAGTTGTAGCTTTATTATCCTCCACCAATGTTTCTAAAATATTGAGAGGGCTTCTAATTTATCATTTGTTGGAGAGAACATGCAGGTCTTACTGGGTTGAATTGTCTCATTATTTTCCCAGTGGATTAGCTCATTCAGACAATTTAGTTTACATCAGTTCCTGCTATTCATTGCTAAGCTTCGTAAAATGTTGATTTCAAGGTTTAATTTATCGGATTATATATTCAAAGCTTTCACTGCCACATGAAGAGAGCCAGGCACGACATTTCAGTTCACAATATTTGGTGTGGTTCCAGTTTCAAGGATGTGAGGGTTTGATTTTATGGGAAAATATAAGGTCCATATTTATCAATGGTTTGCACCAGCCTTGCATCACTTAGACTGATGCAAGGTCGACGCAACCAGTATGTAATATTTAGGAAACAATGCAAGTGATTAAATGAATTGTTTTTTTCAGAATTGCGTGATGCAAAAGCAGCGCGGAATCTAGCTGCGTCATGCAGAAATTAACATGTGTAATGTAGGCGTTACTGTGCAAATTCCAATGCAACCATAACGTAGCGGTATTTACCAGTATATTACTGCATCACGCATCATGGAGTAGTGCAACGTAATGATAGAAAAGTGTTAGAAGTGCTGTGCATTGGCAACCCAGGCATAGGAAATGACACAGTGTATGTAGGATAAAAATCTCAACATCATAGTGCACTCTGGCTCAACTACACCATTGAGGTTATACTATTGCAACTAGGAGTAGCTAGGAGACACCACATAGGCAGTGCATATTCCTAATTCAACTTAAGGAGAAGGAGGTCATACAAACTTACAGACTGAAGAGGAAGTCACCCAAGGAATTGCTAGAAAAGATAGCGCCAAGTCTTCAGCCAGCAACTGCAAGGACCAGTGCCATCCCACCACATGTAAAATGAATGTCTGTGCTGCACATGTTGGCCTCAGGATCCTTCCAAATCACAGCGGCCAGTTTGGCAGGAATTTCACAGGGAGCATTTTCAACCTTTTTCCCTTCTGTGTTGGATGCCATCATAAAACTGACACCCCAGTACCTTCCCTTCCCAAAGACTTCATAACAATGACTGGGTGCCAAGCAAAGCTTCCACAACATTGCTGGATTTCCTCATGTAATTGGGGCCATTGATTACACACATGTGCAATTTGTGCCCCATGCAGCCACTTCACACCTGTACAGAATCCGCAGACACAATTGCTCTTTAAATGTCTGGGCAATAGTGGGCAATCAGTGAATGTTCATCAATGTTTTTGCCAAGTATTCTGAAAGTCCCTATGATGCACAAATCGTTCACAACAGTACCATCAATTAGCAATTTAAAAATGGTTGACATGGGTATGGCCTATTCATTGGTAAGAAAATCAGAACTATTCAAGATACCACCCAATAAATTGTAATTTATGACATAGTAGCCATCTCGGTGTTTGAGTCTGGATATTGAGTCATGTGCACATAATGGTAGTATCTTACTCTGTGAAGCCAAAAATGTCACATTGTGTGATTCTGCCACCAATTATGCAATGGAAGTTGTAGACATCCCACAGTGAGAATATTGCACCATTTCTGAAAGGTCAAACACATCAACTGACAAATCATATGCACCACTATTTTTGATAATACGATAGCAAAGGTTAAATCTTAGTGTGGATTGGTGTATGTTCAATGGTGTGGCAAGTCTAGATTAGTTGTCAATATTCCACTAATCTAACAAATCATGTGATGCTAAGCATGTGTCACACATGGCTGTATACATGTAGGCTGCTCGAAGTATCAGGAGCATAAATGGAAAAAGAACATCTAAATTCCATGCATGACATGCACTGAAAATGTAGAATCAAATCTTGTGAAAGCTTCGACCCCAAGTACGTATGGGATACAAGAGTTTAAAATCCTTCTAAATTTCAGGCATTCCAACATTCTAGGTCCAGATATACACATAGATAATAAGTCACATTGACATAGCTCATCAATGTGACGGATGAATAATTTAGTGTCTTAAGTTGCCTACTGACATAGCCAATAAACAGGCTGCCCAAGGTGTTATTCACTCGGAAAACTCCTAGGTGAAATGTAACCAAAGTAAGGTATCACTGTGTACTTATACTCAAAATCTGAACCGTGTCAAGTGAAACAAAGGACGTAACAATCACGGCATTTAAGTACAGAGTAAGCTACAAAGAAAAATCACTTACATACATGTGACTTCGGTGTTGCGTACAGGTCTGTAGTACAAAGTCACTTATATCAACATCATGTTGTCCCATACAAAAAAGTACTACATTGCCAGACTTATGTGTCAATCTAAGTTAAACAAGACAACTTGCCATACAAAAGAACAATAGCTGATGTATGAAAAAGACATTTAAAATATCCATGTAACATGTTGATTATTGCTAACATTTACTAAGCAAATAGCCATGCTAAATCATGTAAACTAATCTAAGGCTGTGTAAGTGTCATGCAGCCAAGCAAGGACATCATAGGTGATAAAAGGACACATATGTGTGAGTGTCAAACATGTTGGCACTGTCCTTATCTATATAATGCCAAATGTATGCAAGAAAATCTGATCCTAAGTTTGATACTTCGAATGCACAGTGAGAGCAATTCTTGTATAGCTGATACAATTATTCCCCAAAACGTATCAAATCAGTCTTCTGGATAAACATGAAAGTTAGCATGTTGAGGTGTTGTATGTCTTTCACCATGTACAATATGTGCAATGACACGTATATGTTGAACATTTGTAAACCAATTGCGGACAGTACCTAAGACATATCTGTCAAACCTTAAAGAAATGTGTACTAGTTTGCCTGCATATATAATAACATATAGTTAGTTATGTTTAAATAACAATGTACTAAATAATTGACAGTTGCTGTTTTCTTCTTTTCAGTTAACCAAGGATATGGTTTGCAGCCATGGATCATGACCCCATATTCAAATCCCCAAATAGATAGACAGAAAAAATGTAATGGAACTCTGAGAAAAACTTGAAATATAGTAGAGAGAATGTTTGGTCCTTAATTCCAATTTCTGCCTGCCTGGACAAATCAGGCAGAAGACTCCTGTAATCACAAGCTATGGTCTGCAAGATTATCTTAGTGTATGCAATATTGCAAAATATCTTCCTCAAAACAAATGTGCATGAGACAATGTGACTGAAATCCCACATAAGCCAGTAGAAGATGATGAAACTAAGGCATATAGAGCTAGTCGTGCGAGACAGGACCAAATAAAGGCTAGTATTTATTCATGATGAAATTAAATTGATGGTAAACATGACTGAAAATATGTCAACCTATTATCCAATGGATATTTGTTTTAATCCATCGATTATTTAGTGCTTTTGTGAAGGTCGAGGTACATATATATATCAACAAGAAACAATGGCTCCTGTGAATAATATCTACTGATTTATGATAATCCAAAAAACACACAATGGCGATAACAAGGGTTATGCGTGATGTCTGAAAGAGAGTCACCAAAAACACACAAAAGAGGTCAATCTAAGTAGACAATTGTGTTTATATGACATCACATTTATAAAAAACAATTTTTCACATATAGAAATGTTTAGTGAAAAAGTGTGCCAGTGAAATTATAAGGAACCTATAAATAAAGTGACATATTTAGTGACATATATACATGGTTTCCTTCTTGAACTAGAAAAGTGACCATTCTTGGATAAACAATTTGTAATCAGCATTTATCTAAAATTAAATAGTGCTGTTTTTTGTTTCACTTTTCTTAACAGTCGACGGCGTTTCGACTGTGCGAGATATAGGGACTCTTCAGGACCTGCAAATATTGGAGATACCTTCAAAAATGAATGGATAGTATCAGTACTGTGCTAATAGGAGTCACTTATAGCTGGAAAGGTTGGAAAGACATGTGTTTAACTACCTGAAGTAGACTTGGCACTGCCCAGTGTAGAAAAAGTGAACACCACAAGTGTAATGAAAAGGAAGATACTCACAGGGCAACCCAGCCGGGCACTGAGTACAAAAACAGGGTGATTAGACCTAAATATAGTATATTGAACTGCACCTCATTTATATAGAGCTAGTGAATCAGATGGACTTACCCCCGGTGAGGTTTGTGAAGGGCAGTCCAATAATAGATGGCACATGTTGACTTTATCAACCCAATAATGTTGATAGATGAATGCACTGTGGTGGCAAGAAGTAATACTATAGCTCCCATCGATTTTAAAGTATTACAGGCTTAATCTCCAGAAAAACATTAATTGTAACTTACCCAAACAGTAGCTTTTGAGTGTAAAATAACCGGGAGGGCAGCCGATCGCTGTTTAGCGTTTGACGGTCAGAATATCCGTCTAACTCAATCCCCAGTCTTTAAATGTCTAAAAATAAAAAACAACAATGGAGCCGCTATGATAACACATCGTGACACGATGGAAAATACTAGGCAACAATGTACGCCGGAGGTCGTCTTTCTTACCCAAAGTAGATTATTGTAATTCCTCCTCCCGGGGCCACGTAGAGCAGCAGAGCGTCAGTCTCTCTGCTCTGTATATCGACAATGGGCCGCTCGTTACGCGGGTGCATTTAAGCAAAACTTCCTGCCGGACCAGGGGCGGATGCTCCATACATGCAGCTCATTTCCTGCACTGGTATCAATGAAGAGCGAGAACAGACTATGGTGCCAATTACGATCCGGTAAAAAAATTCCCCGTACGACTCGTATCCGGTCTTTTTACCGTACGAATCGTACAAGTGCCGTACAAACTGCCAATTACGATTCGCATGGTAAAAAGTCCATACGAATCGCATTGGGAATTATTCCCCACACGTCCTCGGGTCGGAAAATGTGTCCGACACGTCCACGGACGATTTACCGTACAAATGTGAAAAGTGAAGTCCGACCGGGGAATTACGATCCATCCCGTGCGTCCGGTGTTACAACCGTATGGAAAAAACACCGTCCGCACCGAACTCCCATAGCAACCATGGAGACATGTGCCCGCATACGCGCCGACCCCCCCAGCCCCCGTACATACGCGCCAACCCCCCCAGCCCCCCCAGCCCCCGTACGTACGTGTCGAACCCCCCGTGTATGTACACCCCTGTACGTGTCGTACCCCTCCGTGTATGTACACCCGTGTACGTGTCGAACCCCCGTGTATGTACACCCGTGTACGTGTCCAACCCCCCGTGTATGTACACCCGTGTACATTAGAGTCGTACCTCCACCCGTGTATGTACACCCGTGTACGTGTCGTACCCCACGTGTATGTACACCCCTGTACGTGTCGTACCCCCCGTGTATGTACACCCCTGTACGTGTCGTACCCCTCCGTGTATGTACACCCGTGTACGTGTCGAACCCCCCGTGTATGTACACCCGTGTATGTGTCCTACCCCCCCGTGTATGTACACCCGTGTACATTAGAGTCGTACCCCCACCCGTGTATGTACACCCGTGTACGTGTCATACCCCCGTGTATGTACACCCCTGTACATGTCGTACCCCCCGTGTATGTACACCCCTGTACGTGTCGTACCCCCCCTGTATGTACACCCCTGTACGTGTCGTACCCCCGTGTATGTACACCCCTGTACGTGTCATACCCCCGTGTATGTACACCCGTGTACGTGTCGTACCCCCGTGTATGTACACCCGTGTACGTGTCGTACCCCTCCGTGTATGTACACCCCTGTACGTGTCGTACCCCCCGTGTATGTACACCCCTGTACGTGTCGGACCCCTCCGTGTATGTACACCCATGTACGTGTCGAACCCCCCGTGTATGTACACCCGTGTACGTGTCCTACCCCCCGTGTATGTACACCCGTGTACATTAGAGTCGTACCCCCACCCGTGTATGTACACCCCTGTACGTCTCGTACCCCCGTGTATGTACACCCATGTACGTGTCATACAACCGTGTATGTACAACCCTGTACGTGTCGTACCCCCGTGTATATACACCCGTGTACGTGTCGTACCCCCGTGTATGTACACCCGTGTACGTGTCGTACCCCTCCGTGTATGTACACCCCTGTACGTGTCGTACCCCCGTGTATGTACACCCGTGTACGTGTCGTACCCCCCCGTGTATGTACACCCGTGTACTTGTCGTACCCCTCCGTGTATGTACACCCCTGTACGTGTCGTACGCCCCCGTGTATGTACACCCCTGTACGTGTCGTACCCCTCCGTGTATGTACACCCGTGTACGTGTCGAACCCCCCGTGTACGTGTCCTACCCCCCCATGTATGTACACCTGTGTACATTAGAGTCGTACCCCCACCGGTGTATGTACACCCGTGTACGTGTCGTACCCCCCGTGTATGTACACCTCTGTACGTGTCGTACCACCCCGTGTATGTACACCCGTGTACGTGTCATACCCCCCGTGTATGTACAACCCTGTACGTGTCGTACCCCCCGTGTATGTACACCCGTGTACGTGTCATACCCCCGTGTATGTACACCCCTGTACGTGTCGTACCCCCGTGTATGTACACCCCTGTACGTGTCGTACCCCCGTGTATGTACACCCGTGTACGTGTCCTACCCCCCGTGTATGTACACCCGTGTACATTAGAGTCATACCCCCACCCGTGTATGTACACCCCTGTACGTGTCGTACCCCCCGTGTATGTACACCCCTGTACGTTAGAGTCGTACACCCACCACAACATCATAAGTACGGAGCGCACCCCAGGCCCCAACATCACAACCGCATGTACGAGTCGTACCAAGCCACACACAAGGACAGCACTGTACAACAAAATGGCCCATGTACACCGCGTACACACGCTAAAAACGCACGTACACAACCAGGACAAACCAAAACAACACAAGAATACACCATTCGAATGGCACAAAGCCACTAAACATGTCCAACAACCACTAAAACAACACATTCACTGACCTGCAACTGCCAAAAACAAACAGAGGACCAAAACACCACAACTCCTTATAACACACCCACCCAAACTTCAAACACAGCCACACCCACCAATGGACCAATAAAAAGGGCCCACACACACAAACCATGAGCCTTTGCAACAGACTCACTGCTGCCAGACCCCACAGACAACCTACAGCACCATACTAGAAGCTTTACCACACCTTACACTTGTACACCTTCACACAACCACCTTCACAAACACCCCCTCATCACATTCACACACACACCTGCACAACCACACCCACACACCCACAACCATCCACACACCCCCCCACCATCCACACCCACACCCCTCACCATGCCCACTAACAAGAATCCAAAGTTCAGTAACCGAGAGTTGGAGGTCCTTGTCGATGAAATCCTCAGAGTCGAGCCACACCTCTTTGGAACATTGGTCAGACAGACCAGCATTTCAGAAAAAACAGCCATGTGGCAGACCATCGTCGATGCTGTGAATGCTGTTGCGGACACCAGAAGGAACAAGCAGGAATGCCAAGCCAGGTGGTACGATCTGCGGAGGAGGTTCCGAGCCAAGATGACGGATGAACACAACCAGGCCAACGTCACTGGAGGAGGGCCGTCCCGCAGACCCGTACACTACCATCCCTGGGAGGAGAGGGTGATGGCCATACTGCCGGTGGAGGCAGTCGAAGGATTAGGAGGACTCCGAGACCCGGGTGAGTACACAAACAACGCACCTCACATGGGGGGAACGTCATCCACAACCAAACTCACAAACAGGCACGCAACCACCCCAAGCTATCGCATGACTCAACCACACTCCATGAACACGCACATGCCACTGGCGCCACCATGCCCCATGCACCCAGCTGGACAATGTCAAGTCACAGGCCACAGAAGACACCAACACATGACACGGTAACCCGGATGGCGGGAGGTTGGGCCCCAAAAATCACACAGTGCAACTCAGAAGCAGACAACAATGCCCTCTGCCCATATGGCCTAGGTCACAGCAAGACAAACAGTGTGTCCCCACACAGGAAAGACTCGCCAGCAAATGGCGGACGCCTTGCATTAACACATGGGGGTGAAGGCACTGTTTTGCACATGACAGCAGCTAATGAACAGCCAACACTGTGAAAGAGTGGCAGCACACACCACCACAGCAGCAGCGCAGACACACACACTACACCCAATGGGTGCCTGGAGATCAGAAACAAACTCACAGCAACAATCCAAGGGCCATTCAAAGAACTGCTAACAGTGTGTGCCCAGGAAGCTGGGCTGAGGTGATTGAGGGTGACACACAGAGGGAGGGAGAGGGGGATAGAGAGGGAGGGAGAGGGGGACAGAGAGGGAGGGAGACACAGGGAGACGGACAGAGGGAGGAGGCTGACACACAGAGGGAGGGAGAGGGGGACAGAGAGGGAGGGAGAGGGGGACAGAGAGGGAGGGAGACACAGGGAGACGGACAGAGGGAGGAGGCTGACACACAGAGGGAGGGAGAGGGGGACAGAGAGGGAGGGAGAGGGGGACAGAGAGGGAGGGAGACACAGGGAGACGGACAGAGGGAGGAGGCTGACACACAGAGGAAGGGAGAGGGGGACAGAGAGGGAGGGAGAGGGGGACAGAGAGGGAGGGAGACACAGGGAGACGGACAGAGGGAGAAGGCTGACACACAGAGGGAGGGAGAGGGGGACAGAGAGGGAGGGAGAGGGGGACAGAGAGGGAGGGAGACACAGGGAGAGCAAATCAGCCTTGTGGTGTGTGGGAATGTCTGCTCGTCAGCAGGTGGACTGCGTGCATGTAGACAAGGGTGGCCAGTGCCAGCACCCCCCCTCTCCTCCATGGCAAAACACAGGGCCATGTCACAACCTGTGCACGAGCACAACAACAGCTACCTGCATCATTGAAGTGTGTGGAACAACTTCATGTGCCCACGTACAGTGCAACACAGAAGGCGCCAATGCACGGCTCGCCACACCTGCCCACTCCACTGCTGACTGCAGTCACACTTGACGCAGCAAGTAAGACTGTGCCACACATAGTTACAGTCGCCAAAGCTGTGCCCAAGGGACACACCCATGCACAAGTGCACTGTGAGTGGAATGCAAGACAGATCCAAATTCCCAGAGGAAATGTTCCAACTTTGAAACTAATGAAACATGGATGTTGCATGGAACAAAATTAACATTGTCTCTCTCACACACAGGTCAACCTCGTGGTTCACCCCCCAACACTGGGGGGGAAGACTCACAGGACCCGGCTCTGTGGTAGGCCGATCCCACCGGCAGCGACGACTCTCACCACTCTGTGGACGACCCCGACCAACCTGGCCCCTCTGGTGTCCAACGACCTGCAGCACCTGCGTCAGGTACAATGGGGCCAACCACCACCCCCACTCCTGCCACATCCCAGGAGACACCCAGGATCCCTGCCCCACCACCACAAAGCAGCCAGGCTGGCCAGGAGGGACACAGTGTCCCGGGCACCCAGGAGGAGGCAGGCGACAATGCCATTGCCACCCCTCAGGGGTCCCGGAGACCCGATGTGCCCACAAGGGCAGGCCAGGTGCAAGTGGGCAGGGGTGGTGGGAGTGGAGGATGGCGGAGGCACCAGCCTGACCAGTTGGCTGGGGATCCGGTATATTCCCATGTCCGAAACATCCTGGACACATACCGGCAGGACACCACGGGCATGGCCCAGGTTGTGTCCACCCTCAACGATATGAAGGGGACCCTCGATGAGATCAAGACCCAGCAGGCCCAGCAACATGCGGAGCAACATGCCTGTCTACTGCAACACCAACGGAGGATGGAGGACAGACAGGCTGAGCTCGTGACGGTGTTCACAGGAATTCAAAGTACACTCCGTTGGATGGCCGACAACATGGGCAACCCTCCCTGTGCCAGAAGGCGTAGAACATCACCACCCACAGGGAGGGATCAGGAGGAGGAGGAGGAAACATCCGATGGAGCATCCCAAACATCATCACGGCCTGCTTCTGAGGGTCCCCGCAGGAGGGCGGGTCGTCCACGGAAAAGACCGTGAGGGTCGGCGCTACAGCACCATCTCCCAGGACACCTGGCCTGGCACCTGGCCCACTGGAGCAACAGCAGCACAGCATCAAAAGACATTCTCTGCCACATGGCCTTGCTGGTCACTGTCTGACCAATGTTGACAAAGACTGTGGCATGGACTCTGAGGATTTCCAATGGCAAGGACACCAACTCCCCTACTGAACTTTGGATTTCAAACACCCGGAAAGCCCCTCATGTCATACCCCCCCCCCCCCCACTAAAATAAAAAGTCACACCATGAAGAGAAGATGCCTGCTGGTTGCATTATTACCTTACATGTGTCTTGTATAGTCTAAACATGCCTGAGTTCTCTTTTGACTTCAACCATCCACACCCTGGGGCCTGAGTCTGGCACAGGACACACGGGTCACAGTGTATTAGGCAAGACAGACATGGAGCACCATACACACCCGTGATGGGCCCAACCAGCTGAGGGGGTGGCCGCACAACCATGCCGACAGACATATTGAGTACAGCAACAGTCATGCGCAGAGGTCAGGGATCATGTCCAGTGTCCTGGGGGGCACCCAGGTATGTGTAGACAGGTGGCAGAACCATGTCCTGCAAGCTTGAGTCCGGTGGATGCAGATAATGGGGGCCTGGCCAACGTTGGATGCATGGGGATGGCACATGTCACAATACCCACACAGTCATGGACATCATGCACAATACACAGTCTCATCCCACACACACAGCTTGCATCTTGCTACTCGACACATAGACACATAGCCACTATCAGGGAAAACCATGCCAGACATGCCGGATGCACCGTGGCAACACACCAGCATTGACTGAGAAGAGGCACCTTGGAGGCATAGGGACACCTTTATTAGTCATGTATTCGGGAATGCAGAGGCAACTCGGAGTACACATACACAGGTCATGTGGAGTAACATGTGGGTCCCACACTGGCACCCCCCTTCTGCAGCACAAATGCGTGATAGCCATGGAACTGGCACACAAGTGTCGGCTAACAGCTAAACACCCCCTGCTGCTCACGGAGAGCCTGCCATACACCATTGATCCTCTGATGTGGAAGTCCCACACCATGTCAAGCCAATGCAAACCGTATGTGTCCGAGGGCAGTGTTACACACATTGATGCCATCATCACAATCCACTATCCCATCACAGATGACTGTCAACTAGTCTGACCATCTATTCAGGTGTACCCAGCTGCATGTCATGTGTACCATGGTGATGCAACATGTCTGCAGAGGAACCAAACATCGACTGGGGCAGTGTGCATACATCGTGAACAACTGCCACACCCAATACACCCCTGATGCATCCCTTACCCTAAGGAGACTTCCAAACGTTTCCGTGCCTGTAACACTGAGTCAGCACACGATGACGTGTCCATGAGGAATAGCAGTGCCACAACAATGCAAGCAGCAGACGGCATGCGCAAGTACCTGGGGAAGAGAGACACACAAGAAGTCAGCCACAGAAAGCACAGCCACTTGCATGTGCATTTACTCGACACATGTATGGATGACAACATGCTAGGTCACAATTATGACTGGGGAAATGTAACCATCACTGGCACCATCACTCCAGTGACACACCCACACACACCTCTGACTCACGTGCCATACATGCATGTGGAGACACACATCACAACACATGCCACACGGGGACCAATGCGTGCACACTAAGACACTGGTACTCACCACTAAGCAAAGAAGTCGCGTATGAGCCGAGTCCGGATGTCCTCTCGCGGCTCCACATCCTCCACATCACTAGCCCCATTGCCAAGACCTTCATCCTCCACGGGTGGATGGTCCTCGTCATCTTGATCCAGGATGAGTGGCACAGCTTTCTCAACTGCCATGTTGTGCAGCATGCAGCAGACCATGAAGATTTTGCAGACCTTCGCCGGGGCATATGGGAGCGCGCCGCCGGTCTTGTGTAGGCACCTGAATCGGCTCTTCAGGAGGCCAAACGTCCTCTCTATCACTCGCCTTGTCCGGCCATGGGCGGTGTTGTAGCGGAGCTGGGCCGGCGTGATGGGGCTGCGGAGAGGTGTGATCAGCCATGGCATGTTGGGATAGCCAGCGTCCCCTACATGGAAAGCACATGGACATAAGCAGGACAGGAGAAGCGGTCGTGCTGGAAGTCTAAGCAAAATACAGGACAGACAGACTACCCACCAACAACACATGCTCGTTCGTTGCGCAGCTGCGTCATCATTTCAGGCACCCTGCTATGCCTCATGATGTAGGCATCGTGTGCTGATCCTCGAAAATGAGCACAGACATGTGAAATCACCATGTTGGACAGACACACCACAAGGGCATTGATGGAGTGGTAGTGCTTGCGATTCCGGTACGCTACCTCCTGTGCCTGTGGTGGTACCAAAGCAACATGTGTCCCATCTATGGACCCAATGACATGGGGCATCCCTCCCAGGGCATAGAATCCACGCTTGACCCCAGTCAACATTTCAGGGGTAGGAAAATGGATGAAGTCATCCAGGTGAATCAACATGGCCTCTAAGAAATCATGCAGCACACGGCAGAACATGCTCTGGGACATGCCACCAACATGAGCCATGGTATTTTGAAAGGTACCCGTGGCTAGAAAATGTAGGGCTGCCATTACCTTCAGCTTGGGTGTCAGTGCCGTAGGATACCTGTGCAGCGGTTGCAGGTGTGGTGCCAGTCTCGCCGTCAAATCCAGAATCAACCGTTGGGGGAAGCGGTAGCACCGGATACAGTCATTCTCCCGCATGGCAGCCCAGTCAGGAATTGCTCGGGGAAGAGGCGGCGCTCTGCAGTAATTTGGAAGTGACAAGGAAGAGTGAGTGCACCACAGCAACAATTATTTTGTACTGAGCACATGTTAATCTGTCTATACACATATGCTACATACGGAGTCAGGTATGTGCCACATGCCCTGGACACGTATGGCTGCCAGGTGACACTCCTACCAAGACCCAGCTACACACGGAGATTGTGAACCTCCACATGCCATGGCATGGGATTAGCTGTGTCCCAGTGCAAGTGAACAGCTAGACACAACACAGGAGTGACATACATCCACACATCAGCAGAAGTAGGATGTCGATTCCAGAGACTGGTAGCGGAACACTAGAGCCACAGGTCACATGACATGACACTAGCTCAGCCCACACACCTTGCCATGAAGGTGCACATGTCATGACTCACCACACATTCATAGAGAGGATGCAGACATGTCCTTGTTACGCTACTCCGTGTCCCATGCATACATACGCACCTCACATCCGATACCACATGTGGCATGGTGTGCGGAACAGTGTGCAATGTCAATCTACACACAGACACATGTTGGTTGCTGCAACAGCTGCAGCTTTTGAGGGTGCTCCAACATCAACCTAATGGGAACCCCCCACACATACATGACATAGTCACATCGTGCGCCGTGGGTAGTGACATGTCAGGTATGGTAACCCCTGTACCGGGCATCAGGGGACACTTCCGTGTGTTGGTGTCCGTGCCATGCCAGTGACGCTCATCCCAAGTGTGCAGTACGACATGCACACATGTCAAAGGAGTCAAGGGCATGCCTGGCACACATTGCCCCGTCACACATTACATCTGTACACATCTCATCATACATCTGGTGCCTTCTCGACTCAGGAGTAATGTGCCACATCACAGCCTGTCACACCTGTGCCCCACACATGTAGTACTGCCCAGACAATGCCTTGATGTCCATCCATGGACAAGTATGTCAGCCCTATTCCTTCCTGTGTGCTGCCTGTCACCACTGTGATGTGGGAAAACCACCGTACTGCTGCTAAGAGGGCCTGTGTACGTTCCCATATCACTATGGGAGTGCTGCCGTATGTGTACCCATAGTGATGGTGAGCGTACAGGCATGTGTACGGTCAGTAAGTACGCATACGCAAGAACTCCCATAGTGGTACGGCCCGTACAGGCGTGCGTACGTTCACTATCACCATGGGTGTCCTCGCGTATGCGTACTCGCAGTGGTACGGCCCATACACACGCCTGTACGTTCACTATCACTACGAGTACGCATACGCGAGAATACCCATAGTGGTACGGCCCGTACACACGCCTGTACGTTCACTATCACCATGGGTGTCCTCGCGTATGCGTACTCGCAGTGGTACGGCCCGTACACACGCCTGTACATTCACTATCACTATGAGTACGCATACGCGAGAACACCCATAGTGGCACGGCCCGTACACACGCCTGTACGTTCACTATCACCATGGGTGTCCTCGCGTATGCGTACTCGCAGTGGTACGGCCCGTACACACGCCTGTACGTTCACTATCACTACGAGTACGCATACGCGAGAACACCCATAGTGGTACGGCCCGTACACACGCCTGTACGTTCACTATCACCATGGGTGTCCTCGCGTATGCGTACTCGCAGTGGTACGTCCCGTACACACGCCTGTACGTTCACTATCACTACGAGTACGCATACACGAGAACACCCATAGTGTCACGGCCCGTACACACGCCTGTACGTTCACTATCACCATGGGTGTCCTCGCGTATACGTACTCGCAGTGGTATGGCCCGTACACACGCCTGTACGTTCACTATCACTACGAGTACGCATACGCGAGAACACCCATAGTGGTACGGCCCGTACACACGCCTGTACGTTCACTATCACCATGGGTGTCCTCGCGTATGCGTACTCGTAGTGATAGTGAACGTACGCACGCGTGTGCGGGCCATTGCTATGCATTTGGGGTGCCCTAGGGGCCCGGAACGCACCGTACCTGTGGGTGAAGCTCAATTTTACATAGGGGACACATGAGGGACAAGTATTAAGGCCTACATGCATGCTGGTTGTCATGGAGACCAAGTTTTGAGTTTGAATTTGTTCTGGAAGGTGCACAGCAGAAGTCAGTTGGAATGAATCTACTTTGTTGCAATGTGTTTGTGGGGTTGACATCATGCTGAAGAAAAAAACACAATAAGAACCCACTGACTGTGCTAGGTTTGAAGGGATTGGAGGAAACATAGGATGCAAAGGTGAGTGACCAATCACTCTGTACTCCTGTGCATGAAACAGGCCAGCAAGGCAGATATAAGGCAGCCAGGTCCCATGAGGGAGCACTTGCCTGCACATATTTCGAGTCTACCACACTGCTGCTGCTCCTGATTCCCTGGAACCATGTCAAGGTCTGTGGAGAGGTCACAGCCATTCACCCTGGAGGAGAACCTGGCATTGCTGGATGTGATCCTCCCACAGTACCCTCTGCTGTATGGGCGACCAGGGTATCAGGTGAGTGCAGAGCTACTAGCACAGACTGTGTCCCTTTTTTTGTGACTGTGACTTCTGCCATTGTGTCCAGGTGTGACACACATGCTATGTACTGTAGGGAGGGTCCCAGGGGGGGGGGGATGCCTGATGTCTCCCAGCAGTGCCCAGAGGCAGGAGGGGTGGGTGCCTATCACTCCCAGCAGTGCCCAGAGACAGGAGGGGTGGGTGCCTATCACTCCCAGCAGTGCCCAGACACAGGAGGGGTGTGTGCCTATCACTCCCAGCAGTGCCCAGAGTCAGGAGGGGTGGGTGCCTATCACTCCCAGCAGTGCCCAGAGACAGGAGGGGTGTGTGCAGAGTCCTCCCAGCAGTGCCCAGAGACAGGAGGGGTGTGTGCAGAGTCCTCCCAGCAGTGCCCAGAGACAGGAGGGGTGGGTGCCTATCACTCCCAGCAGTGCCCAGAGGCAGGAGGGGTGTGTGCAGAGTCCGGAGGGGTGTGTGCAGAGTCCTCCCAGCAGTGCCCAGAGACAGGAGGGGTGTGTGCAGAGTCCTCCCAGCAGTGCCCAGAGACAGGAGGGGTGTGTGCAGAGTCCTCCCAGCAGTGCCCAGAGACAGGAGGGGTGTGTGCAGAGTCCTCCCAGCAGTGCCCAGAGACAGGAGGGGTGTGTGCAGAGTCCTCCCAGCAGTGCCCAGAGACAGGAGGGGTGGGTGCCTATCACTCCCAGCAGTGCCCAGAGACAGGAGGGGTGTGTACAGAGTCCTCCCAGCAGTGCCCAGAGACAGGAGGGGTGTGTGCAGAGTCCTCCCAGCAGTGCCCAGAGACAGGAGGGGTGTGTGCAGAGTCCTCCCAGCAGTGCCCAGAGACAGGAGGGGTGTGTGCAGAGTCCTCCCAGCAGTGCCCAGAGACAGGAGGGGTGGGAGCCTATCACTCCCAGCAGTGCCCAGAGGCAGGAGGGGTGTGTGCCTATCACTCCCAGCAGTGCCCAGAGTCAGGAGGGGTGGGTGCCTATCACCCCCAGCAGTGCCCAGAGTCAGGAGGGGTGGGTGCCTATCACTCCCAGCAGTGCCCAGAGACAGGAGGGGTGTGTGCAGAGTCCTCCCAGCAGTGCCCAGAGACAGGAGGGGTGTGTGCAGAGTCCTCCCAGCAGTGCCCAGAGACAGGAGGGGTGGGTGCCTATCACTCCCAGCAGTGCCCAGAGGCAGGAGGGGTGTGTGCCTATCACTCCCAGCAGTGCCCAGAGTCAGGAGGGGTGGGTGCCTATCATTCCCAGCAGTGCCCAGAGACAGGAGGGGTGGGTGCCTATCACTCCCAGCAGTGCCCAGAGACAGGAGGGGTGTGTGCCTATCACTCCCAGCAGTGCCCAGAGTCAGGAGGGGTGGGTGCAGAGTCCTCCCAGCAGTGCCCAGAGGCAGGAGGGGTGTGTGCAGAGTCCTCCCAGCAGTGCCCAGAGACAGGAGGGGTGTGTGCAGAGTCCTCCCAGCAGTGCCCAGAGACAGGAGGGGTGTGTGCAGAGTCCTCCCAGCAGTGCCCAGAGACAGGAGGGGTGTGTGCAGAGTCCTCCCATCAGTGCCCAGAGACAGGAGGGGTGGGTGCCTATCACTCCCAGCAGTGCCCAGAGGCAGGAGGGGTGTATGCAGAGTCCTCCCAGCAGTGCCCAGAGACAGGAGGGGTGTGTGCAGAGTCCTCCCAGCAGTGCCCAGAGACAGGAGGGGTGTGTGCAGAGTCCTCCCAGCAGTGCCCAGAGACAGGAGGGGTGTGTGCAGAGTCCTCCCAGCAGTGCCCAGAGACAGGAGGGGTGTGTGCAGAGTCCTCCCAGCAGTGCCCAGAGACAGGAGGGGTGGGTGCCAATCACTCCCAGCAGTGCCCAGAGGCAGGAGGGGTGTGTGCAGAGTCCTCCCAGCAGTGCCCAGAGACAGGAGGGGTGTGTGCAGAGTCCTCCCAGCAGTGCCCAGAGACAGGAGGGGTGTGTGCAGAGTCCTCCCAGCAGTGTCCAGAGACAGGAGGGGTGTGTGCAGAGTCCTCCCAGCAGTGCCCAGAGACAGGAGGGGTGGGTGCCTATCACTCCCAGCAGTGCCCAGAGACAGGAGGGGTGGGTGCCTATCACTCCCAGCAGTGCCCAGAGGCAGGAGGGGTGTGTGCAGAGTCCTCCCAGCAGTGCCCAGAGTCAGGAGGGGTGGGTGTGATGCACATTGTGAGCCTTGATAATTGATTGTGTCTTTGCCCTCATTCCACCTGTGTACTTTCACTGGCACGTACTGCTTTTGCCCTTCTCCAGAGGAGTATGTCCCTATGGCAAAGGTGCAATGCGTTGGCTGCATGACATGCCTTGTTGTAACCAGCTAATTTGTTCCCATATGTGTCTCTGTGACATGTTGCAGGTGTATTGATGTAGTGTCACTTGTTCATCCTCACAGGTAGGCGCCTCTGCCAAGGAGCAGATCTGGCTGACCGCCGTCAGTGCCGTGAGGAGTGCGGATGGTCGGAAGCGGCGCCTGTCCCAGGTGAGGAAACACTGGCAGGATATCCGGTGCTGGACGCGGAGGATCGCACGGGCCCTGCTGGGGGACTCACCTGAGAGCCATAAGAACCGCGGGCGCCGCCGTCTCTCCCACATCCACAAGCGTGTGCTGGTGGTGGTATTTCCAGACTTGGACAGGCGCTTACAGGAGATGCAGCAGCAGGAAGGGGGTAGGTACATGTGTGTTTGTTGTGTTTCACCAGCATTTGTAAGTGCACTGTTCCATGGATGCACTGCCAGGGTTTAATGGTGCTGTGCAGATCCTGTTACCCACAGTATTGCAGTGCTCTCCTGCCTCCCTTCCCCTCCTTGCAATGTGTTCCCTGGTCTGTGTGAAGTCACTCCGTCACAAGGTTATGTAGCCTGGCACCTTCTCCACGTGTACAATGCCTGCAGCATCATGTGTGGGGGTGGTGTGTAACAGGTTTTGGGACCTTGCCTGTGCCCTGTCCAGTTCTGGTCTTGTGGGTTCCATGTCAGTTGGCACTAATGCTGAGTCCAGACATGGGAGTTAGTCTCTCAAGTGTGAGGCCTTACAGCACGCATGTCCTATGTGGTGGCCTGTGACATGATGTGCATGAGTGTGCGGTACGCATAGTGCGGGGATGGTAGCGTGTGTTGCAGTCATTCCCATTCAGGAGCATGGAGTTGTGTGGCCACTACTGTCCCCAGGGGCATATTTTCCTAGGTATCATGTGTGTAATCCGAATATGTTGACAATCTCTGTGTCTACAGCATAGGTTGTGCTCTGTGCCATTGTCCCCTGGCCAAATGTATATTGACGTGAAATGTAGTACAAGTGTCCACTGTACAGACTGACCTGATTTTCCTTGTTCATACTCATGGTGGACATTGCCTGTGTGTCTTGTTACAATCATCTGATGATGCCCATTTGTACATGATTATTTGGACAGGCGCACCTTGGGTATTTTGTGTGCAACCTTGATTTGTTGCATCCCAAGTGTATTTCACCCAGACTAAGGGATGTAAGTGCTTCCTGTGTCTCCAAATAATAGTCTCATGTAGGGGGTGGGTGGTGCGGGCATGGCCTTCATGTCACAACCTGATATCTCCTTGCTAGGACTGGCCAGTGTGTGATGTTTGTCTGGACATGCACTCAAGGTGCAGTGGGCCAGTCATGGTGGGCATGTTTTCAGTATAACCTATGCTGCATGTGCCTCTTGTTCCTGGATATGGTCCCTGCTCATCCCTATTTCCTGCCACGCTGTGTGGTGCAGATGCAGTGCTGGATTGTCCCCAGGGCCTTGCTCCTCAGTCAAAATTCCATTCCATCTCATTTGCTATTGTGTCATGCTCTCCATAGTTTTTCGGTGGCATGGTGGGTCAAACAACTGTGTCTTGCATGCCCTACATATGTACCTTGTTTTGTAGATGTAACTCTTCTTTTGTTTCAGGCTATGCACTGTGACCTATGTACATTGGACTCATATGACATATGTATACAGGTGTATGATTAATTTCTGTCTCTTCACCCTGCCCACAGCATCGTCGGGGGACACGGAGGGAGACATGGGCACTGACGGAGCAGAGGGACCGAGCACCAGTGCCAGCGGTGACATCGGGGCTGGCACATCAAGTGGGACTGAGGCGGAGGAGAGTGAAGCCGGGGACCTGTCAACTGGCACAACAGAGTATGAAGCTGACGGGTCCGAGGATGATCTCTCGGAGTGGGCGGCGGCTGCACCAGCAGCTGACAGCGGCACTACATCTCGCCCCTCCCCCTCCATTGCCATCAGCCGCCTCCCACTTGCTCGTGTCCCTTCCCAACGTGCCCGGTCACCACATGTCTCCTTCCTGCCAGGCACCGCACCCCCTGCCCCTGTCTCCACTGCTGCCGCCAATGCCGAGTCAGTGGACATCCAGCGGCAGTTGCAGGTTGGTCAGGCTGCGATCCTTAATGTCCTCCATGGCCACAGCCAAGTGCTGCACAACATGGAGGCATACTTGGAGGGCATTCATTCATCGCAGGCTGACCAACGCAGCTTGCTGAGGTCGATAGACTCGACACTGACTGCAGCAGTGGGTCTCCTGCAGCGCTACGCCCCACCCCCTACCCCTGCCCCATCCACACTTTCCACTCCCATGCCTGTCCCACGTACACCCAGACGTCAGCATGCACCCACCACAACACACACAGGCACCACACCAGCAGGGAAGGTCCACCGCACACCTCTTGACACGCACACACAGGGTGAAGTAGGCACACGCACTGGGTCGGGGGGCAAACGTGTGACACGCAGCCAAAGTGGGAGTCCACATTCCACCCAATCCACTCCTCCAAATCCCCTCCCCTCAGCTCTCCTGGCCACATCTCCCCCAATGACTCCTTCATGGCCGCTCTGTCCCTGAGCCCCACAGTGACGCCACCACGCAAGCGGTCAAGGAAGTCCTCGGTCAGGGTGGTTGATTCCCCCCCCCTGCCTACACCCTCCCCCAGTGGCGCTGCGACCCATCCCTCTGACCCCCCCCCTCCTTGGGGCCTGTGGTTCCTTTGGGTGCAGGGGATTCCCTGGAGGACCTTGCTAAGGTGTGCAGCGAGATCCTGGCCTCCACCTTTGGCCCTGCCCCACCCCCTGTGATGGAGTCCTCCATCCCTGCACCCACGATGCCTACCCTTCACCCTCCTGTCCCTGCGGTGCCTGTTTCTTCCCCCCCACATGATGCCCTCACCCCTGTGGAAGACGACGGAATGTAACTGTGCAGGCAAGCTAGGGGACACGCATCCCACTGTGTCCCCCATCCAGCTGTGACTTCTGGACTGCCCTATGGGCTTTGTAAATATTGAACTTTCTACGAACATACAATTTTTGATCATGCTGATTAAAGCCATTTTTGTTTCCTTTGAACACTACTGCTTTTCTGATATTGCTGTTGGTGGAGCTGCTACATGATTTTGGGTGGTGATCATGTGTTGGTTGTGTGGGAAATGTAGTAGTGTGCTGGTCATAGGGGGGACCCTGGGATCTGTGTGCCATCACACGGTGTTGGCTAGGTTTCTGTGTTCATGTAAGCAGTTGCTGCATGGTGAAATTGTCCAAAGGTGTATTCCTTCCTCTGTGTACCCTGACATCTTCCCTGCAGGGTGTTCCCAATATTTAGCGCAGAGCTGTGTGTACATTAGCTGGATGTGTGATGGACTCCTTCTAATTTGCACATGCATGCTGAGCGATGTCTCCACCTGCATCATTCGTGGCATTCTTGGTAGTCATTGTACTTGTGTATGTGGACTATTGACATGACTTCATGTGTACATGTTTTCTTTTCTGCGCTATGCAAGCGTATACTCCCAGCCTCGCACACATGTGGTACATGTACTGCAGGGTCTTTGTGCACCTGACTGAAATTTGTGGGCATGGTATCTGTGGCTACTCCACCCTTTGCGTTTCATGGGCACTGCTGTGAGTGTTAGGCACACACCCCTCCTGTCTCTGGGCACTGCTGGGAGGACTCTGCACCCACCCCTCCTGCTTCTGGGCACTGCTGGGAGGACTCTGCACACACCCCTCCTGTCTCTGGGCACTGCTGGGAGGACTCTGCACACACCCCTCCTGTCTCTGGGCACTGCTGTGAGTGTTAGGCACCCACCCCTCCTGTCTCTGGGCACTGCTGGGAGGACTCTACACCCACCCCTCCTGTGTCTGGGCACTGCTGGGAGGACTCTGCACCCACCCCTCCTGTGTCTGGGCACTGCTGGGAGGACTCTGCACCCACCCCTCCTGTGTCTGGGCACTGCTGTGAGTGTTAGGCACCCACCCCTCCTGACTCTGGGCACTGCTGGGAGGACTCTGCACACACCCCTCCTGCCTCTGGGCACTGCTGGGAGGACTCTGCACCCACCCCTCCTGCCTCTGGGCACTGCTGGGAGGAATCTGCACACACCCCTCCTGACTCTGGGCACTGCTGGGAGGACTCTGCACACACCCCTCCTGACTCTGGGCACTGCTGGGAGGACTCTGCACACACCCCTCCTGACTCTGGGCACTGCTGGGAGTGATAGGCACCCACCCCTCCTGTCTCTGGGCACTGCTGGGAGGACTCTGCACACACCCCTCCTGTCTCTGGGCACTGCTGTGAGTGTTAGGCACCCACCCCTCCTGTCTCTGGGCACTGCTGGGAGGACTCTACACCCACCCCTCCTGTGTCTGGGCACTGCTGGGAGGACTCTGCACCCACCCCTCCTGTCTCGGGGCACTGATGTGAGTGTTAGGCACCCACCCCTCCTGTCTCTGGGCACTGCTGGGAGGACTCTACACCCACCCCTCCTGTGTCTGGGCACTGCTGGGAGGACTCTGCACCCACCCCTCCTGTGTCTGGGCACTGCTGGGAGGACTCTGCACCCACCCCTCCTGTGTGTGGGCACTGCTGTGAGTGTTAGGCACCCACCCCTCCTGACTCTGGGCACTGCTGGGAGGACTCTGCACACACCCCTCCTGTCTCTGGGCACTGCTGGGAGGACTCTGCACCCACCCCTCCTGCCTCTGGGCACTGCTGGGAGGACTCTGCACACACCCCTCCTGACTCTGGGCACTGCTGGGAGGACTCTGCACACACCCCTCCTGACTCTGGGCACTGCTGGGAGTGATAGGCACCCACCCCTCCTGTCTCTGGGCACTGCTGGGAGGACTCTGCACACACCCCTCCTGCCTCTGGGCACTGCTGTGAGTGTTAGGCACCCACCCCTCCTGTCTCTGGGCACTGCTGGGAGGACTCTACACCCACCCCACCTGTGTCTGGGCACTGCTGGGAGGACTCTGCACCCACCCCTCCTGTGTCTGGGCACTGCTGGGAGGACTCTGCACCCACCCCTCCTGTCTCTGGGCACTGCTGTGAGTGTTAGGCACCCACCCCTCCTGTCTCTGGGCACTGCTGGGAGGACTCTACACCCACCCCTCCTGTGTCTGGGCACTGCTGGGAGGACTCTGCACCCACCCCTCCTGTGTCTGGGCACTGCTGGGTGGACTCTGCACCCACCCCTCCTGTGTCCGGGCACTGCTGTGAGTGTTAGGCACCCACCCCTCCTGTCTCTGGGCACTGCTGGGAGTGATAGGCACCCACCCCTCCTGACTCTGGGCACTGCTGGGAGGACTCTACACCCACCCCTCCTGTGTCTGGGCACTGCTGGGAGGACTCTGCACCCACCACTCCTGTGTCTGGGCTCTGCTGGGAGGACTCTGCACCCACCCCTCCTGTGTCTGGGCACTGCTGTGAGTGTTAGGCACCCACCCCTCCTGACTCTGGGCACTGCTGGGAGGACTCTGCACACACCCCTCCTGCCTCTGGGCACTGCTGGGAGGACTCTGCACCCACCCCTCCTGCCTCTGGGCACTGCTGGGAGGACTCTGCACACACCCCTCCTGACTCTGGGCACTGCTGGGAGGACTCTGCACACACCCCTCCTGACTCTGGGCACTGCTGGGAGTAATAGGCACCCACCCCTCCTGTCTCTGGGCACTGCTGGGAGGACTCTGCACACACCCCTCCTGTCTCTGGGCACTGCTGTGAGTGTGATGCACCCACCCCTCCTGTCTTTGGGCACTGCTGGGAGGACTCTACACCCACCCCTCCTGTGTCTGGGCACTGCTGGGAGGACTCTGCACCCACCCCTCCTGTGTCTGGGCACTGCTGGGAGGACTCTGCACCCACCCCTCCTGTGTCTGGGCACTGCTGTGAGTGTTAGGCACCCACCCCTCCTGACTCTGGGCACTGCTGGGAGGACTCTGCACACACCCCTCCTGCCTCTGGGCACTGCTGGGAGGACTCTGCACCCACCCCTCCTGCCTCTGGGCACTGCTGGGAGGAATCTGCACACACCCCTCCTGACTCTGGGCACTGCTGGGAGGACTCTGCACACACCCCTCCTGACTCTGGGCACTGCTGGGAGGACTCTGCACACACCCCTCCTGACTCTGGGCACTGCTGTGAGTGATAGGCACCCACCCCTCCTGTCTCTGGGCACTGCTGGGAGGACTCTGCACACACCCCTCCTGTCTCTGGGCACTGCTGTGAGTGTTAGGCACCCACCCCTCCTGTCTCTGGGCACTGCTGGGAGGACTCTACACCCACCCCTCCTGTGTCTGGGCACTGCTGGGAGGACTCTGCACCCACCCCTCCTGTCTCTGGGCACTGCTGTGAGTGTTAGGCACCCACCCCTCCTGTCTCTGGGCACTGCTGGGAGGACTCTACACCCACCCCTCCTGTGTCTGGGCACTGCTGTGAGTGTTAGGCACCCACCCCTCCTGTCTCTGGGCACTGCTGGGAGGATTCTACACCCACCCCTCCTGTGTCTGGGCACTGTTGGGAGGACTCTGCACCCACCCCTCCTGTGTCTGGGCACTGCTGGGAGGACTCTGCACCCACCCTTCCTGTCTCTGGGCACTGCTGTGAGTGTTAGGCACCCACCCCTCCTGTCTCTGGGCACTGCTGGGTGGACTCTGCACCCACCCCTCCTGTGTCTGGGCACTGCTGGGAGGACTCTGCACCCACCCCTCCTGTGTCTGGGCACTGCTGTGAGTGTTAGGCACCCACCCTTCCTGTCTCTGGGCACTGCTGTGAGTGTTAGGCACCCACCCCTCCTGTCTCTGGGCTCTGCTGGGAGGACTCTGAACCCACCCCTCCTGTGTCTGGGCACTGCTGTGAGTGTTAGGCACCCACCCCTCCTGACTCTGGGCACTGCTGGGAGGACTCTGCACACACCCCTCCTGCCTCTGGGCACTGCTGGGAGGACTCTGCACCCACCCCTCCTGCCTCTGGGCACTGCTGGGAGGACTCTGCACACACCCCTCCTGACTCTGGGCACTACTGGGAGGACTCTGCACACACCCCTCCTGACTCTGGGCACTGCTGGGAGGACTCTGCACACACCCCTCCTGACTCTGGGCACTGCTGGGAGTAATAGGCACCCACCCCTCCTGTCTTTGGGCACTGCTGGGAGGACTCTGCACACACCCCTCCTGTCTCTGGGCACTGCTGTGAGTGTTAGGCACCCACCCCTCCTGTCTCTGGGCACTGCTGGGAGGACTCTACACCCACCCCTCCTGTGTCTGGGCTTTGCTGGGAGGACTCTGCACCCACCCCTCCTGTGTCTGGGCACTGCTGGGAGGACTCTGCACCCACCGCTCCTGTCTCTGGGCACTGCTGTGAGTGTTAGACACCCACCCCTCCTGTCTCTGGGCACTGCTGGGAGGACTCTACACCCACCCCTCCTGTGTCTGGGCACTGCTGGGAGGACTCTGCACCCACCCCTCCTGTGTCTGGGCACTGCTGGGAGGACTCTGCACTCACCCCTCTTGTGTCTGGGCACTGCTGTGAGTGTTAGGCACCCACCCCTCCTGTCTCTGGGCACTGCTGGGAGGACTCTACACCCACCCCTCCTGTGTCTGGGCACTGCTGGGAGGACTCTGCACCCCCCCCTCCTGTGTCTGGGCACTGCTGGGAGGACTCTGCACCCACCCCTCCTGTGTCTGGGCACTGCTGGGAGTGTTAGGCACCCACCCCTCCTGTCTCTGGGCACTGCTGGGAGTGATAGGCACCCACCCCTCCTGATTCTGGGCACTGCTGGGAGGACTCTACACCCACTCCTCCTGTGTCTGGGCATTGCTGGGAGGACTCTGCACCCACCCCTCCTGTGTCTGGGCACTGCTGGGAGGACTCTGCACCCACCCCTCCTGTGTCTGGGCACTGCTGTGGGTGTTAGGCACCCACCCCTCCTGACTCTGGGCACTGCTGGGAGGACTCTGCACACACCCCTCCTGCCTCTGGGCACTGCTGGGAGGACTCTGCACCCACCCCTCCTGCCTCTGGGCACTGCTGGGAGGACTCTGCACACACACCTCCTGCCTCTGGGCACTGCTGGGAGGACTCTGCACCCACCCTCCTGCCTCTGGGCACTGCTGGGAGGACTCTGCACACACCCCTCCTGACTCTGGGCACTGCTGGGAGGACTCTGCACACACCCCTCCTGACTCTGGGCACGGCTGGGAGTAATAGGCACCCACCCCTCCTGTCTTTGGGCACTGCTGGGAGGACTCTGCAAACACCCCTCCTGTCTCTGGGCACTGCTGTGAGTGTTAGGCACCCACCCCTCCTGTCTCTGGGCACTGCTGGGAGGACTCTACACCCACCCCTCCTGTGTCTGGGCTTTGCTGGGAGGACTCTGCACCCACCCCTCCTGTGTCTGGGCACTGCTGGGAGGACTCTGCACCCACCGCTCCTGTCTCTGGGCACTGCTGTGAGTGTTAGACACCCACCCCTCCTGTCTCTGGGCACTGCTGGGAGGACTCTACACCCACCCCTCCTGTGTCTGGGCACTGCTGGGAGGACTCTGCACCCACCCCTCCTGTGTCTGGGCACTGCTGGGAGGACTCTGCACCCACCCCTCTTGTGTCTGGGCACTGCTGTGAGTGTTAGGCACCCACCCCTCCTGTCTCTGGGCACTGCTGGGAGGACTCTACACCCACCCCTCCTGTGTCTGGGCACTGCTGGGAGGACTCTGCACCCACCCCTCCTGTGTCTGGGCACTGCTGGGAGGACTCTGCACCCACCCCTCCTGTGTCTGGGCACTGCTGGGAGTGTTAGGCACCCACCCCTCCTGTCTCTGGGCACTGCTGGGAGTGATAGGCACCCACCCCTCCTGATTCTGGGCACTGGTGGGAGGACTCTACACCCACTCCTCCTGTGTCTGGGCATTGCTGGGAGGACTCTGCACCCACCCCTCCTGTGTCTGGGCACTGCTGGGAGGACTCTGCACCCACCCCTCCTGTGTCTGGGCACTGCTGTGAGTGTTAGGCACCCACCCTCCTGCCTCTGGGCACTGCTGGGAGGACTCTGCACACACCCCTCCTGACTCTGGGCACTGCTGGGAGGACTCTGCACACACCCCTCCTGACTCTGGGCACTGCTGGGAGTAATAGGCACCCACCCCTCCTGTCTCTGGGCACTGCTGGGAGGACTCTGCACACACCCCTCCTGTCTCTGGGCACTGCTGTGAGTGTGATGCACCCACCCCTCCTGTCTTTGGGCACTGCTGGGAGGACTCTACACCCACCCCTCCTGTGTCTGGGCACTGCTGGGAGGACTCTGCACCCACCCCTCCTGTGTCTGGGCACTGCTGGGAGGACTCTGCACCCACCCCTCCTGTGTCTGGGCACTGCTGTGAGTGTTAGGCACCCACCCCTCCTGACTCTGGGCACTGCTGGGAGGACTCTGCACACACCCCTCCTGCCTCTGGGCACTGCTGGGAGGACTCTGCACCCACCCCTCCTGCCTCTGGGCACTGCTGGGAGGAATCTGCACACACCCCTCCTGACTCTGGGCACTGCTGGGAGGACTCTGCACACACCCCTCCTGACTCTGGGCACTGCTGGGAGGACTCTGCACACACCCCTCCTGACTCTGGGCACTGCTGTGAGTGATAGGCACCCACCCCTCCTGTCTCTGGGCACTGCTGGGAGGACTCTGCACACACCCCTCCTGTCTCTGGGCACTGCTGTGAGTGTTAGGCACCCACCCCTCCTGTCTCTGGGCACTGCTGGGAGGACTCTACACCCACCCCTCCTGTGTCTGGGCACTGCTGGGAGGACTCTGCACCCACCCCTCCTGTCTCTGGGCACTGCTGTGAGTGTTAGGCACCCACCCCTCCTGTCTCTGGGCACTGCTGGGAGGACTCTACACCCACCCCTCCTGTGTCTGGGCACTGCTGTGAGTGTTAGGCACCCACCCCTCCTGTCTCTGGGCACTGCTGGGAGGATTCTACACCCACCCCTCCTGTGTCTGGGCACTGTTGGGAGGACTCTGCACCCACCCCTCCTGTGTCTGGGCACTGCTGGGAGGACTCTGCACCCACCCTTCCTGTCTCTGGGCACTGCTGTGAGTGTTAGGCACCCACCCCTCCTGTCTCTGGGCACTGCTGGGTGGACTCTGCACCCACCCCTCCTGTGTCTGGGCACTGCTGGGAGGACTCTGCACCCACCCCTCCTGTGTCTGGGCACTGCTGTGAGTGTTAGGCACCCACCCTTCCTGTCTCTGGGCACTGCTGTGAGTGTTAGGCACCCACCCCTCCTGTCTCTGGGCTCTGCTGGGAGGACTCTGAACCCACCCCTCCTGTGTCTGGGCACTGCTGTGAGTGTTAGGCACCCACCCCTCCTGACTCTGGGCACTGCTGGGAGGACTCTGCACACACCCCTCCTGCCTCTGGGCACTGCTGGGAGGACTCTGCACCCACCCCTCCTGCCTCTGGGCACTGCTGGGAGGACTCTGCACACACCCCTCCTGACTCTGGGCACTACTGGGAGGACTCTGCACACACCCCTCCTGACTCTGGGCACTGCTGGGAGGACTCTGCACACAGCCCTCCTGACTCTGGGCACTGCTGGGAGTAATAGGCACCCACCCCTCCTGTCTTTGGGCACTGCTGGGAGGACTCTGCACACACCCCTCCTGTCTCTGGGCACTGCTGTGAGTGTTAGGCACCCACCCCTCCTGTCTCTGGGCACTGCTGGGAGGACTCTACACCCACCCCTCCTGTGTCTGGGCTTTGCTGGGAGGACTCTGCACCCACCCCTCCTGTGTCTGGGCACTGCTGGGAGGACTCTGCACCCACCGCTCCTGTCTCTGGGCACTGCTGTGAGTGTTAGACACCCACCCCTCCTGTCTCTGGGCACTGCTGGGAGGACTCTACACCCACCCCTCCTGTGTCTGGGCACTGCTGGGAGGACTCTGCACCCACCCCTCCTGTGTCTGGGCACTGCTGGGAGGACTCTGCACCCACCCCTCTTGTGTCTGGGCACTGCTGTGAGTGTTAGGCACCCACCCCTCCTGTCTCTGGGCACTGCTGGGAGGACTCTACACCCACCCCTCCTGTGTCTGGGCACTGCTGGGAGGACTCTGCACCCACCCCTCCTGTGTCTGGGCACTGCTGGGAGGACTCTGCACCCACCCCTCCTGTGTCTGGGCACTGCTGGGAGTGTTAGGCACCCACCCCTCCTGTCTCTGGGCACTGCTGGGAGTGATAGGCACCCACCCCTCCTGATTCTGGGCACTGCTGGGAGGACTCTACACCCACTCCTCCTGTGTCTGGGCATTGCTGGGAGGACTCTGCACCCACCCCTCCTGTGTCTGGGCACTGCTGGGAGGACTCTGCACCCACCCCTCCTGTGTCTGGGCACTGCTGTGGGTGTTAGGCACCCACCCCTCCTGACTCTGGGCACTGCTGGGAGGACTCTGCACACACCCCTCCTGCCTCTGGGCACTGCTGGGAGGACTCTGCACCCACCCCTCCTGCCTCTGGGCACTGCTGGGAGGACTCTGCACACACACCTCCTGCCTCTGGGCACTGCTGGGAGGACTCTGCACCCACCCTCCTGCCTCTGGGCACTGCTGGGAGGACTCTGCACACACCCCTCCTGACTCTGGGCACTGCTGGGAGGACTCTGCACACACCCCTCCTGACTCTGGGCACGGCTGGGAGTAATAGGCACCCACCCCTCCTGTCTCTGGGCACTGCTGGGAGTGATAGGCACCCACCCCTCCTGATTCTGGGCACTGCTGGGAGGACTCTACACCCACTCCTCCTGTGTCTGGGCATTGCTGGGAGGACTCTGCACCCACCCCTCCTGTGTCTGGGCACTGCTGGGAGGACTCTGCACCCACCCCTCCTGTGTCTGGGCACTGCTGTGGGTGTTAGGCACCCACCCCTCCTGACTCTGGGCACTGCTGGGAGGACTCTGCACACACCCCTCCTGCCTCTGGGCACTGCTGGGAGGACTCTGCACCCACCCCTCCTGCCTCTGGGCACTGCTGGGAGGACTCTGCACACACACCTCCTGCCTCTGGGCACTGCTGGGAGGACTCTGCACCCACCCTCCTGCCTCTGGGCACTGCTGGGAGGACTCTGCACACACCCCTCCTGACTCTGGGCACTGCTGGGAGGACTCTGCACACACCCCTCCTGACTCTGGGCACGGCTGGGAGTAATAGGCACCCACCCCTCCTGTCTTTGGGCACTGCTGGGAGGACTCTGCAAACACCCCTCCTGTCTCTGGGCACTGCTGTGAGTGTTAGGCACCCACCCCTCCTGTCTCTGGGCACTGCTGGGAGGACTCTACACCCACCCCTCCTGTGTCTGGGCTTTGCTGGGAGGACTCTGCACCCACCCCTCCTGTGTCTGGGCACTGCTGGGAGGACTCTGCACCCACCGCTCCTGTCTCTGGGCACTGCTGTGAGTGTTAGACACCCACCCCTCCTGTCTCTGGGCACTGCTGGGAGGACTCTACACCCACCCCTCCTGTGTCTGGGCACTGCTGGGAGGACTCTGCACCCACCCCTCCTGTGTCTGGGCACTGCTGGGAGGACTCTGCACCCACCCCTCTTGTGTCTGGGCACTGCTGTGAGTGTTAGGCACCCACCCCTCCTGTCTCTGGGCACTGCTGGGAGGACTCTACACCCACCCCTCCTGTGTCTGGGCACTGCTGGGAGGACTCTGCACCCACCCCTCCTGTGTCTGGGCACTGCTGGGAGGACTCTGCACCCACCCCTCCTGTGTCTGGGCACTGCTGGGAGTGTTAGGCACCCACCCCTCCTGTCTCTGGGCACTGCTGGGAGTGATAGGCACCCACCCCTCCTGATTCTGGGCACTGGTGGGAGGACTCTACACCCACTCCTCCTGTGTCTGGGCATTGCTGGGAGGACTCTGCACCCACCCCTCCTGTGTCTGGGCACTGCTGGGAGGACTCTGCACCCACCCCTCCTGTGTCTGGGCACTGCTGTGAGTGTTAGGCACCCACCCTCCTGCCTCTGGGCACTGCTGGGAGGACTCTGCACACACCCCTCCTGACTCTGGGCACTGCTGGGAGGACTCTGCACACACCCCTCCTGACTCTGGGCACTGCTGGGAGTAATAGGCACCCACCCCTCCTGTCTCTGGGCACTGCTGGGAGGACTCTGCACACACCCCTCCTGTCTCTGGGCACTGCTGTGAGTGTGATGCACCCACCCCTCCTGTCTTTGGGCACTGCTGGGAGGACTCTACACCCACCCCTCCTGTGTCTGGGCACTGCTGGGAGGACTCTGCACCCACCCCTCCTGTGTCTGGGCACTGCTGGGAGGACTCTGCACCCACCCCTCCTGTGTCTGGGCACTGCTGTGAGTGTTAGGCACCCACCCCTCCTGACTCTGGGCACTGCTGGGAGGACTCTGCACACACCCCTCCTGCCTCTGGGCACTGCTGGGAGGACTCTGCACCCACCCCTCCTGCCTCTGGGCACTGCTGGGAGGAATCTGCACACACCCCTCCTGACTCTGGGCACTGCTGGGAGGACTCTGCACACACCCCTCCTGACTCTGGGCACTGCTGGGAGGACTCTGCACACACCCCTCCTGACTCTGGGCACTGCTGTGAGTGATAGGCACCCACCCCTCCTGTCTCTGGGCACTGCTGGGAGGACTCTGCACACACCCCTCCTGTCTCTGGGCACTGCTGTGAGTGTTAGGCACCCACCCCTCCTGTCTCTGGGCACTGCTGGGAGGACTCTACACCCACCCCTCCTGTGTCTGGGCACTGCTGGGAGGACTCTGCACCCACCCCTCCTGTCTCTGGGCACTGCTGTGAGTGTTAGGCACCCACCCCTCCTGTCTCTGGGCACTGCTGGGAGGACTCTACACCCACCCCTCCTGTGTCTGGGCACTGCTGTGAGTGTTAGGCACCCACCCCTCCTGTCTCTGGGCACTGCTGGGAGGATTCTACACCCACCCCTCCTGTGTCTGGGCACTGTTGGGAGGACTCTGCACCCACCCCTCCTGTGTCTGGGCACTGCTGGGAGGACTCTGCACCCACCCTTCCTGTCTCTGGGCACTGCTGTGAGTGTTAGGCACCCACCCCTCCTGTCTCTGGGCACTGCTGGGTGGACTCTGCACCCACCCCTCCTGTGTCTGGGCACTGCTGGGAGGACTCTGCACCCACCCCTCCTGTGTCTGGGCACTGCTGTGAGTGTTAGGCACCCACCCTTCCTGTCTCTGGGCACTGCTGTGAGTGTTAGGCACCCACCCCTCCTGTCTCTGGGCTCTGCTGGGAGGACTCTGAACCCACCCCTCCTGTGTCTGGGCACTGCTGTGAGTGTTAGGCACCCACCCCTCCTGACTCTGGGCACTGCTGGGAGGACTCTGCACACACCCCTCCTGCCTCTGGGCACTGCTGGGAGGACTCTGCACCCACCCCTCCTGCCTCTGGGCACTGCTGGGAGGACTCTGCACACACCCCTCCTGACTCTGGGCACTACTGGGAGGACTCTGCACACACCCCTCCTGACTCTGGGCACTGCTGGGAGGACTCTGCACACAGCCCTCCTGACTCTGGGCACTGCTGGGAGTAATAGGCACCCACCCCTCCTGTCTTTGGGCACTGCTGGGAGGACTCTGCACACACCCCTCCTGTCTCTGGGCACTGCTGTGAGTGTTAGGCACCCACCCCTCCTGTCTCTGGGCACTGCTGGGAGGACTCTACACCCACCCCTCCTGTGTCTGGGCTTTGCTGGGAGGACTCTGCACCCACCCCTCCTGTGTCTGGGCACTGCTGGGAGGACTCTGCACCCACCGCTCCTGTCTCTGGGCACTGCTGTGAGTGTTAGACACCCACCCCTCCTGTCTCTGGGCACTGCTGGGAGGACTCTACACCCACCCCTCCTGTGTCTGGGCACTGCTGGGAGGACTCTGCACCCACCCCTCCTGTGTCTGGGCACTGCTGGGAGGACTCTGCACCCACCCCTCTTGTGTCTGGGCACTGCTGTGAGTGTTAGGCACCCACCCCTCCTGTCTCTGGGCACTGCTGGGAGGACTCTACACCCACCCCTCCTGTGTCTGGGCACTGCTGGGAGGACTCTGCACCCACCCCTCCTGTGTCTGGGCACTGCTGGGAGGACTCTGCACCCACCCCTCCTGTGTCTGGGCACTGCTGGGAGTGTTAGGCACCCACCCCTCCTGTCTCTGGGCACTGCTGGGAGTGATAGGCACCCACCCCTCCTGATTCTGGGCACTGCTGGGAGGACTCTACACCCACTCCTCCTGTGTCTGGGCATTGCTGGGAGGACTCTGCACCCACCCCTCCTGTGTCTGGGCACTGCTGGGAGGACTCTGCACCCACCCCTCCTGTGTCTGGGCACTGCTGTGGGTGTTAGGCACCCACCCCTCCTGACTCTGGGCACTGCTGGGAGGACTCTGCACACACCCCTCCTGCCTCTGGGCACTGCTGGGAGGACTCTGCACCCACCCCTCCTGCCTCTGGGCACTGCTGGGAGGACTCTGCACACACACCTCCTGCCTCTGGGCACTGCTGGGAGGACTCTGCACCCACCCTCCTGCCTCTGGGCACTGCTGGGAGGACTCTGCACACACCCCTCCTGACTCTGGGCACTGCTGGGAGGACTCTGCACACACCCCTCCTGACTCTGGGCACGGCTGGGAGTAATAGGCACCCACCCCTCCTGTCTTTGGGCACTGCTGGGAGGACTCTGCAAACACCCCTCCTGTCTCTGGGCACTGCTGTGAGTGTTAGGCACCCACCCCTCCTGTCTCTGGGCACTGCTGGGAGGACTCTACACCCACCCCTCCTGTGTCTGGGCTTTGCTGGGAGGACTCTGCACCCACCCCTCCTGTGTTTGGGCACTGCTGGGAGGACTCTGCACCCACCGCTCCTGTCTCTGGGCACTGCTGTGAGTGTTAGACACCCACCCCTCCTGTCTCTGGGCACTGCTGGGAGGACTCTACACCCACCCCTCCTGTGTCTGGGCACTGCTGGGAGGACTCTGCACCCACCCCTCCTGTGTCTGGGCACTGCTGGGAGGACTCTGCACCCACCCCTCTTGTGTCTGGGCACTGCTGTGAGTGTTAGGCACCCACCCCTCCTGTCTCTGGGCACTGCTGGGAGGACTCTACACCCACCCCTCCTGTGTCTGGGCACTGCTGGGAGGACTCTGCACCCACCCCTCCTGTGTCTGGGCACTGCTGGGAGGACTCTGCACCCACCCCTCCTGTGTCTGGGCACTGCTGGGAGTGTTAGGCACCCACCCCTCCTGTCTCTGGGCACTGCTGGGAGTGATAGGCACCCACCCCTCCTGATTCTGGGCACTGGTGGGAGGACTCTACACCCACTCCTCCTGTGTCTGGGCATTGCTGGGAGGACTCTGCACCCACCCCTCCTGTGTCTGGGCACTGCTGGGAGGACTCTGCACCCACCCCTCCTGTGTCTGGGCACTGCTGTGAGTGTTAGGCACCCACCCCTCCTGACTCTGGGCACTGCTGGGAGGACTCTGCACACACCCCTCCTGCCTCTGGGCACTGCTGGGAGGACTCTGCACCCACCCCTCCTGCCTCTGGGCACTGCTGGGAGGACTCTGGCCACACCCCTCCTGACTCTGGGCACTGCTGGGAGGACTCTGCACACACCCCTCCTGACTCTGGGCACTGCTGGGAGTTATGGGCACCCACCCCTCCTGTCTCTGGGCACTGCTGGGAGTGATAGGCACCCACCCCTCCTGACTCTGGGCACTGCTGGGAGGACTCTGCACACACCCCTCCTGCCTCTGGGCACTGCTGGGAGGACTCTGCACACACCCCTCCTGTCTCTGGGCACTGGTGGGAGTGATAGGCACACACCCCTCCTATTTAACAATATGTACGCTTAGTCCATACACGTGTGTGGGTTCGCTCCATGGGGGTACGGGTCGTACTTACACTGTTGGGGTGGGAGGTACGCTCCATACGTACGCGGGTGAGGGTACGGGTCGTACTTACACTGTTGGGGTGGGGGTACGCTCCATACGTACGCGGGTGAGGGTACGGGTCGTACTTACACTGTTCGGGTGGGGGTATGCTCCATACGTACGCGGGTGAGGCTACGGGTTGTACTTACACTGTTGGGGTGGAGGTACGCTCCATACGTACGTGGGTGGGGGTACGGGTCATACTTACACTGTTGGGGTGGAGGGTACGCTCCATACGTACGCGGGTGAGGGTACGGGTCGTACTTACACTGTTCGGGTGGGGGTATGCTCCACACGTACGCGGGTGAGGCTACGGGTTGTACTTACACTGTTGGGGTGGAGGTACGCTCCATACGTACGTGGGTGGGGGTACGGGTCATACTTACACTGTTGGGGTGGAGGGTACGCTCCATACGTACGCGGGTGAGGGTACGGGTCGTACTTACACTGTTGGGGTGGAGGTACGCTCCATACGTACGTGGGTGAGGGTATGGGTCGTACTTACACTGTTGGGGTGGGGGTACGCTCCATACGTACGCGGGTGGGGGTACGGGTCGTACTTACACTGTTGGGGTGGAGGTACGCTCCATACGTACGCGGGTGGGGGTACGGTTCGTACTTACTCTGTTGGGGTGGGGGGTACGCTCCATACGTACGCGGGTGAGGGTACGGGTCATACTTACACTGTTGGGGTGGAGGTACGCTCCATACGTACGCGGGTGAGGGTACGGGTCGTACTTACACTGTTGGGGTGGAGGTACGCTCCATACGTATGCGGGTGGGGGTACGGGTCGTACTTACACTGTTGGGGTGGGGGGTACGCTCCATATGTATGCGGGTGAGGGTACGGGTCGTACTTACACTGTTGTGGTGGGGGTACGCTCCATACGTACGCGGGTGAGGGTACGGGCCATACTTACACTGTTGGGGTGGAGGTACGCTCCATACGTACGCGGGTGGGGGTACGGGTCGTACTTACATTGTTGGGGTGGGGGTACGCTCCATACGTACGCGGGTGAGGGTACGGGTCGTACTTACACTGTTGGGGTGGGACGTCTACGTCCGCGGGTGAGGGTACGGGTCGTACTTACACTGTTGGGGTGGGGGTACGCTCCATACGAACGCTGGTGAGGGTACGGGTCGTACTTACACTGTTGGGGTTGGGGGTACGCTCCATGCATACGGTGGTGGGGGTACGGTCCGTACATATCCGTACCCACGCTATGTGATGCTTGTGCGACCCGTACCCAGGCCTTTGCCACGTGGGTACAGCCGTTCCGCCATTGTTGGGGTGACGTAGGTGTGGGCGTGGTACGACTCGTACCCACGCTCTTAAGGCGTGGGTACAGGACTGTTAGACGGACCGGGAGGGTCGGCCGAGGACAAGGGGAGAGGTCTCCGGGGAGAGCCGTCTCCAGCGATCGTACAGATGAATAACTTCCCCCCCACAGATATACACCACACAAGGATAAGATTTAGCGTTCTTTATATGTGATTTCTTAAGGTACGATGAAATGGTACAAGGAGGTCTGGACTCAGGGGTCCCCTCGATTCGAGTCTCTTGGTTTGGGGAAAGGGGGTAGCGGGACAGTCTGGTTACCAATCTGGTAGCTGAGATGGTATGGTGGATAGCTCACAATCCTCGAGCTCGGTGTTCTAGCTTGGACGGGCCGCGGCAGCGCCAGCAGGTCCCGGTGAAGATGGTCGTTACACGGTCCGCGGCGGCGCCAGCAGGTCCCGGTGAAGATGGTCGTTACACGGTCCGCGGCAGCGCCAGCAGGTCCCGATGAAGGTGGTCGTTACAACGGTCCGCGGCAGCGCCAGCAGGTCCCGACGAGGATGGATGATGCAGAAGGCCGCGGCAGCGCCAGCAGGCAGGACGATAGTTCACAAGGCAGGGCTACGGCAGCGCCAGTAGTCCGTCAAGGCTGAGTTCTCTCGGTGTCTCTCGACTCCAGGATACAACTGCCTTCCTGCTCTGGAGCTGCCCTAGTTATAGGTCTGGCGCCCTTTGATGTCCGGACCCTCGCACTTGGAGGTCGGGGGGTCCGGGATGAGGGAGTCCAGACACCCAGCAGGGGGTGGAGCCAGCGCCTGGGGGAGCTGGAGTGTGATCGGCACCTGGCGGGGGAGAGCCCTCGACGCTTCTTTCTCCCATTGACCTGCCAAGTGGTCCGTTCACCTCCTGGGTGGATGGTGGTGCCGGGATGTCGGGGCCGGCCAGGCCCAGGGTTAGGGTCGAGCCGAGGCCATGCGGCCTCATGGCGCAGCGCCCAAGATGGCGGCTAATCCGGCCGGGGGAGCCGGTAGTGGTTCGGCCCCATGATACATGGCTGTCCGGGGGCAGGAGTTCCGTTGGGAGACGGGGTGCGGGTTGCCCTTGTGGGTAACACCTGGGAGTCCGGGGCTTGGGCCCTGTCATGCGGGGAGGGAGCAAGCCCTTCATGTGGCCTGTCCAACATGCGTCCCCCCCAGCTGAAGGCGGGGAGAGTCACCCATCCTCTTGGGGACTCTCCTCGTCGAGGCGGAAAAAGCGTGACAGGCCATCTGCGTTGGCGTGGTCTTGGCCCGGTCGATGTTCCACAGTGAAGTCCATTCCCTGCAGGGAGATGGACCAGCGCAATAGTTTTGGGTTTTCCCCCCGCATCTGCATTAGCCACTGCAGGGGTCGATGATCGGTTTGCACCCGGAAGTGGGTACCGAAGAGATAGGGCCGGAGCTTTTTGAGGGCCCACACCACTGCGAAGGCCTCCCTCTCGATTGTGCTCCAGCGCTGTTCTCGGGCCAGGAGGCGTCTGCTGATGAAGGCCACCGGCTGGTCAAGACCCTCGGGGTTTAGCTGGGAAAGAACCGCCCCGATGCCGTGGTCGGAGGCGTCCGTTTGTACAATGAATTCCCGACTGTAATCGGGGGCCTGAAGCACAGGGGCAGTGCACAGGGCGGCCTTCAGCTTCTCGAAGGCCGCTTGACAGTCGGGGGTCCAGTTAATCTTCTTCGGGTGGTTTTTGGACGTGAGACCCGTGAGGGGCCCCACAATGCTGCCATAGTCCCTCACGAACCGCCGGTAGTAGCCGGTGAGTCCCAAGAAGGCTCGGACCTTGGTCTGCGTGACTGGGGGTTGCCAGGACTGGATGGCAGCAATTTTGAGTTGCAGAGGGGCCACCAGACCGCTTCCCACCTGGTGTCCGAGGTAGGTCACGGACCCCTGACCAATTTGGCACTTGCCGGCCTTAATCGTGAGGCCGGCCCGCTGGAGGGCCTGCAGGACCTCTTGGAGGTGGTGGAGGTGGTCGGACCAGTGGCGGCTGTACACAGCGATATCGTCCAGGTAGGTGGCGCTGAACTCTTCGAGCCCCGCCAAGACCTGGTTCACTAGACGTTGAAAAGTAGCTGGGGCATTCTTCATGCCGAAGGGCATGACCTTGAAGTGGTAGTGGCCATGAGGGGTAGAAAAGGCGGACTGTTCCTGGGCCCGGGGTGTGAGACCGATCTGCCAGTAGCCCGCTGTCAGGTCGAAGATGCTGAGGTAGCGGGCGGCCCCCAGGCGGTCGATCAATTCATCCGCTCGGGGGATAGGATGAGCGTCGGTCCTGGTGACAGCGTTCAAGCCCCGATAGTCGACGCAGTATCGGAGTTCAGGAGTGGTGCCGGGGGCAGCGGCTTTGGGGACCAGCACGACCGGGCTGGCCCAGGGGCTGTCCGAGGGCTCGATGACCCCGAGCGTGAGCATCTTGGATACTTCCTCTTGGATGCAGGCCCGCACCCGATCTGGTACACGGTAGGCCCGGTGTCGGATAGGGGGACTGTCCCCAGTGTCCACGTCGTGCAAGCACCAAGGGGTGATCCCTGGGGTGAGGGAAAACAGAGTAGCAAACTGCAGCAGGAGGTCCCGGCAGCCCTGGCGTTGCTCTGGGGTGAGGGCATCGGAGAGCCGGACCCCGTCCACGGAACCGTCTTTCTCCTGGGTCTTCAGGAGATCAGGGAGGGGCTCGGAGTCTTCTTCTGCCCCACTGTCTGTAGCCATCAGGAGGCTGAGTTCCGAGCGCACAAAGTGGGGTTTGAGTCTGTTGGTGTGGAGGACCCGGAGGGGGTTCCGGGGGGACTCCATGTCGATGAGATAGGTGACGGGGCTCTTGCGTTCAACCACTTTGAAGGGCCCCGTCCACTTATCTTGCAAGGCACATGGTTCGGTGGGGAACATCACCCACACTTGTTGACCAGGTTCGAATTCGACGGAGGAGGCATTCTGATCGTACCATTTTTTCATGTCCTCCTGACTGGCCTCGAGATTCGCTTTTGCCATTTCCCTGAAGCGCCGGGTCTGATTGCGTAGTGCCAGGAGGTACTTGAAGACGTCTGGAGGGGTCTTTAGGGGGGCCATCTCCCAACCTTCTTTGACTAGGCTGAGGGGCCCTCGCACAGGGTGCCCGTACAGGAGTTCGAAAGGGCTAAAGCCGAGGGACTTCTGGGGAACTTCTCGATAGGCGAAGAGGAGGCACGGAAGTAGTACATCCCACTGGCGACGGAGGGGCTCTTCCAATCCCCCAATCATTCCCTTGAGTGTGCGGTTGAATCGCTCAACTAGTCCGTTCCCTTGAGGGTGATAGGGGGTCGTGAATCGGTAGGTGACCCCGCACTGTTGCCAGAGGGACTTCATATATTTCGAGATAAAGTTTGTGCCTCGGTCGCTGACGACTTCTCGGGGGAAGCCCACCTGGGAGAAGATCCCCATTAGGGCCCGGCCGACCACCGGAGCTGTTACAGTTCGCAGGGGCACAGCCTCGGGGTAGCGGGTGGCGTGGTCCACCAGTACCAGGATGAACCGATGTCCTTGTGCTGTGCGGGGGTCCAGGGGCCCCACAATGTCTATTCCTACCCTCTCGAACGGGGTGGTGACCACTGGGAAGGGTTGCAGAGGTGCTTTGAGCTTGCGGCCGCTCTTCCCGCTGGCCTGGCACGTGGGGCAGGACCGGCAGTGGTTGAGGACGTCGTTCCGCATCCTCGGCCAGAAAAAGTGGGTCACCAGGCGACTGTAGGTTTTGTCCTGGCCCAGGTGTCCAGCCAGGGGAACATCGTGGGCCAAATTTAGCAGGAAGTCTCTGAAACGGAGGGGCACCACCAGCACTCGACTGGCCCCTAACTCTGCGATTCTTTGTTCACTGTATAGCAGGTCGTTATCCCAATAGACCCAATGGGTTCCGGTGGAGTCCCCTGCGCTCTGGCCGCTGGCTTGCTGGCGGAGTCCCTCGAGGGAGGGGCAGGTCTTCTGCTCCTGGCGGAACTGTTCCTGGGTGGGCCCCCCTTCTTGACGCCACTGAGCCAGGCCGGGAAGGTCCTGGGGCTGGGCGACCCCTTCGGGCGTTGGCTCTGGGGGGTCGGTATAGTCGTTGTCCTCTACTGGAGCGACCGGGGGAGGAGGTGCTGGCCATTCTGGTTCTTCTGGTCGGGGGACGGCACGGGCGGCCATGGACCGGGTGGTTACGCATGCCCAGTCCGGGAGGCCCAGCATCCCCAGGTGCTCTCTTCTTTCGACGGCGGCCCACGGGGAACTCTCAAGGTCATTCCCCAGGAGACAGTCCACGGGGGCATCATCCCGGACCGTCACCTTCAACATGCCGGAGACCCCTCCCCATTCGAAGGGGACGCAGGCCATCCGACATAGACTTTCGGAATTGTCGGCTGAGCGGACGGGGCAGAGAATGTTCGGCAGGATCTGCTCTGGTTTCACCAGGTGACAGCGGACGGCCGTCACACTGGCCCCTGTGTCACGTAGGGCTTCGGCCCGGTGCCCATTAATGTTCACCCACTGGCCATATTTCCGGGTGTTGGCGGGTAGGGGAGCCCGCGGGACCATGTCTTTTCCCCCTAGGCACGCTAGAACCATGGCGGCCGGTTCCCACTCTTGTTGTGCCTGCTCATATTCTTCCTGTTCCTCGGAGGTTTGTTCTCCCCCCAGGGCGGCGGCAGCTACCTGGCGGGGCTTTGGCGTTTGGTTCTGCGGGCAGCTCGGGTCATTGGCGTAGTGGCCGACTCGCTGGCATCGGTGACACGTGACGTTGGCTCGGAACCCCGGGCGCATCGGGGGGTTGCCCCGGCCGGCCGGGGGCGGGGTGCTGGCCGCGGGAGTGGCCAAGACGGTGTCTCTCCCTCGCCCCTGGCCTCCTCCTCCTCCTCCTCGGGGACGGTGCTGACCTTGGTTGTTTCGGTTTTGCTCGTGTGGCCCTCTCCGGCCCACTCGGGTGCTTTCCCACCGGTCAGCTTCGGCGGCGAGTTGCCGTGGGTCAGTCAATTTACTGTCGAGGAGGTGCTGCCTGAGCTCGACGAAGCAGTTGTTAGACAGGTGCTCCCACACCATGAGATTAAAGAGTTGCTCGTAGGTCGTTACGTGGCTTCCCTTGATCCAACCCTCGAAGGCTCGGCTGAAATAGTTGACATATTCCACCAAAGTTGTACCCGGGATCCGGGTGCAGTCTCGGAACCTCTGGCGGTACATTTCGGGTGTGAGCCCATATCGGGTGAGGAGGGCAGCCTTCATGTGGTCATAGGATGACATCTGATGGTCTGGGAGCTGCAGTAGGGCATCGCGGCCTTCGTTGACGAACCTCCCCCATAGGCCGGCTCCCCAGTCACTCCGATCGATCCGGTGGGAGGTCATGGCGATCTCGTAGGCTTTGAACCACTGTTGTATGTCGTCCTCTCGGACATACTCTCGGACAACATCCTTGGGGATGTGGACTTTCTTCTCGGTTGCTCCCGGGGTGTGCGGTCGCTCAGGCACCTCCGGTTCTTTATTCTGTTTCCGAAGTTCTATTTCCGCCAGTTTGCGCTCGTGTTCGAATGTTAGTCTTTTTTCTTCGAGCTCTCTCTGCCTCTGTTTTTCTTCCCGTTCTTCTCGGAGCCGCAGATGTTCTAGGTTTAGTTTTTGCTCGGCTAATTTTAGTTCACCGTCCATCTTGAGTCGTGCCATTTCCAACTCATGTAATCTGTTTCTTTCTCTTTCTTGGATCTCTTCCTGCGAGAGGCCCGTTCCTCGCTCCTCGGGAGCTGTGGCGTTCCCCTCCGATGCTGCACCGTTTTGGTCTGGGGATCCGGCGACCCCGGTTTCCGCCCACGACTCAATGGCGTGCTTCAAATCGTCTTTGGTACTCAGGCCGGTGGTAGCAATGCCTAGTTCCATGCAGAATTGTTTAAGTTCGCGATGGCTATACTCTTCCAATTTATCCATCTGGAATTTCTCGGTGGATCCGCTCTCTTTGGTTGACATCGTGGTTTTGTCGTGGGGTGAGCTACTCTCTGTACGATTACGCGTTGATTCGGATCGCGCCGCTGGCCACCAATGTTAGACGGACCGGGAGGGTCGGCCGAGGACAAGGGGAGAGGTCTCCGGGGAGAGCCGTCTCCAGCGATCGTACAGATGAATAACTTCCCCCCCACAGATATACACCACACAAGGATAAGATTTAGCGTTCTTTATAGGTGATTTCTTAAGGTACGATGAAATGGTACAAGGAGGTCTGGACTCAGGGGTCCCCTCGATTCGAGTCTCTTGGTTTGGGGAAAGGGGGTAGCGGGACAGTCTGGTTACCAATCTGGTAGCTGAGATGGTATGGTGGATAGCTCACAATCCTCGAGCTCGGTGTTCTAGCTTGGACGGGCCGCGGCAGCGCCAGCAGGTCCCGGTGAAGATGGTCGTTACACGGTCCGCGGCGGCGCCAGCAGGTCCCGGTGAAGATGGTCGTTACACGGTCCGCGGCAGCGGCAGCAGGTCCCGATGAAGTTGGTCGTTACAACGGTCCGCGGCAGCGCCAGCAGGTCCCGACGAGGATGGATGATGCAGAAGGCCGCGGCAGCGCCAGCAGGCAGGACGATAGTTCACAAGGCAGGGCTACGGCAGCGCCAGTAGTCCATCAAGGCTGAGTTCTCTCGGTGTCTCTCGACTCCAGGATACAACTGCCTTCCTGCTCTGGAGCTGCCCTAGTTATAGGTCTGGTGCCCTTTGATGTCCGGACCCTCGCACTTGGAGGTCGGGGGGTCCGGGATGAGGGAGTCCAGACACCCAGCAGGGGGTGGAGCCAGCTCCTGGGGGAGCTGGAGGGTGATCGGCACCTGGCGGGGGAGAGCCCTCGACGCTTCTTTCTCCCATTGACCTGCCAAGTGGTCCGTTCACCTCCTGGGTGGATGGTGGTGCCGGGATGTCGGGGCCTGCCAGGCCCAGGGTTAGGGTCGAGCCGAGGCCATGCGGCCTTGTGGCGCAGCGCCCAAGATGGCGGCTGATCCGGCCGGGGGAGCCGGTAGTGGCTCGGCCCCATGATACATGGCTGTCCGGGGGCAGGAGTTCCGTTGGGAGACGGGGTGCGGGTTGCCCTTGTGGGTAACACCTGGGAGTCCGGGGCTTGGGCCCTGTCATGCGGGGAGGGAGCAAGCCCTTCATGTGGCCTGTCCAACAGGGACGTACCTGTATAGTTGTGTTGCCGGTTCGCGTCGTCAGGCACTTCCTTTGTGGCGGACGCTGGCTTTGCTGGACACGCCCCCACCCCCTCGTGGTGACCAGGGCATGGGGGTCAGGTATGTCCAGGGCATGTGTGCTGTGTGACATTCGTGGTGGTTTTGTGGCCTGCCCCTGGTCCTGCCCCCCCCTTCCCCCCCTTTCCCCCCTCCCTTAGTTGTTCTGACCTTCTGCGGCGTCTGCGTCGGAACCTGTAGAGGAGGTCGACTGTTATGAGGGCCGGGATGACACGTAGGTTAGGGTCCATGTCTGTCCGTCGCATACAGGTACTCCTTGTTCGCGTCGTCCTGATTTCCCGGCAGTTTTTGGCAGCCGGAAAATATTCACCGTACGGGATGACGTCGGTGCGAATCGTAATTACTGGTTCGTGAATGGCAGGCTGCGTGCGTCCCGACGTCACGTCGGCGCTTTCCCGGATCGCATTTGTATGTTTATTTTCGTCGGTCGGGGTTTTGTACGATTCGTACGGAAATGGTGTTTCCGTGCGAATCGTAATTCCATGTTTGTACATTTTGACGACCGGGTACGCGTCGGACGGAGAATTTGCTCCGTCCGACGGTTCTTACCCGGTTTTTACAGGATCGTGATCGGCACCTATGTCTTCAGTCTAACGAAAGTATCCGAAATTGTGTCTTGTGTTTAATTCTCTCCTTGATTATTCCCATGTCAAAATAACATCTTAATTCAAAAAATTGTTACACACATAGCTAACCAGTGTTCTCTGTCAATGTAGTCATGGTACGAAGAATATCGCACAATAGAATTATACACACTAGTATGTTAACATTGACATCTGATCGATAAAGTTACGTACAAGTGAGTGTGTGGTGAAAAGAATCAAATGCTCCAACCACGTCTACTGTGACATTAGGCATTATTTTATAAAAACAAGGGCATTATTTTAAAGCAAAAAATGGAAAGTGGTGGCTATGTCACTGTGCAGCAATTAGAACGTCGCCACCTATTTCGACCATACGGGCCAATAAACTATTCAAACTACACAAGCTCTAGAAACTGTTTAGCAGCATACAGTAGTAGTATATTATCTACTGGCGGTCGCCAGTAGATAGTTATAGTTAGGACCGTGTTTCCATAGGAAATCCGCAACATTCTATTTGGAATAACTTTTGCGCCGATTGATGAATCCTCGCGAAATTTTCAAAATAGGTGGGGCGCTCCGCTCCGCTCCTACCCTGAAAGTCTCGGGGGGATTCGTCAAGGGGGGCTGAGAAAAAAGGGGGGTCCCAAAACACGTTTTTCCCGTGCAATTTTCCATAGGGACCTTTAGTCCAAGGTACAGCCCAAACGGCTGAACACAATTACTTGAAATTTGGCAGAGAGGTAGTCCTCAGGTCAGGGATGTGCCTTTTGCAGGTCTGGTGTAAATCTGTTCATTAGTTCCTGAGAAAATTGCAGTTAAAAGTACATACATATCTATAGGCGCGCACCGTGCGCGCACGGTGCGCGCACGGTGACGTGCGCGAGCGCAATTCTTATTGGTTGTTAGATGTCAGTAAACATTTGAATCGGTCGAAATCAGGAAGTGTCAGCCGCCATTTTGTCTCTCGCAGTCTGAGGCAGTGAAAAACAAAGGTGGAGAACGTGAAAAGGGGGCAGGATGGACAGTTCCTGACCCCCTAGCCTTTGTCAGGGGGTCACTGAAGGACCCCCAAGGGTAAGATAAACAATATTTTTTTTTCGAAAAATCGCGGAGTGCGCGCACCGTGCGCGCACGGCAAGCACAACGCATCGTGGGTGCTTGGTGCGCGAAGCGCACCTAGCGCCCACAGAGCCCCAAGGATGCGCGAAGCGCACCGTGCGCGCACAGTGCGCGCACGGTAAAAAACCTGAAAAAAAAAATATGAATAAATACATAACTTAGCATTTAAACAACCGTACAAATTCACTTAAAAAACCATAGGTTTCACACACGTTATAGTTAGGAATTAGCATTTAAAAAACCTTGCAAATTCACTTAAAAAACCATAGGTTTCACACGTTATAGTTAGCTGGACATTTCCCTCGTAAAAAACCATTGAAATTCCCCCGTTATAGTTAGTGCAGGCAACTATAACTCACACGACCGCAATCTTCTGCTGATGACGTCAGATATTGCATCACTGATTACATATGTGTCTTTCTGAAAAATAAATATTTGTAATATATGTATAGCTAAAGATTAATGGAAGAAGACATGGGTAAATAGGTGTCTAAATACAGTGATGTAATATCTGACGTCATCAGCAGAGGATTGCGGTCGCGTGAGTTATAGTTGCCTGCACTAACTATAACGGGGGAATTTCAATGGTTTTTTACGAGGGAAATATCCAGCTAACTATAACATGTGTGAAACCTATGGTTTTTTAAGTGAATATATATATATATATGTCCAAACAAATGCCCGAGAGCTTAAGGAGGCACACAATAGCGAATTTAAACCATCCGGTTTATTTGAACAGAAGGAAACTTGCATCTTCATTCTGGTGTAATACATCCTTTAACCTGACGCTTTTTGAGGCTCCAGCCTCTTACTCATAGGCAGCTACGAATGTCTCACTGAGAGCTCTGATTAAATAATTAACTGCATGCCTGAACCCCAGTGGGCCTCACTGAGTGCGTTTGCCAAATACTGCATGCTGAGACTTGTGGTCCCATTCAGAGTGAATCTCACTCTCCAGTGGGTTCTGTTTGCACATTCATGTATTTAAAGCACATTATGCCTTTCAGCACAATGCGACACGCGTCAGGCCAGATGAAACAACCACAAATAAAAAGCTGGCTGATCTTAACTAATCGTCTGTGGAGTGCGTTTTCAAAATGAGGGCGTTTTGGTTGAACATAAAATTAGCGGCAGCCCAGCCGTGAGAACTGCACCACCCCAAGATGCTGAATGGGGGCCACGAGATCCTGACAATCTGAAACTTAACTGTGAAACAGCAGTGTAGCGTAATTACTGCTTTTGACTAGTTGGAGACCCACTAAGGGTAATGTACCACTGCTTATTGCACAATGTTGCGCAGACTCTACTATAGAACTACTTACCGAAATGCACTATTTTTCGCAGCACGCAACACAAGTTTACTCACCTGGAACCTACTTAAGAAGAACTTTATGTAGGGAAATATGCCTTTCAGCACACTGCGAACATCGTGGCAGACGGTGAACAATGAGCCATGCTCCGAAACGCGTCAGGCGAGATGACACATCCACAAATAATACATATATATGTGTGCACCAATAACATAAAATCAAATAAAAAAAATTCTATTATAAATTAAAACATTAAGGTGCCGATTCCGATCCTGCTAAACCCGGGTACAAATGGTCGTACGGAGCGTTTTCTCTGTACAACTCGTACCCGGGAATTCCACCATACAAACCAGCAAGTACAATTCGTACAGAAATACCATTTCCGTACGAATCGTAAAAAACACCCTGCGGCTAAAAAGTACATACAATTCCGATCCTGGACAGCGCGTACGTGATGTCCGCATGGAGTCATGCAGCGTTTTACGGACCAGCAAGTACGATTCGTACCTACAGCACTCCGCACGGCTATATTTTTACGGGCGCCAAAAAGTGCCGGAAAAGCTAAGTATGCTGCGATGGAAAAGGGGGCCCGCTACGTGACGTACACGCCATCACCCACATCGTACATGTCATCATGTACGGTGCGTACCCCAACATTGCTTATGTATGGACCATACCCCCACCCCCGTATATACGGACTGTACCCCCCACCCCCGTATGTACGGACCGTACCCCCCACCCCCGTATGTCCGCACCATACCCCAGGTGTACCCCCCACCCGCGTATGTCTGCACTGTACCCCAGGCGTACCCCCCACCCGCGTATGTCCGCACCATACCCCAGGCGTACCCGCCACCCGCGTATGTCCGTGCCGTACCCCAGGCTTACCCGAATCCTCGCGTATGTATGGTCCGAACATACGCAAGGATTGGGTACGCCTGGGGTACGGTGCGGACATTCGCGGGTGGGGGGTACGCCTGGGGTACGGTGTGGACATACGCGGGTGGGTGTACGCCTGGGGTATGGTGCGGACATACGCGGGTGGGGGGTACGCCTGGGGTACGGTGCGGATATATGCAGGTGGAGGGTACGCCTAGGGTACGGTGCAGACATACGCGGGTGGGGGGTAAGCCTGGGGTACGTTTCGGACATACGGGGTTGGGGGTACGGTGCAGACGTACACGGGAGGGGTGGGAGGCTCGGGGGGCCGTACGACTTATACCCCGGGCACAAGTGTACTCGGGGTAGGGGTCGTACAAAGTTCGCTCCGTACGGGGCCTTTTCGATGTGCTTGTGTTTTCGGACGGGCGGTACGGATCGTACTTTCGCGCTCGGACTTCAGTTTTACGAGTTGTAAGTAAACCTGTCCAGGGACGTCTCGTAGACTTTTCCCGAGGCGATTCGTATGTATTTTCCGAGTACGAATCGTACTTTGCCGTTTGTACGGGACTTGTACGATTCGTACGTAAAAAAATACGGATACGAGTCGTACGGGAAAAAAAAATCCAGGATTGGAATCGACCCCTAAACTGTTTAAAAATCTTCAAACTTAAATGTCCCACTCCAGTAAGTGCAACAGTAGGGAAAGTGTTGGATAGCTGATTGGTAAAAATGACTATTCCCACTCCAGTGAGTGCAACAGTAGGGAAAGTGTTGGATAGGGGAGGGTTAAAAATTACTATTACCACTCCAGTGAGTGCAACAGTAGGGAAAGTGTTGGATAGCTGAGGGGTAGAAATTACTATTCCCATCCAGTGAGTGCAACAGTAGGGAAAGTGTTGGATAGCAAAGGGGTAAAAATCACTATTGCAACTGCAGTGATTGCACCAGTAGGAAAAATGTTGGATAGCAGAGGGGTAAAAATTACTATTCCCACTCCATTGAGTGTTACAGTAGGGAAAGTGTTGGATAGAAGAGGGGTAAAAATTACTATTCCTACTCCAGTGAGTGCAACAGTAGGGAAAGTGTTGGATTTCAGAGGAGTAACAATTAAAATTCTCACTCCACTCAGTTTAAAATTAAAAACAAACTACATTTTAACAACAATAAAAATATTTAAAAAACAAAATAAATTAGAAAGTATATAAATATGTTAAAAAGTCAAACACCAATATATTTAATATTAAAAAAATAAAAATGTATTATAATGTGAAATACATATAACAAATACCTACAAATATTATATTAAATAAAATAAAAACAATTTCCAAACAGATAAATATGAATTATTGCATACATTTACTTTTTTTATTTCCTACTCTATAACACCACACAATTTACAACACACATTTAAATAAAAAAATACTTCTTCAACTAACCTAAGTAATTACCAATTAAATAAATATTGTTAATTTAAAAAAACTCATAACTTTTTTTTAACTTCCCACACTTTACCCCTATAATCCCCACAACCCACAGTTAAAATTAAACTATAAAATGTAATTACACAATTACAACTTATTTTCAATTAAAAACTAATAGTTTTTAACAGATAATTATAAAGTAAGTAAAATTAATTTACTCCCCACACTGTACCCCTATTACAATAAAACCCCCAAACAAAAAACACCCTAAATAAATATAAATAAAATAATTAATATTAATGATCAACTAATTTTTAATTAATTAAACAAAAATTGCAACTCAACCTTTACCCCTATAAATGCAACAACCCACACCTAAAATTAATTACACAAATTTAGTAATCAATTTTTTATCAATTATTTAAGAACAAATTAACAATTAATTAAAAATAAATTACTTCCCACCCTTTACCCCATAAACACCATAATCCACACCTAAAATAAATTACACAATTACCATAATTAATCATCAATTATTTAATTAATATTGATTAACAACCAATTAATAATTAATTAAACCTAACTTACTTCCCAGCCTTTACCCCCATAAACCCCACCACTCACACCTAAAATTAATAACACAATTCCCATAATTAATTTTCAATCAATTAATTAATATCAATTAACAACAAATTATTAATTAATCAAAAATAAATTACTTCACACCCTTTACCCCTATAAACCCCACAACCTGCACCTAAAAAATAATTACACAATTATCATAATTAATTAATATTAATTAACAACCTGTTAATAATAATTACAAATAAATTACTTCCCACATTTAACACTATAAAATATAAATTGAATAAATAAAAAATAATCATTCAATTATTATAATTAAATTACTTCCCACCCTATTCCCCTATAAACACACAACCCGCTACGGAACTAAAAAATTCAAAATGTCATTAAAATAAAATTCAAAACTAGTAAAAATTTAACAAAAATATTAAAAAACATAAACAATGCTGATACAAAAAAATACATCACATACATTTAAAATATAAACTAAAATACATAACACTAACGAAAAAATCAATATTTTAAACATCTATATTGTTGCAAACAATATTAATGACTTCTATATTTTAAAAGACGATATTTCTTACCTTAAATTAGATATTCTTGACCACGATATTCTTGCTGTCAATATTTGTGTAAGACGACATTTCCAACTCGATATTCTGTCTCAGCATCGTTGTCAACTAGATGTAGACCTCAAAATGTATGAATCTTGATTTCTGAGCTGTTAATCAACTTGAGGGCATATCTCAAACTAAGAATAAATCAACACAGCAAGCCAATGTGATGCAGTGCATTGCATGAAAGGGAGAGGGCAGGATTGCCCCATATCTACATAGATATGTGGTATTCCTGGCCTCCCTCTCTAAAGCAGTGCAGTGCAGCACAACAAGCTGTCTTGATGTGTTCTGCTGCATGAAAGTGTGTTAAATGTGGCACTCAGTGTATGATGGATCACAATTCTCCCAATAAGTAAGTTCTTGAGGCAATCTTCAAACTGATGTGTGTTGCAAATATGGACTAGCATGCAGAGTAGCAGCACTGTGCTGGAACAAAGGTTGCAGCAGATACCATCACAGATCATTGGAGACCTCTGTCTTGGCCAAAGGCCTAGCCTCAGGTGTAGATATCAAAATGTCATTTGTTAAATTTGCCTTCATGCATGAGTAGGGATCCACAAAACAGCACACATGTAACAACTTTCCAGGGCTGATTGATGTGAAGTCTACATTTTCCCACACTTGATATTCATTTACCATGCTTTGAAAAGCAAAGCAAGGAGGCTCCAAGGCCCATAACAAAATTTACTAATCTGCTGAAGTAGCAATATGTAGCATTTATGTAAAAAGTAAGACAAGGGAGATGTTTGACAAGCATCACATCACTTCAGGAATACAAAGAGCTGTAATGTGTGAAGCACGTAAGTCAGAAAGTTAGCATAAATGGTTGTTGGCATACATGAAATATGGTGAATTGGTGGTGTTGGGTCAGAAATGTCCCCTGACCTTAGTGCCCAACTGTATTCCAATATGGGAACATGGAATATGTGTGTGTGCCATGACACAGGCATGTGTCATGGATTGTGGTTTTGTTAGACCAGGATGGTACCCAAAGAGCAACCTTCATTGTTGTGGAATGCTACTGCCTTTGCCAGCAGTAAAACAGTGTAAACGTGGTGTTGGCAGCATTCCGTGTAGTGATCAGTAGTAGTGAACATGACCATTCTACCTTGGGTCACTGGAGTGAAGCCTACAGGCTCACTCACTTCTTGAAAGGTTCTGCTGTTGTGTGTTCAACTCACCACTGTCCAACATCAGGTTGAGCTGGAAGTGTATGCTTGATGAAACCATGTGCCGAATGCATGTGCCCGTGCAAGACATAAACTACACATGTGCTGAAATGTGGAATAGTGTTCATATGGTTAAATGTGTCTGTGCTGGTACTGTGTGCTCAGTGACGCACAAAGTGCTGTGTGAGATTGGTGGATATTTGGCTGTTTCTGTTTGAGTCTGTGTCTGTTCTGTCCCTGTGTGTATTATTTTGTGTGGTTTTTGTGCCTAATTGTTGTTTTTTTGTATTTGTAATGGTATTTCTATTGTTGGATGTTTGTCCCATTTGAAGTTATAGTAAATTAGGTACTGTTAGGAGTGTAAGGAGTGTTGTTTTATTCAGTTGTTAAGGAGAGGTAGGGCTTGTGCCATTGTGGCCAAGTCAGAGAAGGGAAGAGCGAAGACTTTTATAGAGGGAGAAGTTGGAAGTCTGACCTGGGTGGTCGTACACTTCCTTCTGTTGTATGGTGGATGGTAGGTTCATTGTCGACATTGCTAAATTAGCATGAGCTTCGCTGCCATGAGGCTGCTTTTGCGCACGTTACTACATGTCTTTATATTTCAAGACTTTGCTTGTGCCTTTCACATAAGAACTGTCTGCTTTTCGCATTCTCTGGGGTTTAGTCTGCACACAATGTACAAGGTCGATAAACAATAACCCTTGTTATTCTGTTCTGGTCAGTCCCTCGCACTTAGACATAACACTACGCACAGCTGCCTTAAAGAAAGACGTGTGCTTTAATATTGCAGAACTGCATGTTGTACACACACTTGGAGAGAGATCTTTCCTGAGAGAAGAGCTGTGCTGTTCCTGAGATGTAAACCTTTCATCTAGGCCTTGAAGTATGGGTTCTCCTTACAAAGCCCAGAGGTCTTCTTTTTTTAAATAAACAATAGCTTACCACGGGGAGGGTGGTTAGGTCCTATCGTCCTTTTCCACTGTCTTTATAAAATGACATCCCCTTTTGTATTCTATGGAATTGTAACAATGCTAACAGTATTGAGTTTATGCATTTTGTTGCTGGTAACGACACGTGTACTGCACCATAGAGCATGTTAGTTAAAATAAACATTTTAAACTATACCGTGACTCTGATTACTCTTATTTTGGATTAGTATGAGTGAGTGAGCAAAAGAGTTGTCTTGCTACCGCGATTCCTGAGAGAGTCAGGAGTGTTGTGTTCTGGGTTGTCTAATCATTGGTAGCTTCATTATTATGTCTGAGAACAAATGAGACACTATAGCTAGTCAGTTTTTGGGATATTGGGCACTTAGGTGATAGGTTGGTACACCACTATACACTGAGGTCCTGGTTTCCTGCGCATAGTTCTGTATATGTGCAGAATCCCTGCAACACTTCCACAGATGTTGACTCAAGGAGGAAGGGTCAGCAAAGGCTGCAGAGCAAAAGATCGCAAGGATCAATGGGAGTGGGTAAGGTGTCCCATGAGGAGCACTCCATCTCCCAACTGAAGCATCATTGGGTGGATGTAATTACCAAAGAAGCTGATGTTCTGAACCTGCTGGGTTTGGGGATTGGAGACCGCAGAGGTATGTATTAATGTACCATCTTCATATAGTAATGTATATACCAATATCAAGATTTATTTGCAAAGTGGTGATGCCTTGTGGCACACATGACAAAGCAGAGTGACGCCAGGTGGTAGATGTATCAAACTGTCACACAAAGCATCACACTTGACATAAATACTGTGTTGGATTACAGGGAGCTATGACTCTTGACACTAAGGGGTCGATTCCGATCCTGTATTTTTTTTTCCGTACGACTCGTATCCGTATTTTTTGCCGTACGAATCGTACAAGTCACGTCTGACCCGTGAAGTACGATTCGTACGGGAAAAATACATAAGGATCGGGCCGATCTGTACGAATGGGATCGGGAAAAGTTGTACGAGACGGACCCGGACACTTTTCCGTACGAATCGTAAAAATACAGTCCGAGCGTACAAGTACGATCCGGACCAGCTTTCCGATTTACGATTCCTACGGAAAACGTCCCGTACACGGGGAATGACTTTACCCGCTACGAAGCGAAGTTTGTACGACTCGTATCCTGGGAAAAGTTCCCGGGGTGCGAGTCGTACAGGCCCCCATGCATATGTACGCACCGTACCCCCAGCGCGTATGTATGATGCGTACCCCCAGCATGTATGTATGGTGCGTACCCCCAGCGTGTATGTACGCACCATACCCCCAGTGTGTATGCGCTGGGGGTATGGTGCGTACATACGTGCTGGGGGTACGGTGCATACATACGCGCTGGGGGTACGCACTGTACATATGCGCTGGGGGTACGGTGCGTACATACACGCTGGGGGTACGCACCATACATACGAGCTGGGGGTATGCAGCGTACATACGCGCTGGGGGTACGGTGCGTACATACGCACTGGGGGTACGGTGCGTACATACGCACTGGGGGTACGCACCGTACATATGCACTGGGGGTACGGTGCGTACATACGCGCTGGGGGTATGCACCATACGTACGTGCTGGGGGTACACACCATACATACACAATGCACGGGGTGTATGCCTGTACGACTCGTACCCTGGGGACTCAGCTTTTACGGCTGTTATTGGCTCCCGTAAAAAAAGAGCCGCATGGAGTGATGTAGGGACAAATCGTACTTGCTGGCCCGTAAAACGCTGCTTAAATACGTACGGACGTCGCGTACAGGCTGTTCCGGATCAGAATCGTAGTTTTTTTTGACCCGTGCAGTCTTTTGTACGATTCGTACGGAAATAGGCTTTCTGTATGAATTGTACTTCCTAGGTTGTACGGACAGTTTACCGGGTATGAGTCGAACGGAGAAAACGTTCCGTACAACGATTCGTATTGCCTTTTTCCAGGATTGGAATCGGCCCCTAAGTAATGCAAAGCAACCCTTTGTTCAAATGAGGGTTACAATACAACAATGGCCACTACTGAAAAAGTTTGGCTTGATAAATGTAATTGGAATAATCATTTATTGCTGTTCTCCCTCATTCATATGACGCAATCACTGTACATTATGTTGCTATATCAGTCCCTATGGCTACATTCACAATACAGATAATTAGCCGCAGTGCACAAGGTATGAGGCATATCTGTGTGGCAAGGCTACTATGTATGTACCAAGTGATACTTTTATCAAGTATCCTTGCTGCACTGCATGAAAGTGAATGGCAGGAATGTGTTTTGTTTTTAAAAAAAAATGTTTATTGACATTTGTCATAACTACACACAAACACATTGGTCATTACATTCCATCTCGTTTTCCTTTGTGATACAAATTACTACACAGGTTATGTACCTTCTGTTGCTATCACTACATCTGACATATACAACAGAAAACATTGCTTTTTTTTTTATAAATCGTGATATTAAACCGTTCTGTGTACTGAACATTATCAGAGGTCTAAGCGCTAAAATATATATTCCTGGGTTCGTGCGTCCATGTATATCTGGTGAGTCCCTCATGTGTAGGAGCCCTGTGAGAAGTTGGCCTGGCATATGCTGGTCACTAGTTATAGTGGCCACCTTGCACCAGTCCAATTCGACTCTTAAGGTGATAGGTTAAAGACAACCTTTAAAGAAAGCTATCCTAGTGGTAGCTGTGGAGAGCAGCCTTCAGGCTAAGTCTTGAAGGAGTGTTAGGCTTATTGTTTTACCATAGATAACCTCTTGAATAACCAAATGAAAGAGTAGTCCACACAGGTATATATATAAAATATATGTATTTATTCTAGGAATAACCCCACTAGTCTCTTTATGAGGCTAGAGGTGAAGATACAATTCAAACAAGCATTGATAGTTACAATAAATAGCACTGGAATCACAAGGCCCCAGGGGGGGACCAAACCATATAGCAAAAAAGTGGCATAAGAACCACGACAACTCTACAGACAATGCCTAGGGCATTTAGGGTCGCTGGCCCCTTGTGAAACCACCCAAGGTAGTGAGGAAGGGGACCCATGGGAGACGCATGCAGTGACTGAAGTTACTGTCGGGATCGCTATTATAGCCTATGGAGAATGTCGCGGTTTGATTTTACAAGTTTAAAAACACTTCTAGCAGGAGTTCAAGTTCAACACTTTAGAGTTAAGCTTTTGAAGGGCCCACACCCACGAGAGTACCGAGGTACCACTGTTACCTGCCCCAGGGAAGCCGGGTGCATAGGTCGTTTTCGATGTCGGGTCGCGGGCTGATTTTCAATGGCGAAACATGAAGAACTGCTGCTAGCCACAAGCATTGTCGTGAAGAATGAAAATGTAGATCTTGTAGAGAGGAACCTGAAAGCTGAGGGGACAGAGTCAGGGTCACGGCACAGTGACCTGTGGGCCCAAGAGAAGGAGCCCTTCAATGTTGGGTGCTTCCAGGTCGAAGAGGTGTAGATGGATCGTCAGCCACGGGGTCCAGGAGGCTTCAAGGAAGGCCAGCTTCTGGAGGGCAACTGTCCCACAAAGGATGAGGGACGCTGCGGTGTTAGTGTTCGGATTGGATCCACTAAGCTTTGGCAACCGCAACCCACACAAGAAACACAAAGCAGCTACTGGTGCAGACCCACGAGGTCTGTGCGAGGTCTCCAGTGAGGAGACTGAAGAGCAGGCCTAGAGCAACCAGGGGAACTCTTCGAGTTGAAGATTTTCCTCTGCTAGGGCCCACAAATCAAGAGACAAAGGACCACGGAAGGCAACAATTTGGCATGCGTAAAGGAGCGCCCACGGGTCGCCGGAACAGGCGAGGGCATCGATCTTTAGCACAGATGCTGCAGAGAGGTTGGCTCAATAATGGGCCAAAGAACAACTTCCCCACTTGTCGGGATCGGGTGCTATGCAAGAGGTGGCTGGTGTCCTGGGGTATTGAGGATCTCGGCACCCATGGGGTCCACGCTGCAGAGCTTTGCTGTGCACACTCACTGGCCTCTGGGATGCTTGGAAACCCACCTCAAGGTAGGAAAGAGTCGTCGATGTCTGGAGGACCAGCGAGGTTCCAACCGAGTCACTTGCAATGTTTCAGGTGCCTGCCAAGCAGGGGGGTAACTCCTTTACCCCAAGGGAGATTTCTTCAGGTAGCAGTGCGGCAGCAAGTTGAAGGTCAAGACTGTGAAGTTCAAGAATAATCTGAGCCTCTGGGGACCAAGTATTCACCTTTATCCAAAGATTAGAGGAGTGTCCAGATCAGAGCCCACCAATGAGAGGTCAGGCGGGAAAGGGTGGCTACACCCTCTCCTCTTTGTGTGTTTCCCACCAGGGCAGGGGACAGGATGCCCCTGAACCGGTTCCAGGCGGTGTATGCAGAATGTAGGCACTGGAGAAGCCTACGTGCAACTCTGAAAGGTATCCTATGGTGCACCCACCCAGTTCCAATCCACATAGTCTGTCTGGGGAGGTGCGAACACCTCCCTGCAACAGGATCCCTATTGTCCAGCTGCTGTGGCTGGAGTTCTGCCCAGCAACAGGCAGCCAGAGTCGTGTGGGTGGCGGGTAGCATCCATTTTGTACTTTGCGTGCACTTTTAAATTGGTGTCCAAATTCTGCCGCTTTTCCCATATCGCCCCTCTAGCAGGGGGGAATCATGCCCTCAGTCTCATGGCTGGATTGGGGGTATGATTCCTACATGTTTTACACCAAAAACGATATGGTTCTGTGTAGCCATTCTCAAGTTATCACGTTATCGTGATATACTTATAATGCGGTTAAGAGTATATGGTATGGCTACACTACAAACAACCCAGTAATGATTTTACGAAAGGTTGCAGAGGGGCCCTACTCAGGTAGGGGTCCCACTTCACACATATCTCAGCACCCTGCCTTGTAGGATTAGCAAGGCCTACTCTAGGGGTGACCTATGAGGATATATGTGTTGTATTAAGTGGGATACAGGATACCTATATCCCTCTAAGGGGTGCAAGCACCACCTTACCCAGACTACAGTAGTGGTCTGGCGGTGTCATTTGGTATGGCTGTCCCGGGGGTGGCACAATAAGTGCTGCAGCCCCTGGTAGGCCTCTGAGGGACCCATGCCCTGGGTACCCAGGGTGCCATCTACAAGGGGCTGGTAGGGTGTCCTCAGTATCCAATTGGTATGTACCTAGGGTACTCATATCAGTTTTAGGGAGGAAGCAGATAGGCTGGAGTCCTGGATAGCAGGATCCCAGCCAGACTAGTGAAAAACCATCCAAATACCAGGCAAAAAGTTGGGGGCAACCATATAGTCAGATTCCACCTTCCTACATAACCCCCCCCCCAAACGAAAGGAGATAAGGCTAACCTTGTCCAGATAAGCCTTTATTCCCTGAGTGGCCATATAAGGAAGAACCTGCACTAGCATGGTTGCTCCCTGTCTCATGGACCAATTTGGAAATCCTACCCCAAGGCGTTTTAGAGTTTCTCCAAAGTCTGGGGAAATTACCTGTATTGGCTTTTGGTACAGAAGCAGGCTGGTGGGGTGTCTGAGTCGGGAAGTGAGGCCCTATTTGGGGTGGTCTCAACCTCCTCAGGTCACTGGTAACCATGGAAGCCTTTCTGTCCACGATTGTGTCACATCTGGCCCTAAGGGTCAACCTCTGGCTGCCTACAGCTGGGGGTTTCGTCCCTCTGGTTGGAATAGTGGAGGGTACTGGAAGGTTTGGGGCAGCTATGCTCCAGGTGTCCCTGTGCCCAACAAAGTCCATCTGGGGGGTACCTGTACCTAGGGGTAAGGGGGATCCCTCAGTTTGTGGAGGAATGGTCACCTGGCTAGAACTACTCTGCTGGGTGTCCCTAGTCTGCTGATAAGGGGGTTCCTCTGGAGAGGGGCCCATTAAGGGCCCACTGACCTCTGCAGCCTTGGGCTGACTGAGGCAGGGTAGAGAGGGGCAGGATACCTGCTCCAGACTGGGTACCACCTTGGAAGGATCCCCTGCCACCAGAGCTGTAGCCAGGACAGGCCTGTCCACTTCTGGGGTAATTACTTCACAAGGGCCAGGATCAGTTCCCTTAGGAAGCTGACCCTTACCTTTAGTCTGGTGGGAGAAGGACTGTTCCTCACCCCCTATGCTCTCTGTCTGGGTGGAGTGATCCATAGTTTCAGGCTTCACTCCCTTTAATACTTCCTGGGGTGGAGGTGAGGCCCCAGGGTCCCATCCACTCTCTCAGAGATGCCTAACATTCTTAAATGGGCATTGTGGTCTACCTCAGCCCAGGCTGAGATTTACAGGTCATTCCCCAGTAGACAATCTACAGGTAAGTTTGGGGACACTGCCACTCTCTTTGGGCCAGTGAACCCTCCCCAGCTGAGATTTACCACTGCCATGGGATGATCTGTCCTAATTCCATCAATATTGGTCACCTGGTAGCTAAACTCAGGTAAAAGCTGTTCTAGGGGCACTAGTCTCTTTGTCACCATGGTGACACTAGCCCCTGTGTCCCTGTAGGCCACAGCCTTCTGTCCATTGATCATGGGCTCTTGTCTGTACCTGCCCAAGATATTGGGACTCATGGTAAAGTTGGCAAACCCCATGCCACCATCACAGACTAGAGTTGCTTGTGTAGGGGACCTTGTTTGGTCAGAGTCCACCTGGGTTCCCCAAGAAAGCCCAACTAAGTTTTTGGGTGCACTCCCACCACCTGGGGGATTACTACTAGTAGTAACAGGAGGTGTTGGAGCTGCAATGGGAGGAACATTTTCTTTATTGCCATTCTTTGGACAACTGGAGTCAGTTTTCCAGTGGCCAGGTTGTTTGCACACATGGCAATATGGTTTCTTATTGGAAGAGGAAGGATTTTGGGACCCACCCCCAGAACTGGATTTTTGGGGCCCTTCAGAGGACTTTTCTGTTTTATCATCCCCACCTTTCTCTTTGGGCTTTGTGGAATCTTTCTTCTGGTCACCACCTTGGTTCTTGGGCCTAATCCTGGTTCTGACCCATTTGTCTGCCTTCTTACCAAATTCTTGGGGAGAGGTCAGATCAGAGTACACCAGGTACTGGTGTAAGAGTTGGTTTTGACAATTATTAAGAATCTGCTCCCTCATGATGAGATTGTACAATCCTTGATAATCCTTTACTTTACTGCCATTTAACCAACCTTCCAGAGCCTTGGTAGCACAATCCACACAGTCTACCCAATCTTGATTCTGTGCTTTTTGGGTATCTCTGAACTTTAACCTGTATTGATCAGTGGTTAAGCCAAACCCATCTATCAAAGCATCTCTCAAGATATAATAATCATCTGCATCCTCTTCTCTGACAGAGAGGAGCTTGTTTCTTCGTTTGTCTGCAAAGGAGAGCCATATGATTGCTGCCCACTCTTCTACTGGGACCCTCTGAACTTTACAGGCCCTCTCAAGTGCAGTGATCCATTTATGGATATCATCCCCTGACTGATAGGGGGCACAATCTTATGCAGGTTCCTATTGTCAGGAGCTTTCTCTCTAACTCTAGGGGTATTACTGCCACCAGGGGTCTCTAGACCCCATTTTCTTGAAGCTTTCTGAAGCTCCAGGGATTCCCTGTCTAATGCTAACTGTTCTCTCCTGAGATGTAGTTTAGCCTGCTCAAACTGGATCAGTCTGCATTTCCTCTCCTTGGAGGATTCTCTTCTCTGAGAAAAGGCAGAGGTCCCTTTGGATCTCCCAGAATGGTTGGACCCCACTGAAGGGGATCTGTTCCTTTTGTTTGGATCCACCACTCTCCCATTAGGGATGGAGAGAGTGCCTCTTGGGCCATCACCTCCACGTTGTGAATGGTCTGAATCATCCAGGTCAAGTTCAACTTCCTCTTCCTGGTCCTCATTTGAGTCCACCACTGGGGTGTCCTCTTCAGCAGGATGCCCACCCAACCCGTCTACCCCTTCAGACACTAGAGTCTGCTTGAAGTCTGCTATGAGCAGGATTTCCCTGAGACGTTGAGTGTTGGCTCCCTTGTTTGTCTTTGGTTGCCTAGCAGTGCACATCTCCCTAAGCTCTGCAAAAGAGAGGTGGTCAAACTTGTCGACTGGGACCCTTGAGGGTCCTTCCAGGGCCTTAGGGGCTCCTGAACCTGAAGACATTTCTAGTGTAGTGCTACTGGTGTATCTACCTACACTAGGTGTGGTCTACTGAACCCTTTCTTGAGTTGTAGTCAAGGTGTGCTAAGCCCTCTACACACAACTCCTAAGTTCAGTAGAACTTATTGTATTCTAAGCTTGAATTTACATGTACCCTAGTACCAAGTGGCGTTCACTTTAGAAATTCAATTTGTTATCTGGTAAAACAATGGCACGCTTGAATCCAATCGCTGCACACCAATGGCATAAGAACCACGACAATTCTACAGACAATGCCTAGGGCATTTAGGGTCGCTGGCCCCTTGTGAAACCACCCAAGGTAGTGAGGGAGGGGACACACGGGAGACGCGTGCAGTGACTGAAGTTACTGTCGGGATCTCTATTATAGCCTATGGAGAATGTCGCGGTTTGATTTTACAAGTTTAAAAACACTTCTAGCAGGAGTTCAAGTTCAACACATTAGAGTTAAGCTTTTGAAGGGCCCACACCCACGAGAGTACCGAGATACCACTGTTACCTGCCCCAGGGAAGCCGGGTGCATAGGTTGTTTTCGATGTCGGGTCGCGGGCTGATTTTTAATGACGAAACGTGAAGAACTGCTGCTAGCCACAAGCGTCGTCGCTGTCGTGAAGAATGAAAATGTAGATCTTGTAGAGAGGAGCCTGAAAGCAGAGGTGACAGAGTCTGGGTCACGGCACAGTGACCAGGGGGCTCAAGAGAAGGAGCCCTTCAATGTCGGGTGCTTCCAGGTCAAAGAGGTGTAGCTTGGATCGTCAGCCACGGGGTCCAGGAGGCATCAAGGAAGGCCAGCTTCTGGAGGGCAACTGTCCCACAAAGGATGAGGGTCGCTGCGGTGTTAGTGTCCGGATTGGATCCACTAAGCCTTGGCAACCACAACCTACGCAAGAAACACAAAGCAGCTACTGGTGCAGACCCACAAGGTCTGTGCAAGGTCTCCAGCAAGGAGACTGAAGAGCAGGCCTGGAGCAACCAGGGGAACTCTTGGAATTGAAGATTGTTCTCCGCTAGGGCCCACAAGTTGAGAGACAAGGGACCATGGAAGGCAGCAATTTGGCGTGCGTAAAGGTGCGCCCACGGGTCGCCGGAGCGGGCTAGGGCGTCGATCTTTGGCACAGATGCTGCAGAGAGGTTGGCTCAATAATGAGCCAAAGCACAACTTCCCCACTTGTCGGGGTTGGGTGCTATGCAAGAGGTGGCCGGTGTCCTGGGGTATTAGGGATCTCGGCACCCATGGGGTCCCCGGTGCAGAGCTTTACTGTGCACACTCACTGGCCTCTGGGATGCTTGGAAACCCACCTCAAGGTAGGAAAGAGTCGTCGATGTCTGAAGGAGCAGCAAGGTTCCAACCGAGTCACTTGCAGTGTTTCAGGTGCCTGCCAAGCAGGGGGGTAACTCCTTTACCCCAAGGGAGATTTCTTCAGGTAGCTGTGCGGCAGCAAGTCGAAGGTCAAGACTGTGAAGTTCAAGAATAATCTGAGGCTCTGGGGTCCCAGTATTCAGCTTTATCCAAAGGGGAGTGTCAGATCAGAGCCCACCAATGAGAGGTCAGGCTGGAAAGGGTGGCTACACCCTCTCCCCTTTGTGTGTTTCCCACCAGGGCAGGAGACAGGATGCCCCTGAACCGGTTCCAGGCGGTGTATGCAGAATGTAGGCACTGGAGAAGCCTACGTGCAACTCGGAAAGGTATCCTGTGGTGCACCCACCCAGTTCCCATCCACATAGTCTGTCTGGGGAGGTGGGAACACCTCCCTGCAACAGGATCCCTATTGCCCAGCTGCCGTGGCTGGAGTTATGCCCAGCCACAGGCAGCCAGAGTCGTGTTGGTGGCGGGTAGCATCCATTTTGTACTTCGCGTGCACTTTTAAATTGGTGTCTAAATTCTGCCGCTTTTCCGATATCGCCCCTCTAGCAGGGGGGAATCATGCCCTCAGTCCCATGGCTGGATTGGGGGTATGATTCCTACAGGTTTTACACCAAACACAATATGGTTCTGTGTAGCCATTCTCAAGTTATCACGCTATCGCGATATACTTATAATGCGGTTAAGAGTATATGGTATGGCTACACTACAAACAACCCAGTAATGATTTTACGAAGGTTGCAGAAGGGCTCTACTCAGGTTGGAGTCCCCCCTCACACATATCTCATCACCCTGCCTTGTAGGATTAGCAAGGCCTGCTCTAGGGGTGACCTATGAAGATATATGTATTGTATTAAGTGAGATACAGGATACCCATATCCCTGTAAGGGGTGCAAGCACCACCTTACCCAGACTACAGTAGTGGTCTGGTGGTGTAATTTGGTATGGCTGTCCCAGGGGTGGCACAATAAGTGCTGCAGCCCCTGGTAGGCCTCTGAGGGACCCATGCCCTGGGTACCTAGGGTACCATCTACAAGGGGCTGGTAGTTTGTCCTCAGTATCCAATTGGTATGTACCTAGGGTACTCACATCAGTTTTAGGGAGGACGCAGATAGGCTGGGGTCCTGGATAGCAGGATCCCAGCCAGACTAGTCAAAAACCATCCAAATACCAGGCAAAAACTTGGGGGCAACCATATAGTCAGATTCCACCTTCCTACAAGCCCTAACGGGGAGATCTCGCTAAAAGTGCATCTCTTTTTTTTCTTTTCTTTTCTTTTTTCTTTTTTTAAATAAAAAGAAAAAACAAAAGGGATTATCCATGAACTGGAACAAGTAACAAAGGCATGGTGGACCGATTTCTTACAGGAGTTAAGAGATATCTGATCATATTGCGGGCAGCACTAGGGAGGTGGGGGTAGGGGGGTAGTTTATCTTTCAACCTACAACCTCATGTTGTCCGAATAGCATGAGCAATAACAGGACTTCCAAGGACTCCTTTTGCTTGTGCTCTTCCTCTTGTTTTGGTCTACTAAATCCATCCTCAGATGTCTACCATGTTCACAGCTTATTCCCTTCTCTTATTCAGGACCTGCCCTCCACTCGACCCCTTGGTGATAGGCTCACCTCAGCTACTTGTCTGAGATCCATCTGTTTGGCTGACTTCAGAATCTTGGTCCTCTTTGGGTCGCTCCTAAGCATGCAGGGTCTCCATCCACTGCTCAGCAACGGAGCGCCTCTGCAGGCGTCTCACCTCTTCCCTGGTCAAAGTCCTCCCTTCAGCTGTAGCCCTATGCATCATGTCACGTCTCCAGTCCTCCACCCTTGGGCCCATCACAGACTTCCAGGCCATGGCTATTCTCCTCCGAGCTAGAACTAAAGCCAGATCTAGAAACCTGTTCCCAACTTTCCATTTAGGGGAGTGTGGGAAGAGTCCCAACACGCAAACCTCAACATTAAAAGACAATGTAAGCCCGAGGGTCCCATTCACGGCAGCCACCACTGCCTCCCAATACGGCCACAAGCCAGGACATGCCCATGTCATATGGACAAAATCTATATCCTCATAGCCACATCTGGGGCAGCCTCGAGCTTCACCACCATAAACTACTCTGATCTTGTGGGGCGTCATGTACGTCAAGTGTAAGTAGTTGAATTGTGTATAATTCAATCTGGCATTATAGGAAATCATTCTGTGGTGTGTAAGCATTCTGTTCCATTCGGGTCAGATAGTTCCCTTGCCAATATTGTCTCCCAACGCTCACATAGTTGTGTTGGGGGTTTACGAGACGCCTCCGACAGTGAGCAATACAACCACTTCACTAAGTGGCCAGCCAAACCCAAGGTTAACACAGAATGCAATACTCGGTGCATTTTACGTTCCTCCCTACCTCCTCTCTATAATTTCTGAAATGTGCATATTAGGGCCTCATATTTTAAGAATTGACCTAGCGGGAGGTCTGGTTCCGCCCCCAAATCCTACAGGGGGATAAGAGTAACCTGGTGGTAGAGGTCCCCCGCGTAGATAATCCCACCTTGGTTTTGGCTGTCAACTGATCAGCTGATAAAATAGAAATTGAGTCCCCGTGCAGTAGTCCAATCAGTGGCAGTATTGGAGAGTACAATGATGTGCCTGTCATCTTAGCCACCCCTCTACGCCAACATCGCAGGACCACCTCCAATAACAGAGATTGGTGCGGGACATCCACAGCTGGATTAAGCAACTTGGCCAGAAGCCATGAGAAGCCTTCCTCCCTCCACGTCTGGTCCATGTCCTCCAACTGTATCCCTCCTACCACTGGGCAACCCACTGCAATTGGGAAGCCAAGAAATACATTTTGAAATTTGGACTCCCAGTACTCTGTCTCTCATTGGGCGCTGCAGAGTTGTCCAGAATACCCTGCATCATCCCGTATCCCAAATGAGGTTCCTCAGTAGGGAGTCTAGCTGACGAAATCAAGAAGCCAGGATTATGATCGGGAGGTCAATAAAATAATATAATAAATGCAGAAGAATTACCATTTTGGATAAGGAGATCCTGGCCATGATAGATAGGCGCAAGGAGCAGCTAAAGGTGACAAAAGACTTAAGGGACCGGAGTGCCCTCCTAAGATTGCCCTCTCAGAGATATTCCAGAGAGTGATAAACATAAATTCCCAGGTATCTAAAAGTGGATTGAGCCCAATTGAGGTCAACCTGTAGCTCCAGGGTTCTGGGGAGTGAGGGGCCCACTGGGAATAAATCTGTCTTGCTTCTATTGACTTTTAAACTGGACACTAAATCAAATTTCCCCAGTAGTTCAAGAGACAAGGTAAAGCCTGTCACTGCATCCACCAGATAGATCAGAAGGTCGTCCACATATTAGGAGATGATATACTTATGTCCTCCCAGGGGTATCCCTATTCCCTCTCCACCCATTCGGAAAAGAACAGCAAGTGGCTCAATTGCAAGAGCGAAAAAGAGTGGTGCTAGGGGGCAGCTCTGTCTAGTCCCCCGGAAAATGCCATATTGCTAAGATACAGTCCTGCCTGTTCTATACCGCACTGTTGGGGCCTCATACAATAACTTCATCCATTTGAACCAATCATCCCCTAGACCCATCTGTTGCATGGTTTCAAACAGGTAATCCCACGCACAGTGTCAATGCCTTCTCTAGGCCAATTGACAAAAAGGCCACCCGGGGAAGGGGCTGGACCTCCGAATAAAACAAAACTGAGTACAGATTAAGCAATGTATTCCGTGAGGGGATAAAACCATTCCGGTCAGGGTAAATCAAAGTGTGGAAGTATTTGAAGTACCAGAACCATACCAAGGATTTTAAAGTCCATGTTAAGCTTGGAGAGTGGGTGGAACTCTCACCAGGAGGCCCCAGGCTTAGCTTTTTTGGGGAGAGGGATCACCACTGTATCAGGCAAGAAGTCTGGAAGTCGCCCAAGTCTTAACAATTCTGCATATAGTGTCACTAATCTGGGTACCAGTACAGGAGCATAGGTCGAGTAGATTTGTGCTGGGAGCCATCTGGTCCCAAGGCCTTCCCAGGTGACATGCTTTTAATGGCAGCTCGGAGTTCCTGCGCTGTCACTGGTCCACCCAGAAACTCCCTAAACTGCGGGTCTAGTGTCCGGAGTGGTAACCTTCACAGAAAGTCCTTCTGCTTGGTCAGTGGTGTCAATGGCAGTGCGCCATACAAACCTCTATAATAATCACAAAACAAGACATTTATTCCCTAAAGTTTGCATACAATGCCACCGCCTCCGTCCTTCACCTGTGTAATTGGGGATCCTTGGGATTCCGGCCGTATCAGCCATGGCAGTAATCTGCCTGGCCTCACCTCTTCCTCCTGTACTCTTGTGTGATATTCTCTGAGATCATGGCACCTTAACCGCTCTAAAGCTTGGCTATAAAGTGAATGCATCTCTCTCAGGCCATCTGAGTCCTCAGACGTTGTTCCCATCATATTACCCAGCTGGTGTAATCTATCCTCTAGCGTCTGTAATTTTGAATGTAATTCTCGTTGTATCCCTATCGAGTGTCCTAGGCAATGTCCATGTACCACTGTCTTAAATGCATCCCACTCCACCAGTCTTGTGGATGCCATCTGCGTGTTATCTGTGAAGTAATTATTGATGGCGGGCTGCAGGGTTTCCCTATAGCAGGCATCTTCCAGTGCCCATGTGTTGAGCCACCACAAGGGGACCAGGGGACAAGTCCCCAAAGGTTTAAACTCCAATAACAAGGGACAGTGATCTGATATTGTGCGTCCTAAGTATTCAGTGCAAGGGACAGCATTACAATGGGCATGGGAGCACAGAAAGGAGTCTAGGTGTGTACGTACCTTGTACATGGGGGAGTAGAAGGAATAGTTTCTTAAAGAGGGGTGCTGCATCCTCCATATATCTTCCAGTCCCCAGTGCGTCATCCGATATCGTAACCCAGCAGCATTATGATGGGCTTGGGCTTCTGGCAATGGGGGAGTCGAACGATCCAACATAACATCATATACATGCCACTGCTAATTTGGCCAGGGGTCTTATGCAGGAAGGGGACCTAATCCTGATTTGGGACATACACGCTCCATAGTGTAACCTCACGTCCCCACAGTCTTCCTGCAACCAAAACATAACAGCCCTCTTTGTCAATAAATGTACACTGGGGCTCAAATAGGACTCCTGCCCTCAACCATATCAGCACCCCTATTGCATATGCCAAGAAGGAGGTGGCAAATACCTGTCCCCTTCACTGCCTACGCAATTTCTCAACGTCACTTTGATAAGATGTGTCTCCTGTAACATGGCTATCTGCAGCACTCCACGCCTACACAAATATATATGGATATTGTGCAGTTTGTTTACCGATCTCAACCCCCTGATATTCCATGTCTTAAATGTTAGTGTGTGTAGTCATTGCAAATCAGAAATTGTTAACCCATCACTTCCCGCACCCCGCCTCTCATCCCATCCTAAAGTACCATACCAGGCCACTCATGCTTATAAAGCAAAGAGATGTAACATAAGGTATAGAACATCCCTGAACTGTAACTCCCCTTCCCAAGGGCAGTCTGGAAATGGTGAGCTGCCCAAACCGTGAGTAAACCATTGTGATGAATCAGAAGATCCAAACCCAAGTTCAGATTCAGTCCTCCAATGGGGGATGGCCGACTGTCCTAGAGCTATATTTCCCACGCCAAATGCATCGGGCCAGGCCCATATTAATCAGCCGACATCTTGCCTTGACCCACATCAAGATATCGTGTAGTCAGGCGGTTGCCGCTGTTCGCCTCTGTCTTCCCATTAAATGATGCCATAGGCTGTCCTGGGACTGAAGGGGAGGCAGACTTCGATATATTCTCCAACCCCTTCATGATCGTTGCCACTGACTGAAGGGCAGCTGCTCTTTCTTTCTCAGTTTGTAATGGGCTGGGTTTTTTGGTTGGGCCCCTCTTGGGTTGCCTCTTGGGTCTCTTCCTCTTCTCCCCAACTTGTGTATGGTCAGTTGTGTCTTTAGGGGGTCGCGTCCAGGCCCTATAGGATTCAATCCAGTCCCAGGCCGCTGCCGGGTCTTCGCCGAAATGAGCCTTGCCTTTCAACATAATCCGTAACCTTGCGGGAAACATCAAGGAGTATTGTGGGCCCTCCTCCCTCAGGGCCTTCTTGACTTCGAAAAAAGATGTTCTCCTCCTTTGTACTTCCATCGTGTAATTGAGGATTATGGAGACCTTACTGTTATTAACTGTGAAGGGGCAGGTAGATCTAGCTTAATGAAGCAATATGTCTCTTTCTTTATAATGAAGGAGCCACGTTACCACTGAGCGCGGAGGATGGCCGGGTGCCGGCAGGCGGGCCGGCACTCTGTGTGATTGTTCAAGTGTGTAAAAGGCAGAGAGGCCCTCTTGAGCCACCCCTTATTTAAGCCAATGTTCCAAATAGGCAATCATGTCTGTGGTCTTCAATCTCTCCGGTAGCCCAACCACCCAGATATTATCGCATCTTTTGCGCCCTTCTGAGTCTTACGCTCTGCGTTCAAGCATGCAAACCTGGTCCGTAGGTTCTATTATCTGAAGAGATGTTGTTAATTGCACAGGGTGGAGGTCAGCAAGGGAGGATTCTGCTGCTTTGACTCTATTGGCTTGCTTGTGGTGTTCAGCCCTAAGTGGACCCAGCCCCACAGACACAGTGCTGATATCCTGGTGTAGTGTAGCTTTAGTATCAGCTATGGCCTCAATGAATTTAGTCAGTTGCTGCTGCACTTAGTCACTGGAGGTCCCTGGTTCCTGCCGTTGTGCATCTGGGGTCACCCCAGGACAGCAGGTGCTTCTGACGGCCTGGCCCTGTTTTTGCCCATTCTCCTCTGTGGGTATTGCCAAGCAGGTTTGTGGAACGATCCCAGGTCCTATCTCTCAAGTTGACGATAGGGAGATAACCTGTGGCCAGGCAGGGGAATCCTGGGAAAGGATAACAAAATGTACCACTTGCTAGAATCTTGCCATCAAGTGAAGGGTTTCAAGGGTGCTTCCGGGGAGGACCTTAATATGGTGCTCAGCCGCTCACTGAATCACATCTTGCACCAATTGGTCACATCACTGTCCAAGATTGTGGCTGCCTTACAGTGTGCAGGCATCATCAAATTACTCCTTCATCCAATCTTCACTGCTCATTGATCTTCAATAATACACAATGGCGTCTCAGAGCAGCCCCCAAATACGGTGTTTTCCCCAATATACAACAAGATTTCCTACTCGGTTCTCCTCTGCCCAATCTCTGGAGTCTAAAGGGTGCTAGATTTAACCTGTGCCCTGAAATCCTGCAGCCCGAGGTGAATGAGCCAGGCACCAGGCTCTTCTCTACTGCAATTGTGCACTTTAGTTATGCCATTAGACCCCGGCCAGCTCCCTGAGTTTCCTCTTCCACCGGGGCATTATCTCCCTTTGTCTCCAGGAGCCCCCTGCCCGGGCCTACTAAGCTACATCTGAATCAACTCTAGCTTGCAGGCAACCAGGCCCCCTGCTGTCCTGATGGTCCCCGCACACAGCTACAGGTGGTCAGTACTCCCCTCAGGTGGCGGCGGGAGCCCGCTCCTACCTGTATGCAGGTCTTTGTCTCCTTCAGTCTCCACCCTGGTGTCCCCTGCATGTCCGCTGGGCTGCACTTTCCTCTCCGTCAGAAACCCAAGCAGGACTCCTCCTCTCTTCCGTGGCCAATGTAATCCCAGGGCGGTCTCTCGCTCTTCCTTTCTCGCCTGTCGTCCCGGTTCAGCAAGTGGGACCTCTGCCCTGTTTCTACGCCACAGTGGCTTATGCAGTTCACCTCCTCAGCGCGTTCCACCTCACGCGAGTCTCCACCCAGGGGGTCCGCAGCTCAGCCAGCTCACCACGCCATTTTGGCTAGCATCGGCTCCCACACGATTTCCCTCTCAGTTTCGGGACGGCACGAGTCGGCTCCACTGTCTACCCGGGTCACGGTGCCCGCCACATCAGGTAGTCATTCTCTGTGCTGTAATATTTGATGAACAAGGCACCATTAGGCAGGATTAATGCTGGGCTGATGCCGAGCAGCAGGCTCACTCGTCCACCATCTCTGGCTGCTAAGGCATGCCCCCAGGAATGTGTTGTATTTAACATATTATGGTTCATTCCTGTCCTTTCCTAGTGCTGGCACACTTTTGTCCGCAGAGTGCCAATGAATGCACCCTTGTGTCATGGTGCAAGGGTGCCCGTGATAAAGCTGACCACCAGTTCCTTACAACATCACATGCAATATATTTCTGACCTTTCACCTCCAGGCAGATCAGCCCTGCAAGGTGACTAGCTGCATTCCATAGTCGGAAAAATGATATTTATGTGTTTAAGGGTGTCTAAATGTGCTATGACACTGGTATTTCATGGTGCCTTGTTTAAATTTGGAAATGTGTTTAGTTGCTCTATTTCTAATACAATTTCCTCATTTATGTTTAGCAGGTGGACATTGCCCATCCTCCCAAGCTGAAATTGACAGCTTCAGGGATAGTGATGCAGAAAGTAAGTATCATGACTACATGGCTGTAGCTCTGTGACAAGTGTGTGTGATCAATGATAGCTGTAATAGTGGGATGTTCATTGGGAGGTATTCATCACCTGCCCCACTTACATTCCCCCAAAGCCCTAGAGATAAAAAAGAAAATGGTAATTCATTACCATTTAATTTTTCATCCCATGTCCCAAACATAATGTCAGGATGTGGGCGGGGCCGCTGCTGAATGACAGCAGCAGGGAGGGCTGTCAATGTACTGTTTAAAGTGCACATATCTTTGTGGCCAACTGTCTTGCGACATCCAGAGCAAGACAGAGCAAGTCCAGGTCTCCAGAGCACCGTGGAGTACCAAGTGAGGCTGTTCCCCCTAAACAGAGCACTGCTCTCATGCTGGGTCAGGATTGGTCAAGGGAGTTTTTTGGTGGACGGGCTGCTGTAGAAGAAAGAAGACGTCCGATGCGGAGGACTTTGTATTCGTCTTCAGGTAGGTTTTCTTTAAAAATATTGTTTTTGCGCGTGCCCACCCCACTCCCCATAGATGCCAGCTGCCACTGCAAGGAGGCATTTTAATGATGATGTAGTATTCATTATAGTTGTGCAGTACCCCTTGAAATATGGGATGGTATACCTGTGAAAGTATCTGTGTGTCATGCCTAACAATACTTTACATAAACATTTGTGACAATGTCACCAGGTTACACATTACATTGCAATAACTGCACAACAGATAGATGCTTTAAATGTGCCAGTTACAGCCCAACATTCGGTCTATCCTTTGAACAGCCCATGAAAAGGTACAAATGACATCTCAACATGTGTTTCCACAGGTGTATGAGTCATTTCTATGGCTTCAAAACCTTCTCTCAGTATTACCACTTACCTGAGGGATAGGTGTTGTAATCTTGTCTCAGAGGTGTTCATGTCAGACCTATGTAGAATGGAGTAACACTATAGCTCTCAGCCTGTCTAATGCACATTGTGAGCGTTGATGTCCAAATGCTATGGAACTTCTGCTGTGTAGTAGTGGGCAGAACTCATGGAGTTTCACTCTGCGGAATTTCACTGAGTGACTTAAAACTCCATGAAATTCTGTGGAGTTCTGCCCACTGCTTTAAGGTATCAGCCGTGCAGGTGAAGGCCACCCCTCACCGCTCAAAGCAAGCCTGCAACAACACAATAATGCTATATTCAGCCCCTACTCCGAGAGCGTCATCAGAGGGTGATTCTCACCTTCTTATCACCCAAGAATCTCCCATGCCTCTGGGGCTGGGCTTCCAGAATCTCTGACCACTGCCTATTCAGGGTGCAAATGAAGGCTCCTGCACCACTAACAGAACACCATGATGCACTGAATCTATGTTGTTGCACAGAGAAAAAAGTGGGTATTTTCAAGAAACATACAAAACAGCACAAGGAGGATCCATTAAATTATTTTTAGAAAGCAGCACCCCATGCAGGAACGGTATCAACAGTACATTGACCCTTAGTTGTTCTCTAACATCTCTGCCTGCTTGGCTTGGTATACCTTGTACATATAATATAACCAGTGTATGGTGTAGGTTGGATGGTCCCTTGCCTTGGCTCTGGCCTTGGGCAGAGAGGTTTGACAGCCCTCTCTTACTGGCTCCTTTTATCAGGCCATGAGAAACTGCTGGCTCCTAATCCATCTCAGTCCTAAAGTCGGCCTTGGGAACTGCCAACCGTCCCCTTACCCGAAATAGGGACAGGGCGGGCAAGAATTGGAAACACAGCTGCTGCAAAATTCCATGCAGGCACCGTTCACAGGAGGAGTAACTCCACTTCTGGGCCAGGTTGCCTGTCAGCTAACTAACGGTATGCCGAAGGAGCAGTGAAATACAATGCTCAGACCAAGAAGATGGTAGTCAATGTCACGTACCTCGGTTCTGTTACAATACTGAAGCTGAGGGTTTGAATTTTAAAAGTATAGTTAAAAGAAAGGAAGGACTACTCAATGGCAGCTTCCAAACTACAATCCAATTCAAGATGGCCACAGGGTTTGACTTGCACATGTGGGAAAAGGCAAGGTTGGCATTAGATTTTAGGGATGGGTGCTGGAAAACCATGCCACGCTGCGGTGGGCATAGTTTTTTCTGAACTCCGTGCTCCAAGGGAAGCCCAGAGTGGCAAAACTCCGCAGACTGCGCTCATGGATTTTACCGCCCAGGACTAGTTCTGTGGCCTAGCAGATGTACAGTGGATGGCAGGCGGCATATCTCAGTAATATATTTATCTTTTGAGTACAGAGTGGCAATATCACTGTTGAAATACCTATGCAGCTCCAGTGGGCCTCACTGTATGGATACAAAGTCATTGGTCTAAGTTTGAACAGCAAGACATATACTTTAGATTATCATATATTGACATATCAATGCCAGCCCCATGGGCAGTGTCTAACCTATGTAGCATTTATGTCAAGATTTCATGCAGTGCAATGTGGCAAGCGACCTTGCTGCACTGCATGAAAGGGTAGGAATGCACAGTGATTCCATGATACAGCTCATTACTGTCCTCAGGAAACCTTGCATCATGTTGCAAGGAGGACTACATTGTAGGCAAAATAGTTATTGGGCAAGTAATGACAGCTGCCTGCATAATCACACTCCTGAGAGGCTTTTTGCTCTTTCTTTGTGTGCTGCAAGAATGCAGCACAGGCAGAATGAGGTAACAGAAATGTGGAATCAGATAATTTCTACTGATTTAGGTTCACCTGTAGATGTAATGTATTATGACACCTATCCAGATCTAGCACTGATGCTACATCTATGAAGTTGTCAAAATAATGGTGTTGATGCAGTGAGACACCCGCACTCTATCTATGGAATGGCTTGCTGCCATAGATCAAGGCAAGCTAGCAATGTTTGCTGCTTTGCAGTACACAAGATAGCTTAATACATGCAGAGCCACACAAGCTTCTATTCTTTACCTTTACACATCACACTTCAGTTTTGCCTTGACCTACCCCCCTTGCATGATGCAATGCCAACAGCAAAAGGGTACATATCTGGCCAATGGGTATTATTTAACATTGACACATCTGAATGAGTGGGGAACACTGGAATGAGTGAAATGCATGGTTCTATATTGTGTCTAAATAGATGTCTTGTACACCTACACAGAACTTACTTGGGTTATTTTGGCTTATTGTACCTGGTTTACATATTATACTTGCCCAAATATGAGGTACAATTTTCTCTGTATATCCCATGAGACCAGAAACTGCAAAAACCTTTCCTTTGACACAGGCATGGTATTGCTGCATGCTGAAGATTGCACATGGCTTCAGGAGAATGGGCTGCACAGATTACAAGGCCAAGTCTGATGGTATTTGGGGATGACATACATCTGCACAGGCACAGATGAACCCTTCCACAACAGGATCACAATGTGCGACTTAGAAGCCAGGCACATCACACACCACCACTAGACTGTCCGGAGGACAGCAGCTGAAAGGCACTGGACAACCAAGAAATGGAGGTGCAGCACAGAACAATTGAAAAGTTTTGTTCATGGTAAGGATGCGGTCGATGGACCAGAGGACTTCCAGAATTGAAAAGGAGTAAAGGTGGCAGAGGGACATTTTGGAGTAGTGCCAGGAGGCGCGTGAGCGAATAACCCTCCCATATTTGAACTCTCCCTCCAAACTCCTGTTTTCTATCGATCTTATATTTTTATATTTAGTAGTCATTGTTATAGTTAGTGTTTAGTGTAGGTTTAGAGTTCGTCTAGGCTAGTTTTAGATAAGTGAGACACTTTTATGTAGCATTTGTTTAGTACATTTCTATTATGGTAGACTGTTAAGCGGGTGAGGGGGTCAATGTTTTATGTAAAAAAATATATACATATTTATATATACCAGAAAAAATATATATTTGTTTAGGCTTCTATGTATCAGTAGTATATGTTTAGGATGTAGTTGATGTTGTATTGTACTGAGCTATATGTATTAAGGGGGGTGTGGGGGGTTGATGTTGAACATATCATGTGTTAATAGTGGTTAAGATAAGTTAAGTGTAAGAGAAGGTTGTGTAGGCTAATGTTTATGATTATTAGTGTAGGTTAGTTAGTGTTCAGTAGTTTTTTAGTAATTAGGTTTTAAATTGAAATAAATTAATCATTGTTCTCTAGTTGGATATTATGTATTTATTTGTAATGAGTTGGTACTATTGTGTTAGGTGGGTAGATGATGTTCAATTAGTTCTGAGTACATTGTAGGAATATGTTGTATTATCAGAGTCCTCTGGACAACTGTAGGTCTTCCTCACATTAGAGTTATGTATGGACCCATTTCCATACTTAAGACACTGGCACAGTATTTGAATATACACACAGCACAACATAGGTAGTCTCCTTACTGTAGCACCCTGTGTGAAAGGGAGAGGACAGGTAATTGTTGGATTTGACATTTTACTACAGATTGCTGCTCCCAGCCTGCACTGGGACACAAACTGCTGCCTAGCACTAACGCACATGCCCTTGTACCATCGTGCAAAGGTGTCTGCCTTGTTGCCTGGTTTATAATTGTGCAGAAAGTCACACCTGCCTGGACAACATCCATCCTCAAGGGCATTAACCTCTTGCTATGGGAGCCACATCATGCAGCTCACTTAAAAAGAGCTAACAGCAATAATTTGTGGCCATGTATCTCCCATGTTCATCTCCCCATGGGAGGTGTGGCATTGTTACAGGTTCCCTTGTATGCTACTTGAGAAAATTGAATGTGCAAATGATGTAACGTGTTGATGCACTCACACTCAACACATGTGAGGTCGCTATGTGGCAGAGTAAAATAAGTTAGCTACTTTGGCCTGTGCTGCATTACACACCATTGATCAGCATACACAGGGCCTGGCAAGGTGCCCTTGCATGTCTTTGTTACCATCATTCAAGGTTTTGGGTTGTCCTTGTGCATCCTTGTTTGGCACAAGTGCAATGCATATCCATGAGGTATATGGACAGGAGTATCTGTCTAGAATTGGCACAAGCATCAAGTGTTATGTATTGTTGATTATCTTTCTGTGAGCAGTGAGGTATTCACAGGTGGTAATGATGTCATATTTACTTTGCAACATTTATGTGAATCAGTGTAACAGTGATTTAGCCTCACATGCCTCACACATCTCATTTAGAGGTGGTAAGTATTTGTGTACTTAGCAAAAATCTCACTTTGTCTCTACAAAAAATGCTCCTTGTTGATGCACTCTGACGTTATTTTGGGAAACTACACATTGCTTATCATACCGTTGCAATGGATGTAATTGGTGTAGGTGCATATACAAAGACAGCATGTGCAATTAACTTTAGCTCACTCTTCTATAGCTTCAAAACTGTTGCTTGGTGTTTTGAAATACATTATGTATGTAGACCTTTAAGGAACAACCATACAAATCTCATAATCTTTTTTTTTTAATTGTATTTTTGTATTACAGAGGTTGAGATCCTCACATTACAACATGTAAGTAGTTGATTTTTCAATCAATCAATCCACATGCCAATTTAAAATGCATTTGGTTACACATGTGACATCACTTTCAGATGTGATTATTGTGGTAAGTATAGAGAAACAAATTGCCATTATTAAATGTGGCACATTACTTTGGAGCACAAGTGGACAAGATAAACTACTGCACAAACAAAGGCTAATGTACTGGGTTCCAAAGAAGGTAGCCTTATGTGATACATAGGACAGATGGAAAAATTGTCCGGGGGCGTTCACAAATGTTTATTGAGAAGTTCTTCTTCGGAAGCTGGGGAAATGCACATCTTCCACCTCTGATGTGTATTTTGCCTCCCTTGAAAGTTATGGTGTTGTGATGGGAGGCAGCTGAGTGATGTCACTACCCTCAGGCACACAAACATCAGTTGCAGAAGATGTAAATCCCATGTTCCCAACAATATTTATGAGTGTCAGTGAGGCAGCATGGTAGTCCCTGGCAAGCCAACAAAGCAACAACCTCGTTAAAGCTATGAAGGAGTCAATCTTGTCAATCAGAAACTGGATGGATGGATGTATTTAAGGCTTCCAGCTTCCTCACAACTTCAATGGTGCCAGATGTAGAAGGATGGTGTTATTGTCCCTTCTGCTTCATGACACCAGTGATGTCAGCTAGGGACTCATCAAACCCTTGGAACCAAAAGTAGTTTTCTGTGATTGCCTTTGTCAACCCATTATTAAGGCTCAGACACCCAAGGAATCCTCCAAGAAGGCTCAATATTGTCTCCATCCACAACCGGACTTCATCAGCCATTTGCTGATGGACTCCTACCACTCGCCATTGAAAACTGACTTTGGGGCCCTTAGAATCCTCAGCTGTAATGTAAAAGGTAGATAGTCCATGTCCAGTCTGTGATGGTTCATCTGGAGGCCCAACAATGCCATTTCCTCTTGCCAGTACAAGAGGAGAAGTTTCAAAAGTGACTAGGAGCTGTTGGAAGGTGTATTCATCCATAGGGACAGGATGGTGTCAGCAGCACTTTGGGCATCACGGACAGGCTGGTCTTCAGGAGGTGTTGTTCGTCTCTTTGGAAACAAATAGAAATATGTTAGGAAGATTCCATGATTGAATGTGACTTTAGTGATTTCTTTACATTTGGATAGCCTTGTTTTCACTTTCAAGTACAGGGACATATGTTTCTACAAGTCAATATGTTCATGTTGTTCTATTGTTGTTTTTCACATTGCAATGCATGTGCATTAATCACACAACCTCAGTATTCACTAGGGGGGCTATTTCTGTACATTTCACACCACACAATACATCTAGGCAGCTTGCTGCCTGCACTGCCTGAAAGAGTGAGTGCAGGAATGGTCCACATTTAACATGTTACGGTGCATTTCTGTTGTCTGCCTGTACTGATGCAACATTTGATGCGTAGCACCACTGTAGGGACCATTTAACCATGTAGCAAGGGTGACTGCACTTGCTCTAGCCATCAGTTTGCACCCCAGCAACAGCCAAAAGATGTCATATATTTTTATACCTCACATATTTCTGCCCTCCTTTCATGCAGCACAACACACCAAGCTGCCTTGCTGTACTGTCTTGTGTGCAATTTTTGCGTTATTGCGCCCTAGAGGTCATGTTTCACAAACATGCACAAAACGCTACACCGCAAGCTACCTTGCTGCACTGTATGAAAGGGGAAGGGCATGTAAATGGCATAATTCAAATGTTACAGGGGATTATTGTAGTTTCCTAACACACACAGTCATCTCCAGACTCCACAGAAGAATAAACTAAGGACCATCTCTGAAGTGGATAGCCTTATACATAATTGGAAGCATGCAACAGCTCAAGCTCACTCCATTTCATCAGAACCCAAAGAGCTCATCAGTAGAGTCCCAAGAATTTCTTCACTCAGCCCCACTCACTTAAATGTATAGATGACGTCTCTTGCAAGCATCATTCAGACCCAGGGACGCTACATCTTCTCATACACTGATGACATCCAGATCATATATTAACTCTCAGGAGACACCAACACCACAAAAAGTTGTTACATAATGCCTTTGACCAACATGGCTAACTCTACGTGAGATTAGTTGCTCATACTCAATTTGACAAGATAGAAGTGATGATATTGTGTAACATGACCTTTCCCTGGGTGTCCACATAACTAGGCGGAATCCCGCACCCTCTAACCTCCCCAGAAACCTGTCCATCATCCTGGACACAAACCTCACCATGAAACTTCAAATTGCCACCATTACTTCCACCTGCTTTCACATAATTCAAATGCTCAGACATATCTTCACATGGTTCCCTCCTAACACCTGGGAGTCTATCACCCAGGCCCTCATCATATGTAGACTGTACTACACCAATCCCCTCTACTACAGCATCTGTGCACACCTGCTACACAAAAGGCAAACTGTCCAACACACTACTGCCAGTCTATTACTCAACCTACTCTGTGGCATGCACATCACACCTCACCTCAGAAATAAAAGAATACCTCCCTAGTCCGACACACTGCCAGTTCAAGATGCTCAGTCACACCTATAAGGCACTACACAATGAAAGACTCACTTAGCTGATCCACCATCTACACTCCTACCAACCAATCAAGAACCTCAGCTCTGCATCACTTTCATTCACCCTTACCACAAAAATACACATGAGCAAGACAGGAGATAGAGTGTTCTGAGTTCTCTTACATGGCAGGCAACACCTGGAACAACCTCCCCCAGCACATCAGGGCAGCTGTGTCCAATATGGATGCATGATGAGCTGCTCCAATCCAGGTGTTTTCCCTGATATTCTGGGACTTTTATTCCTGTTCTATAATGTAATACTTTCCACTACAAGTGTCAGTATTCAAAGTAAAAACTTGGAATGGGGCAGCACATCACACATTGACCAGGAAAACTTGGTAGGGCTAGATTGGCCTGGAAAAATTTGCACTGACCAAGGAAAGGACAGTTATGTGATGGAAGAGTTAATGTGTGGGGCATTCCTGCCCTTTACCTAGCATGTAGCACAGTGCAGCGCAGCAAAGTGTCTTGCTGCGTTTCTCTGCATGACGGTTTGAACAATATGTTCCCTTGTTTTCCCTCACCCTGTAGTTCTTGGTGGTCGTCTACATCAGCACTGTCCTGACCTTCCACTTTAGCTACCGACTCTGTTGGAAAGGGGGATGCCACCTGCTGCTCCAGTGGGTCCAACTCCTCCTGGACATCAGGTCCTCCTCCGGTCCTCATGGGAGCCTTAAGGTTAATGGCTAGTTTTCCTTTGCCTGTGTTTGTCCTCATGCCACCTCTTCTTATACTCCAAGATGGTTCTTTTGTTTGTTCAATGCAGTTTATCTTGTCCACTATGGATCGCCAAAAGGCATCCATCCTTCCTTGATAGTGTTAATTTTGAGTTGATATTTGTCACCTCACTTATTAGTATCTGGTGCTCCTTATCATTAAAGGTGTACTTCATATTCTTCTTCCCCTGGGATGATGGCTGTTCTTCAGGGCTGGGGTTGTTAGCTTGCTGGATCCCTGAGGTTTCTTCCATGGCTCTTTTAATTGAAGAGTGTTGTTTTACAGATTGCATTGCTTTTTTGAAGATTCCCGCGATGCAAAGCACTCCTGTGTGACACAATGCTGATTTGCTGCACATAAAGGTGCTTTACGATGAGCAAATCAACTTTGCGTCACATATGCTGTATTTGTGTTGTGGCTCTTGGCCCATTCTCGACACATCTCAGGACCTTGCACCATGATGAGGCATCCCATAAATATGGTGCATCCATAGCACAAGGAAATGTCACAACACAGTGCAGAAAGTTCTGACACAACTCTGTGCAACGCAACGCAGCATTGCATCAGTAATGATAAATAAGCTCCTAAATCTTCTGCAGAGCTCATATGCAGTAGTCCACTAGCTAGTGTGAGTGAGCCCTTGTTCACATCTTCTTCCACTTGTAACAATGACTGACCGGTAACAGCAAACAATAGAGAGTTTCTTTCCTAATGAATGTCCTTTCTGTTACATGCTTCATGCATGCCTGGGCTCCTCAAGCCTGATATACTAATTGAATGTAGAATATGCTGCTGGTTCTGATGGCAATTCCAGTCTCACCTTGTTGCTCCATCGGAGGACTAATTTGCTCCTCATATGGGGTTTCATTTGTAACTTGTGAGGACTTAGTAGGGTGGTATGTGAGACTCCGATTCCTAGATACTGTAAGTGACTTTGAAAAATATTTATCGAATACACTAGGGGAATTTAGTGTTGCATAAGTTTTAACCTCTGGAGACTTTTAATAGTCGTCAAAAAGCCAACAAGTTTATCCACAAGCGTTCTCTTAGTTCTATGTTTAACCAATGCGGCAGGGACTTTTCTAATGAGGCCAGATCGCATTTTTCCGATGCTTCCGGGCTTTACCAATGGACTTTCGGACACACAAATATGTATATCCAGGGTGTTTTCTTCCTTCTCCAAAAATCTCAAGGGGTGAACTAAGCCCTTTTTATGGAATTTGTTACCATTTTTTTTAGGATTTCTGAGGAATTTGGCTATACAGAGCCAAATATGCTAGAATACGGTCACACATGAGATTCTCTTCTTTCTAAGAATTTTTACTATGTGGTCTTTGTCAGCCTTGCAGATTGAGCCAGCTGGAAAATGTGTCTATTGAGTCAAACAATGAGCTACCTCATTATGGCTAAGGTACAAACAACTCTGGTAATAGCTAACATTTGAAAGGAGCGACAAGTGTGCATAGTTCCAACTTTAATTTTTTACATCACATGCCTCCCTGGAAATTTTCGGCTACGCAGATTTATTCAAGGTACCAAAACTAAAGGTTTCACGATTCACTTGGGTGGCATACTACTTTTCATACGTTAGAGATTTATCAGTTCTTTGTTCTGAAGGGACACGTAATACAGTGGGGTTGAAACGTGTTGACCTTTTGCAACAAGGGTAGTGGGCTTGAAGGATATTGGAGGGAAGCTAGAATTTAAAACAGGATAGGTTGATAAAAGATTATGCTTCTCCGCTAAAAAAACATTACACCACATCCCTCATTTTTTTGCGAGTGGCAATAGACTATGGACAATAACTGTTCTAAAGACTCTCCTAAAAATGAAGTGTAATAGAATGCGTTTCAATTTAGCGTGAACTTTGGAATATTTATTCACAAGAGTAATGGTGTGGGGTCAATGTATAACACATTTGAGCAGGTAGTGCTCACACAGGGTGCAATTGGTTTGTGACTTTGTTTTATGGTCCCGATGAGTGACTATAATGTATGATTTTCCCAAGACCACTCTCTTAGTACTAAAACTCTTCCCCTGAGATGGAAAGCTGCTCAAGTTAGACCTATCTTAAAGAAACCTACTGCTGACCCCCTAAAGCTATCTAACTATAGGCTGATATGGCTGCTCCAATTTCTTAGCAAAATAACAGAGACACTAGAAAACAAACAGCTCATGTAATTTCTCGCATGCCACACCCTTCTAGACCCGTCCCAGGCAGGTTTTCATGCCTTATACAGCAGAGAAACAGCACTGGTGGCAGTAGTAGCCACCATCAAACTTTCTCTGGATAAAGGGCTCCCGGCTATGCTGGTTTTAATTGACCTATCCACCGCACTCAACACCACTTCACACTGTATCCTGATCCACAGACTTGTTGAAATTGGTGTCGACCGAAAAGCCCTAGGATGGCTTAAAAGCTTTCTCAGAGACCGGACCCAAACTGTACATCTACAGCCCTTCAACTCTCACATGATGGCCCTTGATAAGGGGGTGCTGCTGGGCTCATCCTTGCGCCCCACCCTTTTAAGCACCCCCCCGGCTCAAGTGATAGATCTTGCAGACTTGAATTCATCTCTTATGAAGACGACAAACAAGTCATCATCTCCATGGGACCCAATCCTGAATACTGAATCTACAAATCAGATTTAGTGATTGCATGAAGAAAAATGCTCTCTGGATGTTGTCCAACTGCTTACAATTGAGCAGTAAAAAGATAGAGATCCTGTTTTCGGTAAGGCTCATTCTCACTGGTCAGAGGACTGGTGACCCAGGAACTGAGGATGCCCCTCCCTAAAAAGGTAGTGAGAAATTTGGGCATCCTGATAGATGACAACCTTTCTTTGAAAGAACAGGTTAGTTCCACTCATGGTGATTGTTTTGGGATCATATGCCAACTTAGGAAGGCTTTCCAATGTCTGGTCTTCAAGACCAGAAAATCTGTCACCCAAGCACTGACAGTAAGCCGCTTAGACTATGGCAAAGCTCTTATTGCAGAGGAAAATGAAGCTCTTTAACCTAAATTTCAGGTAGTACAGAACAAGGCTGCCTGCCTCGTCTGTAAACTTCCACCTCACACCCACTTGTGCCTATTCTGAAATCTTTACATTGGTTGCCAAAAAAAGCATTCCCTTTTCAAACGTCTCTGCCTAGTACACAAGTATCTATATGGTAACAGCCCCCTTTACAAGCTTTAGCCCTACCTCCCAACACACATCTTCAGGAGCAGTGGGCAATCTCTGCTACGCCCTCGTCGCATAAGTACAGCCAGATATGGTGGAATATGTATTTCACATCTTACTCCCCGCCACTGGAACAGACTACCCGTACACATACAGTCCTGCCCTGATTTTGCCCTTTTCAAAAACTCTAAACCTGGGTCTTCTATCTTTCTCTTTAATACGTTCTTCCTGTTTATGTGCCATAGCACAGAGAGAGACCCTCTCATTGTGATTTTCTTGCGCTTTATAAATATAAATAACATAACAGAACAAGACATCATAATGAGTTGTCTTATATTTAGGAATTTATTTTTGAGTTAATGGTTTGATCATGAAAATATTTTGCTTGATCATTGTATGAAGCTATTTTTAATTCTTTGATGTGGGGTACTAATGTTCTTGGTATAAGCTGCTAAAAGTAGAATTTTAGGAATTGTGACATAAAATCTAAGTTTACTATAAAAGAATACGTCAAACTACAATTAATTTTAGTGTTAAATTCATATTTCTAGCTGCTCCCAAGCGAAGGTAGCACTTTATACATGTAATAAGGCAACCCAGTGTTAGTCAATTGAAGAGACAGGCGTTACAAAAGTGAAGAACTTTAGGAGTTTTCCACTGCCAAGACATGTAAAACTTAAGTACACATATCGTGCTTTCTAAACACAATGCACTCTGCCCCAGTAGCCATTAGGGCCTACCGTAGGGGTGACTTTATTTATGACAAGCATTGGCAATGCCAATAGGTCTGGTTTTAAAGGAATATTGTAAGGTAACGTGAAGCATTACATTTATTTATCATAAGGGATGGATATGTATTTGTGTGGAAGCAAAGCATTGTATAATAATAATGGTGAAGGTTGAAAGGTCAGGTGATGGTTGCACTGTCAAGCCAGACTTAAAACTCCATGTAGGTTAGGAATTGTCTTCTTCTCATCTGTGCTGCCTCCAGAAAAAAAAACTAAATTATCTAGTTATAGACACTTTAATAGTATTCCAACATAATGTGTGTGTCACATGAAAGTCCAAGCTCAGTAAGATTGATATATAAACAAAATGATCACATCTGCATAGAGGGGAGCACTTTTTTTGTGTGAAAGTGCACAACCTCTGCCCTAATAAAACATGTGCTCATGGCTCTGAACATGTGGCCATAGTGAACGCCCACCTCTAGTGAGGCTCACATAATTGTCTAGTGACAGCTTCACTGTCAAGTCAGATTATAAAAAAAGGAAGGTTTAGGCCTGGTAAAAGATTTAGTTTTCCAAGTAGAAATGGCAGTTCAAAATAGCACTACAGTCTGCAGAAGCAGGCCTGAGACATGTTTTAAAAGGCTTTTTTAGTGCCACAATGAGTCCTGCAGGCCCCATACTAGCATTTAATGTATAGGCCAGAGGTACACATAGTACCATTTACTAGGTGCTTAAAAGTAAATTAAATATGCCATATAGGAGTAGGCCAATTTGGCATGTTTGAAGGAATGAATACACACACTTTAGAGCTGGTTAGCACTGGTAAAGTGCACAACGTTCTATAGCCAACACAAACAATTTCAGTAAAACAGGAGAAGTGAAGGTAAAGGTTTGAGGTAATACTACAACAAAAATGCCATTTCTAACAGTATACCTGAATGTTTTGCATGTGAAGTGGGTTTCCACTTCACTTTGTGCAGCATACAATGTTGTGTTGCCCATTAGTGCTAGGTCCATGCTCAACAAATATCAACAAATACAATACAACTAAATTATGTGGATAACTAGATTACACATGTTCATTTTAGATATGATCTGACTTGGAAGGAAAACAATGGGGATACTTAATACATGCTATACTAGTTTGCATAGCAGCGCAACAGAGTCAGAAATACATAAATTGGCTTTATATTTTAGAATGCAAGATGACAGAACATGGTAAAATAATTCTGTGTCTGTAATATACCAACAGAAAATAAATCAATGGAATATGTGACTCTAACAAGGCTACCCAGGAAAAGATTAATTACCATAATTCTCCCAATTGTGCCCCTTTTTAATGTGCTGAGACACTTCATTGATCCATCTCAGAGAAATAAATTAAATTCAACAGTCCTCATATATATGAAAGCATATCTATGAAAGTCAATGCAACAACCAGCATGGTATGTTTACTCATACGGCTGACACCTTACTGTGGCATACAGAATCATCGGGGCCTGACTTTTAACTAGGCACCTTAAGGATGCCCTAAGACCATGTGAAAGACAACTATATGACCGGGAGATAGAGGCCTTCCCAATATTGGGACAAATATATGCTTCTCACTATAGAACAATATGCCACACTAAACTCTCTTTAGCAGAGATATTACTGTCCTTCATCAATATCACAGGCAGTGAAGCATGTACAGTAACAGTGGGTCTATCATCTGTTGTATCTATCTACCGTCACTATACTGCCACCTATCTGACATGCTTACTAGCAACACAGAGTACCAGCCCCTTAATGAACAAAATTGTTTCAATAAAAAGTGACAGTTGGACTACCAGCCAGGGCAATGCAAGCTCTATGTAAGTAATTGTTGTAGTGTCTTCCAAATAGAAGAACGCTGGAATTCTTTTGGTTCTCACTATACACGTAGGCCTGTGATGTAATCGCTGGAGGGATGAGTTAAAGACAGGCTGAGAATATCGAGTTCTGACTTACACGCAGTGAAATAAAGATGTAAAAGTACTCTCCATGTGTGGTGTGGTTATTGGTGAGTACCTGGGCAGGTACGATGCTGCAACTTGCGACAAGATAAGGGATACGAAGCCTGTACACTAATAGCGCTATTCCAGAGAGTTTGTGCTTGTGCATGGCACGTGTGCCGCAGTCGAAGAACAGCATGGAGGCTGCACATGCGGTGGAGTCTCCACGCAACACCAGCCTATGAAAAACGCTTGAAGATACAGAAAGCGACATTGAAAGTCTACATGTCAGTGGCCTGGAACTGAATGAAACAGCCGCAAATAAAACGTACTGCGCCATTGCACAAATTAATGCCATTCGCTATACGGAGTAAGAACCCTAAAGGCGGATGCAAAGCAGTGCACAGCAATTAGTTCAGTACGAGTCAAACTGAAGTTCACGTGCTATGAAGCAGATATTAACAGGTGTTTCTGAAGAAACATTTAAGGATAAAGCTGACCAAAAATAATAAAATAATAAAGTTATTTGCTTTCATGGACCAGTCGTTTACTAGATTTGCCACCTTACCAAAGGGACTAAAGAGATTAGTCATATCAACAGGAGAGAGAGGGAAGAGGATAAATGAGCACTCTTAGTCCCCCAATTAAGGGAGCTGTTAGAAGGGGACCTCAGAGGGGCCCGGAGGGGGCCCTGACTGCCCTGAGACCCACCCTCAAAGTATCGTAGCCGGGCACTGGCGGGAGACTCTGTAGGGGAGGAATCTAGTATCTAGGATCGTACACTCGGCACCACACGACAAAGAGACACCACACCGAGGGTTCTTAGGATTCAAGTTTTATCAAATCGAAGTGGTAGGATCTTTATGATCAGCAAGGCAGATATTTACAAGCAGAGCGTGGGTTCACAGAGTCTTGGCGGGGGTAGGAGGTAGCGGGACAGTCTTTGGGGGGATATGGATCAAATGCAGGAGCGTACCCGGCGCACAGCTCACAATCCTCGAGCCGGGGGATACGCTTGTCGACGTGGGGTCCGGCGGGACCAAAGAGAGTCTGGGGGAGCCGCGAGTCACTCAGCAGGCTCAAGCACGAGTTCGGAGGTCTTACGATCTTCAGGGAGCCGCGAGTCACTCAGCAGGGCTCAAGCACAAGTTTGGAGGTCTTACGATCTTCAGGGAGCCGCGAGTCACTCAGCAGGCTCAGGCACAAGTTCGGAGGTCTTACGATCTTCAGGGAGCCGCGAGTCACTCAGCAGGGCTCAAGCACAAGTTCGGAGGTCTTACGATCTTCAGGGAGCCGCGAGTCACTCAGCAGGGCTCAAGCACAAGTTCGGAGGTCTTACGATCTTCAGGGAGCCGCGAGTCACTCAGCAGGGCTCAGATGTTCCAAAGCGAATCTGCCGGACAGTTCCAGAGCACCCCTTGTTATAGGTCGACCCCTCTTTGATGTCCGGAGTCTGTGCAGGCAGGGGTCTTGTCACCTGGGGGTCGCTTGTCGAGGTTTCCTGCCATTGTCTTTTGATCCTTTCAGGGCCGGGTCGGGAGGAGTCCCAGACCCCCAGCAGGCGTGGAGCCAGCCCTCAGGGAGGCCGGAGGGCCGATCGAAACCCATCGTCCCAGGGGAGTTCAGAGGTGCGATAGAAACTGCTCCTCCCTCTCTCATCCCCTGGAAGCGTGATGTCCTCCAGCCGGAGTGGCGCCTCTGGGCCCGGGTTGTGCTGGGGCCGGGCGGCCATCTTGGTGCATGAAGTGGGCACGCGTGCCCGGGGTGGCCGAAAGGAGAGAGGCCATGGACGGGGATGCCCGGGTCGCGTGTGTGTGTTCTGGTGGGACGGATCGGCTGGGCCGTGTGCTTGGGGTCCCAGGTACCAGGTTAGGTAGTGCGAGGACAGGAAGAGCCATGCTACGAGGCCGGGTCTAACACGCGTCCCCCCCAGCTGAAAGCCGGAGAGAACTACCCATCATCTTGGGGGGTTCTCTTCGCTGAGGCGGAAGAACCGGGAGAGGCCGTGAGCGTTGGCATGGTCCGTACCAGGGCGATGTTCTACGGTGAAATCCATCCCCTGGAGGGAGATTGACCACCGCAGTAGCTTGGGGTTTTCTCCTCGCATCTGCATGAGCCATCGCAAGGGCCGATGGTCGGTTTGGACTTTGAAATGGGTGCCAAACAGGTAAGGGCGCAGCTTCTTGAGGGCCCAGACTACGGCAAATGCTTCGCGCTCAATGGTGCTCCACCTCTGTTCTCTGGGCAACAGCCGCCGGCTGAGGAAGGCGATGGGCTGGTCTAGGCCTTGGTCATTCACCTGGGACAGGACGGCTCCAATGCCATGCTCGGAGGCATCGGTCTGGACTACAAACTCCTTGGAGTAGTCGGGAGCCTGGAGGACGGGGGCCGTGCACATGGCCTTCTTTAGGGCATCGAACGCTTCCTGGCAGGCAGTCGTCCACTGCACCCTCTTGGGCTGTTTTTTGGATGTGAGTTCGGTGAGGGGGCCAACCAGGCTGCCATACCCCCGGATGAATCTTCGGTAGTAGCCAGTGAGGCCCAGGAAGGCTCGGACCTCCGTTTGGGTGGTGGGTGGTTCCCAGGCTAGGATGGCGTCGATCTTCGGCTGTAGAGGGGCGACCTGACCGCTCCCGACCTGGTGCCCCAGGTAGACTACTGATCCTTGCCCAATCTGGCACTTGCTGGCTTTTACTGTGAGGCCTGCCTGGCGCAGGGCGGTTAGCATTCGCCGGAGGTGCTGGAGGTGCTCACTCCATCCGGAACTGAAAACGGCGATGTCGTCTAGATAGGCCGCACTGAACTGTTCCATCCCGGCCAGGACCCTATTCACCAGTCGCTGGAAGGTGGCCGGGGCATTTTTCATTCCGAAGGGCATTACGCGGAAGCGATAATGCCCATCTGGGGTGGAGAAGGCGGACCGCTCCTTGGCTCCCTCTGTGAGCGCAATCTGCCAGTATCCGCAGGTGAGGTCGAATGTGCTGAGGAACCGGGCCGCCCCGAGTCGGTCAATGAGCTCGTCGGCTCGGGGAATGGGGTGGGCATCGGCCCGGGTGACGTCATTGAGCCCCCGGTAGTCCACGCAGAATCGGAGCTCGGGGGCGACACCGGGGGCCGCTGCCTTCGGAACTAGGACCACGGGGCTGGCCCAGGGACTATCGGATGGCTCGATCACCCCCAGGGTCAACATCTTCGAGACTTCAGCTTGAATGCAGGACCGGACCCGGTCAGGGACTCGGTAGGCTCGGTGTCTTACTGGCGGGCTGTCCCCGGTGTTCACGTCATGGACACACCAGTCGGTGACTCGGGGGATCAGGGAGAAGAGGTCGGAGAATTGTCCTAGGAGCTGGCGACAGTCCGCTTGTTGCTGGTCAGTGAGGGATGGGGAGAGGTTCACTCCTTCCACGGAGCCATCCTTCTCCTTGACACACAGGAGGTCCGGGAGGGGATTGGACTCATCTTCGGCCCCGTCATCAGTGGCCAGCAGGAGGCTCAGTTCTGTCCGCACGAAGTGAGGCTTGAGGCGGTTCACGTGTAGGACCCGCAGGGGATCCCGGGGCGACTGGACGTCCACCAAGTACGTGACTGGACTCTTCCGCTCAATCACTTTGAAGGGCCCGGTCCACTTGTCCTGGAGGGCGCCAGGCTTCACGGGGGCCATGACCCATACCTGCTGGCCCGGCTGGAACTCGACCAGAGTGGCATTCTGGTCGTACCAGCGCTTCATCTCTTCTTGGCTTGCCTCCAGGTTGGCCTCGGCCAGCTCTCGGAACTTCCTGGTCTGGTTCCGGAGGGCCAGAACGTATTGGAACACATCTCGTGGGGTGGTCTGGGGTGCTGCCTCCCACCCTTCCTTAACTAAGCTGAGGGGACCTCGGACGGGGTGTCCATATAGTAATTCAAACGGGCTGAACCCCAAGGACTTCTGTGGGACTTCCCGGTAAGCGAACAGGAGGCAGGGGAGCAGGACGTCCCACTTACGCCAGAGGGGTTCTTCTAGGCCGTTGATCATCCCTTTCAGAGTCCGGTTAAACCTTTCTACTAGGCCGTTCCCTTGGGGATGGTACGGGGTGGTGAACTTATAGGACACTCCACATTGTTGCCACAGGGACGTCATGTATTTTGAGATAAAATTAGTGCCGCGATCGCTCACGACCTCGCGGGGAAAACCCACCCGGGAAAAGATCCCCATCAGGGCTCGGCCCACCACGGGAGCCGTGACGGTGCGTAGGGGGATCGCCTCAGGGTATCGGGTGGCGTGATCCACTAGGACCAGGATGAAACGGTGACCTTGGGAGGTGGGGGGATCCAGGGGCCCCACGATGTCGATCCCGACTCGTTTGAATGGGGTACTGACGACTGGGAAGGGTTGGAGGGGAGCCTTGCGCTTCCCCCACTCTTCCCACTAGCCTGGCACGTGGGACAGGACTTGCAGTGGGCTTCTACAGCTGCTTTCATCCTAGGCCAGTAAAAGTGAGTCACGAGACGGCTGTAGGTTTTGTCTTGACCCAGGAGGCCGGCGAGGGGGACGTCGTGGGCCAAGCCCAGGTGGAAGTCTCGAAAGCGTAGGGGTACCACCAGCACCCGGCCGGATCCTAGCTCCATCGACTTCTGCTCACTGTACAAGAGGTTATTCTCCCAATAAACTCGGTGCGTTCCGGTTTGGTCGCCTGCGGCTTGGCCCTCGGCCTGGTGCCGCAGTCCGACCAGGGAAGGACAGGTGGCTTGCTCCCGGCAGAACTCCTCCCGGGTGGGCCCGCCCTCGTGGCGCCACGGGGCCAATTCGGCCAGATCGCCTAACTCGGGGACCGGGGTGGTGTCGGACGGTGAGGGTTCGTCGCTGGCGACTGACCCTCCCGATGGGGGGACGGGAGGACCCTCGGCGGGGACTGCTCTGACTCCCTCGGTTGGGGTGTCCTCGACTTCCCCCAGGGGGGTGAGTCGGGCGGACATAGATCGGGTGGTGGTGCACACCCACTCGGGGAGTCCCATCATTCCTAGGTGGGCCTTGCGCTCGACGTACTTCCAGGGAGAACTCTCCAGGTCGTTCCCTAAGAGGCAGTCGACCGGCTGGGAGGTTCTTACGGCAACCCTCAGTTTACCTATCACCCCTCCCCACTCAAACGGCACCAGGGCTACCTGACACATACTCTCTCTATTATCCGCGGAAATTACGGGGCAAAAGACGTTGGGTAGGATCTGCTCCTCGGGGACTAAGTGCCTGAGGACACCGGTGATGCTGGCTCCGGTGTCTCGCAGGGCTTCTATTTGGTGGCCATTGATCTTGACGAGCTGCCCGTACTTCTTCGTGTTGGAGGGCAGGAGGCTACCAGGGACCATCTCTCTATCTCCCAGGGATACTAGGGCCATAGCTGCGGGTTCCCACTCCCCGGTGTCCTCAACCTCCTCCCCCAGGGCTACGTTGGCTATCTGTCTAGCAGGGTTTGCAGCAGGGGGGACCTGGGGGGCCATGGGGCACTCCGGGTCATTGGCGTAGTGCCCGGGCCGCTGACAACGGAAACAAGTGATGGTTACCCGGTGCCCCCGTCTCCCGGGGGGTCCGGAGACTGGTGGGGGGGGCGCCGGGAAAGGTGGAGGTTGGGCCTTCGGGGGACTCGACTGGGACTCTCTCTGCCCTCCCTGGTTCCCTCCCCCTCTCTGGCGGGGTGGTCCCTGACTGGCTCGGGGGTATTCTCCTACAATGCTCCGGGGGACCCGGGTGTTGGTCCAGCGGTCTGCTTCCACAGCCAGCTTCCGGGGATCGGTGAGTTTGCTGTCGAGCAGATGCTGGCGTAGTTCCACAAAGCAGTTCGCAGCCAGGTGTTCCCACAACATGAGGTCGGTGAGTTCCTCGAGGGTGGTGACCTTGCTGCCCTTGATCCACCCATCGAAGGCCCGACTGAAAAAGTTTACATACTCCACCCAGGTGGTGCCCGGGATCTTCCTGCAGTCCCGGAATCGCTGACGGTACATCTCTGGGGTGAGGCCGTACCTGGTGAGGAGAGCCTCTTTCATTTGGCTGTAGGAGGTCTGCAGGGAGAGGGGTAGGTCGAGCAGGGTGTCCCTTCCTTCGCTCAGAAACCGTCCCCACAGCCCTGCCCCCCAGTCCTTCTGCGGGACCCGATGAGAGGTCATGGCGACCTCGTAGGCCCTGAACCATTGTTGAATGTCATCATTTTTATAATATTCTTTGACTACGTCCTTGGGGATGTGAACCTTCTGTTCCGCCGGGGAGGCCGCCTCTCGGTTCCCCGGGGGCCTCCCTTCCTCGTTTCTGGCTTTGAGCTCGATCTCCTTCAAGCTGCGTTCGTGCTCTAGTTGGAGCTTCCTTCCTTCGTGCTCCCGTTGGAGCTTCTTCTCTTCCAATTCGCCTTGTACGCGCATTTGTTCTACTGCTAGCTTTTTTTCCGCTAATTTCAATTCGCCTTCGATTTTGAGTTTGGCTAGGATAGAAACTGCTCCTCCCTCTCTCATCCCCTGGAAGCGTGATGTCCTCCAGCCGGAGTGGCGCCTCTAGGCCCGGGTTGTGCTGGGGCCGGGCGGCCATCTTGGTGCATGAAGTGGGCACGCGTGCCCGGGGTGGCCGAAAGGAGAGAGGCCATGGACGGGGATGCCCGGGTCGCGTGTGTGTGTTCTGGTGGGACGGATCGGCTTGGCCGTGTGCTTGGGGTCCCAGGTACCAGGTTAGGTAGTGCGAGGACAGGAAGAGCCATGCTACGAGGCCAGGTCTAACAAGAGCTTAAACAGCAAAAGAGTGTGCCTTCTTGTGAGAAGAGCAGGCAAGAAGAATCTTAATAGATTCTTTAGAAAGCCCTCACTCACCAACCTAGTTGGTGACATGACAACATTCCCTGGGGCACAGTGTTAACACAATAGTTTTCCAGCACCACATTAATATGACCCTCAGCTTTACATATGACCTGTTTCCCTACAGATAAGGATCTGCCTTCTGACTCTCTGCTAATAATCCTATGTGCCTCGGACTCCCAGTCTCTATCCGTACACAGAGATACTATGTCCACCTCACCAGGCACTTTAACAATGAAAAAGAAATCCCCTGGCCACCTGGGGTGTTCGACCGACCCTGGTCCTCTTTCCCCGCCATTTGCACTGAGAGCCTCTCTACTTTTACAGAACCTTGATGACAGTAATAAACAATTGATCCCGTGTTTTAACTGACGACAGTATTCTCACTTGTAACCGCCTCATGTGGTTTCCAAACAGGCGGCTATTTATATGCTGAGAACTGTCCCTTGTCGGTTTTACATTATGGATCATTATGGCCTCGCCGGGGTGGCGTCCTGCGATCCTGCATACTTCGTTATAAAACCGGCATGAACTCAGAACAAGCCATCAACGGGGTCCGGTTTACGAGGCTTACTGCAGGTACCAAGCTGGTGCCTGGCATTGAAGGGGCGTGAGTGAACGTACCGCATCTACTGCAGATACATAATTTGTGTGTTACAGGGGTACCATACTGACTCCCTGGTCTACCTCTCCCCTCCCCTCTCTCCTTTTTTTCAGGGTGAGCCAACTTGCCACCACCCCCTCCCAAGACCCATGGTGTGATAAACTTTTACACCGCATATGAGATATATATATATATGTATATTTTTTGTAGTGTGTTTTGAAGTACAGTGAGGAGGACATCTGCCAAATCACTCTGGCTTAACCCTATTTCAGTCAAAAAGTGTTGACTACATCTTTCATTGATACCGCAAAACGCCCTAGTAGGCGTGCAGGTGTAATAGCGCTATACTTAAGGTACCTACCATATTGAAGCTGGCTATGTCACTAACTATGATTATAAGTGCATGATACTACTCAATATAGTACACCTTGGCTCTTCGAGCCACGTCGTAAGTGCACTCAGAAGAGCACGATAGCATGCGAACCTGACTACAAATGCGCAATATGACGATTAATTGTGTGTCCCTTTTTTGTGCGTTTGTGTTTTGTGTTTCCTCTCTTGACACAGGTGCAATTCGGTTTCTCCAAGAAAGAAACCCCCGAATTATAGGATTGCAATTTTTAATATTTAGTTTTTTTCACATTCACATCCTCTGGTTAGGGTGGGCTTTAGCGCACCCATACCGCCGAGGTATCCCCTTTCTTGTGGTCCTGAAGAATGCCTGGTAAATAGCACCACTCAGGCAGAAACATGTCGACCCTACACCACGGGATGTAACTGAAAAATCTATCCAGTTTTCCATCCCACAATTTGTTTTTAGTGTGTCTGATTGGCCAACTAATAAATCATTTTTGGACACAATTTTGACACTTTTAATCATCACCTTCACATTTTCACTCAATCACAAAAAACCAGCTCCGCAGTAATTCTGGCATTGAAGCACACCGGGGGGGCACTCGGCCTCTCCTGGTGGGGCCCAATGATGAAGCATGTCACCAACTAGGTTGGTGAGTGAGGGCTTTCTAAAGAATCTAGTAAGATTCTTCTTGCCTGCTCTTCTCACAAAAAGGCACACTCTTTTGTTGTTTAACCCACTCAAACACTACGTCAGCCAATAGGTCACATCAACTGATGCGAATTATATGAAACAAAGCTGATCGTCATCTAAATCATCGACAAAGAGATCCTCAGTATCACTTTCCAGTGAGAGTGACAATGACAATTGTGCAATGTTGATGTTTACTTCGGAAAGGCATGCACATTTGGGACTAGTGGAATGTTAGCAAAAAGTCAAAGTGAAGAAAAATGGACATTAAAATAAGCACAAAAACATTCAAACATTTTCCGAAGATCACTGTAACGTTAAATGAGTGTTCGGTACAATTCATAATTGACAGCATGCATCAATAAATATAATGACTGAGAAGAAATATAAAGAATTTGCTCTATTACAACAACTTATGAATCAAAGACTAAAGTATACAGCTAGGCTGCCTCAGCGCCCCAAAAAAGTCAAGTTTCATTTGTAGCCACGATGAAACATAAGAAAACTGTGATAAAAGCACCCATTCATGTACTTCAAGGAACAGCTTCAAGTGCCTGTTTGCTGAGTTTCAACACTGCTGCTGATATGGGACTGACATCAGTGAACTACAATATGGATGCTCATCATGAATTTGTAAGTCAATTTCCTTCATTATTTATGGGTTAGGAAAACTCAAAACAATCAAAGTAATGGCACATATCAATGAGGATATTCATCCTGTTGCTCAAACACACAGACACATTGCAATTCACTTGCAAGAAGCTGTTGAAAAAGAACTTAATTTGTTGCTTAAACATAATTTCATTGAACACTCCACTGGTCCAACATCATGAGTTTCTCCCATTGTAGTAGTGCCTAAAAGAGACAGTTATGGAGCTGTATGCATATGCGTTGATATGCGTCAGACCAACAAGGCAATTGAGCAAGTGAGACATCCAGATCTGCACATTGCTGATATGATAACTCAATTAAATGTGAAGTTCTTCTCTTGACTCAACTTAAATAAAGGACATCACCAATTGGATCTTGAAGAAAAATCCAGGTACATGCATGGCTCATAAGGTTCTCTTTGGCAATGCCCCAGAGTATATCAAGCAACGCCTAAGGAAGTATGTTCCTGGCAGACCCCTACGCTCTGGTTTTGTCTCCAATCTGGTTCAACCCAGATTTAATCTAAAAACTAAAGGAGGCTGTGCTTTCTCAGTACTCATTCCCCAACTTTGGAATGACCTGCCGGCCAGTCTGAAGGAAGACTCACAGTTGCTCTCTTTTAGGAAAAAACTGAAGACATACCTTTTTGGAAAGGCAACATCCTCAGTCTAATTGGAGCAGGCAGAGAGCACTGAGGCGTCAGTATGTGTGCGGTTGTTCTGTTGAGCGCTTAGAGACCGGTGGTGATAGGCGCTATATAAGAACCCTATAACATAACATAACATAACATTACAAACTTTTCTACACATATTAGTCTGTTTTGCTATAAGCGATTGAGTTTGGGTGTATCCTCTACTGCAGAACTTTTCCAAGACGTCATTCGATGTATCATACAGACTGTAGTAAATGCTTTTAACAATTGTGATGACACATTGGTTTTTGGAGCCACACAGAAAGAGCATGACAAAGCTCTCATGCAAGTATGTAGTTTGCTTAACTCTGAATGCTCACAAATATGAATTCCACAAGAAAAGCTGGAAGTTCTTTGGCCATGTCTTTTCTTTTTCTTTTTTTTTTTAAATTGTTTTTATTTTGCTAGAAGCTGTGTAATTGCAGCATTGATTACATATACATACATTCCTAACGTAAAGCCAAAATTTCATTTGATAAACAAGAAACAATCAAGTGATACATTATACACAATAACCAGTATATCATAAGCTAGAGAGCGGCATAGTATAACACAAAAAGTTTAGGATGGGCTTGAGGAAAAAATGTCGATTTATTAAAAGGATGCAATCCTGGAGGAAAGGGGCCCCAGATCCTATTCCCTTTGATTCTGCCTTTTCTGCCTCTCCTTTCATAAAGTGCCTTTTCGAAATGATATATATGTAGAAATCGTCCCTTCCACTGCTGGAAGGTTGGAGGTTGTGAATCAAGCCAAGCTGAGGCAACACAAAACCTAAGAACTGCCATTGCTATGAAGGTAAGTTCCTCCCCTTCATTGCCAACTGAATCATTTACCCCTAATACCATCAGCTGAGGTGTTAAAGGAACATCTTCATTAAGAATCTGTTGTAAAAAGCTTGAGATTTCACGACCTATAGAATCTATACAGGGGCAAGTGGCAAAGATATGCACTAGATCCACCCCAAAAGTTGAACATCTGAAACAAGAAGTCCTGAGGAACTTCGATTTCTGATCGCGATCGAATCGACCCGCCATTTTGTGCTCCGCCGCCATTTTGTGTTGCCATCACTCAGGCAGCACGGCGAACAAAGTCTATTCTGCTTTTTCTGTAACCTGGTGTCGAAATACGCTTTCTGCCTCTGTTTGCAAAGCTGGTGTTAGGACTAGCCGGGTACACTAATCCCTGTCTGGCTTTTCTAATCCCCGTCTCAACTATCTGTTGGTTCACACTATTCTTTCCTGACCTTATCTTATCGTCTGGCCTTCACTCTCTTCTGCTAGCATTCTCTCGTTTCACAACTGTCCTCCAACACACACAAACGTATCTCGCCACCTGCAAGTTAGTTATGAATCTGTTAATGAATTAGCTTGAGGGAGGGGTGACAAACATAGTTGGAGGAAAGGTCTTTTCGAGTCATCTGATACTTTGTTTTCCAAACTCTCCTATTGGTTCTGTCCTGTTTTCCAACTTTCCTTATTGGCTCTTTTCTTGTATACTCTGGGAGTGTATTTGGTTAATGTATATGTTTCTATATGGTATATAAGACTGTGCGCCACAGAGTGAAGTGGCAGTCTCCTGAAAACCTACTTATGTACTTCTGGGATAACTGTACTAGCTTCAGCTAATAAATCTGATCTTCTAATGCCGACAGAGTGTCCCGTGTCTCTGTGTAGCTAAGCAGGAGAACTCCGGAGACTAGGGCGTACCCTGCGCCGCCAGGTCCAAAAGGTTCTGGTTCTTCAGTCCCCTCAGTACCACCACCTTTAGCAATTTTTGCAGGTGTAATATATAAATCGAATAAAGTCTTAAAATGTCGAGCCCGCAGATTGGCAGAGCACAGTACCGTGTCCCACAGTTCTAATGATCTCATAAAACAAGAATCCTCAACTCCCAACCTATCCTGCCATTTTGGCCTATGTTTATCTAAATCATCTGGTAATCCTTCCTGCAGGCATCTATATATTTGTGTAATTGAGGATCCGACATTACTGGTTAGCAATTGCATCAGAGATACTTGTCCAAACCCTGCCACACCACCGGCCTTTTTAAGCAGAAAATCTCTCAGCTGTAAGAATTTAAAAAAAACCCGGGGGCCGACACCAAACCTTTCCCTAACTGCTTCAAATGATGTTATGTAATCCCCAGGTAACAGATCCCTTATCCTGTATAAACCACTCTTTCCCCACCTTGCCAGACATGTATATTGTAATGCCCTTGGCAGTTGGTCATTCCCAATTATAGGAGAATAACGATTGAACCTACCTACCCCAAGTTTCTTCCTTATGCCTGCCCAATTGCGAAAGGCAGCTATCAGTACCTTGAAACGCGTTTTCTTAAAATAGCTTGCTTCATAGAATTTCATAAGGCAGCAATAGCCCAGGCGCCTATCAATAGTTCATATATTGTTGTTACTTTACCAGGATCCCCCCTGTCTTTTTCCTTAACACTAAAGAGAGGCCAATAATATTGGAATGAAGCCGCTAAATAATATAACTTAAAATGCGGGAGCCCCCATCCTCCTCTATCCCTTGGAAGGGAAAGGAATAAATTCGCTCTCCTGGTCCTCTGGTAACACCAAATAAACCTAGCTATCTCCTTCTCGATTTGCTTAAACTAAAAATTATGAAATTCCAAAGGAATCGCACGAAAAATATACAAAAGTTATGTCAGGATCATCATTTTAATGAGATTACATCTCCCTACTATTGACAGTTTCAAATTATCCCATCGTTGGAGATCGTTTTTAATTTTCCCCATTATAGAGGTAATATTTAGATCCACTATATCATCAACCTTAGCCATGATGATAATGCCTAGGTAAACCTCTATTCTCCATACCTGTAACAAATCTATTTGTCACAATCTGCATTTTAGCTTTATTTAAGAAAAAACCCGATTGAGTCCCAAAGCTTTCAGCAATACTTTCGACTGCTGACATTGCACGGCCAGGGTCAGATGAAATAATAGCCACATCATTAGCATAGGCTAGTGAGCTTGGTGTCCCCGCCTTGCAAACTGACCGGAATAATTTTTTGATGGCCCCCAGACACCTATGAAAGGGGTCAAGGTACAGGGCGAATAGTAGGGGAGAGGCAGGGCAACCCTGTCTCGTTCCCCTGCCGATTGAAAAAGAAGCCGTCTCTTCCCCCATAATTCGTAATCTTCCTACAGGGTTGACATACAAGACCTGTATTGCTTTCCAAATGAATCCCCTAGGCCGAGAGCCTTGAGGGTCTGCCATAAGAAACTCCATGACACCCTGTCAAAGGCCTTTTCCGTGTCTAAAAAAGCTACCCCCATAGGTTTAGCAGCAATCTCAGTAGCATCAAAGAGTGTAATTAGCCTCCTAACGTGATAAACTGTCCCTCTTCCTTGTATAAAACTGTGCTGCCATACTGAAACAAGATGGTGCATCACAGAGTTCAAACGTGAGGCAAACATCTTAGAATAAAAAAGCTTAGCACACGGAGACACGAGGATCACTCTAAACGCGTCCCGGCGGCTTTTAACTAGTTAGGGAAGGACTCAGCACTTCCTGAAACGTGACCTATGATGTGGTCACGTGTTGTCCTCAGGGGGCGTGGTTACAGAATCCCTTCGTCCAGTTTTTATCGGAAAGTATATTTCAAAACAGGGACTTCTGGTGTTGAGAAAAGCAATCGATATGGAAAATGACTGCTAATGTGTGTGTAAGTCGTGCAATCTTTCTCAGGATTGTTCAGCACATCAAAACCCCAAACAATATCGGAACTTTCAAGCGACATACAGTAAAGCATTTACTAATGTGAGAGGCTCAGCATTTCCTAACACATGATCTATAGCATGGACACGCATTGATGTCTGGGGGCGTGGTCAGGGAATACCTTTGTGCAGTGTGTCACGGAAGGGTATTTTTAGAAAATAAATAAAGTGTGGATCAACATTCCCCGGGTTTTAATGGTTATAAAAACATAATTCCCTGTACATATTTGAGTCAGAAATGCTGGCATGCTCAAATCCCAAGCAACATAAAAGCATTATGGGAAAAAAATAATAAACCATTTTCTGATGCGCAGGACGTGTCAGTCTCCTGATTGACATCACAAAAGTGAGTGTGTCCATAGATAACTGTTCTCATACCCCTCAGAATAAGGCTATCAAGTCAAACATCTAGATGTTGGGTGAACAATAAAGTTATCAGCATTTTAAACATATTTGTTCTCCCAGCATGCAGATTCATATGGAACCATAAATGAATGACTTCCCTCTTCATGAGAAAATGTGTAACCAGCCTTGTGTAGGTTATATATCCCTGGACCAGAGATTTACTTCTGTTTAAAGAAATTCTGTTTAAAGAAATTCCAGAGTATATTGTTATTTAAACCCTCCTTATGAGTAGACAATCTATATATCCAGCGCTGTTCTTTTTCCAGCAGATGCTGTTGGATATTTTCCCTACCTTTAACTAGTTCGATGACTGTCCACCTCATATCGTTGGTGGTATGGTTAGCCTGGAGGAAATGTTCAGTGAGTTTAGTCGTGATTTCCTTGCACCTAGTAGTGAGTGTGTTTTATAAGCTCCATTATTTATTCCGCCAATACAGCATCAAATTCAATGACACCCACTTATGATAATGCACAGTGTGGATATAAAGTTTGGAACAGGGGTGAAACTGCACTCTGTCTTTTAATGTCTTTTAATGATGTGCTCGACCGGCATGGAATGGGTGTACGGTCTGATACACACCATTTTGCAGAAATTTGCAATTTGAGACATGTATGAGTGATATGACCTGGTTATGCTTTCATATGGTATAGATGATTTTCTATATTTTTCCTCCAGGTTTCCTTTACCTTTCACAAAAGGCTGAAAGGCAATCATACCGTAAGTATACGGCATGGTTCACATCTGACTCAGAGATGGGTGCACCTCAGCGTGTGCATACCCCTCGGGTCATTTTCTAGGTCCTGAAGAAAGCCTAGCAATGTCATCAACAGGCTAAAACATGTAGACCGTAACTTTTTATTATCACAAAATACTCAGATACCAAAGGCCAATTTAACCGACATAGGTATCACACATTGTTTTTAACCTCACTTTTTTGTTCCATATAAAATTTGGGGAACAATAAAGATGATTTTAATTCACTATTTCACACTCTAGTCACCTGCACTACTGTCATCTAAAAACCTGCTCCGCTGTAATCAAGCATTGAAGCACACCCGAGTGGCATTCGGCTTCTCGGGTGGGACCCCAATGATGAAGCATGTCACCAACTAGGTTGGTGAGTGAGGGGTCTTTTTAAGAAAGGATTGATTTCTCTCTTTTTCTCCCTCTTGTACGCGTCTCAGCACTTAGTTCGAGTTGGTTTGGGGTAAACTTCCTCATTTGTTTATTAAATTATCGTAAGGGGACTGGGAGTATTCCCCGTAAAAATAACATTTTCTCTCTGTCAGATTACAAACTTAAACACCATCACCAAAATGTTCTGAATATTATCTAACTGGAAGATTCAGTTAAAGTTCAGAACAGGTTTAGTGCAATAACTGTCTTCACTTGAAACATGCCTCTTCATAGAAAGTTGGGATGGTCACGATGTTCCAAAAATGCTAAAAGCTACAGCTTCCAAGAGTGGCCTGGTTATTGGCATTCAAAGATGTATTTGCCCAACACAGCATATCAACAGGAAACGCTTTTCACTGAAACATAAAAAGGGAGCTAATGACTCCACTGAAGAGATTACTACTCAGTCCCTGTACTCCATGTTTTTTACTGTGAGTTGCCTCATTAGTGATCCTTTAGAAAAGAGCCAGGACTCACTCTCACGAGGTAATAAATAATGTGACAAACACAGCTGAGATCTGTTTGATGCCATTTCATGTCCCATAGCACTTCAAGTAATTCTTTCACCTTCTGTTGCATACCAAACCTTATACAACCTTTATTTTCATGTCTTCACCTACTTTTATGTCACCCTCTGTTACTAGAGACAGTTGGTTCTCATTGATTGAACAGAGGAAGTATATCCCATGGAAAATGTACCGATGTCAGTAGAGCTATGAAGCTACGGTCTTGCATGCTCATTAAGGGGTCTTAGACAGGACGTCTTGGGTTTGCTGTGATGCAAGGCAGCCATGGTCTACGATTGAACTTTCGAGTCCCCTGGCTATCACCTATGTTATCCAGTTAGCAGATTTAAGGCACTATACTTAAAGGGGCATTGCCACTGCCATTCATGGAGAAGCATCTTAAAACTGTATAGTGGATAGTTGTATTACCTTTTTGAGTGTTGTTCTTATAAATGTGTGAGCTTGGGACTACTTACTTCCTGTAAGCCTACGTCCCTCCCTAGCATCACTATTTGAGGTCCGAATGCCAGCTAATGGCAGTGCTGGAGCAGAGTTTTCTGTTGAAAATTTATCGAGTTATAAGCTCCAGTTTTGTCTATATGTTATGATTAAAATTACTAATTTAAAAACATTAATTAATAGTTTGTTTTGTTAAAAGTCCAAAATTAATCAACATTACTAATGAGAAAAACTACATGTGGGATGCATATATGTTGCTTTATAATAATGTGCGGTCTTTACTAAATGAGTGTCGCAAAGGTGCTATTTGTTTCGTGTTTATGCTTTTAAAATAACGTGTGCTAATGCTTTATTGCGATGCGGAAGGCTAGATAATTACATACACATAAGGGTATTAGTGGGGAATAACACTGAATAATCATTATGATGTGGTAATGTTGTTTTGTGTTTCTTTTAATTAAGATGGTCAGTTTGGCCTAAAACAAGATGGCTGCCATTTACAGCCTGCACTCGAGTGATTGAATTTTGGCGGAAGGTCTTGCTGAACATGGTCGAGAGTCACCTGACCACAGCTTCTGCCTGGGTTTAAAAATTTCCGTGAGGACAGCAGCTCTGGGAATGATTCCAAATGTCCTTGGAAATGGACAAAGCCACAATGAACAATGACCAGTCTGCGGTGGCTCTGCTATGATACCAAGGAAGAGCATATACAAAAGTAACATTTGCAAACTCGAGTTTCCTTCTTCCGTATTTTTTATTTTTGTGATTTTTCCTGAGCGGAGGTTTTCTAAATGTAACTAAGTGACATCCTTTCCTGCTCGCTCTGCTCAGCGGCTCAACGGATATTCAACATTTGTTTGTAACTTTTTATTTTGATATTTTCCCTATAAATATGCTAGACTAGAGAGGGTCCGTGTTCCCTTGCTGTTCCTTTGCTGTTCCATTCGCGTTCATTACGTTCAAGGTGTTCCTTGCGGTTCATCGCGTTTTGGACTTCTTCCTGAACCTATGCTGAGGACGGCAGCTCGAGAGACTTTACCGAGAGACCTGTCCTGACCCAATTAGTTAGAATAGGTAACTATGAGAATAATGATTTTGCTAATGATTGACTTTCATTTGAACTAATTTAGATAAACAACCATTTGTTTGAATTACGGTGTCGGGTGGTCATTTCTTTGTCATTTATTGAGTTACAGATGTATTTCCTATGTTTAAAAATCATGACTCAGGACAATGTCCTTATGGTCACATTGACCTCATTTTAGATGCAGATTGGTTTAGGTTTCCTCTCTTATACTCAGTGTGGATAGAGTAATAGTGCGAATTTAGTGTGATGGGCCCTAGCGTATGATGTATGTATGTGCGTGTGACTGTAGATTTACTCTGTCCGTGGAAGTAGGGAGAATTTATATGCGCCGATCTGCAGCAGTTTCCTGGTAGCAGTATGATGGTTAGATTATTGTCTTGATCTGATTAGATTGCTTGTACATAGGCTTTTTGATTCATTGATTATTGATTGATGATTGGTATATGTACTAATACTAGGTGTTAAAGTCGTTGTGTTGAGTTTTATGTAGTGCTTCTGGAATTTGGGAGCTGATGACGGTTCCGTAGTAGGGCAGAGGGAAGTGTGTGCTGCTCTCGGGAAAGACGGGATTGTTGGAATTACCTGTACGTATGCAGGAAAAACGTGTAACAATTGAAGTTGCGCGTCACATTGTCTGGGTTCGGAATAAGTGACATCGTCGTGTGTTACTATTAGGGACATATTTTCGGTATAAAAGGAGTGCGTATGGTAGTGAAGGTTATCTGTGAAACTCTGGTCTTAAGTCCCAGGGATCCGTAAGGTTTGCCGTTAAAGCTTATCGCTGGAGAAGTAATAGGTATTCTCTGAACTTGTCTGAAGGACTGGGCAGAGGTAAGCGCTGCTTGGTTAACGCGTGTTATAATTCTGTAGTGGGACAGACTGTTCGCTGTTCTCGGGAAAGGCAGGATTCTGTGTGATTGTGCTACATTTTCTGGTATAGAAGTGCGTGAATGTATGAGCATTTAGTTGATTGTGAGACTCTTTGGAGCAGTCCTAGAGGAAACAGTTAATGGATGCATGTTAGAAGGGCAGAGTAGAGGGATGTGCTACTGTGTCAACGAGAGTAATTATTCCGTGGGAGAGCAGAGGTAAGCGCTGTTCTAGAGAGAAGCGGGATTTTTTTGTAAGAATTTTCTTTACTATTCTGTGGTTAGCGAAGCAGACAATGGAGGTGTTTATATGTTGTAACTAATAGATTTTGTGGAATTTGAAACGAAGTCTACCAAGAAGATTTTTGTAAAGGAGGGGTAGACGAGTGACAGGAGACAGAGCAGAAGCGACTGCAGCGACTGTTGACGTCAGAGAGTCGGGTCATACAGACCGCGCTGTGATTGGGTAGTGGATCAGGACAGTGCTCGCGCTAGGATTGGTGCGTTGGTGTGAGCCGCGCAGGGATTGGAAGAAGTACAGGGTGACGTAGACGCTCCAGCATTGGTGCGTTGGTGTGAGTCGCGTTGTTATTGGACAAAAGATCGTACAGTTGCGGAAGGGACTAGAGAATATTGGTAAACGATAAAATGTATTACCAACCGGAGGAAAAGAAGAAGAAATCCTTGTTCGGTAAAATAAAAAGGTGGTTCGACAAGGATAAGAACATAATAACCAGAGAGGGTGAATTGTTACCTCCAACAAGAACTCCTGCATCCTTCATGGTTGCGAAATATAGGTATCATACCTGTATATGGTTAGATAACTGGGCTAAGTATACTAAGGACGATGGTGTCTTAGCGTTCCCGGAACATGGTTCATTTAATTTGGCCGTGTTGAGAAATTTACGGGAGAAAATGATGTGTCTAGAGCCTAGACCAAGGCCGACACAGTTCGAGGCGTTGGTGGAATGGGAAGATGAGGTGCATGAGCGAGAAAAGCAGAGGAGTGGAGGTAATTATAGGTACCTTTTTGGGAGGTAATATGATCGTGAAACTCATCATGATCGAATGAGGAGATGGCGAGATGCTAGTATGTCAGAGGGATTATATCCTATGAGGACAGTTGAAGAAACGGAAGGAAGGAAGGGTACAGAAAAGGTGCCTGATGCAGAAGTGAGAAGGTATGGAGCTACTGATTATGAGGATGAGGTCTTGGATGACATGATTTAAAAGAGACCACCTCCGTATAGACCAGAACCAGAAGAGAGCACGCCAGTTGCTACTCCAATAAGAGATACTTTGCGAATTATTAAAACTGAGGTTGTCACACCTGATCTGAAAAGTGGTAGCTCTTTCATGGAAAGGGAAAGAGAGAGAGACCGAGAAAGAGAGAATCGAGTTAGTGATGAGAAAACGAGAGAATTAGCCAGAACGACATCTGAGCTGACTGAGAAAATTAGGGAGCTGACGAAAAATCTATAAGGTGTTACGGTGCCTGTAACCATAGGTCCGGTTGTGCCTATTTTTGATAAACAAAGAATGGGTGAAAATGGTTTGACAGTTCCTTATGTTGGAAATGGTTTGGTTGGTTCTTGCACTTTGGAGGAATCAAGAATGAGGACTGGTGAAAATATATGAGAGGCAGTCAAGACATAACACATGTAGTGGAGGATTAGATGTGCAGCCTAATTCAGGATTGAATACTGGTTGTTCAGGAGGATCGATTTTGGAACCACAGAGGATGACAGAACAAGTGGGTGCAGTGAAAAAGTCTACTGAAATAACAGCTGAAGATTTGAATGATTGGTTGAAAGTTCTTCAAAAGAAGGATAAAGATTCACAGGCAATTGATGTAGCCAGGTTGCGCATAGAATTGGAGGAGCTTATTGCAGGAACAATTCCTACAGATATACTAAAAAACCATCATGATGGAGTATTGTTATTCATGTGTAAAAGTAACACCTGGAGGGCTAAAAGTACACATGACAGGTTAAGGGCAATAGCGAGTGAACAAGGAGTTGACATGGATAAGGTAAAAGCTTTGCAGAAACATTACAGGGTGGATTTCACTGACAAGGATATTGAAAATCTAAATGGTGTTGGCAGAACAGGGCAGATTAAGGAAATGATTGCCTTTTTGCGAAAATGGGGTGATGTAGAAAAGTGGAAGGATAGGTGGTACAAGAAAAGGGAAGATTCAGTGGACAGGACTTATTCAGCTTTCCCTGTGAGAGAAAAAGAGAAAACAGTGGATGCTTATCCTATGAGAGAGATTCCTGGAGGAGGATATGTACATGTCCCATGGACTAGGCAGGATATTTTGTCATTTACGAATGATTTCCCTCGACTGAGAGAAAAGCCCGTCGAGTGGTATAGGCAGGTAGACAGGTTTGTGAAATTGTCAAAGGTGTTGTGGATTGACCTGAATAGTCTGTTTGATATAATTGTTCCAGCAGACTTGTGGGCAGAGTGTAAAATAGTTGTAGATTGGCCTGCAAAAGAGTATCCAAGAGATCCGAAAACAGGAGCACCAGATCCAGAGGTAATGAAGAAATACGATCAGGTTATTGTGTTTCTGAAAAATAAGGTACCCCCGAAAGAGACAGATTGGGTTAAGATAGATCGAACACATCAGGAAGCAAAAGAATCAGTTCATGCTTTTTACGAAAGGCTGATACTGGCGTTTAAACAGTTTAGTGGAGATGAACACCTGGGTGACAAGGATTTGAGTCATTTTGTATACAGATTTGTATATGGCTTGAGACCTGAAATCAGTGAGAGAATACGTGAGCATACAGTTGATTGGCAGAGTAAAAAGATTGAGGAAATCTTGAGACATGCAAAATACTTTAGTGATGAGATTGAAGCAAAACAAAGAAAGCTGAAAGAGAAGGCAATGTGGGCACAGGTGAAGGTTGCTGAAAGACAAGAAGCACAGTTGGTGGAACAGGCAAATAATTCAGGAAATAGACCCAGATATGCAGGAAAAGGAAAGGGGAATTTATAGGAGGCAAAGAAAAAGTTCCCTTGTCACAACTGTGGACAATTGGGGCATTGGAGATCCGAGTGTACCAATCCATCATTAGTGAGTAATGAAAATAAACCCTTGAATCAACAGGTGCAGAACGAGGGGTGTAATCAACAGCAGCAACAGCAGAAGGTTGTCAGACAGGAAAGCGCTCAGCATAAGATCTCGCCCTTCTGCAGACAGCAGAGCCAAGAGCCAAAACCGCCCTTGCCGCAGAATAGAGGGTCCCAAAAGTATAACCAGGACTCAGGATTCTACAATGATGAGCAGGTAAACAAACCAAGACGTTCAAACCGGTACAGCAGTACTGGTAAAAGAATGAGGGGAGTGAGTCTGAAGGGGACTATTGACGGTGCCGAAGAGAGGAGGAAGAGTGCATACTTGGTGCAACTCTAGAAATAGTCCAGGCAGGACCATTTGTAGATGGGAAAATAAATGGGGAGAGTGTTACTTTTTTGGTAGACACAGGAGCAACGAGATCAACTGTCAGGTCAGCAGATATTAGAAATCTTCCTCTCTCAGACGAAGCAATCCAAGTAGTTGGTGTAGCCAATACACAGATTAAGGCTCGTCTTACCGAACCAGTAAGGGTAAGAATAGGGAAATTTTCAGATATGCACAGATTCGTGGTCTGTGACACTAGTCCAGTGAACTTGTTAGGTAGGGACTTGTTGTGCAAGATGAATTGTACAATTTTCTGTACTCCAGATGGAATAGCTTTTGAGACACCAGATGAGGATGTTTTGTACCGGATGACTCTAGATAATAGAGAGAGTGAGATTGTTGGTACATATGCTGTGTTTAATCCAGATGAGTTGCCTCAGGAGTTGAGACACACAGTAAAAACAGCGGTTTGGGATTTTACTGGAGAAGATGTGGGGTTGATGAATAATGTTGATCCAGTGAAGATTTCAGTGAAAGAGGGGATTGTTTATCCTAATATTCCTCAGTACAGATTGACACCAGAAATAATTGAGGGAATAACTCCTATAATTGACAAGATGATTCAGCAGGGTGTTTTGAGAGAGATACTAAGCAGCCCGTGTAATTCACCGATAATGGGGCTAAAGAAACCTAATGTAAAGTTCAGGATTGTCCAAGATTTGAGAAAAGTTAACAAAATAGTTGTGGCATGTTGTCCCATTGTGCCAAATCCTTCAGTGATTTTGTATCAGATTCCTCATGATGCTGAGTGGTACACAGTGATTGATTTGTGTCATGCTTTCTTTTCAATTCCATTGCATCATGACAGCCAGCCGATTTTTGCATTTCGGTTTGGACAGCGTATTTTAGCATGGTGTCGTATCCCACAGGGGTATACGGAGAGTCCATCGATATTCAATCAGTTATTGAAAAAATCATTGGAGAGTTTGATCATGCCTGAAAGCTCAGTGCTAGTGCAATACATCGATGACCTACTGGTGGCATCGAAGACACGTGAAGCTTGTGAAGTGGATACCATAGCTTTACTGAATCATCTGGCAGATGGAGGATTAAAGGTATCTCCAGCCAAATTGCAGTGTTGCAAGAAAGAGGTGCATTATCTTGGACACAATATTGAAAAAGGTCTGAGAAAAGTGACCGATGACAGGATCAAAATTATCAGAGGAATGAGAGCCCCAATGACCCAGAGAGAAGTGAGGATGTTTCTGGGAATGGTGGGTTATTGTCGTCAGTGGATAAGTAATTTTTCCCTGATAGCGGAACCACTGATTCAATTGACCAAAAGTGAAGTGAGAGACCCATTGGAATTAGATGGAGAACAAATGGCAGCATTTGAAGAGTTGAAGAGCAGAATGTGTGAAGCCCCTGCTTTGGGAATGCCAGACTATGAGAAAGAGTTTGAGTTGTACTGCAGTGAGAGAAATGGTTGTGCACTTTCAGTGTTAATTCAGGCACATGGACAACTGAGAAGGCCGATTGCGTACTTCTCATCGACACTTGACCCCGTAGCTGTGGGTTTCCCAGGTTGTCTGAAAGCAGTAGCTGCTACATGCAGAAGCTTGGAACAGAGTGAGGGTATAATAATGGGATATCCTGTACGGGTATTCGTACCTCATGATGTGGCAATTCTTTTGACAAGAAGCAGGACTCAATATATGTCACATAGTCGGTTGACTAAATATGAAAAAATCATTCTGGGAGCATCAAATGTGACTCTTGAGAGATGTGTGAATGCGAATCCAGCAACGTTGTTACCAGATGCTGAAAATGTGAATGTGGGAGATGATGTTGATCATGATTGTTTGTATGTGCTTGATTACTGCACAAAACCCAGACCGGACATAAGAGATTTACCGTTACCTGAGAGTGATCATGTGCTGTTTGTGGATGGATCATGTCTGAGAACTGATGATGGTGTGCTGAGTGCAGCATATGCAGTGTGTAAGGTTTCAGAAGTTATGGAAGCTTCGCCTTTGAAAGGAGTAAGATCTGCTCAAGTGGCTGAATTGGTGGCACTGACGAAAGCTTGCAAGATTGGGAAGAATCTGAGAGTGACTGTGATGACTGATAGTCAGTATGGATTTGGAGTCGTTCATGATTTTGGCCAGCTTTGGCTACAGAGAGGTTTCTTGACGTCGAGTGGGACTCCAATAAAGAATGCTGAAGTGATTGGGAAGTTGCTTGAGGCGATACAGCTGCCTAAAGAATTGGCAGTTGTTAAGTGTGCTGCTCATGGACAAGGAGATGATTTTGTTACTCTTGGTAATCGTTTTGCCAATGACATAGCACAGTATTGTGCGAAGAATAATCATTCGATTAATAGGGCACGAGAAAGGGAAATGTCTTTTTGTTCTGTGATGTTTACTAATGTCCTAGAAACGTGGGATGAAGTGAAACAGTTGCAGGATGAGGCAGGAGATGAGGAAATGAGAGATTGGATTAAGGCAGGTTGTGCCCCAAGAGAGAAGGATCATGTTTGGATCTATAGAGATGGTAGACCAGCCATGCCTAATTCCATGCTGTCGACAATGGCAAGAATGTATCATGGCCAGGGACATCTGGGGAGGGATGCAATGATTAGGTCTTTTAAACAAACCTGGTACAATGCAAAGTTCAGGTTAATTGCAGAGAGCATCTGTCAAAGATGTTTGATTTGTCAGCAGTTCAATACTGGAAAGAAGACAGTGGTGAGTCTAGGAACAATAGGCAGAGAAGGAGGTCTTTTTACCAGAATGCAAATAGATTTCATTGAAATGCCCCAAGTGAACAGATTGAGGTATGTTCTAGTGGTAGTCTGTTTGTTCTCAAGATGGGCGGAGGCCTATCCGACTAGGAGGAATGATGGAATAACAGTTGCAAAGTTACTGTTAAGAGAGTTGATTCCTAGGTACGGGTTCCCAGTGACAATTGAGTCTGACAGAGGTGGACACTTCTACAATGAGCTCATGGGTTTAATTTGTGAAGCATTGAGCATACAGCAGAAGCTACATTGTGCATACAGACCAGAGGCTTCTGGAGTCGTTGAACAGATGAATGGCCCAATAAAAAACCGAATCGGTAAGATGTGTTTAGCCACTGGAATGAAATGGCCTGATGTCTTGCCTCTAGTGCTGATGACTATTAGGTCTACTCCAGATAGAACCACAGGTTTGAGTCCGCACGAAATCTTAATGGGACGTGCAATGAGACATGCTTTCGTGCATGTCAACAAGTTGATGACAATTACTGATGACATGATTTTGGATTACTGTAAAGGCCTGGCTGACGCAGTTCATTCTGTGTTTCACCAGGTTGGAGAAGACGCTACCACGCTTGAGAAGAAGCAAGCTCATGATCTGAGTCCAGGAGACTGGGTGAGGATTAAGGTGCACAGAAGAAGAAATTGCTTGGTTCCAAGGTGGGGAAGGCCAAGACAAGTTATTTTGACTACGACAACTGCAGTAAAGTGTGCTGGTGTGAAAAACTGGGTTCATGCGAGTCATACTCTGAGAGTTCCAAATCCAAAGGATGGGACTGGTAAGGAGTATTTTGAAGAGTCAGATTCCAGTGATGATCCAGATACTGAACCAGTGAGAAGTGGAAAGAATCCTGTAAGGGGTGAAGAAGAAAGAGAGTCAGGTGATTCTTTCTTTCCAAGAGAGGTTTCAAGAGAAACATTGAGGCTCTCAGAAGAAAGATCGGATTCTGTAAGAGTGCCTGAAGTTCCAACGAGCAGTGGAGAAGGAAGAAAAGAAAGGAGCAATTCCACAGAGACTACTCCTGAATCAGATGAGGAGGTTGAAAATCCACTTGAGATTATACCTGAAGAAGCAGGGTCAGTAAAAGATAGAGAGGGACAGATTGCGGAAGACCCCCGAGGAGGTGTAGGGAACACTTCTGATAAGCTAGGTGAAGGGACAAGTAGACAGCAAGAAGATTGTGTGTCGGAGACCCGAGGAGGGACAGAAATAGGGAAGTCTCAATCAGTGGTGGAAAAGACTGTGGAGCGAAAGAAAACTGCTGAAGAACAAGAGGCAAATGAGACAGAATCAGATGAGAGTGAGAATGAAAAATCAGAGGGTCGAGTTCTGAGAAAGAGAACTTGGATTGGGGAAAGGAATAATAAAGAAGTGAGACCAAAAATGAGCGTAAGAGGAGACCTTTGGCCTAACAGGATAAAGAGGCTGAGGTATCGACTGACACGAGTGAATTCATCAAAAGCTGAACAGGTGAACGAGGTGTCGAGTCAAAATCAAGCGAAGGAAGAGGAGCAAAGGAAATCAAAAGAACCAGAGGAGATCAAAAGAATTAGAAAACCCAACCAAAAGTACAGGTCACCGGAATGGACTTATGTGGCACTGCCTGAAGGAGAAGAAGAAGCGGCAGAAAGTCAAGTCAATCCGGAGGGGATCTTGAGAAAAGTGGTTGAGGAAAAATCTGTTGGAATCCTAAAAGTTATCCTGACTGACATTGGAGAAGAGTCGGATGCACAGGATGTTGTTGAAGATTTGATACAATTTGATGTTGCTGAAGAAGAAGTGAAAAGTGATGAAAATCCAAACTGAGTGAACTGAAGGAGTCACTTGGAGAAAAGTGAAAGAGAAAAATCTGAAATTAACTGTGTGAGATAATCTAGAGTTCCAAAACTCAGTAGTGGAGTAGAAGAGGCTAAGTCAAAAGACACTGCCAAAGTAGTAAAATGGCTAACACAGAGAATAATCAAGGTAGATGTGCCTTTTTGAAAAGATGGTGTAGAATGTGCTGCTGCTGTACTGGATTATTAATGCTACTATGGGGTGTACTAGCTTTACTAGTTACTTTTAGAGTTACAATAGATACTTTTGGAATACACACTGAGAATATGACAAATGTAGAGAGGAATCAAGAATGAGGTCTGGTGAAAATAATTTGAGGCAGTCAAGACATAACACATGTAGTGGAGGATTAGATGTGCAGCCTAATTCAGGATTGAATACTGGTTGTTCAGGAGGATCGATTTTGGAACCACAGAGGATGACAGAACAAGTGGGTGCAGTGAAAAAGTCTACTGAAATAACAGCTGAAGATTTGAATGATTGGTTGAAAGTTCTTCAAAAGAAGGATAAAGATTCACAGGCAATTGATGTAGCCAGGTTGCGCATAGAATTGGAGGAGCTTATTGCAGGAACAATTCCTACAGATATACTAAACAAGCATTTGCAATGCAATAGGTCTCGCACTTACGCAAGTTTGAGCTCTTGGCATTGTATATGAAAATGCCTCTTATTTATTTTTTGGTATTTAAAACATAAATAAAAGCATTGCCATTTACAATGCTAAAAGCTTAAACTCGCGCAAATGCGATACATATTGCTTTGCAAATGCTTGTTTTAGAAAGCTGCGTTGTAATTGGCTAAAAACGTAATGCTGCCTTTAGGCTATTCTATCAGTTCAGTCTGTTTTAAATGTATTCACACCTTGTGCTTCAAGAAAGAAACATGTGCCAAGCAGTGTGGCGTGGTGTGAAATGTTGCAATTGTTTCTTAAATGTACTTCTGTTAGAGACTGAGGCAGCACACTTAAAAGTTGGGATATAAGGATGTAGGGTATAACAAAGCTGCATGTTCCTTTGTCGTGACCCGTGGCTTAATGTGTGAGCAGTAACTGAGCCAGTGTACAACTGTTGACTGTTATCAGTTCCTCCCTGCCCCAAGAAGTCTGGCGTGGTGTCAAAAGTTCCAATTGTTTAGACTGTGGCAGCATAATAAAAGACATGTGGCCTGGCACTTAAGATTGCTATCTCCTTGAGAAGTTGCTGTTCTGTCCCATAGGAGCAGGGAAAAGACCATTCCATGTAGGCAGAAGGAAAACGGAAGGTTTATACGGAGGTGCATTTTCGTATGGTACCGTATGAAAAAAATGTGTAGATTTCTGTTATCAGAATTAAGTGTTTAACATTTGGAATAAATGAAAGCATTTTTTGTAGATGTTTTCCTATATGTTAGACGAGGCAGGGTAGCCATGTGTTAGGTGTGGCCAGAGTCACACTGATTTATGTTGGGGCTCCCATTCACCAAACTTTAAAGTTTTTAATCCACTATAGAAATATTGTACAAAGAAAATTGTATATTTCTTAGTATATTTGTGTAACGTTTATGTTGTACAGTGGCATGCAGGTTTCTAACAACGCGCCTTTATTAAAACCTTTTTTTGTCATTTCAATTTTGACAGTTGTTCCCTCTTACTTCTATGTATCACACCATATCCGTTGCTTCTGGCCCCCTGCGTGTGGGAGCAGTGAAATATGAAGCGCTGTAAGCCAAAGCAGAATTTTAAATGTGACCTTATTAACCTCGCAGGCTCCTTAAGTATATGCAGCACGGACACCACTGAGGGGAAACCGCAATCAAGGAGGATGGTTCTGTCTGGCTTCTGCCCTAGTGGCGCCTCTGGTCTGTTTCCTGCTGACACTTGTTAATTTAGCATTTCTAATGTAATTGCAAAGAAGCCCGCTGTCTGCATGCTTGAACCACAGTTACTATTTCCCATATCTCTAGTGTCAAGAAGGCAATATTTACTTCATTTTAATGTACTTGCTTTCGGCCTTGATTCCTTTATATGTGTAACTGTAGTATACTTCGATCACACTACAAAAGGATGCAACAAGGATACTGTAAAGAAAGTTTATATTTGCCTGTGGAACATTCCTGTGGTATGGTGAGCCAGTGAGAGTGAGTCAATGAGTGAGTGAGTCAGTGAGAGTGAGTCAATTAGTGAGTGAGTCAATTAGTGAGTGAGTCAATCAGTGAGAGTGAGTCAATCAGTGAGAGTGAGTCAATCAGTGAGAGTGAGTCAATTAGTGAGAGTGAGTCAGTGAGAGTGAGTCAATTAGTGAGAGTGACTCAGTGAGAGTGAGTTAATTAGTGAGCAAGTGAGCCAGTGAGAGTGAGTCAATTAGTGAGAGAGAGTGTGAGTCAATTAGTGAGTCATTGAGAGTGAGTCAATTAGTAAGTGAGTCTGTGAGAGTGAGTCAATTAGTGAGAGTGAGTCAGTGAGAGAGTCATAAGAGAGAGAGTGACTCAGTGACAGTGAGTCATTTAGTGAGTCAATTAGTGAGTCATTGACAGTGAGTCAATTAGTGAGTGAGTCAGTGAGACTAAGTCAATTAGTGAGAGTGAGTCAGTGAGAGTGAGTCATAAGAGAGAGAGTGACTCAGTGACAGTGAGTCAATTAGTGAGCCATTGAGTGAGTCAATTAGTGAGTGAGTCAGTGAGACTGAGTCAATTAGTGAGAGTGAGCCAGTGAGAGTGAGTCAATTAGTGAGTCAGTGAGAGTAAGCCAGTGAGAGTGTGCCAGTGAGAGTGAGCCAATGAGTCAGGGAGTGAGAGTGAGTTTGTGAGAGTGAGTCTGTGAGTGTGGAAATTAGTGAGAGAGTGAGTCAATTAGTGAGAGAGTGACTCAGTGAGTGAGTCAATTAGTGAGTGCGTCAGTGAGAGTGAGTCAATTAGTGATAGTGAGTCAGTGAGTGAGTCATGAGAGAGAGAGTGAGTCAGTGTGAGTGAGTCAATTAGTGAGAGAGTGACTCAGTGAGTGAGTCAATCAGCGAGTGAGTCAGTGAGAGTGAGTCAATTAGTGAGAGTGCGTCAGTTAGTGAGTTATGAGAGAGAGAGAGTGAGTCAGTGTGAGTGAGTCAATTAGTAAGAGAGTGACTCAGTGAGAGTGAGTAAATTAGTGAGCCAGTGAGAGTGAGTCAATTAGTGAGAGAGAGTGAGTCAGTGAGAGTGAGTCAATTAGTGAGTCATTGAGAGTGAGTCAATTAGTGTGAGTCAGTGAGACCGAGTCAATTAGTGAGAGTGAGTCATGAGAGAGTGAGTCATTGAGAGTGAGTCAATTAGTGAGTGAGTCAGTGAGAGCGAGTCAATTAGTGAGATTGAGAGAGAGAGTCAGTGAGTGAGTCAATTAGTGAGTCAGTGAGAGTGAGTCAATTAGTGAGAGTGAGTCAATTAGTGAGTGTGTCAGTGAGAGTGTGTCAGTGAGAGTGTGTCAGTGAGAGTGTGTCAGTGAGAGTGTGTCAGTGAGAGTGTGTCAGTGAGAGTGGCAATTAGGGAGAGAGTGAGTCAATTAGTGAGAGAGTGACTCAGTGAGTCAATTAGTGAGTGAGTCAGTGAGAGTGAGTCAATTAGTGATAGTGAGTCAGTGAAAGTGAGTCATGAGAGAGAGTGAGTCAGTGAGAGTGAGTCAATTAGTGAGTCATTGAGAGTGAGTCACTTAGTGAGTGTGTCAGTGAGAGTGAGTCAATTAGTGAGTGTGTCGGTGAGAGCGAGTCAATTAGTGAGTCCGTGAGAGTAAGTCAGTGATCTAGTGAGTGAGTCAATTAGTGAGAGAGTGTGTGTCAGTGAGAGTGAGTCCATTTTTGAGTCATTGAGAGTGAGTCAATTAGTGAGTGAGTCAGTGAGAGCGAGTTAATTAGTGAGATTGAGTCAGTGAGAGTGAGTCATGAGAGAGAGAGTGTCAGTGAGAGTGAGTCAATTAGTGAGAGAGTGACTCAGTGAGAGTGAGTAAATTTGTGAGCAAGTGAGCCAGTGAGAGTGAGTCAATTAGTGAGAGGGAGAGAGTGAGTCAGTGAGAGTGAGTCAATTAGTGAGTGAGTCAGTGAGTGAGTCAATTAGTGAGAGTGAGTCAGTGAGAGTGAGTTAATTAGTGAGCAAGTGAGCCAGTGAGAGTGAGTCAATTAGTGAGAGAGAGTGTGAGTCAATTAGTGAGTCATTGAGAGTGAGTCAATTAGTAAGTGAGTCTGTGAGAGTGAGTCAATTAGTGAGAGTGAGTCAGTGAGAGAGTCATAAGAGAGAGAGAGTGACTCAGTGACAGTGAGTCAATTAGTGAGTCATTGAGTGAGTCAATTAGTGAGTGAGTCAGTGAGACTGAGTCAATTAGTGAGAGTGAGCCAGTGAGAGTGAGTCAATTAGTGAGTCAGTGAGAGTAAGCCAGTGAGAGTGTGCCAATGAGTCAGGGAGTGAGAGTGAGTCTGTGAGAGTGAGTCTGTGAGAGTGTGGAAATTAGTGAGAGAGTGAGTCAATTAGTGAGAGAGTGACTCAGTGAGTGAGTCAATTAGTGAGTGTGTCAGTGACAGTGAGTCAATTAGTGATAGTGAGTCAGTGAGAGTGAGTCATGAGAGAGAGAGTGAGTCAGTGTGAGTGAGTCAATTAGTGAGAGAGTGACTCAGTGAGTGAATCAATCAGCGAGTGAGTCAGTGAGAGTGAGTCAATTAGTGAGAGTGAGTCAGTTAGTGAGTTTTGAGAGAGAGAGAGTGAGTCAGTGAGACTGAGTCAATTAGTGAGAGAGTGACTCAGTGAGAGTGAGTAAATTTGTGAGCAAGTGAGCCAGTGAGAGTGAGTCAATTAGTAAGTGAGTCTGTGTGAGTGAGTCAATTAGTGAGAGAGTCAGTGAGAGTGAGTCATGAGAGAGAGTGAGTCAGAGTGAGTCAATTAGTGAGTCATTGAGAGTGAGTCAATTAGTGAGTGAGTCAGTGAGTCAATTAGTGAGAGTGAGTCAGTGAGAGTGAGTCAATTAGTGAGTCAGTGAGAGTGAGTGTGAGAGTGAGCCTGTGAGAGTGAGTCTGTGAGAGTGAGCATGTGAGAGTGAGCCTGTGAGAGTGAGTCTGTGAGAGTGAGTCTGTGAGAGTGAGTCTGTGAGAGTGAGTCTGTGAGAGTGAGTCAATTAGTGAGTCTGAGAGTGAGTCTGTGAGAGTGAGTCAATTAGTGAGTCTGAGAGTGAGTCAATTAGTGAGTGAGTCAATTAGTGAGTCTGTGAGAGTGAGTCAATTAGTGAGTCTGTGAGAGTGAGTCAATTAGTGAGTCTGTGAGAGTGAGTCAATTAGTGAGTCTGTGAGAGCGAGTCAATTAGTGAGTCTGTGAGAGTGAGTCTGTGAGAGTGAGTCAGTGAGAGTGAGTCTGTGAGAGTGAGTCTGTGAGAGTGAGTCTGTGAGAGTGAGTCAATTAGTGAGTCTGTGAGAGTGAGTCAGTGAGAGTGAGTCTGTGAGAGTGAGTCTGTGAGAGTGAGTCAATTAGTGAGTCTGTGAGAGTGAGTCAATTAGTGAGTCTGTGAGAGTGAGTCAATTAGTGAGTCTGTGAGAGTGAGTCAGTGAGAGTGAGTCTGTGAGAGTGAGTCAGTGAGAGTGAGTCTGTGAGAGTGAGTCAATTAGTGAGTCTGTGAGAGTGAGTCAGTGAGAGTGAGTCTGTGAGAGTGAGTCAATTAATGAGTCTGTGAGAGTGAGTCAGTGAGAGTGAGTCTGTGAGAGAGTCAATTAGTGAGTGAGTCTGTGAGAGTGAGTCTGTGAGTGAGTCTGTGAGAGTGAGTCTGTGAGAGTGAGTCTGTGAGAGTGAGTCTGTGAGAGTGAGTCTGTGAGAGTGAGTCAATTAGTGAGTGTCAGTGAGAGTGAGGCAATTAGTGAGTCAATTAGTGAGTGAGTCAGTGAGTGAGTCAATTAGTGAGTCAATTAGTGAGTGAGTCAGTGAGAGTGAGTCAATTAGTGAGTCAGTGAGAGTGAGTCAGTGAGAGTGAGTCAGTGAGAGTGAGTCAGTGAGAGTGAGTCAATTAGTGAGTCAATTAGTGAGTGAGTCAGTGAGAGTGAGTCAGCCAGTGAGAGTGAGTCAATTAGTGAGTGAGTCAGTGAGAGTGAGTCAATTAGTGAGTCAATTAGTGAGTGAGTCAGGGAGAGTGAGTCAATTAGTGAGTTCAGTAAGAGTGAGGCAATTAGTGAGTTCAGTGAGAGTGAGGCAATTAGTGAGTCATTGAGAGTGAGTCAATTAGTGAGTGAGTCAATTAGTGAGTAAGTCAATTAGTGAGTGAGTCAATTAGTGAGTCTGTGAGTGAGTCAATTAGTGAGTGAGTCAATTAGTGAGAGAGTGACTAAGTGAGTCAATTAGTGAGTGAGTCAGTGAGTGAGTCAATTAGTGATAGTGAGTCAGTGATAGTGAGTCAGTGTGAGTGAGTCAACCTATGGCATAAGTGGTCTTTTTTTCAAGTCACTGCTTATGGCACGGAGCAAGGGAAAAGAGTAACTAAAGTAACCATTAATCGCCACTTAATGTGAATAGATTATATAAATTAACCACAGTTACTATTTCCCACATCTCTAGTGTCAAGTAGGCAATATTTACTTCATTTTAATGTACTTGCTTTCGGCCTTGATTCCTTTATATGTGTAACTGTAGTATACTTCGATCACACTACAAAAGGATGCAACAAGAATACTGTAAAGAAAGTTTATATTTGCCTGTGGAACATTCCTGTGGTATGGTGAGCCAGTGAGAGTGAGTCAATGAGTGAGTGAGAGTGAGTCACTGAGAGTGAGTCAATGAGTGAGAGAGTGAGTCAGTGAGAGTGAGTCAATTAGTGAGTGAGTCAATCAGTAAGAGTGAGTCAATCAGTGAGTGAGTCAGTGAGAGTGAGTCAATTAGTGAGAGAGTCTCAGTGAGAGTGGGTCAATTAGTGAGAGTGAGTCTGTGAGAGTGAGTCAATTAGTGAGAGAGTGACTCAGTGAGAGTGAGTTAATTAGTGAGAGTGAGTCAGTTAGTGAGTTATGAGAGAGAGAGAGTGAGTCAGTGAGAGTGAGTCAATTAGTGAGAGAGTGACTCAGTGAGAGTGAGTCAGTTAGTGAGAGTGAGTCAGTGAGAGTGAGTCAATTAGTGAGAGAGTGACTCAGTGAGAGTGAGTTAATTAGTGAGCAAGTGAGCCAGTGAGAGTGAGTCAATTAGTGAGAGAGAGTGACTCAGTGAGTGAGTCAATTAGTGAGTCATTGACAGTGAGTCAATTAGTGAGTGAGTCAGTGAGACTAAGTCAATTAGTGAGAGTGAGTCAGTGAGAGTGAGTCATAAGAGAGAGAGTGACTCAGTGACAGTGAGTCAATTAGTGAGTCATTGAGAGTGAGTCAATTAGTGAGTGAGTCAGTGAGACTGAGTCAATTAGTGAGAGTGAGCCAGTGAGAGTGAGTCCATTAGTGAGCCAGTGAGAGTGAGCCAGTGAGAGTGAGTCTGTGAGAGTGAGTCTGTGAGAGTGAGTCTGTGAGAGTGTGGAAATTAGTGAGAGAGTGAGTCAATTAGTGAGAGAGTGACTCAGTGAGTGAGTCAATTAGTGAGTGAGTCAGTGAGAGGGAGTCAATTAGTGATAGTGAGTCAGTGAGAGTGAGTCATGAGAGAGAGAGTGAGTCAGTGTGAGTGAGTCAATTAGTGAGCCAGTGAGAGTGAGCCAGTGAGAGTGAGCCAATGAGTGAGTGAGAGTGAGTCTGTGAGAGTGTGGAAATTAGTGAGAGAGTGAGTCAATTAGTGAGAGAGTGACTCAGTGAGTGAGTCAATTAGTGAGTGAGTCAGTGAGAGTGAGTCATGAGAGAGAGAGTGAGTCAGTGTGAGTGAGTCAATCAGCGAGTGAGTCAGTGAGAGTGAGTCAATTAGTGAGAGTGAGTCAGTGAGAGTGAGTCAATTAGTGAGAGAGTGACTCAGTGAGAGTGAGTAAATTAGTGAGCCAGTGAGAGTGAGTTAATTAGTGAGAGAGAGTGAGTCAGTGAGAGTGAGTCAATTAGTGAGTGAGTCAGTGAGAGTGAGTGAGTCAATTAGTGAGAGTGTCAGTGAGAGTGAGTCAATTAGTGAGTCATTGAGAGTGAGTCAATTAGTGAGTGTGTCAGTGAGAGTGAGTCAATTAGTGAGTCCGTGAGAGTAAGTCAGTGAGAGTGAATCAGTTAGTGAGAGAGTGAGTCAATTAGTGAGAGAGTGACTCAGTGAGTCAATTAGTGAGTCCGTGAGAGTAAGTCAGTGAGAGTGAGCCAGTGAGTGAGTCAATTAGTGAGAGAGTGAGTGAGTCAGTGAGAGTGAGTCAATTAGTGAGTCATTGAGAGTGAGTCAATTAGTGAGTGAGTCAGTGAGAGCGAGTTAATTAGTGAGATTGAGTCAGTGAGAGTGAGTCATGAGAGAGAGAGTCAGTGAGAGTGAGTCATGAGAGAGAGAGAGAGTCAGTGAGAGTGAGTCAATTAGTGAGAGAGTGACTCAGTGAGAGTGAGTCAATTTGTGAGCAAGTGAGCCAGTGAGAGTGAGTCAATTAGTGAGAGAGAGAGAGTGAGTCAGTGAGAGTGAGTCAATTAGTGAGTCTGTGAGAGTGAGTCAATTAGTGAGAGTGAGTCAGTGAGAGTGAGTCATGAGAGAGAGAGTGAGTCAGTGAGAGTGAGTCAATTAGTTAGTCATATGCCTTGAGATCAGCACTATCCTGTTTGGCTGCATATAAACTGTCTTTGATCTGCACGCAAGCCTTGTGGTTTTCTTTTGTGAAATTTGTGTGGAACTTTTTATCACATTTCAGCTGCATGTCCCTGTTTGATCATGCATGTGATTGAGAGCCCATGACTATGTGCTTTAAACAAGGAAGTCGCACAAAAACAACTCTTTGTTCCACAGGCCATACGATCTTCTGTGTTCTTAGATAATGTTGCTACCGAAATGCGGAAGTTTTTTTATCTGACTTGTATTTCATCATTATTAAGTACTCATTGAGGCAGACATTAATTTAAAGCTACATCATTACTGAACAGAGCCCCAGAGTGAGACGCTCTTAACGTATCAGCTGGCACATAGTCTTTTCACTGTATGCTCTTTCAGCAGCATAAACCGAAAGTCCGTGGGGCACTGACAGAGCTGAAGTGGGTGACTGGTGGCCTGCTGGTTCTGTTGAAGCAGTAAAATAAAAAAGCCATTAATCAAGCAGGATGGCTCTGTCTCCCTTCACGCCCAGGGAGGAGGGAGATGCTAGCAGAGCATCAAAGGGCTGGGTGAGAAGGGAGGGGGGAATGCAAGGGTCAAAGCGGGCGAAAGTGAAAGTAATCAAGCAGAGCATCAAAGGGCTGGGTGAGAAGGGAAGGGGGAATGCAATGAGCAGAGGAGCAGCTGTGCACGTGCATGTGATCTCGTGCACTCAAGGTTTAGGCCAGCCAAAAGACTGTGGGTAGCACTTTGAAAATCCCACATATAAAATGTCTCTTCGAGCCTTTGGCTCGCGAGACCTAAAAACCATCATGATGGAGTATTGTTATTCATGTGTAAAAGTATCACCTGGAGGGCTAAAAGTACACATGACAGGTTAAGGGCAATAGCGAGTGAACAAGGAGTTGACATGGATAAGGTAAAAGCTTTGCAGAAACCTTACAGGGTGGATTTCACTGACAAGGATATTGAAAATCTAAATGGTGTTGGCAGAACAGGGCAGATTAAGGAAATGATTGCCTTATTGCGAAAATGGGGTGATGTAGAAAAGTGGAAGGATAGGTGGTACAAGAAAAGGGAAGATTCAGTGGACAGGACTTATTCAGCTTTCCCTGTGAGAGAAAAAGAGAAAACAGTGGATGCTTATCCTATGAGAGAGATTCCTGGAGGAGGATATGTACATGTCCCATGGACTAGGCAGGATATTTTGTCATTTACGAATGATTTCCCTCGACTGAGAGAAAAGCCCGTCGAGTGGTATAGGCAGGTAGACAGGTTTGTGAAATTGTCAAAGGTGTTGTGGATTGACCTGAATAGTCTGTTTGATATAATTGTTCCAGCAGACTTGTGGGCAGAGTGTAAAATAGTTGTAGATTGGCCTGCAAAAGAGTATCCAAGAGATCCGAAAACAGGAGCACCAGATCCAGAGGTAATGAAGAAATACGATCAGGTTATTGTGTTTCTGAAAAATAAGGTACCCCCGAAAGAGACAGATTGGGTTAAGATAGATCGAACACATCAGGAAGCAAAAGAATCAGTTCATGCTTTTTACGAAAGGCTGATACTGGCGTTTAAACAGTTTAGTGGAGATGAACACCTGGGTGACAAGGATTTGAGTCATTTTGTATACAGATTTGTATATGGCTTGAGACCTGAAATCAGTGAGAGAATACGTGAGCATACAGTTGATTGGCAGAGTAAAAAGATTGAGGAAATCTTGAGACATGCAAAATACTTTAGTGATGAGATTGAAGCAAAACAAAGAAAGCTGAAAGAGAAGGCAATGTGGGCACAGGTGAAGGTTGCTGAAAGACAAGAAGCACAGTTGGTGGAACAGGCGAATAATTCAGGAAATAGACCCAGATATGCAGGAAAAGGAAAGGGGAATTTAGAGGAGGCAAAGAAAAATTTCCCTTGTCACAACTGTGGACAATTGGGGCATTGGAGATCCGAGTGTACCAATCCATCATTAGTGAGTAATGAAAATAAACCCTTGAATCAACAGGTGCAGAACGAGGGGTGTAATCAACAGCAGCAACAGTAGAAGGTTGTGAGACAGGAAAGCGCTCAGCATAAGATCTCGCCCTTCTGCAGACAGCAGAGCCAAGAGCCAAAACCGCCCTTGCCGCAGAATAGAGGGTCCCAAAAGTATAACCAGGACTCAGGATTCTACAATGATGAGCAGGTAAACAAACCAAGACGTTCAAACCGGTACAGCAGTACTGGTAAAAGAATGAGGGGAGTGAGTCTGAAGGGGACTATTGACGGTGCCGAAGAGAGGAGGAAGAGTGCATACTTGGTGCAACTCTAGAAATAGACCAGGCAGGACCATTTGTAGATGGGAAAATAAATGGGGAGAGTGTTACTTTTTTGGTAGACACAGGAGCAACGAGATCAACTGTCAGGTCAGCAGATATTAGAAATCTTCCTCTCTCAGACGAAGCAATCCAAGTAGTTGGTGTAGCCAATACACAGATTAAGGCTCGTCTTACCGAACCAGTAAGGGTAAGAATAGGGAAATTTTCAGATATGCACAGATTCGTGGTCTGTGACACTAGTCCAGTGAACTTGTTAGGTAGGGACTTGTTGTGCAAGATGAATTGTACAATTTTCTGTACTCCAGATGGAATAGCTTTTGAGACACCAGATGAGGATGTTTTGCACCGGATGACTCTAGATAATAGAGAGAGTGAGATTGTTGGTACATATGCTGTGTTTAATCCAGATGATTTGCCCCAGGAGTTGAGACACACAGTAAAAACAGCGGTATGGGATTTTACTGGAGAAGATGTGGGGTTGATGAATAATGTTGATCCAGTGAAGATTTCAGTGAAAGAGGGGATTGTTTATCCTAATATTCCTCAGTACAGATTGACACCAGAAATAATTGAGGGAATAACTCCTATAATTGACAAGATGATTCAGCAGGGTGTTTTGAGAGAGATACTAAGCAGCCCGTCTAATTCACCGATAATGGGGCTAAAGAAACCTAATGGAAAGTTCAGGATTGTCCAAGATTTGAGAAAAGTTAACAAAATTGTGGTGGCATGTTGTCCCATTGTGCCAAATCCTTCAGTGATTTTGTATCAGATTCCTCATGATGCTGAGTGGTACACAGTGATTGATTTGTGTCATGCTTTCTTTTCAATTCCATTGCATCATGACAGCCAGCCGATTTTTGCATTTCGGTTTGGACAGCGTATTTTAGCATGGTGTCGTATCCCACAGGGGTATACGGAGAGTCCATCGATATTCAATCAGTTATTGAAAAAATCATTGGAGAGTTTGATCATGCCTGAAAGCTCAGTGCTAGTGCAATACATCGATGACCTACTGGTGGCATCGAAGACACGTGAAGCTTGTGAAGTGGATACCATAGCTTTACTGAATCATCTGGCAGATGGAGGATTAAAGGTATCTCCAGCCAAATTGCAGTTTTGCAAGAAAGAGGTGCATTATCTTGGACACAATATTGAAAAAGGTCTGAGAAAAGTGACCGATGACAGGATCAAAATTATCAGAGGAATGAGAGCCCCAATGACCCAGAGAGAAGTGAGGATGTTTCTGGGAATGGTGGGTTATTGTCGTCAGTGGATAAGTAATTTTTCCCTGATAGCGGAACCACTGATTCAATTGACCAAAAGTGAAGTGAGAGACCCATTGGAATTAGATGGAGAACAAATGGCAGCATTTGAAGAGTTGAAGAGCAGAATGTGTGAAGCCCCTGCTTTGGGAATGCCAGACTATGAGAAAGAGTTTGAGTTGTACTGCAGTGAGAGAAATGGTTGTGCACTTTCAGTGTTAATTCAGAAACATGGACAACTGAGAAGGCCGATTGCGTACTTCTCATCAACACTTGACCCCGTAGCTGTGGGTTTCCCAGGTTGTCTGAAAGCAGTAGCTGCTACATGCAGAAGCTTGGAACAGAGTGAGGGTATAATAATGGGATATCCTGTACGGGTATTCATACCTCATGATGTGGCAATTCTTTTGACAAGAAGCAGGACTCAATATATGTCACATAGTCGGTTGACTAAATATGAAAAAATCATTCTGGGAGCATCAAATGTGACTCTTGAGAGATGTGTGAATGTGAATCCAGCAACGTTGTTACCAGATGCTGAAAATGTGAATGTGGGAGATGATGTTGATCATGATTGTTTGTATGTGCTTGATTACTGCACAAAACCCAGACCGGACATAAGAGATTTACCGTTACCTGAGAGTGATCATGTGCTGTTTGTGGATGGATCATGTCTGAGAACTGATGATGGTGTGCTGAGTGCAGCATATGCAATGTGTAAGGTTTCAGAAGTTATGGAAGCTTCGCCTTTGAAAGGAGTAAGATCTGCTCAAGTGGCTGAATTGGTGGCACTGACGAAAGCTTGCAAGATTGGGAAGAATCTGAGAGTGACTGTGATGACTGATAGTCAGTATGGATTTGGAGTCGTTCATGATTTTGGCCAGCTTTGGCTACAGAGAGGTTTCTTGACGTCGAGTGGGACTCCAATAAAGAATGCTGAAGTGATTGGGAAGTTGCTTGAGGTGATACAGCTGCCTAAAGAATTGGCAGTTGTTAAGTGTGCTGCTCATGGACAAGGAGATGATTTTGTTACTCTTGGTAATCGTTTTGCCAATGACATAGCACAGTATTGTGCGAAGAATAATCATTCGATTAATAGGGCACGAGAAAGGGAAATGTCTTTTTGTTCTGTGATGTTTACTAATGTCCTAGAAACGTGGGATGAAGTGAAACAGTTGCAGGATGAGGCAGGAGATGAGGAAATGAGAGATTGGATTAAGGCAGGTTGTGCCCCAAGAGAGAAGGATCATGTTTGGATCTATAGAGATGGTAGACCAGCCATGCCTAATTCCATGCTGTCGACAATGGCAAGAATGTATCATGGCTAGGCCTGGGCCAAAATTCCGTTCCGTTCGCGGAAGTTGCGATATTTTGGCATTCTCGCGTTCCGCGGAAAGCGCGAAAATGTAAAAATTTCCGCATTCCGCAGCTTAGCGATAATTTTTTTCTTGCTCGCGCTGTAAAACAATACATTCTCGCGCGCGCGCGATCGCCTTACCTGAATCCCTGCGTTCTCCGACAAGTTTTCTTGACCCGGTCGCGTTCTCCACGAGATGTTGGTAGCCATTTTGCGCTGTCTCGCGAGAGTTCGCGGCCGCATTCAAGTCATTTTTCACGCGATCACGTCATTTGTCGCGCGATCAGGTCTTTCTTCTCGCGATCATGCACCGCGCGAGTATGAGAAGATTGAGATCTCGAACATGTCATTCTACATCGCGAGCCAGAGAATGAGGACGCGGGCACATGAAATCGAACGCGAACAGGAGAAAGAGACCGCGAACACGTCATATCCAACGCGACAGGGACAAAGAAGAGAACGCGATCATATCGTTTTCGACACGCCGGCGGAAGTAATGTGAAGCTGGAGAACTCAACAACGTAAAATTTACAATTTGGAGAGGAATATCGGCTCTAGCAGCATGAAACCATCTGCAAATACTGATTTTGGATGAAAAGAACTCCTTACATTCACATTTGGCTTTCCTTTTTTGTGCAAGGACTCCAGGAGTCATTTTTTTTTTACAAAGTGGAGAGAGGGAGGAAGTGACACAGATTCTCCAACTTCCTGTTCCTGTCCAGCAGGCTCCTCCCAGTGCTTTGTCCGTCTCCTGCTCATTCTGCCTTTGGATTTGGAGCTGGAAAGATCTCTCTTTTTGTCTGCTGCATCATTGCAATTGGATTTCAGGATTTTTGGAATAGGATATTTTACAAGTAAGTGGTTGTTGTGTTTGATTGTGGGCATTGCAGTTGTTGTGTAACTACAATTTATTTTTGATAATTAATTATCATCATTCCTTTTTTTTTTTTTTAATTTATTTTAATTTTGTGGGTTGTAGTAGTAGGCCCGAGCTAGCCATGGGCATGGCCTCATGGGTGTGTGTGTGCATGATGAAGCAACTGTTCCTTTTGTTTTTTGAATATATTTCATTTTCAATCACATTTAGGGCATGGATGGCAATGGATTGAGTTGGGGAACTGTGTTTTTTGGGGTGGCCTTGCTGATGTTGTTGGGCCTGGACATGTGGCTGGTGGCCATTTTGAGGCCTAGGCCTGCAAGCTTGCCTGGCCTTGTCTGCCAGCAGGCCTGCTTTCATCCACTGCTACCAGAGCAGGTAGCCACAGCTTTAGTAATCTACTGTTTTCTGTGTGCTCTGTTGAATTTAGACATCATTTTGGGCATGGATGCCATTGGATTGAGTTGGGGAAGTGTGTATTTTGGGGTGGCCTTGCTGATGTTGTTGGGGCTCTCCATGTGGCTGGTGGCCATTTTGAGGCCTAGGCCTGCAAGCTTGCCTGGCCTTGTCTGCCAGCAGGCATGCTTTCATCCACTGCTACCAGAGCAGGTAGCCACAGCTTTAGTAATCTACTGTTTTCTGTGTGTTCTGTTGATTTTAGACATCATTTTGGGCATGGATGGCATTGGATTGAGTTGGGGAAGTGTGTATTTTGGGGTGGCCTTGCTGATGTTGTTGGGGCTCGCCATGTGGCTGGTGGCCATTTTGAGGCCTAGGCCTGCAAGCTTGCCTGGCCTTGTCTGCCAGCAGGCCTGCTTTCATCCACTGCTACCAGAGCAGGTAGCCACAGCTTTAGTAATCTACTGTTTTCTGTGTGCTCTGTTGAATTTAGACATCATTTTGGGCATGGATGCCATTGGATTGAGTTGGGGAAGTGTGTATTTTGGGGTGGCCTTGCTGATGTTGTTGGGGCTCTCCATGTGGCTGGTGGCCATTTTGAGGCCTAGGCCTGCAAGCTTGCCTGGCCTTGTCTGCCAGCAGGCCTGCTTTCATCCACTGCTACCAGAGCAGGTAGCCACAGCTTTAGTAATCTACTGTTTTCTGTGTGTTCTGTTGATTTTAGACATCATTTTGGGCATGGATGGCATTGGATTGAGTTGGGGAAGTGTGTATTTTGGGGTGGCCTTGCTGATGTTGTTGGGGCTCGCCATGTGGCTGGTGGCCATTTTGAGGCCTAGGCCTGCAAGCTTGCCTGGCCTTGTCTGCCAGCAGGCCTGCTTTCATCCACTGCTACCAGAGCAGGTAGCCACAGCTTTAGTAATCTACTGTTTTCTGTGTGCTCTGTTGAATTTAGACATCATTTTGGGCATGGATGCCATTGGATTGAGTTGGGGAAGTGTGTATTTTGGGGTGGCCTTGCTGATGTTGTTGGGGCTCTCCATGTGGCTGGTGGCCATTTTGAGGCCTAGGCCTGCAAGCTTGCCTGGCCTTGTCTGCCAGCAGGCCTGCTTTCATCCACTGCTACCAGAGCAGGTAGCCACAGCTTTAGTAATCTACTGTTTTCTGTGTGTTCTGTTGATTTTAGACATCATTTTGGGCATGGATGGCATTGGATTGAGTTGGGGAAGTGTGTATTTTGGGGTGGCCTTGCTGATGTTGTTGGGGCTCGCCATGTGGCTGGTGGCCATTTTGAGGCCTAGGCCTGCAAGCTTGCCTGGCCTTGTCTGCCAGCAGGCCTGCTTTCATCCACTGCTACCAGAGCAGGTAGCCACAGCTTTAGTAATCTACTGTTTTCTGTGTGCTCTGTTGAATTTAGACATCATTTTGGGCATGGATGCCATTGAATTGAGTTGGGGAAGTGTGTATTTTGGGGTGGCCTTGCTGATGTTGTTGGGGCTCTCCATGTGGCTGGTGGCCATTTTGAGGCCTAGGCCTGCAAGCTTGCCTGGCCTTGTCTGCCAACAGGCCTGCTTTCATCCACTGCTACCAGAGCAGGTAGCCACAGCTTTAGTAATCTACTGTTTTCTGTGTGTTCTGTTGATTTTAGACATCATTTTGGGCATGGATGGCATTGGATTGAGTTGGGGAAGTGTGTATTTTGGGGTGGCCTTGCTGATGTTGTTGGGGCTCGCCATGTGGCTGGTGGCCATTTTGAGGCCTAGGCCTGCAAGCTTGCCTGGCCTTGTCTGCCAGCAGGCCTGCTTTCATCCACTGCTACCAGAGCAGGTAGCCACAGCTTTAGTAATCTACTGTTTTCTGTGTGTTCTGTTGATTTTAGACATCATTTTGGGCATGGATGGCATTGGATTGAGTTGGGGAAGTGTGTATTTTGGGGTGGCCTTGCTGATGTTGTTGGGGCTCGCCATGTGGCTGGTGGCCATTTTGAGGCCTAGGCCTGCAAGCTTGCCTGGCCTTGTCTGCCAGCAGGCCTGCTTTCATCCACTGCTACCAGAGCAGGTAGCCACAGCTTTAGTAATCTACTGTTTTCTGTGTGTTCTGTTGATTTTAGACATCATTTTGGGCATGGATGGCATTGGATTGAGTTGGGGAAGTGTGTATTTTGGGGTGGCCTTGCTGATGTTGTTGGGGCTCGCCATGTGGCTGGTGGCCATTTTGAGGCCTAGGCCTGCAAGCTTGCCTGGCCTTGTCTGCCAGCAGGCCTGCTTTCATCCACTGCTACCAGAGCAGGTAGCCACAGCTTTAGTAATATACTGTTTTCTGTGTGTTCTGTTGATTTTAGACATCATTTTGGGCATGGATGGCATTGGATTGAGTTGGGGAAGTGTGTATTTTGGGGTGGCCTTGCTGATGTTGTTGGGGCTCGCCATGTGGCTTGTGGCCATTTTGAGGCCTAGGCCTGCAAGCTTGCCTGGCCTTGTCTGCCAGCAGGCCTGCTTTCATCCACTGCTACCAGAGCAGGTAGCCACAGCTTTAGTAATCTACTGTTTTCTGTGTGTTCTGTTGATTTTAGACATCATTTTGGGCATGGATGCCATTGGATTGAGTTGGGGAAGTGTGTATTTTGGGGTGGCCTTGCTGATGTTGTTGGGGCTCGCCATGTGGCTGGTGGCCATTTTGAGGCCTAGGCCTGCAAGCTTGCCTGGCCTTGTCTGCCAGCAGGCCTGCTTTCATCCACTGCTACCAGAGCAGGTAGCCACAGCTTTATTGATCAAGTGTTTTCTATGTGATCTGTTGAATTTTTAGACATCACCTTCCTGAGAGTGTAGTGTGGCTGTACACAGTACTAGTAGTATAACATAGCTCTAGTTAAAAAAAATTCATAAATGGCTAGACTATCTTTTGTTTGCACTAGTACAGTACTAAGTAACTGAACCACAAAAACAAATGCAACATTTCACTGATGTTCTTCTCCTGTCTTCTTTGCTTTTAGGTGCACAAAAGACAGAGTAGGAGGTGTCATCGGCATCACCTGGCTACCCGTTGTACTGCCAGCCAGACAGAAGTCCTGCTGCGCATCACGCCCACGTGTGACCAGAACTTGTTGTGCATCTGCCTCCTGCCTGACGTCGGAATAAGATGGCCCCAAAGAAAGGTACCAGGTCCAGTACCAAGAAAGTTGCTGGTGAGAAGAAGGAACAGAAAAAGGAAGTGCCATTAACCACGACTGGTGGTGTGCCGGCCAAGGTTTTTTTTGGCACCAAAGCGTTGTCCGGGAACCAAGCTGGGAGCAGCACAGCGGTCCAGCAACCCCACCAACCTAGGCCCAAGGGCTTTACTGTCGCAGAGGTAGCCAGTCTACTAACGGGCAGCGATGTTGAAGAAATGTCATTACCGCAAAGTAGTACACAATCAAGTTCAACGCAGGCGCAAACTCAGCAGATCAGTGTGCAGCCGCCGCAACAAGAACAGCAGCAGCAGCCGGCGCAACCAGAACAGCAGCAGCAGCCGGCGCAACCAGAACAGCAGCAGCAGCCGGCGCAACCAGAACAGCAGCAGCAGCCGGCGCAACCAGAACAGCAGCAGCAGCCGGCGCAACCAGAACAGCAGCAGCAGCCGGCGCAACCAGAACAGCAGCAGCAGCCGCCGCAACCAGAACAGCAGCAGCCGCCGCAACCAGACCAGCAGCAGCAGCCGCCGCAACCAGAACAGCAGCAGCAGCCGCCGCAACCAGAACAGCAGCAGCCGCCACAACAGCCCACCATAGTAGTTGTTGCTCCTGACGTAGGGGCATTTCAGGAAATCGAGCTTCCTGCAGACAAAGCGGAGCGAAGTCAAACCACTGTTTCGGAAGATCTATTGTCTTCCAGACCACCAGCAAGGAAAAGGAGGCTTAGTCCATCATCTTCTTCTTCAAGCCCCGCTTCTGATGATCGTGATGACACTTGGGTCCCACCAGCTCGGTCTGAGAGTGAAGTACGCCACAAGACATTGCTTCTGAAAAGGAAGGTCCCAGAAAAACTTAGAGTTATGGAGGTAGATGTAGAAGAGGGGGGTGATGATGTTGATGAAGACGAGCCAGTCATCACGCACATTACTCCCGCCCCAAAGGGATTGGAGACCGACATTCTAACCCTATCCAGAAAGGCTGCTACTGAGCGGGATGTAGCACGGATCTCACCAACACAGGTTACACCACCACTACCTCCAGCTACCATATTTTCCAAGGCCCGGCAGGGACCTACATCCAGCTCAACCACCTCAGTAGGAAGTGGTAGTAAAAGTCACAGTGTAGGTGGACAGGGTCACATATTTTCAAGGACCCCCTCAAGTTCATCTGGTGTTGAAAGTGGCACATCCAGCAGTGCCAGAAAGTTCTCCTCCCCAGTTTGGGACTTCTTTTCTGTTAGCGCCAAGGAGGAGAACATTGCTATATGCGCAATTTGTCGGCAAGGTGTTCGGCGTGGTAAGCTTGGTACAAACTATGGTACCGGAGGACAAGCAAGTCATCTCAGAATACACCACACTATTGTGTGGGAGGATCACCTACTTAAGTTAAAAGAAAGTAGGAAAACTAAACCCTTTGAAGTTGGTCAGGAATCAGGGAGCGATATTATTGTGGTGGCAGGTGAAGAACAGGGAGGCATTTCTAGCCCTGTCTCCAGTAGTGCAGTCACTGCAGTGGTAACGCCCACATCCTCCTCAGTAACATCAGAGTGGCACCGCAGTAAGAGCCATACTCAGAGTGTGGGTGAGACACCAAGGCGACCGGCGGCGAGTACCTCAATGAGACAATCTGTGTCGTTGAGCCTTAGTGGGTTAATGGCACCACTAAGGAAAGTAAGCCAGCCTACCATTGACAGCATGTTTAGGTTGGAGGGGCAGTTCCAACGCAACCACCCAACGGCACGATAGTACAATGCGAAGCTGGCTAAAATGTTAGCGCTGGACCTTCTTCCTTTTTCATTTGTGGAAGGGGTGGGTTTCCTTGAATTTGTGTCTGCCATCTGCCCGAAATGGAAAGTTCCAAGCCGGTCCTATTTCGCAAGAATTGCTGTTCCGGCACTACATCATGATGTGCTGGAATTGGTTGGACAAGCTTTGCAGAAGAGTGCTGTGCACAATATCCACCTGACAACAGACATGTGGACCAGTTGCCAAGCCACAGATTACATGTGTATCACTGCACACTGGATCTCTTTTGTGGGGGTTAAAGATCAACTATCTGCACGAGGTGTTGTTGACACAGCTGCGATTTTTGAAGGTACTCGGAAACATGCAACTGTAGCCATGTTCGCCATGGAGAAATCTCATACGGCTGAAAACATTTTAGAAGAGTTTCGCACCAAGGTTTTGGAATGGCTGCAGCCCAGAGGGCTTGGTATTGGTTTTGTTGCCACAGACAATGGCAGTAATGTACTTAAGGCCATGGAACTTGGTTCCTATTTCAGGGTTCCGTGTTTGGCACACTGCATAAACATTATAGTGCAAGACTTTCTGAAAAAAGAACCCATAGTAAGCAATTTACTGTCCATCTGCCGAAGAATATGCACTCATTTCAGCCATTCTTTTAAAGCTCGGAAGCAGCTGAGGATCCTCCAACGTGAGCGTAGGGTGCCAGTCAAGGCACTCATCCAGGAGGTGGCAACACGTTGGAACTCAACGTATTACATGCTTGATCGTCTGTACGAACAGCACAGGTCACTCAATGATTATGTCTGGTACAGAAGCAGTGATGCTAGTGTTAAAGGCATGACCCTTCAGAGGGAGCAATGGACCCTAATTCAATGCCTGACTGAGATGCTGTCTCCTTTTGAGGTCTTCACACGTGAAGTCAGCAAGGAGGACTGTACAATGGGCCAAGCGATCCCATTGTTGCAAATGCTAGAGCATGAGCTGAATAATGTGTCTGAATCCTACAAAGGTGTAGAGGACAGAAGGCAAGCCCATGACTTGGTGGAGAGCTTATCCAGGCGCTTATCAGAAAATGTAAGGATACAAAATAAAATTTTGTCACAAGACCATTACATTTGTGCCACAATTCTGGATCCACGTGCAAAATTAGGACTATTCCTTTCTTTTTCCGACACTGATGTTGCCCGCTACAAAAGTTGTATAGCTGAAGCAGCCATCAAGTTTGAAAACGAAGGGCTGCTAATTAAAAGCCCGCCACATCAACCCACAACAAGTACTGATACTGAAGCAGGCCATGCAGAATCAAGTGCAACTTCGTCGGCTGAGGGCAGTGCGGTTGGCTCACAATCGCAACACTCACCATCACCATCGACTACAAAAACAATAACTGGATCATTCAGCCGAGTACAATCATTATCAGATTGGTATGTAAAGATGGGCCGTAAGCACAGTGCTGATGCACAGAAAAAACAGCACAAAAGCTTACCAGCAGCAACCCTGAACATTGAGCGGATGGTCCAGGCCTATCTGGACGACCCAACAGAGGTGTACGTTGATCAAAACCCAGTGCAGTATTGGTATAGGAAAAGGTCTGAATGGCCACAGCTCAGCAGGCTGGCAATAAGCTATCTGGCTTGCCCTGTCGCAAGTGTCTCTTCCGAACGTGTTTTCAGTGCTGCTGGTTCCATTGTAACCTTGAGAAGGACCAGTCTATCTCCCAAAAACGTGGAGAGGTTAACAATGATCAAAATGAATCAGCACTTCATACCACCGAATTACACAATGCATGAATCAACAGAGGAAGATGAGGACAGCGGCTCAGGTGACGGAAGTATTGTGTCAGATGATTACCTACTACTGGACGATCCCCCAGAGTTTGAGGACGAGCTATACTTCCCTGACAATTAGGCTCGCACTTACTGTCTTCCTCCCTTTTTTCCCCCTTTGTTTGTGTCTGTTGTTCCGGTTATAAACTTGTGAATCGCAACCAATGCATTATCACCGTCTTCTAATCTTCTAATTTAAGATACAAGTTTCAGGTGTCTGCCATTTGACACTACAGTCCTCAGAATCCAGCTCCTCCGCTCGATCATACTGCATCTCCTGGTCAATTCCATTTCCCTCATGAATGATGATTGGATGATGGTAACAACAAATTCAAACTTTCCTCGTCCTTCCAAAACAAGTGGACCATGAATCTGATGACTTCTATAGCTATCCTCCTTCAGAGCCGAGAGAGACTGGCCATTAACTGAAAATAAGATGCAACAGGTAATGATTGATGCCATGCATTGTCCGCAGAAAAGCAGACTGAGTGATGTAGATTTTGTTGTGTGTGTTGCGCATGAATGAATTGATGTAATTGTGCACTGCCACTAATCAACTTTCTACAGAACACACTAGTAATTACTAATTTTCCTCTTCTGGCAAACAAGAAATGTGTACTTCTCTCCTGCATCTTGGTGATACATTGCTTTTAATTCAATACAGGAAGGGCACTCACTCAATCTGCGCAATGCAAATGACTGTGACTTAACAGCTCCGTCCATCATGATGATGGCGAAAGAGACGGCCTGCAGCGTTAACGAGATGAGATGCAACAGGTAATGATTGATGCCATGCATTGGCCGCAGAATAGCAGACTGAATGATGTAGATTTTGTGGTGTGTTTCGCATGAATTGATGTAATTGTGCACTGCCACTAATCAACTTTCTACAGAACACACTAGTAATTACTAATTTTCCTCTTCTGGCAAACAAGAAATGTGTACTTCTCCTGCATCTTGGTGATACATTGCTTTTAATTCAATACAGGAAGGGGACTCACTCAATCTGCTGCGCAATGCAAATGACTGTGACTTAAACAGCACCGTCCGTCATGATGATGGCGAAAGAGACGGCCCGTTAACTTAAGATGAGAAGTAACAGGTAATAAATGATGATAATTAATGGCATGCATTGGACACCTGACTCTGAGCTATTGATCTTTGTGTTTGCGTTGTTTGTTGTGCACAAAGTGAATGATGTCAAAGTGTACTAGTGTTAATCTATCTTTCTGTACACAATAAAGAATGACTCAAGTCAGTAATATTTATATTTCTACTCTTGTTGTGTTCTAAAAATTACACTTGTACTGCAGGCCGATCTTCAGTCAGTAGAAGTATCAGAGCTGATGATGAAGTCAGGAGGATGTTTCATGAGTGGCATAAAACGGAAAAGCCTAAAGGTAAACACGTGAACCACAACCACAGCACACCCAAATGTCTGTGTAGAAGTTGAATAGAGTGTAGCGGTGGGATGACTGCAGTGCATTGATTTTACTAACTTTAACTGTAAAATGCTATGTCTGTAATGGATAATGTGCTTTGCGTTTGTCCAACTCTTTGAGAGAAAAAAAAAAGGACTCTAAAGTGTTAACGTAGGATGTGCTAATGGTAAGCACTGTGGGCCTGATCTCTCCTGTTACTGTTGAAGGTCTATGCTGGAAACAGACTACAGTAGAGATGATGCATATGCATACATGCCACCTCGGAAAGTGTTCTTGTTGCACTACACCATCACTTGTGCATTTGTTTTCACTTTCTTTCTGAATATCCCCTTTGGTTTTCAATCTAAAATTACAGGCCGGGCCTTGTCCAAAACTTTGTAAAACATTACAATGCATATTAATTACCTTACCAATCAATCACCTTTTTATTCCAGCCGGGCAGTGGCGAGTGGTGAGGCGACACACCCAAGATTGATGGACGAGAGGAGCAAGAGGAATGCCGAGATGCAAAAAACCAGTCCACATTTTTGACCAGGATAAGACAGTAACAGTATCCACTTTTCACTTCTTTTAAATAATTTGATTAATATCTTGTATACATTCTTTACAACAGTGTGTTCTTGGAGTTGTTATTATCAATCATCATTACGTTTGCTCTGTGTTTACGATTCTTCACTACCAATATTTAAAATTTCTATTTGCTATCTGTTAAAGTTTTAAGGCCGGAACAGAACAAGAAATAGAAGTGTATGTAATCCGGGTCTCATCATGCATGCATTTCCTTTTTTATACCTTAACATATGGAATGGATATGGTATGGTAGTCTTCAATGATTGTCGTTTGTTTGTCTATGTATGCATACTGTTTTTCTATGTCAAACCTTTCCCAAAATCCCCCTTCCCATCCAATCAACGGACCCTAACCCTCTTCCCCCGGGCTGTGTGACTTATTGTCGAGGTGTAACTAAATTAAATGTACACCAATACTTAATCACACACTTGCTGGGGCGGATGTGGTGAAAGCAACACTACTTCAATTTCAATGCAGAGCGATGATCTTCTTCTGCTTGCCCACCCATGAGTAGGATATTTCACAGGTTATTTTATTTAACAAAGGAACATATACCTCAGCATGAATTGCCGGCATTGATTTGATTTGTTTGTTGTCATTCCTCATATACAGCACTAACTGTTAGACTGTAGGCATAGCCAAGTCGACAAAACTATAGTTTGTAACTCTGTCTAGTAGGCTATCCTCATAATATCCAGCATTCATTTTTTTTGTCAAATATTTGAGCATATAATTGTTGCTCGGTAAATTCTGTGATGTACTTCATTCAACTACTCCTCTAACAGTCTCTCAAAGGCGATTGACTATCTCCTTTTCTTTTTTTGGAAATGCTGCTACCCTGCCAGTGTATACTACTACTATACTACCACCACCACCCCAATCATGGCATGTATGAAAAAGGAAACCATCTTCACCATGCAGCCAGTGCTGTGCCACAGTTGGACATAAACATCAAGCACCGGTAAGAGAGAAGTTTGGGGGAGGCAGAATCAATAATGGACATGTTGTCAATGATGTCAGTTTCAAACACCACTCCAAAGAATGCATAGTAGGACCAGTCAATGAGTGAGGTGTGTCGCATCTATCTGTTTGTGTCTTATACAGTCAGCAAATTATTGAAATCAAACACACGCTATGGGCGGCCATGCACCAGCAAAGAAACAGTGTGATGTAAAACAGTTACCCCACCTACAAAACATTAACAACATTGCATGTAACATAGAAAAATATATTTAATTGACCCTAACAAATAAACTAAACCCACAAAAGCTGACCCACCCCCCTCCCTAACCCCAACGACTGTCCATAGAAATAGAGAACGCCCAAACGAGTGAGGAAACAAACAGGAATTAAAAAAGGGGCAGTGACAGGGACTAACTGGTGGGGCGGGACTGGAGGAGGACACGAATCTGGTCCTCTAAATGGGCGACGCGGCGTCTAAGGCCGCGGCAGTTGCAACCACAGTGGGGGGGCACCGGAGATGGCACGGTGGCGGCGGGCAGCCGCCAGACGGTGGCGCCGTACCGCTGGAGGGCGGTGGCTGGGGCCCGGGGCACTGGAGGAGGCTTCAATTGCTGCTGCACTCTCCTCCTCCTCCTCGGCTAGGACCACCAGCCGCCGGTATTCCTGCTGGATTGCCTCCAGCTTCCGGCGCCGTGCCTTGGCGGCCAACTCCTTCCGGTTGATTTTCGGAGTAGCTGTGTATCAAAAAGAAAAAAACAAGACAATTGTAAAATATAGTCTTAATAAAACAGTAGGACAAGGTAATTATTTATACACATAGTGGCATGGTAGAGTAGCACTATAAAATAAAGCACAGTAGTACATAACATTTTAAATGTCGCCCGTCCTTCTTCCTTCCACCTGTCTTACACTTTTTAGTTGAACAGTGCACCAGGTGCTCTTCTCCATAAAACTTTCAAAGCGGAGTTGAAATCAGATAGATGAGGCCATTGGTTACTCAATACTCTGGCTCCTAGTCCTATACCAATTAAAGGGAATTCTAGTCTTCTAGTTCACTCTTCAAACGTCCCCAAGAACTCATACTTACTTACGACATCGGATAGCGGGCGGACTTTGTCCGCCCGCCATCCGACTGCTAAAAAGGGTGGGGGTCCCGTGGGGACAATTAATTAGGATGATGCGCCCGGCACAGTGGCGGGCGCACCCTGTTATTTTAAATTTAAATTCTGGTTGGCTTTGCTGAAAGCAATGCTAAAATGTTGTGCTGCTTTTCCAAGCACAACATGACGGGCCTCGCACGGAGCCTGTCACGTTTTGCTTTGAAAGTCGGGGGGTACCATAGCATCGGTAGGTACCCTCCATGGGGGCCCCCAAGCATACTCTGCAATGTGTGCATGCCTTTCCGTGGCGGACGGTAATGCCGCCACGCAAAGGCATTCCAAAATGCAGATTATATGGCTGCCGGTGTGGTGAGAGACACCACCGCCATATTGAACCCTTTTCCGCCTAGACATGTCTGAATATTTTCTACAGGGATGGCGGGAGGTTTGCCCCTGCTGTGACGGCAGTGAATTCCAGCCAGCCCGGCGGGGGCAATACGCCCACCATCCTAATGGGGCCCTAATTCACAACTTTACAGTATACATATACATACAGTACACCTTTGCAGTGAGTGTGCTGTCAAGTTCAACAATAGTTAAAGATTATGAATCTAACTTACCACCGCCTGCCACTGGTGCTGCCACTCCCCCTCCGTTGCTATCTGCAACTGCCGCATCCTCGCCCTCTGCGTCGCCTTCGCTGGCCCCAGCAATGGTGGTCGGTAGTGCGCCTAGAAAACATTACACATTTATTAGGCAACATATACACCTCCCCCCTATTGATCAGTAGCAAGGTTGAAAAATGAGTTAATACTAACATAAATCACTAGTACAAATCAGGTAGTAGTAGAGTAGACACTAAGTTATATGATCATTGTAGCATTTGCTTGATTAGCCCTAGCCATGCACATGTGACGTTACCTTTACCTTGCAGCTTCTTAAGACACCTTTGAGCCCACATGACCTGCCTCACACTGCTACTGTCTAGTCTACGCGCTGCGTACAGGCGGTCAACAAACATTAACAAGCCACTTTTTTAGGAAGAACTGGTGTACTACTGTTACTGTTAGTCCATATTGCTTATCCATAGATGCTACACTTTTTGGCACGGCTGAGAAATGCTTGCAAGTTGCAATATACTAACGCACACCATTTCCTTTTTTCGCATTACAGACGCAAGATTCGCTTCTACGAACCAGAGCTTCTGAACGATGCACCAACTACCAGTACTAGGTTCTTCTGAGGTGAGGGGTCCCTTCACTCACATCTTCATTTATAAATGTATATAAACTAAATTGCTATGGGATGGTGGTGCTGCCTTCCACCACTTCAGTTATCATGATTTAATTCCCAACTGTATTAGTGTAACAATGTATTTTGTTTTAATGTTATTGATTTGCCGGTTGGTGCTGCTAAGATAACAGTGTACAGACCTTCTCAAATTGAAATAAAAATTTTAAACTTACATAGACTTTGTGGTATTTGGTGTGGAGTGGACTAACTTACACGATTGAGCAAATTAAAGTAAGGGTGTGCATGTGAATTGCTTCCACGACAGAGGTTGGGTGTGTTAATGTTCTGGGTTGTCTACTTGTTGGTTGTCTTGGGGGGAGGGTTCCGAGACCTAATAGGTATGACAAGACAGTACTATAGTCAAGCAGTGGAATTGTGGTGGGTGCGGAATTTCTGATTGAGGTGTGCAAGGAAGGTCCAACCTACCATCACCAACATCCTATTTTCTGGTGCAAATGTATGTGCAAGATCCCTACAACAGTTGTATGTCCTATAGGGTATCATATCAAAATATTAAGAAATCTGGTAGGGCTGTTGCTGTGAATTTTCAAAGCCTAAACATCAACAAGAGTAAAAAGTAGTACAAGACAACGACCCAACGGATTGTACGAGCTACTGGTGAATATGAGTTTTATATTACAACCTTTCACAAAGAGTGGCACTGGGCAAGACTAGCTACTACAGTACAGACAGACAGACTGATAGTATGTAGTAGTACTCAGTCATCATAGCGGAGGCAGGGATAAGCTTTTTGAAACCGTACAGATCGAAGGATAATTGGTGGTAAAAAAATAGCATTTGGAAACACACTATAGTTCGGGGGAAATGGGGCAGTAAAAGTTATGGAATAAGAAATATTATTAAAAACAAGAAGACTTACTGGGGCCAGCAGAGGAGCCCTCAGCGGTGTCCTCCTCGTGGTGTTCCTGTCCCGCCGACTGCCCAGTCCCTGCCCGTCTGCCCCTGGGTGCTGATGAACAGGAAAGATATAAGAAAGACAAACATTGATGGATGGTGTCAACTTAAGCAAATACAATTTTTTTCAACAACGGTCAAAAAACACTTATGTAAACAATTGCAATAACTACATTGACCGATCTCATCTGGTCAACATGTAATATCGGGGGATTCGCAGTTCGACTACTTAAGTTACTATTTATCAACAGTAATCCATTCTTCCATTCTGATTCCAGAAAACTAAGTTACAAGTAAGCCTAAGTATTAGTACAACCTACCACCCAACCTAGCCCACCTATTCCAGGCATGCCAATTGTACATTAAGTATGCATTTCGACTGTATTCCTCAACAATGTGTATGATCCAATCATGGAGGACACATTAACATGACTACATTTTTTGTATATACACAATTTTGGTTTGATTGATGCTCATCTGCTACTGCTAAGTAACTGCAAAGCCTACCTCCACTCATTGAACAAACTAGAAAGGTTCTAAAGACTGGCGTACTAGCAGCACGTCACGTAACTGAGTGAGGGGGCATCACGCATACCACTAACCAATTAGAAGCTCATACAAAGTACCTAAACCTATGTATCAATCCGCCCCTATCTATTAGTGACAGGACAAAGTAAGGAGTGGACATGAGTCACTGTAGCATTACGTAAATTAATTTCTCTAAAATAAACTCGTAAAGAATCACGCTAAGCAAGCGCAAACGCAAAGCTGCAAACAAGTAAGATTAGTAGTAGCGCAGAAGAGCACCTGTGTCATAATCACAGAAGACTTTTAAACATTATTAACCTGGAATGTATTGCAAGCAGCAACATTCTATCTGGTTGGAAGGAAAAAAAGATATTCGCAATATATAACATAGAGCAGAAGAACAGACACAAAGTTGTAATAATTAAATAGGTACTCACCAAGCCCCGGGACCTCCACTCCTAGCAGGTCCAGCAGGTCCTGCTCACGGTCCAGGATGTCGGACCACCGGTGCGTCAGCTGTGCCTGGGTGCGCCGGACCCCAGAGATGCGAGACACTGCCCGGCGCACCTTCCCCCACCGCTGCCGACGCTCCCGGAGGCCGTACCCGGACCCAGGCCTGCCACCTGCTGCCAGGGTTGAGGGGAGGTGGCGCTGCACAAAGAAAATTAGTGCAGCCAACTCCGCCTCCCCAAATAAGGCCCGTGCATGCACCCCTTGTGGGCGCCGCCTTCCGCAAGGAAGGCGGTCGCGGCTCTGGCTGCGCCGGCGAACAGCCCTGCCCTTGGACATGGTTCTGGGGACGGGGCGGGAAAGAAAAGGTAAAATAAATAAAGGAGTAAAGGAAATAAATAGCAGGCAATACAAAGAGAAAAAGTAGCTAAAAAACAAAAAAAAAGGTACACAAAAACCAAAAATATAGAGGCAGGAAAATAGTTAGAGAAATAATAAGTAATAAAGATCCGAAAAAAGTGGCTATAAACAAAGGATTGAAAAGATTTAGGGAGGATTGAAAATCAGGCCCCAGAACCATGCAATAGAGTGGAAAACAAGATGGCCGCGCCCGTTGCGACCACGTGCGCAAGTTCGCGCGATATTTTCTCCCTGAGCAAGCAAAAAGCAACGCGATCAAGTAAAAGCGATCGCGAACAGGAAATATCGACCGCGAACATGCATGGCGCGACCCGGAACAGGAAGTAAACAACGCCAGAGGGCGGGACAAGTGAAAACAAGATGGCCGCGCCCGTGAGCGACCGCATGGGTAAGTTGGCGACCCGCGAACACGCAAAAAATACCGCGAACAGGCGGCAAAAAACTTCCGCATCTTCGCGATATTTCCGGCGTGTTTGCGGAGATTTTCTGCATTCTCGCGATAATTTGCGGAGGTTAATTCCGCAAATTCCGCCCACCCCTAATCATGGCCAGGGACATCTGGGGAGGGATGCAATGATTAGGTCTTTTAAACAAACCTGGTACAATGCAAAGTTCAGGTTAATTGCAGAGAGCATCTGTCAAAGATGTTTGATTTGTCAGCAGTTCAATACTGGAAAGAAGACAGTGGTGAGTCTAGGAACAATAGGCAGAGAAGGATGTCTTTTTACCAGAATGCAAATAGATTTCATTGAAATGCCCCAAGTGAACAGATTGAGGTATGTTCTAGTGGTAGTCTGTTTGTTCTCAAGATGGGCGGAGGCCTATCCGACTAGGAGGAATGATGGAATAACAGTTGCAAAGTTACTGTTAAGAGAGTTGATTCCTAGGTACGGGTTCCCAGTGACAATTGAGTCTGACAGAGGTGGACACTTCTACAATGAGCTCATGGGTTTAATTTGTGAAGCATTGAGCATACAGCAGAAGCTACATTGTGCATACAGACCAGAGGCTTCTGGAGTCGTTGAACAGATGAATGGCCCAATAAAAAACCGAATTGGTAAGATGTGTTTAGCCACTGGAATGAAATGGCCTGATGTCTTGCCTCTAGTGCTGATGACTATTAGGTCTACTCCAGATAGAACCACAGGTTTGAGTCCGCACGAAATTTTAATGGGACGTTGTTAGACCTGGCATCATTGGCATGAGTCTCTTCTCCATTTTTTTCTGTTTGCCTCCTCTGTTTACGATGTTTTTGCTGGATTATTGCTTTGGGCACTGTGCCACTGCTGATCAGTGCCACAGTGCAAGTGCTCCCTATGTTAAATTGTTACATTGATTGGTGTTACCATGATTGGCTTGGTTGACTTACTGTTCAGACCCTAGTCTAGTGCACTGCGTGTGCCAAGGGCGTGTAAGTTAACTGCTGCTGGTGGGCTTGCAGCACTGGTTGTGCCACCCACAGAAGCAGCGTGTAAAATGTGTCTCGGGCCTGCCACCGCAGCGCCTGCATGCAGTCCCTGACTGCCATGTCGACTTGGTAAGGAAACCTACTTACCAGTCTCTAAACCTTCCCTTTGCCACATTTCAGACACCTCTATGGTAGGCCCTAGGGCAGGGTGCATTGTTGGTAAAAGGTAGGTCATGCCCTGATGTGTGTGGCATGACCTAATAGTGAATTACAGCCATTTTCGTTTTTCACTATTGAAGGGCTACCTGCCTCCAATAGGCCAGACTGGGCAGACTGATTATTAACTCCATTATAATCTATCTGACTCAGGGAGCATGGTAGCAAGTCGAGTTTAGTATCCCTGAACTCAGAATTTAATAACACACCCTTTAGGATGGATGGTTTTTAAATTCTATGTTTGAAAATAGCACTTTTAGAAAGTGGCTATTTTCTTGTCCAACTATCTACCGGTCTCTGCTGGTTTGGTGTGTGTGTCAGGGGCTGGGTGGCTCCAGAGGTCTGAATGAGTCAGTGTGGGGTGAATGGGGCGTTTACACATAGAGTGAGGGAAGAGTAGCCTGCCCTGCCTGACACAATACTGGCTCCGCCTCCTGCTGGGCGACTGATAGCCCTGCTCCTGCCAGTGACAATACTGGCTCCGCCTCCTGCTGGGCGGCTGAGGACCCTGCCCTGCTCAGTGAATAGGCCAGGTGCCTCTGCCTGGCAACACCCACAACAAACCTGAGATGGTGGGAATTTCCCTGCTTGGACAAAGGGAACAAAGGAGAAATGGGGTATAAGAGAAGGACCCCTGAACCAAGAACTCAGATCACTTCTGACAAGGAAACCTGTACCAAGGACAAGAAGCCTGCTGATCTAAGGACTTGCCTCCCCTTTCTGCCAGAGTGCTGTTTTGCTGTGGAGGAACCTGAAAGCTGCTTCTTTATTTTTGCCAAGGAACAAGGAGAGAGGAACTTGGTGTGTACTCTCTGAACACTTGCTAGGAAATCTCCAAGGACTGGAAGAGTGCCAGTCTCCTGTTGAAGTCACAGGGCCAAAGGACTTCACCATCTACTGAATTGCTGAATTGCTGGAAAGTGTTGTTTCCAGTACACAAGGGAAAGTCTGCAGTCTCGACGCCAGCAGCAACGCCAGTGAGCAGTGGGTATCGGCCCCGGCTCCAAGTGACCCCGTCTCGACGCCGGTATCAACGCCAGTGAGGAGTGAGTATCGGCTCCACCTCCAAGCGACCCCGTCCCGACGCCGCTGCTGATCGCATCGACTCGACGCCCTGCTCGACGCCGTGAGCGCTGCTCCGGCCCGACATCCCTCGACACCGCTGCGGATTGACCCGACTCCGAGGCACGATCGACGCCGACCTCGACGCCGACATCTCGACGCCGTGGATTCTCGTTTTCTCCGTTTCTCAAGGTACTGTACTTGTGGGGTCTGTTGCGACTCCAGGCTCGACGTAGCGCTCCTCGCGGTCGACGCCGAACCTTGGGAATCTTGTAGACTCGACGTCGTGTGACTCCTGTGGGGGTTACATTGTTGCCAAAGAACTGTGCTCAGAAGAATACTTTGCTAAAGAACTATTTGCCAAGAAGAAATCTTACTTGAACTATTATTTTTCCTTCCAAAGAGTATTTATTAAGACTGTGGTATATTTTTGTCGTTATTTGGTCTTGTGCTAAGCCTTATATAAAAATACTATTTTTATAATAACTTCGGTGTCGTGTCCATCTGTAGTGTATTCACTTTATTACTGTATGTGGTCATAAATGCTTAACACACTGCCTCTGAGATAAGCCTGTCTGCTCTGCCAAGCTACCAAGGGGGTAGCAGGGGTTATCTGAGTGTGTAATCCCCTTTCCCTGACTAGAGTTGGTTGGTCCCTATTTGTCAGAAGTGTATACTTCTGCCAACTAGAGACCGCCGGTTCTAACATTGGTGGTCAGCGGTGAGGATTGAACTTTGCATTTATGACTCATGTGCAGTGATTAGTGTACGCTACATAGTGAAAGCAGACCATAACGCAGCCACAATCTGTTTTTGGTAGGATATTCTATTTTTGTTCTCCGCTTTCCTGGAGCTTATTTTCTTAAACACTGCCAGTTTTGACCATGGAGAATGCCAGAGCTGCTACACCTGTGGAGATTGTTGTGGGGGAATTTGATAAGGAGAAGATAGATTCCTACAAGCTAAAGGATGCAAGCAGTTTAAAGTTCCTACCACAGGTCTCAAATTGAGAGGCGACTTCCTCAAAGCGCTGAAGGCCTGGTTAGAGGCCAGAGATCCCTCTGACCCGGTGGTGGTACCGGAAGAGGAAGAAGAAGAGGAAGAGGAAGAGCCCACAGGTGGGCCAGTGTCATCTCCAGGCAGTAGTGCGTCCTCTAGGAGCCTTTCCCCCGAAGAATTAGAAGACAGGGAGAAGGAGAGGGGGTACAAGTTAGAAATGGCAAAACTTAAATTAGGAGGGCAGTTGGAATTAGAGAATTCGAGAAGCAAGAGAGAAGCTGAAATGGAGAGCAAAAGATTAGATTTTGAGAGAGAGAAATTAGCGTTTGAACGTGAGAAGATGGTGAGGGAGATGGAGCTTAAAACTAAGAGTTTAGAGTTGAATCCCTCTGGTGGCAGCACTCCATCTGTGCCTGCAGAAAGTAGGTTTTATTTTCCTAAAGATGTGATCAAAGATTACAGTAAGAATGAAGATATTAGCCAATGGTTTAAAGCATATGAGTTAGCGTTATTGGCCCACCGGGTCCCTGAGAAGGATTGGGGAACGGGGTTGTGGAGCCACTTTACAAACGAGGGGAGAGATACCTTGTTGAGCCTTCCTGCTGAGGATAGGATGTCTTATACTCATATGAAAGATGCTTTAATGCTGAGATATGGCTTAACTCCAGAAAAGTACAGACAAACCTTTAGAGAATGTAAGAAGTTGCCTGGTACTACGTGGGTTGAATATGTGTCTTTTTTCTGCAGAACCATGGATGGTTGGATAAAGGGTAGCAAGGTTGATAGTTATGATGCTCTTTATGATTTGTTTGCTTGGGAGCACTTGTCTAATAACTGTTTTCCAGAGCTACGCCAGCACCTTGTTGATAGCAAGATATCTAACCCTAGAAAACTTGCTGAGGAGGCGGACCTCTGGGTCAGTACCAGGGTCCACAAGGGTCCAGTGGGAGACTCAGCCAAAGGTGGGCAGGGTCCCCAGCAGAAGAGTGGGGGGGACAGGGGTAAACAGAGGGAGTTTCAGAAAGGGCCCCAAAGTAGTCCCCAAGGGAACCAAGGGAAGGGTTCCCAGCCTCCCCCTGTAAAGAAGCCAGAGGCCCCGACAGGTAAACCTGTTCACAGGGGCCCCATGACCTGCTATGCCTGTAAGCAGGTGGGACACCGTTATTATGATCCCCAGTGTCCCATGAAGGATTCGAATGCACCGCCGCGTGCACCCCCTCGTCAGGTAGCGAGTGTAGCCCTGGGAGGGGATGAGATGGGTGCCCCCGGTGGGTGGGGTCCCGCAGAAATGTCCCTGGTCTCTCTAGGAGACGTGGAAATGGTCCCTCCAACCCCTCTGCCTAGTAACACTAAGAAATATAGGCAGTGGGTGACCATTAATGGCCATAGGGTGGAAGCTCTCAGAGACACCGGAGCGAGTGTGACAGCTGTCAAGTGTCACTTGGTGTCCAGAGAGCAGGTGGTCCCTCATGCATTCTACCCCGTTGTAGCTGCTGACAACTCACAGAGTCAGTGTGAGGTAGCTCAAGTTCCTTTTGAGTGGGGGGGGTCTCAGGTACTCTTCAGGTTGCTGTGAGGCCCGCCATGCCTGTTGATTGTCTCCTGGGCAACGATTTGGAGGACTCCCCTTGGGCTAAGGTGGAGAGAAAATCGCATCTGGAAATGTTGGGTCTGCCTGAGTGGGTGTGTGCGACCACCCGGTCCATGTCAGTCAGTAAGGGTGTTGATGGGGCCCTGGAGCCTGAAAGTATGGCCCAGGTCCCAACCGTGATGAGAAGAGGCAGGGGGCGCGGGAAACCGCCCCCCATCGTTCCCGCGGTCCAGGAGGGAGCAGACCCTGAGGGGGATGCCCTGGAACCGACAGGAGAACAAGTGGCCGAACTGGGAGACCTGCCCGAGCTGACCCATTGGCAGCAGGATGGTGGTCCCTCCAGGGAGGAATTTTGTGCTGAACAGAAAGTGTGCCCTTCTCTTGTGGGTATGAGGCAGCAGGCCTCAGCCCAAACGACAGGTGATCAGTCAGGATCACATTGGGTCTACTGGGAGAACGACCTCCTGTATAGCGAGCCTAAGGCTGCTGAGCCTGGGTCAGCCCGTGTGCTGGTGGTACCCCAGCGCTTCAGAGCCTTCCTACTGGGGTTGGCTCATGACGTTCCGTTAGCTGGACATCTGGGGCAGGACAAGACCTATGACAGGCTTGTCACCCATTTTTATTGGCCCCAGATGAGAAGGGATTCAGATATCCATTGTAGGACCTGTCAAACTTGCCAGGCAAGTGGGAAAAGTGGGCGGAAGCAGAAGGCTCCCCTCCAACCTTTTCCCGTCGTCAGTACCCCCTTTGAGCGAGTGGGAATTGACATTGTGGGGCCACTGGACCCCAAGACAGCCATGGGCAACAGGTTTATCCTGGTCTTGGTGGACCATGCCACCCGGTACCCGGAAGCCATCCCTCTCCGAACAGTGACGGCCCCCGTGGTGGGACGGGCACTGATGGGTGTTTTCTCCCGCATGGGGTTCCCCAGAGAGGTGGTGTCAGACCGGGGCACCAACTTCATTTCGAATTATATGAAGTCTCTGTGGAAGGAGTGTGGGGTAACCTACAAGTTTACCACTCCTTACCACCCTCAAGGTAATGGGCTGGTTGAGAGATTCAACCGGACCCTAAAAGGCATGATCATGGGTCTTGAAGAACCAATGAGGCGTAAATGGGACGTCCTCTTGCCATGCCTGCTGTTTGCTTACCGTGAGGTGCCACAGAAGTCTCTAGGGTTCAGCCCCTTTGAGCTTTTGTATGGTCACCCGGTAAGAGGACCTTTGAGTCTGGTCAAAGAAGGCTGGGAGCAATCTCCCAGGAAACCTCCCCAGGATGTATATAGTTACATGCTGGCCTTTAGGAACCAGACTCGGCGCTTCAGAGATCTTGCTCAGGCAAATCTGGAGGCCAGCCAGGAAGAGATGAAGCGGTGGTACGATCAGAATGCCACTCTGGTTGAGCTTCAACCTGGTCAGAAAGTTTGGGTCATGGCCCCTGTGGAACCTTGTGCGCTCAAGGACAGGTGGACTTGACCATTTGAGGTTGTGGAGAAAAAGAGCGATGTCACCTACTTGGTGGACTTGAAGTCTCCCAGGAACCCCTTAAGGGTCCTGCATGTCAACCGGTTAAAGCCCCACTTAGAAAGGTCCGAAGTGGGCATGCTCCTTGCCACAGATGCTGGGATGGAGGAGGAGAGTGAGCCTCTTCCTGACCTCCTGTGTGCAAAAGAAAAAGATGGGTCAGTGGATGGTGTTGTCCTCTCTGACACACTGACCCCTGAGCAGCAGCAAGATTGTCGCCATCTGTTGGTACAATTCCCTGATCTGTTCTCCTTAATCCCTGGTGTCACTCAGTGGTGTGTCCATGATGTGGACACTGGGGACAGCACTCCTGTGAGGCACAAGGCCTACAGGGTGACTGAGAAGGTCAGAGCATATATCAAGGAGGAGGTCTCCAAGATGTTTGCCTTAGGGGTGGTTGAGTCCTCTAGCAGTCCTTGGGCCAGCCCAGTGGTCTTGGTCCCAAAGGCTGCGGCGCCTGGTGCTTCACCAGAACTTCGGTTCTGTGTGGATTACCGAGGACTCAATTCGGTCACCAAGACTGACGCGCACCCCATCCCCAGAGCTGATGAGCTCATCGATCGGTTGGGGGCTGCCCGGTACCTTAGTACGTTTGATCTAACGTCTGGGTACTGGCAGATCGCCTTGACTGATGGGGCAAAAGAGAGGTCTGCATTCTCCACACCAGATGGGCACTACCAGTTCCGTGTGATGCCCTTTGGGATGAAGAATGCCCCTGCCACATTCCAGAGGTTGGTTAACCAGGTATTGGCCGGGCTGGAAGATTTCAGCGCCGCCTACCTGGACGACATAGCAGTGTTCAGCGCCAGCTGGGAGGAACACTTGCGCCACCTCCAGGAAGTGTTGTTGGCCCTGCGCAGAGCAGGCCTCACAATCAAGGCTAGTAAGTGCCAGATTGGGCAGGGTTCAGTGGTGTACTTGGGGCACCAAGTAGGGAGCGGCAAGGTGGCCCCCCTGCAACCCAAGATAGATACCATCCTGGCTTGGGAACCGCCCAAAACCCAGACTCAGGTGAGAGCCTTCTTGGGTCTCACGGGTTACTACAGGAGGTTTGTCAAGGGGTATGGCAACATTGTGCACCCCTTGACCTCGCTGACTTCCAGGAAGCAGCCGAGACTTGTGATCTGGACTGACGCCTGTCAGAACGCCTTTGACACCCTGAAAACTGCAATGTGTACAGCACCGGTCCTCCAGGCACCCGACTTTTCAAAAGAATTCATTGTCCAGACAGACGCTTCAGAGCATGGTGTGGGGGCTGTTCTAGCACAGATGAATGAGGAGGGCCGAGACTTACCTGTAGCCTTCATCAGCCGGAGGTTACTTCCCAGGGAACAAAGGTGGAGTGCGATAGAGCGTGAGGCATTTGCTGTGGTCTGGGCGCTGAAGAAGCTAAGACCCTACCTGTTTGGGACTCACTTCCGGGTTCAGACAGACCACAGGCCCCTCAGATGGTTAATGCAGATGAGGGGTGAGAACCCAAAGCTGTTGAGGTGGTCCATTTCCCTACAGGGGATGGACTTTACGGTGGAACACCGCCCTGGTACAGATCACGCCAATGCTGATGGTCTGTCCAGATTTTTCCGCCTTAGTGATGAGGACTCCCTGGGTGAAGGGTAGTTCTCCCCACATTTCAGCTGGAGGGGACACGTGTTAGACCTGGCATCATTGGCATGAGTCTCTCCTCCATTTTTTCTGTTTGCCTCCTCTGTTTACGATGTTTTTGCTGGATTATTGCTTTGGGCACTGTGCCACTGCTGATCAGTGCCACAGTGCAAGTGCTCCCTATGTTAAATTGTTACATTGATTGGTGTTACCATGATTGGCTTGGTTGACTTACTGTTCAGACCCTAGTCTAGTGCACTGCGTGTGCCAAGGGCGTGTAAGTTAACTGCTGCTGGTGGGCTTGCAGCACTGGTTGTGCCACCCACAGAAGCAGCGTGTAAAATGTGTCTCAGGCCTGCCACCGCAGCGCCTGCGTGCAGTCCCTGACTGCCATGTCGACTTGGTAAGGAAACCTACTTACCAGTTTCTAAACCTTCCCTTTGCCACATTTCAGACACCTCTATGGTAGGCCCTAGGGCAGGGTGCATTGTTGGTAAAAGGTAGGTCATGCCCTGATGTGTGTGGCATGACCTAATAGTGAATTACAGCCATTTTCGTTTTTCACTATTGAAGGGCTACCTGCCTCCAATAGGCCAGACTGGGCAGACTGATTATTAACTCCATTATAATCTATCTGACTCAGGGAGCATGGTAGCAAGTCGAGTTTAGTATCCCTGAACTCAGAATTTAATAACACACCCTTTAGGATGGATGGTTTTTTAATTCTATGTTTGAAAATAGCACTTTTAGAAAGTGGCTATTTTCTTGTCCAACTATCTACCGGTCTCTGCTGGTTTGGTGTGTGTGTCAGGGGCTGGGTGGCTCCAGAGGTCTGAATGAGTCAGTGTGGGGTGAATGGGGCGTTTACACATAGAGTGAGGGAAGAGTAGCCTGCCCTGCCTGACACAATACTGGCTCCGCCTCCTGCTGGGCGACTGATAGCCCTGCTCCTGCCAGTGACAATACTGGCTCCGCCTCCTGCTGGGCGGCTGAGGACCCTGCCCTGCTCAGTGAATAGGCCAGGTGCCTCTGCCTGGCAACACCCACAACAAACCTGAGATGGTGGGAATTTCCCTGCTTGGACAAAGGGAACAAAGGAGAAATGGGGTATAAGAGAAGGACCCCTGAACCAAGAACTCAGATCACTTCTGACAAGGAAACCTGTACCAAGGACAAGAAGCCTGCTGATCTAAGGACTTGCCTCCCCTTTCTGCCAGAGTGCTGTTTTGCTGTGGAGGAACCTGAAAGCTGCTTCTTTATTTTTGTCAAGGAACAAGGAGAGAGGAACTTGGTGTGTACTCTCTGAACACTTGCTAGGAAATCTCCAAGGACTGGAAGAGTGCCAGTCTCCTGTTGAAGTCACAGGGCCAAAGGACTTCACCATCTACTAAATTGCTGGAAAGTGTTGTTTCCAGTACACAAGGGAAAGTCTGCAGTCTCGACGCCAGCAGCAACGCCAGTGAGCAGTGGGTATCGGCCCCGGCTCCAAGTGACCCCGTCTCGACGCCGGTATCAACGCCAGTGAGGAGTGAGTATCGGCTCCACCTCCAAGCGACCCCGTCCCGACGCCGCTGCTGATCGCATCGACTCGACGCCCTGCTCGACGCCGTGAGCGCTGTTCCGGCCCGACATCCCTCGACACCGCTGCGGATTGACCCGACTCCGAGGCACGATCGACGCCGACCTCGACGCCGACATCTCGACGCCGTGGATCCTCGTTTTCTCCGTTTCTCAAGGTACTGTACTTGTGGGGTCTGTTGCGACTCCAGGCTCGACGTAGCGCTCCTCGTGGTCGACGCCGAACCTTGGGAATCTTGTAGACTCGACGTCGTGTGACTCCTGTGGGGGTTACATTGTTGCCAAAGAACTGTGCTCAGAAGAATACTTTGCTAAAGAACTATTTGCCAAGAAGAAACCTTACTTGAACTATTATTTTTCCTTCCAAAGAGTATTTATTAAGACTGTGGTATATTTTTGTCGTTATTTGGTCTTGTGCTAAGCCTTATATAAAAATACTATTTTTATAATAACTTCGGTGTCGTGTCCATCTGTAGTGTATTCACTTTATTACTGTATGTGGTCATAAATGCTTAACACACTGCCTCTGAGATAAGCCTGTCTGCTCTGCCAAGCTACCAAGGGGGTAGCAGGGGTTATCTGAGTGTGTAATCCCCTTTCCCTGACTAGAGTTGGTTGGTCCCTATTTGTCAGAAGTGTATACCTCTGCCAACTAGAGACCGCCGGTTCTAACAGACGTGCAATGAGACATGCTTTCGTGCCTGTCAACAAGTTGATGACAATTACTGATGACATGATTTTGGATTACTGTAAAGGCCTGGCTGACGCAGTTCATTCTGTGTTTCACCAGGTTGGAGAAGACGCTACCACGCTTGAGAAGAAGCAAGCTCATGATCTGAGTCCAGGAGACTGGGTGAGGATTAAGGTGCACAGAAGAAGAAATTGCTTGGTTCCAAGGTGGGGAAGGCCAAGACAAGTTATTTTGACTACGACAACTGCAGTAAAGTGTGCTGGTGTGAAAAACTGGGTTCATGCGAGTCATACTCTGAGAGTTCCAAATCCAAAGGATGGGACTGGTAAGGAGTATTTTGAAGAGTCAGATTCCAGTGATGATCCAGATACTGAACCAGTGAGAAGAGGAAAGAATCCTGTAAGGGGTGAAGAAGAAAGAGAGTCAGGTGATTCTTTCTTTCCAAGAGAGGTTTCAAGAGAAACATTGAGGCTCTCAGAAGAAAGATCGGATTCTGTAAGAGTGCCTGAAGTTCCAACGAGCAGTGGAGAAGGAAGAAAAGAAAGGAGCAATTCCACAGAGACTACTCCTGAATCAGATGAGGAGGTTGAAAATCCACTTGAGATTATACCTGAAGAAGCAGGGTCAGTAAAAGATAGAGAGGGACAGATTGCGGAAGACCCCCGAGGAGGTGTAGGGAACACTTCTGATAAGCTAGGTGAAGGGACAAGTAGACAGCAAGAAGATTGCGTGTCGGAGACCCGAGGAGGGACAGAAATAGGGAAGTCTCAATCAGTGGTGGAAAAGACTGTGGAGCGAAAGAAAACTGCTGAAGAACAAGAGGCAAATGAGACAGAATCAGATGAGAGTGAGAATGAAAAATCAGAGGGTCGAGTTCTGAGAAAGAGAACTTGGATCGGGGAAAGGAATAATAAAGAAGTGAGACCAAAAAGGAGCGTAAGAGGAGACCTTTGGCCTAACAGGATAAAGAGGCTGAGGTATCGACTGACACGAGTGAATTCATCAAAAGCTGAACAGGTGAACGAGGTGTCGAGTCAAAATCAAGCGAAGGAAGAGGAGCAAAGGAAGTCAAAAGAACCAGAGGAGATCAAAAGAATTAGAAAACCCAACCAAAAGTACAGGTCACCGGAATGGACTTATGTGGCACTGCCTGAAGGAGAAGAAGAAGCGGCAGAAAGTCAAGTCAATCCGGAGGGGATCTTGAGAAAAGTGGTTGAGGAAAAATCTGTTGGAATCCTAAAAGTTATCCTGACTGACATTGGAGAAGAGTCGGATGCACAGGATGTTGTTGAAGATTTGATACAATTTGATGTTGCTGAAGAAGAAGTGAAAAGTGATGAAAATCCAAACTGAGTGAACTGAAGGAGTCACTTGGAGAAAAGTGAAAGAGAAAAATCTGAAATTAACTGTGTGAGATAATCTAGAGTTCCAAAACTCAGTAGTGGAGTAGAAGAGGCTAAGTCAAAAGACACTGCCAAAGTAGTAAAATGGCTAACACAGAGAATAATCAAGGTAGATGTGCCTTTTTGAAAAGATGGTGTAGAATGTGCTGCTGCTGTACTGGATTATTAATGCTACTATGGGGTGTACTAGCTTTACTAGTTACTTTTAGAGTTACAATAGATACTTTTGGAATACACACTGAGAATATGACAAATGTAGAGAAGAGTTCACAAAAAATAGTTCCGACTAGAAGTAGTAACATTTACATACATAAAGATAGGTCAATTAATGATTTTTCTAGCAATGTTTTTTCAAAGTTGTTGTACGAATACGTAAAGACAATGGAAGTTAGGGATTGCTACGTCTGTATGCAGTTACCTGCATCCGTTTCAGAGGGTGTTACTTATCACCATTTACCAGCTACGTATGGGATTTCATGTAGTGTGTTAAGTAGTGTTTTTTATTTGTTAGGGAAAATAGATTATGAGATGTCTAACAAAGATAGCATTTTTGGGCAATTGCCTATGAATAAAAGGTTGAATCCAGCTAAAGAAGCTAACATTTTTGGTGAGATTTTTATTGAGTAAGAAGAATTAACATTAGATTACATTTTTAGAAATAATTTAACTTGTAGTTTGAAAGAGGAGGAGAAGGCTTTCCTAAACATGATGGAGGAAAGGAGAGTGAGTATGCATGAGAAGGTAGGGAAATATAAAATGAGTGAGACAATTTGGGATATTGAGATGGGAAAAGAGTTGAAAAATGGGGCTAGTCCAACTTTAGCTTTAGATGCACCACAGAAGGGTAAACTATGCATTACCAGAAGGAAATCCCAATATGATACTTATTTTGTTGGGCTAGTGAGTGTCATGATACATACTTCATTGCAACATGATGGGGTTTTAAAGGTGGAGAAGATCCAGTTTTCCCGGGAGTGTATTATGTTTGTGGGAACAAGGCTTATTACAAGTTGCCTGACCATTGGTATGGCACGTGTTATGTGGGCCTGGTTTTTCCCAAGATTTTTCATATAGATAGGATAGAAGATGTGGAACACATTAATTTACTAACACGCTTTAAGAGAGAAACTTGGTCAGAAATAGTAGGTGATATCTTTGGAGCTTTAATTCCAGCAGTGGGAATTTCTTTAAATGCATATGGGATTCGGAAACTGTCAACAGTGGTGGATCGCTTATCGACAAGTACCGCTGGAGGGTTTCTTTTGGTAAATATGGAGATGATTGCCGTACGTGCCATGTCTATGCAAAATCGACTTGCCCTTGATATTCTATTGGCCAAGGAGGGTGGAGTCTGCGGAATGCTGAAAGTTCAACATTGTTGCACTTACATTCCTGACGAAAGCAAAGATTTAAAGGTCTATATCAAAAATATTACTGATTTGCATGAAGAATTAGTACCACTGGAAGCTGAAAGTATCTGGACTAAAATGGCTAATAAGATAGTTGCTGTTAAGAATTTTATTGCTAAGATAGGTAGTACCTTTATTGGTAAAATATTATTTCCATTGACATGTGTAATTGTTGCTTTATTGTTGCTAAGATTGTTGTGTTTGTGTTGTAAAAACAGGGGAGGGAAAAAGAGGAAAATTGGGCAAAATACTGCAAAGAAACAAAAGAGGTCAAAAAGAGACCCACAAGAAATAGAATTAGAAGAAATGAGGGAGAGTGTTTATTTGGAGACGAAGAGAGATGATGAGAGAGAGTCTGGTGTTTAATGTTGTGTTATAAAAGACATTTTCAATTTCTCCTAAATTGGGACTAAAATTTAGCCAACATTTTTTTGGGGTTGGTTTTTGTGGTGATAAGATATCACCAAAGGGGGGATTGCTGGAGCAGAGTTTTCTGTTGAAAATTTATCGAGTTATAAGCTCCAGTTTTGTCTATATGTTAAGATAAAAATTACTAATTTAAAAACATTAATTAATAGTTTGTTTTGTTAAAAGTCCAAAATTAATCAACATTACTAATGAGAAAAACTACATGTGGGATGCATATATGTTGCTTAATAATAATGTGCGGTCTTTACTAAATGAGTGTCGCAAAGGTGCTATTTGTTTCGTGTTTATGCTTTTAAAATAAAGTGTGCTAATGCTTTATTGCGATGCGGAAGGCTAGATAATTACATACACATAAGGGTATTAGTGGGGAATAACACTGAATAATCATTATGATGAGGTAATGTTGTTTTGCGTTTCTTTTAATTAAGATGGTCAGTTTGGCCTAAAACTAGATGGCTGCCATTTACAGCCTGCACTCAAGTGATTGAATTTTGGCGGAAGGTCTTGCTGAACATGGTCGAGAGTCACCTGACCACAGCTTCTGCCTGGGTTTAAAAATTTCCGTGAGGACAGCAGCTCTGGGAATGATTCCAAATGTCCTTGGAAATGGACAAAGCCACAATGAACAATGACCAGTCTGCAGTGGCTCTGCTATGATACCAAGGAAGAGCATATACGAAAGTAACATTTGCAAACTCGAGTTTCCTTCTTCCGTATTGTGATTTTTCCTGAGCGGAGGTTTTCTAAATGTAACTAAGTGACATCCTTTCCTGCTCGCTCTGCTCAGCGGCTCAACGGATATTCAACATTTGTTTGTAACTTTTTATTTTGATATTTTCCCTATAAATATGCTAGACTAGAGAGGGTCCGTGTTCCCTTGCTGTTCCTTTGCTGTTCGATTTGCGTTCATTACGTTCATGGTGTTCCTTGCGGTTCATCGCGTTTTGGACTTCTTCCTGAACCTATGCTGAGGACGGCAGCTCGAGAGACTTTACCGAGAGACCTGTCCTGACCCAATTAGTTAGAATAGGTACCTATGAGAATAATGATTTTTCTAATGATTGACTTTCATTTGAACTAATTTAGATAAACAACCATTTGTTTGAATTCCGGTGTCGGGTGGTCATTTCTTTGTCATTTATTGAGTTACAGATGTATTTCCTATGTTTATAAATCATGACTCAGGACAATGTCCTTATGGTCACATTGACCTCATTTTAGATGCAGATTGGTTTCGGTTTCCTCTCTTATACTCAGTGTGGATAGAGTAATAGTGCGAATTTAGTGTGATGGGCCCTAGCGTATGATGTATGTATGTGCGTGTGACTGTAGATTTACTCTGTCCGTGGAAGTAGGGAGAATTTATATGCGCCGATCTGCAGCACCAGTGGCTGAGAAGGAAATCATAGTAATGACACTTCGTTTGGACCCTGTGTTTGGACCCTGCACCATGCAGCAAATTATTTAAATGAGGTAATAAGTTGTGTTACCTAGCAAGTAGTAAATAGACACATATGTGTCCCTACCTTTGTCAATCTGTTTCAATACTCCTTATTGTTTCTGTATTCATTAGTAGGGCGATTTATACGCTATGCTGGTTTAATGCTATAATTGACATTCTCACTCTAATCTACATTAGCACTTGTTCCTAGGACGCACTGATTCACAATTACTTCCTATGGAGCACACTTGTGCTCATTTTCTGTTATGTGTGCACCTTACATACTATTGACATTTCCTGAATTTGTTAGTTACCATACCTTTCCTAATATCAGACCACTTAGTTGTCGATGCTAGTCATACTCAAATGAACCATAGATCTGTAACCATGTCAGTACCTGAGACAGTTCATACACATGGCCTTCCTAGCCACATCATTACTAGCTGTGGCTAGTACACTCAACCTTAGTTTTAGCTGTAATTTAGGGCCGTATTACAATGGTGGTCATGACATGTGGACTGGGACCAACCGACAAGTAGTCAGCAACCCGACCCGCCAGATTATGATGCGGCTGCCGTGTACAGGGTCGTAAACATACCTTTTTCTATTGCGGGTTGTGCTGCAGCCTGGAAAAGGGCTGCAGCACAAGCTCAATAGAAAAGGGGATGGTTTTAAACATGCAGGGATTACAGTCTAACCGCCGCCCCTATGGGCTCCTTGAGTTTGTCAGAGGCGGTGGCCTTTCCCCTCGCCCTCTGTGCTCTAGCCAATGGCATCGTAATCCAGGGGTCGGTCCGCTGCTCTAAATGTCTGCCACTGATGGCCTGTCAGTGGCAGCCCACCCGACATTCTAATGAGGGCCTTAATCTTTGTTTTGATGACTTCCTAACAAGAAATTAGACAGTAAGATACTGCTGTCACCTATAACTGTATTCAATCACTACATGTGAGCAATGTTCTCCACAGTCTTGGTATCATCTTTATCACGGTCAGCAATTCATTGATCTATGCCAGGTTTTCACTCAACAATACGAGTACAATCTGTACACATACACGCATACATTCTTTTGTTATCATAGGGGAAATATTGGAGGACCAATATTACTACAGGAACACTATACATAATAAAGAAACTATACGTGTGACAGCCTCTGCCACCTACTCGATCAGACATAGAGCCCGATTACAATTCAAAGTACTATTTATTGCACCTGGTAAACAACAATACCACAGTGTGTTTTTAACTATCGGGTGCAATAAATAGTAACTATTTCGAATTTCAGGAGACTAACATACAGATTTTGTTGTTTAACACACCAAAGTCCGCATGATACAGTAAATACCATATGGTCTTCCCAATTAAAATTTCAATAAGTTTTACCTGTTAAAATTTCACAAATGTTGGTGAAAAGATAAACAAGCAAGCACAAACTACCAGAAGCCCTTTGGCTTTGGAGGGGAATTTTTCAACGTTATGCAAAAGCAAACAAAGGCCTGCAAATCCATTTGCTACTATCAAGGTTGGACTGGGGAATAAAATAGGCCCAGCCCCCCAAATAAACGTGCCCCCATTAGTGAATCAGATACCCTAACGTGCCCAATGTTTAAACATAGGTAAATTACACTTTTGTGTAAGTTTGTGATTGTTTGCTATTCACAATGGTATTTTACTTGAAGGATCTTTATGACTGCGGAATCTCCAGACATAATATAGGACTGTCCTATTTTTTTGTGTGTGGAGACTCTGCAGTCATAAAGATACTACTAGTAAAATACCTTTGTGAATAGAAAACAATCGTAAACTCACACAAATGTGTAACTTTACCTTTGTGAGTCAGTCCCATGCTGCGTTTTGGAAGGTATGGAAGACTGCATGGATTTCTGAACCTGCTGCAGGCAATGTTTGTTCTAATATAAGGGAAATCAACAGCAAAAGCCTGCCTATCAGAACATAAAATAGGCCCATAAGCAGCCAAAAAACAAACTTCCCACACACTGACCTGTCAGACCAGCCCATTGAGCAATGTCTGATTTCCCTATAGTCCAGTCCAACGCTGGTAGTGCAGCTGTCTGCAGTGTCTCAATGTATTTGAGTGACTCAGAGAAAGAGACTGTTTATAAAGAAAATCCATATAATGGGGAAATCTTATCAATAACAATCTTCTTTTATTCAGTTTTTCTAGCCTTCATTTTTTAGTCAATTATTTTTTACATTAAACTCTTTATAGAGAAGAGAGCTTCTATTTCTACTTGACTTATTCATTACACCAAAGACCAATGTAAAATTAATCATTTACTGGTTCAAGCAGTTCAGAGTATTAACAAATACTCCAGTTTTAACTTTTTGCCTTGCCATACTTCTTAACTCTGAGATGAATATGGCTGCAGTAGTCTACCATGGAATGCATTTAGAAATTAAAGCTTAACGTTATGGGATGAGCAGATGTAGTTGCATTGTATTTTTACATTTGCAAGGGTATTTATGAAAGATTGTGTAGAAAAGCGTTTTTTGCACCTATAATTTGTTCCTTGGTGTATTAGTGTAATATTTTACTTGAAGGCATGGCATGCTCGGTTTTGATTCGTTTGATTTACTGTACAGCTCTGACTGATCTACAAAACCAAAGGCAAGTACAAAGCCTAAAACGTGCTTTAGAACCATTCAAGCTTGATGGTACAATATGTATCTATCAAGCTCTCAATTGTGATAGTTACTGTGAGTTATTCACTTTGTTGCAAAACGTGTTTGCTTCAAATAAAACATGAAATTATTTTGTATGCAGAGTTTTAAATTGTCCAGTACATTCTAAATATATGTATTGCCTGTTAAATACAGGAAGACAATCTTGCATTGGTTTTTATATTTTGACCTGCCTCCATGGGGAAATATTGCAAAGGCATATTATTAGACGTGTGCAATAAACTTGATGTTTTACATTTTTTAATTGGAAGAACTTGGCCTAAGGGCATTAAAGCGCTTTACATGAGCACCAAATTAAATTATACAGGTACAGACACATTTATTTTTATAGCCACGGGGACATTAAATGATTTGCTCAGGATTTTAAGCTTTTGAGCTGGCACCTGGACTTGAACCTTGTACTTCCGTTCTAAAGGGGACAGCGCTGGCCATTAGGCCACGTCCCCTCCCCCACTTTAGTTTTGCTTTCTAAAAGCATTGTGCAAGCATGGTACACGGATATTCTTGAAGGTAGATTGATGTTGACTCCATGTGATTGGCCGGCTTTACTTCTCTAAATTAAAACAGAGTATCAACTTTAAATGACACCTGCACTTAACCCCTTCGCTGCTAGGCCTCCCCCCCCGCTAAGCCTTTTTTGGGCTATTTGGGGTAGTTCGCGCCTAGGCCCCAGTAACTTTTTGACCGCATAAGGTATCCACAACAAATTTGCGTCTTTTTCCTCCAACATCATGGGGATTTTGAAGGTACCAAGGGTTTGTTGATTCCCCTGGATTGTTTCAGCTAAATATGAGGCTTGCAGGGGATTCTGGGTAGGAAACTGTGTTCCATGCAATCCATACCTCCCTGGACTCCCCAGGGTGTCTAGTTTTCAGAAATGTGTGGGTTTCCCTAGATGGCCGCCGAGCCCGGGGCAAAAAACCCAGGTTCCCCCCTTGCAAAACCAGGACGTTTGGGATAGGTAATTTTGATGTCTCCTCAATACGTTTTGGACCCTTGCCTGTCACGGGTAATTGGCACACCTACACAAGTGAGATACCATTTTTATTGGGAGACCTGGGGTAATGCTGGGTGGTTGAAAATTTGTCTCGGCCCGGTGATCCCACAACTTTCCCGCACAGAAACGGGAGAAAAAGGTGATTTTTTCAGTTAAATTTGAGGTTTGCATGGGATTCTGGGTAGGAAAGTGTTAGGGGATCCACGCAAGTCATACCTCTCTGGACTCCTCCGGGTGTCTAGTTTTCAGAAATATGTGGGTTTGGTAGGCTTCCCTAGATGGCCGCCGAGCCCAGGACTAAAAATCCAGGTGCCCCCACTTGCAAAACCAGTTCATTTTGTAATTGGTAATTTTGATGTCAGTCAGTCAATAATACTTTTATTTGATTTTGTAAAAAATCATAACAGGGTGGGACAAGCCACCATTGTGCATGATAAATTGGGTAAACATTGATAAAAAGCTAAAGATAAACTTACAACAAAGTCATATCCTTAATCGATAGTCAACTAGTTAGATAAAAGCAAGAGTTTGTAAAAGGTGCAGATGGAAAAAGGTGCAAAACGTTCAATTTAAAAATTTCAAAACAATTTCTCTTTTTTGTCCAATTCTTTTACCGCAATGTTCCAGAATGTAATGGCTCTGCAGCACAATTGGATCAACAAGCCTCCAAAGCATTTGATAATTGTCACTCTGCATGTCCTTCTTTGTGCTTTCCTTAATGACTCCCGAAGAATCATTTTTCGAGTTCCTAATAGAGATGGGCAAATGCATAAGAAATGGAGTAAGGACTCCTCGCCTTTTCCGCAGAGGCGGCATTCTTTTGTCAGCCATGTCTGCTTCCATTTCGGGATCAGGTCTTTTATAGAGAATGACCCCAGCCGCAGCAGTGTCAAGTAATGCTTTTTTTGATGTAAAAAGTGCTCAGACAAGTACGGCTGAGGTTTCAATGTCTGATAAGATTGTATCACCGCCCATGCGTGATTGTTTTTTTGAGAACGCTGTTTTGTCCATTAGTAGTGAGGTCCGTTTGATTGCTTTATTCGCTACGGTTTTGAATCCGGAATAAGTGGTAATAGTGAGCCAGGCCTCATCAAGCTGGAGTGCCGCGAGAGATTCTTTTAAAGCTTTAAAAATAGAATTGTTTTGCCTGGCTTGTTTTTCGACCTCCTGCCAACAGTAATGGGCTTAGGTGTTATCTTCTGCTGCCCTCATCCTCCAATAGTATTTGGCCAATGCGCCTTGTCTGGCTGGTTTCTGTTTTTTTAGTCCATATTCCAGTCGGATTTGTGCCTGAGAGATATGTCGGAGGATTAGGAACAAACACTTAAAGAGGCTAGATTGAGCAGTATTCAGGACTGTGGTGTCGTTCGTATTCCGCATTTCCCACCCGTATGATATACAGGGCAGAAATTTTGTGGTGATTATCCTAAGCAGGTGACCTGTGGAGCAGCCTTTATGCTTTTTTTGTAGGATTTTGCATGCAAAAAGCAGTGGTTTGGCTTTTGTTCTTCCTAGTTCCAGATGTTGCTTAAAATTAAGGTTACAATCAAGTTGAAACCCCAGATATCTATATGATTCTACCCGGGACAATGGTTTCTCATCTAAGATCCAGGTAAAACTGCATTTGTTCTTTGTTTTACGGTGTTTAGAGAAGCACATTACCTTCGTTTTTTGATGATTAATTGTCAGTTGAGCAGAGGTGGTGTACGCTTCTAATTAAGTGACCAATCGTTGGAGGCCTATGGGTGTCTGGGCAAGGAGGACAATGTCATCCGCGTATTGGAAGCTAGTTATTGGTGTTATACCCAGTTTTGGCGATCAGCTTGTATTGAACGAAGGTGCTGCTCAAGATCGGCAGTATAGATGTTAAATAAACAAGGGGCCAGCACGCACCCCTGTTTTAATCCATTGATTGTTGTAATCTTGTTTGTCAAGCTGCGCCCATCTCCTTTCCGTATTCAAACCCATGTTTGTGAACAAAGGTTGATAATAGTCTCCAAAAGTTTGCATTTTTGCCCATAGCTTAGCTCTCGGTACTTTATCAAAAGCCACTTTAAGGTCTATGAAGCAAGCATACAGAGTGCTGATTTTGCTTGGGCTTGATTAGCTAAGAGGGTGACCGCGGAGATATTCGTAAGGGTGCCCATCCCTGCCCGGAATCCGGTTTGCGTATTTGGTATCAGGTTTGTTCGACTGACCCAATCCTCTAACAACAGATTCGATGCATACATTTTTGCCTCAACATCTATTAATGCAATCAATCTGTAATTGGACGGGTCAGAACGTGCACCCGCTTTGTGTAATGGCTGTAGGATACTTCCTTGCCAGGAATCAGGGATTGTGCTAGACTCTAAAATTTGTGAAAAAAGGGGGTAAGGTAGCCAGACCACAATGATGGATCATGCCGGAAGAGGGCATTTAGCAGTCCGTTGGGCCCTGGAGCTCCCTCAGATCTTAGATTTTTATAACTTTAAGGATCTGCACTTGTGAAATCTGCTGGGGGGATTCCATCTATTTTAACTAAGTTGTATCCTGGACTGTTACTGCTGATGTTTCCCCGTTTCCTGTTGGTGCTCCATGATTTATTGTGTCTGAAAGTGGAATTGCGTTCTATGTGAGTTCTATGTGGGGTCTCTAAGTATCCCCCATTATGTCCGAGTGGTAATGATGGTTCTTGCCATGTTTTCCCAGAAAAGCTTAGAGTCTATTTGTTTGCAGACGTGGAGAAGTTTTCCCCAGAAATGTTCTTTAAACTCTTTCTTGGCCACCATGATGTCCCTTTTCAGATCTTTTATGGTTCTTGCTATTCGCGTGAGGATTTCCTGGGAATGTTCGGCGCCCCTCATTCGCAGTTGTCTTAGGATTTTTTTTTAGATGTTTTTTTTTGTCCTTAATTATTAGTTAACCAAACTGCCCCTGTTGGTCTGCCTGCTTTGTGGCCATTGTTCTGTCTGTAAAATGTGGTATTTAGTTCATAAATAAGTGACTCCCAGGCCTTTATGCTCAATGGTTCGGCTTTAAATCTCACCAATAGGCTAGTACATGTCCTCATAAATTCGCCTATGCTTTCCTTATTGCAAGTGAGACGTTTTGAATTATAACATTGAGTTCTTTCGGTCATCGGGTTATCTTTGCCTGATTTTACGGTGTTTATGAGCAGGATAAAGATTTGAGGATGATGGTCACTTTCTGCCCTTTCTTTTATTTGGAAGTGTGAAATATGAGGGAGAAGGTCGTAGTCTGTAAATGTATATTCAATGGTCGAACCAGTTTTTTGTGTTACCCTTCTGAATGCTGTGGGGCTATCTGTCTGGCCTCGTCCGTTCAGTGCGCACATTGAGAGATCGTCCAGACGAGCCGCGCATCTTTGGTCATATGTGTCATATTGTCTTAAGGCTTGGGCGGAACCTCTTTTATATTTTTTCTTCCCTTGTAATAAATTCATGTTAAAATCTCCAGACAGTATAGTATTGACATGTGGGTAAGTGAGGATTAGTGTTGCTAATGTTGCTATTAGTTTCTCGATTCTTGACCCTTTTTGTTTAGATGCGAGATGGATGTAGATGTTCAATATTACCTATTAACAAGTTGTTAAAATGCGAGACGTCTACCTTAATGCATAGCATCCAGGGCGAGTCAAGATCAATAGCAGAGGCTTGCCATACGATGTTATGTGAATTAAAAAATTGAGATGCCGTTTTTTTCTCTCCAGTGCTTTGTGTCTCTCTTGGCCGGGTTTGAGTATTCCTTGAAGCCAACTATTGGTGAGGGGTTTATCTGCCAAGATTCTTGTGATTCTTGTTGTGCTGGAGGAGAAATTCCACAAAGTTGGGGTCTTCTAGTTTTGTACTTAGACCATTCATGTTCCAGGAACAGATCTTGCAAACCTGGTTCGGTTTTGTGGATTTGATTGTGTTTGTTCATGCCATTCCTTGGGTAGTTCCGGCTGTGTTCCTCTGCCGGGAACCGGGGGACTTCACTGCTTCAGGATGAGCAAAAGTGATGGTAATTTTCCTTGAGATTATATCTTTACTCTTTGTTGAGCTATGTTGGTCCGGGCCTTTAGCACATTTTAGCAGGCCCTCTGTCTGATTGAGTTTTTGCAGCGTACTTGGATAACGGGGGTGAACGGTCTTTTTTAGCTCAATACCCCAACTGGCAAATGGCTCCCTCTGCCGCCAGATTCTGCTCAATGATGGAGTTGGCGAAAACCGTAGCTGTGGTAATTTCTTGGCCAATAAGAGTAAGGTTTTTTTTAACTCTATGCTTTTTCGATCGCTGGTGTCAATATGACTCAGGAGAGGGAGGGCTTTAAATAATTTTAGCAATACACTTCTGTTGAGAACATTGTGAATTCCCCTTGAGGCGTAATGGGAAATAAAATCTATCTTGTGTTTCTTGTTAAGAGAATCGAGTTGTGATTCATTGTCTGAGCAATTTTCAGATATATTAATGACCGTAGTAGGCTCCAAGTGAGACGAAAATGAATTTGAGGAGTCACGTGTGTTATTTTGTGGATTTGTTTCAGTATCCTTTACGGAGATAGCTTCATTAAATCCCAAACAGTGGCTGTGGGTTGTAACTGGGTTACGCCTCTCTTCTCTGTGGTTTGCCCTGATTAAGATGGCTTCCTGAGGGCAGATTGTACTGGTCTCGGTGATTTCGCACCTTGGTGTTGGTTCGATTCTCGTTGTTTGTGTGGCCTGTGTTATTAGTTTTGGTTTTCACGCCTCACAGAGGGCTTGAATATACTAAATATTTTTGCTGACGGAGATTTCTCTTTTGTATGTTGAATTTGGCTGCATAGAACTGTGGACGAGTTTGTTCATGGGGTTGTGTGCTCATCCGTTCTCGCTACATCCATGATATTTTGGGTTGCGTGGTCTTGGCTTTGGGTCGTATCATGCTCAGTCGTAGCAGAGGTTGCTTTGAGTACCTGTCTGGTTTGTTTGCTTTTTCTGGCTTTTCTCAATCGTTTTCTCTCCCGCTTAGTTAATGAGATCGTTGTTTGGGATTGCCTTATTGGTGACTGCTTGCGTTGTTCAATGGGAGATAATATGCCTAAATAACCTAGTGCGCTTGATGGTTTGAGTGTAAATGGACGTGCCAGTATTGGGGCTGAATCAGTCCCAGTATCTCTTGTGTTTGGCCCCAAAGAGGGCGTGGGGCATACTTCAACCTCTGTCCTTAGTACTTTTACGTCTTTCTCGGCTGGTAATGTAGTCTTGAGTGCGGCATCCCTAGTAGCCCCCAGTAATTCTGTCATTAAGTTTGGGACCATTGCTAGCTTATCAATTATTTGGGTGCAATGGCAATGGCACATATGATATGTTGTTTCCCGGTCTTGCTGGACCTTCATAATCATCTCATTGAAGCTATGCAGCTTCTGTTCAACCCCCTGTACGTGGATTGCAAAAATGTTTAAGCGCTCTACTTGGGTGTCTAACCTATCAAGCGTGGTAGATCATTGCTTTACCAATGGTGTCCATGGAATTTAGCAAATGAAGCCAGGCTGAAGATGTTGATAGGCTGCTTGATGCTGCTAGGGGTGAACATGCTCGTTGTTCCCTGTGCTGTGGAGGATCCGGGGAAGGATAGTCCAGAGAACCCAGGGTCCTACCGAGATGCTCCTTATTTTGCGAGAGTAACATCGTGGGGGTTATTTCGTTTTTTTAATTTGCTTTGCATGTCATCGCATGAATTGAATTGGAAAAATTCCTGGCCTGGTTGATGTGCCGTTTCCAACGGGGTAGATAATGAATTGGGCTTGTCTTGTTCATTGACATTTAGTTTGGCAAAACCCAACTCATCTAAAGGTGGAACTACCAGCAACATGTGTGTATCACCGAAAGGACTAAGAATGTTTGTGTTCATCTGATATGTTAGTCCGCCCTCATTGTTTTCCAGTGGGATATGTTGTTGTTGCAGCGGTTGTGTGTTTAGAAAAGGCAGATGGCTATGAATCAGTGCCTCGATGAATTGGAGGTTGTGACTTTGATGGATTTCCGGGGAAAGGAGAACATTAGTGATTAGGGTTGTGGAAATGGAACTTGTCTGTCTAAAGTGTGCTGGGCAATTGACCCCGTATCCTTTGGTGTTTTTCTGTTATTCCTGCAGCTATGGATGCTTCTATCTCCAGAGAAATTATTGTCGGATTCAATTTGAGGTTCTGTGATAATATCACTTGGGTTCGTGTCTTTAGAGATCATAAAATCATTGCAGTCCCAGTTTGTCTTGGTGGTTTTAATAGCGACTTTTGAAAAATCTGTGATCAGCGCCCGTTTGCTGCTGTTTGGACATGAGTAGTGCCTGGTGGGTGCTGAGGAGCTGGCTTTCTTATTTTCTTTTTGGGTGACATGTGGGGCGGACTCCGTGAGTTTTTTTGAAGCAGTTGACTTAGTGCTCATGGTGCCTGTGGTTAAAGCTTCCAGTTCAAACGGCTTATCTTTATTTGGTGACCTTGGCTCTGAAATGTTCACTCCCTCTGGCATTAATCCAGGTGAAATGCTACTGTGATGCATGGCCATTACCGGGGAGTCCTCCTTTTCCTTTTTGGCTGTGCCTGGCATCTTTTTGTCTTTTTTCTCCCCTCCTCTCGTTCTCCCTGACCTCATGCCAAGTTAGATCCCACCCGCCCGATGAAATGGGGCTGCTGGGAGGCGTTGGGAGGCACCCGGGATTGGTCTGCAATCCTCAGGAGAAATGGCGTGCGTAAAAAACCCAAGCCTAACAGCAAGAGTGGGCTTAGCTGGCACTCCGTTAAAATTAAGAATTAAAAATTGGTAGAAATTGGGATAAATTGGATTACGTGCTAGCTGCAGCCTGCAGCTCCAGCCAAACAAAGGCCCATCCCCCTGCCTACGGCCGTGATATCAGTGTTTTAGATTGATAGGTTTATGGGGGAGAATAGTGGAGTAGTGGCGGTGCAATTACGAAACAATGGGGAAAACGCGCAGAGCGCCGGTTGGACATCAATTTTTTTAGGAGCAGTCGGCCAGTGAGCCTGACCCCCGAAGGTAGTGATGTCTGCTGCAGCAAAGCGGCAGAAACCCCTGTGAAGAGTAGCGATGGAATGGTGTGGGCAAGCTGTGGGGCAGAGGCGGCAGGAGCTTCGTGAGCTTACGAGGGGGTGAGAGCAGGACACGCTAGGGGCCGCAAGCCGCACCCAACCTGGCTGGGCTGCTTCCGCGGGCGCTCCTGGGCAATTCACTCAGCAGCCACCTGCTAACGGAGGCTGCGCTCTCACCCTCCTTCGCTTGTGCCTTCACTTACTCACTTGCCTGCTTGTTCTGCTCTGCTCATGCCACTCATGTCACCACACTATGCTGCCCTTCCAATGCCTGTACTGCGGGGGTCAGCAAAGCGGCCGTCTCCAGGCTCCAACTCTGGGCTCCAGTCAACGAACTCCAAACGCCGGGTGGGCCGAGCCCAGCCGTTTGCTGAGCCTCTCCTAGCTCCTCACATGACACGCACAGTGCTTCAGGGTCAGCGATACTCCTGCTGCGAGCATTTGATGTATTCGCAATATGTTTTGGGACTTTTGCCTGTCGCGGGTACCTGACCCACCCACACAAGTGAGTTACCATTTTAATCAGGAGATTTGGGGGAACGCTGTGTAGTGGGAAAATTGTGTCGTCCCAGTGATCGCACAACTTTCCCACACAGAAACTTACGAAAAATGTTATTTTGTTCAGGTAAATTTGAGGCTTGCATGGGGTTCTGGGTTGGAAAGCATTGGGGGATCCACACAAGCCATACCTCCCTAAACTCCCCCGGGTGTCTAGTTTTAAAAAATGCATAGGTTTGGTAGGTTTCCCTAAATGGCCGCCGAGCCCAAGGTCACAATCTCAGGTGACCCCATTGCAAAACCAGATCTTTTTGAAATAGGAAATTCAGATGTCATCACAATATGTTTTCTGCCCTTCCCTCCCACGGTATTCGGCCCAATCACACAAGTGAGGTACCATTTTTATTGGGTGGTAAGAAATTTGTTGTTTCTTTCTGAAGCATGAAAATTAAGGCACAGTAATGCAAGGAAAATGTGACAGTCACATTTTGAGGTTTGCAGGACATTGTGGGTAAGATAACTTGTTTGGATCCACGAGAAAGACATCACAATGTACTCCCCTGGGTGTTTAGTTTACGAGAATATCTAGAGTTGGTAGGTTTTTCTTAGATGAAATATACACCATGGCGGAGAAAGACAGAAAAGACGAATATTACTGCACAAACATCTATTCCTCAAGCACACACGTACTGGTTGGATTTGGCACAAGGCTGAGTGATGGTGCCGTATATACAATTTTATTAACAAGAGATTTCACAAAAATAAAATGCACTGTTAATAATAAAAAAGGACTAGAAACTGAACCATTGACTCACAGCTCATGAGCTGTAAAGCCACGACAAGGCACCAACCTCATTACAGGCCATTCATACACCTTTCATATGTGTGACACATACAAAACCATTCACACCGCCAGCCGCAGGCCCATCACTTTACAACACTCACATCAGCAGACAGCGCCATTCAAGGGCCCATCACTTTTACGCACCCACATGCCTGACACAGCAACCACACTGGCTAATAGATTGTGTGGACTGACGTTTGGCTACCAGTGTGTGTAGTGACCAGCAGCAAGTCAATACTCACACTCTGCTAGCCAAGACCAGTCTACGCACACTGCTAGCCAAGTGCCAGTTCATGCAACTGCCAGCCAAACGCCAGTCCATGCATACCGCCAGCCGAGTGGCAGTCTATTCACACCACCAGCCAAGCACCAGTCTAAGCACACCACCAGCCAAGTGCCAGTCCACCCACACCCCCAGCCTAGTGCCAGTCCACGCACACTGCCAGCCAAGTGCCAGTTCACGCACACTGCCAGCCAAGCACCATTCCACACACACCGCCAGCCAAGTTCCAGTCTACACACAGCACCATCCCATTTAGGTTTTTTTAATGCAAAAAAGAAAACACACATTGTAAGTAGATACAAATCTACTAACAGAAAATCTGAAACTAAATATATTGCACTGATGCCAACCTTGAAACTGAACAAAAAATATAAAACAATACAGACCAGGCAGTTCACTTTACCACTCATGGATGCTCCCAAAAACAATTTTTTGGGTGGCACATTCTAAAACAAGCAGGCACACACAGCACAGGTGTAGAAGGACACACAGGTGAGTACATGCAAGTCTCCTTCCGCGTACCTCTTCACCAACAGACTCTACATTTCCTACTGGCAAAGTCTTTTGAGGGCGTCGGAGGAATGTGATCAGGAAAGTGTAGATCTTTCTATCCAGCCACATCCGCCACCACTCCAACTCTAGGAACAGTTGCCTGTTCCACTACAACAAAAGTGATTGTTGACTCAGGACAGCAATCCTTAAATGCAACAAAAGCATTAAAGGTTGGCAAGTGGAAAAGATGGAAAGTCAACTTCTGATACCAAATGTAAGCCTTATGAAGAGCAGTGTAAGGTTCCAAACTCTGATCTACTCTATCAACACCACCCATGTGCCTATAATAGTCTAAAAAGCACACAGGTTTGTGCACTTCTTCAACCTGACCACAACAGTGAAAGGTGAAGTGCTTCCATCATGGATGATAGTCAGCATGTAAACATCTCTCCTGTCTGCAAACTTCACAGCTAGAAGTTCCTCACTACGCACTGGACTGTCCATGCTGAAGCTTTTAACAAACAAGTTCTTTTGGGAAAGCTTTACGGTTAGAGTGGATTGTGCCACAAGCAACAGTGTCCACTTTGGCCAATTTCCTGAACAACTGCACACCAGTGTGGAGATAAATGGTGACCGTTGTTAAAAAGTCCTCTACCAAGTTCCCACACAAATTTCTCACTCACTCCAAAAGTGGACAGACAACCAGGGGGCTTAATCCTGGAATCCCTACTGGTGTACACCCTGAAATTAGAGACATATCCAGTCCTACTGTCACACAGCATATACATCTTAATTCCATAGCAGGCCCTCTTGCTAGGAATGTACTGCCTAAAAAGCAAGCAGCCCTTGAACAAGACCAAAGACTCATCCACAGCTATTTCTTTCCCTGGAGCATAGATCTCAGAAAATCGATCTACAAAGTGATCAATGACAGGTCAAATCTTAAAAAGACGGTCAAAATCAGGGTGATCTCATGGCAACACTAAACCATTATCAACAAAATGCAGCAAACGAAGTAGAAACAAATACCGATCACAACATGATTGCCAGAAATATAGCTGTTGCCATCAAGGGACTAGTAGACCAATATGAAGACATTGATGGCTTCCTTATGCAAGGCTATCCAAAAAGTTAAACCCAAGAACTTCTTCATCTCTTCCAAATTTGTGGGAGTCGACCGGGTAGCTCTAGAGTGAGTTCTAAGGCTGGCACTGATGTCCCTCAAATACTGTTCAGCATACAAATTAATCTGCTCAACAATCTCTGCCAAAAATACATCATCCATAAGCAACTGAAAAAAATATATAGGCAAACAGATTTTAGTATCCACTCTACACCCTGGAACACCAGTAAAGTCTGGCAATGCTGGCTGCACCACTCCTGGGGCAACCTGGAGGTCAGCACTTCCAATAGGAAACCTTGCAGCCCCAGGCTGCAACCCAGAATGCCTCTTGCTGCACTATCAGCACACCAATGTCCTCCTCTAAGACAGGCACTTCATCTGCACCAAGAGAGGCTTCATCATCTGATGTTTCCTCCTGGACAGAAAACTCACTGCCAGAATCCTCCACTCCCTCCTCTTCCTCAGATGGAGAGTCAGTCTCTGAACCATGGTCAGAGGAAGACTCAAAAAGCATACCATCAACCTGCTGAGCAGTAATCCCGTGGCTAGTCATAATCCTTACAAAGAAAGGAGACTTCACAAACAAGTCAACAACAACCAACACTGTGCAAAATAAGTAACAACCAAAGTGTGGCTTTATCACAAAGATCTATATAATCAAAAACAATATGACTCACTTGCCCAACATAGATACACTCACCAGCACCGACTCTGTAGAGACACAGCAAAACAAATCGATATCCCACTAGAAAGAAAAAACAAAGCTAATTACTCACAAGGCAACAAAATAGACATTGAGCACAAATGCAAAAATATTTTGACACACAAAAAACAGAAGCCAAACATACTGCTATTTTTACACCATTTGCACAAAACACATTCATGCAGGGAAATGAAACTCAATTAGAGTAAGTAGTAGTAAAAAAATTATCTTACCAAACACATGCACTACACAAACTGCAGAACCACCAGTAACATAATCGCAACCTGGAACATAAGTCTAAAGAGCAAAAGCCTTGAACTAGAATAAAAAGGAGAAATAAATATTACAATTGCAATTCACAAGAAATAAAACAATTAACATTGTAACACGCTATCTCACTACCCTAATGGTCATTCTACCAGATGGGTCTTTAAATAGGGCCAAGAAAAATGGGGGGTGATCTTGCACAAGGGATCTGATGGGGTTTGTTGCCAGGTCGATCTGTCCCCAGGTGGGGCAGTAAACAGCAGACAGAAATTTGCGCCCTTGGTAAAGAAATAGATCCCTGATGCCTAGTAAGGTTTTATGCCCCCCCTCCTGCCTGGGGTCAAAAAGGCCAAACAAATGGGCAGATCTGTCCCATGTGAGGCAGAAAATACATAAACATAATTTAACCCACTTGGAAGCAACCCTTGGCCAAGGGGTTGCTTCTATCTGCAATAAAACAGATTCCTTGGTCTCTAGTGGGGTTTTCTGTCCCCCCGGGGGCAGAAAGGCAAAAAAAAACAAGCCACATAAACTTAATTTGACACCCCTTGGAAGCACCCCTTGCCCAAGTGTTTGCTCCTATCTGCAATAAAAAAAAATCCCTGGTGCCTAGTGTGTTTTTCTACCTCCCCAGGGGGCTGAAAGGCCAAAACAAAGGGCCGATCTGCCTCTAGTGGAGGCAGAAAAAACATCCAGTTTATTTCTCCCCCTTGGAAGCGACCCTTGCCCAAGGGGTCACTTCCATAAAACAAAACATAAAATCCCTGGTGCCAAGTGGGGTTTTCTTCCACCCCCGGAGGCACAAAGGACAAAAAAAGGGCCAATCTGCTCCCAGGGGTGACAGAAAAAACATACATGTAAACGTTTTCCCCCTTGGAAGCGACCCTTGCCCAAGGGGTCGATTTCATGAACCAATAACAGAATCCCTGGTGCCTAGTGGGGCTTTCTGCCTCCCCCCCTGGGGTCAGAAAGGAAGAAAGAAATGGGCCGATCTGCCCCGGAAGGGGGGGGGGGCAGGAAATACATCACTTTGTGCCCCTTTGGAAGCAACCCTTGCCCACTTCCATTTCAAAAAACACATCCCTGGTGCCCAGTGTGGGCATTTCTGCTGCACGATCGTAACGCTGCAGCCAACTAACCCTTGGATGCCACTTATTAGTCATGGGTACATATGGTAGCAGATCTAGTGCTTCAGGGCTCCACACAGTTCTCAACCAGCAGATCCAATCCTCTTCTGTTCTTCTGCAAGTCCAAAGAGTATCCTGATTAGAGGGTGTGTGAAGTACCAATTATTTAGGGTTTACAAGCCAGTGGATGGGGGTCACTCTTGGACACTCCCTAACCAATAAGGACAAAGTTCTCAAGGGCAATCCTGCCCACTTTTACAGCACTTCCTATCTTACTGCAAGTCATCTCACAGTACACTATTCTAAGGCAAATCCAAAATGTCAGAATCTTTCTGACACTGAAGGCAGCGTGTTTGCCAGTCAGGGGTGTGTTTTCCTCATCAGCTACACTAAACTGGTTCTGGCACCAGCCCCCCACACCTGCAGGGCTGGTGCTATACTGGACACAGAGGGTCTATGGAACAAAAGGTTTCTCTTCTCCTGTTGTCCCTTTGCACTTAACTATGAATGGGTGGGCCTCACCCGCGTCCCTTTCCTGTTAATTAAATTCCTGATCCCTCGCCAGTTGTCCTTCTTGAGTTGATACCTGTCACATACCTCATGCCCAGGTCTCCCTCTGAAATAGGCCTAAGCCATTGTTCCTGATCTGGGAGCCATTTTCACATCTCTGTAAGAGGAAGAACTGGTAGGGCCATCTGCCAGCAGGCTTTGCTAATTAGTCTACTGGAGGAGGCACAGATAGGTATAGTGTAACTTTTAAAAGTCACGTTTCCTAAATATGCATACAAATTCTGACTTCACCATTGATTGGGTTTTTAATAAACAAAACCTTTAATGTTTGAATTATTCTAGTACCTTGTCCAAAGCTAGAGAAGGCAGAGTTATGATTTCATTCTTAACATAGACAGCTTAGCCGTTTACATTTACAGTGAAACTCGTTTTTGGAGGCATCAATAAATTATTACATGTGCCACTTTTAGATACTGGGCACCCTACATTTTGGGCTACAAGGCCTTCCTAGGGGTGACTCCTTTAAAATTTAAAAGTAGGGTTCTTTTCGTTCTTAAAGGGCTATTTCGGCAGGTTCACTTGCAGGTTTAAAAGCTGTTGAAGTCCTGCTACACAGGTAGGCCTGAAGCTACATTTCCTTTATCACTCTACTGAATGGCACAATAAGTGCTACAGTCCACAGGTAACATTTAACTTTTCATGCCATCGGTGAGTATACCCACAACATATACTATGGCCTTATTTTCAAAATAAATATGTCACTTGGAGATTAGACAATGTTATTATGGTTTAGAGGTCAGAGCACATACAGTGGGGCCTGGGCAGCAGTGCCTCAGTTTGCAGAGTTCATTAACCAGAAATACCACTCAGCCAATGAATGGGGATGACCAAGCAAAAAGAGGTATTTTTTCACACCTACAATATGTTTTAGCAAATGCTGAAGACTCATTATTCTGGACATGATGCTTGACTCAGGTAACCAGGAGAGTTGAGCAAAGCCATTTAATGATGAGACTGACACAATCACAATTAGACTCAGAGATCTGCTGACTGAACATACCAAATCGACTGTTCATATAGTAGACATTCTGGTAACATCATGGCTGGTGCCTTTACTAGCAAGCCCAGGGTCTCTGTCATCATAGCAGGACAGGAATCCAGATAGAGAGGTGATTCTGACCAAATATTAACGTTCTGACTAGATGTGGTCCGATTGTCATAAAGAGGCCAAGTGGCGGTTGAGCAGACCACGCATCTCTAAAGTGATGATGAAGAGGAAACCCTGCACATTTGCCCAGATACCCTCCAACGGCTCGTGGACAGCCTCCGCACCCAATCCCAAGGAGCAGGGCAGCTCAGTGAGTGCTTGCAATGTTCAACACTCCGTCACTCATCCCCTTTGGTTTTGCTTTGTTCGCCCTAAGTCGGAAGGGTATGCCCAGACGTGGGTCCCTTGCTCACTTTGCCACTGGATTCGAGCTAGCCTGGCTGATCATGGCTGATTAGACAGAAACCAGTCCCAAGATGCTTGTTTCCAGTGCAGGGAAGACATGGCTTGGCAGTTGGGGCTGGACTGTTCCCATTAGGCACAGGGTTAGACTGATTTGCATATGGCCATGTCTGAACTGGGGTGGTGGAGTGAGCTAAAGAATGATGATGGATTAAACCGAGATCAGTTGACTGGGGGTGAGTGCTTGCAATGTTCAACACTCCGTCCATCATCCCCTTTGGTTTTGCTTTGTTCGCCCTAAGTCGGTAGGGTATGCCCAGACGTGGGTCCCTTGCTCACTTTGCCGCTGGATTCAAGCTAGCCTGGCTGATGATGGCTGATTAGCCAGAAACCGGTCCCAGGATGCTTGTTTCCGGTCCAGGGAAGACATGACTTGGCAGTTCGGGCTGGACTGTTCCCATGAGGCACAGGGTCAGACTGATTTGCATATGGCCATGTCTGAACTGGGGTGGCGGACTGAGCTAAAGAATGATGATGGATTCAACCCAGATCAGTTGACTGGGGGTGAGTGCTTGCAATGTTCAACACTCCGTCCATCAACCCCTTTGGTTTTGCTTTGTTCGCCCTAAGTCGGCAGGGTATGACCAGACGTGGGTCCCTTACTCACTTTGCCACTGGATTCAAGCTAGCCTGGCTGATGATGGCTGATTAGCCATAAACCGGTTCCAGGAGGCTTGTTTCCGGTCCAGGGAAGATATGGCTTTTTCAGTTCGGGCTGGACTGTTCCCATTAGGCACAGGGTCAGAATGATTTGCATATGGCCATATCTGAACTGGGGTGGCAGCATGAGCTAAAGAACGATGATGGATTAAACCCAGATCAGTTGACTGGGGGTGAATGCTTGCAATGTTCAACACTCCGTCCATCATTCCCTTTGGTTTTGCTTTGTTCGCCCTAAGTCGGCAGGGTATGCCCAGACGTGGGTCCCTTGCTAACTTTGCCACTGGATTCAAGCTAGCCTGGCTGATGATGGCTGATTAGCCAGAAACTGGTCTCAGGATGCTTGTTTCCGGTCCAGGGAAGACATGGCTTTGCAGTTCGGGCCGGACTGTTCCCATGAGGCACAGGGTCAGACTGATTTGCATATGGCCATGTCTGAACTGGGGTGGCGGAGTGAGCTACAGAATGATGATGGATTAAACCCAGATCAGTTGCCTGGGGGTGAGTACTTGCAATGTTCAACACTCCGTCCATCATCCCCTTTGGTTTTGCTTTGTTCGCCCTAAGTCGACCGGGTATGCCCAGACGTGGGTCCCTTGCTCACTTTGCCACTGGATTCAAGCTAGCCTGGCTGATGATGGCTGATTAGCCAGAAACCGGTCCCAGGATGCTTGTTTCTGGTCCAGGGAAGACATGGCTTGGCAGTTGGGGCTGGACTGTTCCCATGAGGCACAGGGTCAGACTGATTTGCATATGGCCATGTCTGCACTGGGGTGGCGGCGTGAGCTAACGAATGATGATGGATTAAACCCAGATCAGTTAACTGGGGGTGAGTGCTTGCAATGTTCAACACTCCGTCCATCATCCCCTTTGTTTTTGCTTTGTTCGCCCTAAGTCGGCAGGGTATTCCTAGACGTGGGTCCCTTGCTCACTTTGCCACTGGATTCAAGCTAGCCTGGCTGATGATGTCTGATTAGGCAGAAACCGGTCCCAGGATGCTTGTTTCTGGTCCAGGGAAGACATGGCTTGGCAGTTCGGGCTGGACTGCTCCCATGAGGTACAGGGTCAGACTGATTTGCATATGGCCATGTTTGAACTGGGGTGGCGGAGTGAGCTAAAGAATGATGATGGATTAAACCCAGATCAGTTAACTGGGGGTGAGTGCTTGCAATGTTCAACACTCCATCCATCATCCCCTTTGGTTTTGCTTTGTTCGCCCTAAGTCGGCAGGGTATGCCCAGACGTGGGTCCCTTGCTCACTTTGCCACTGGATTTAAGCTAGCCTGGCTGATGATGGCTGATTAGCCAGAAACCGGTCCCAGGATGCTAGTTTCCGGTCCAGGGAAGACATGGTTTTGCAGTTCAGGCTGGACTGTTCCCATGAGGCACAGGGTCAGACTGATTTGCATATGGCCATGTCTGCACTTGGGTGGCGGCGTGAGCTAACGAATGAAGATGGATTAAACCCAGATCAGTTGACTGGGGGTGAGTGCTTGCAATGTTCAACACTCCGTCCATCATCCCCTTTGTTTTTGCTTTGTTCGCCCTAAGTCGGCAGGGTATGCCTAGACGTGGGTCCCTTGCTCACATTGCCACTGGATTCAAGCTAGCCTGGCTGATGATGGCTGATTAGCCAGAAACCGGTCCCAGGATGCTTGTTTCCGGTCCAGGGAAGACATGGCTTGGCAGTTCGGGCTGGACTGTTTCCATGAGGCACAGGGTCAGACTGATTTGCATATGGCCATGTCTGAACTGGGGTGGCGGAGTGAGCTAAAGAATGATGATGGATTAAACCCAGATCAGTTGACTGGGGGTGAGTGCTTGCAATGTTCAACACTCCGTCCATCATCCCTTTTGGTTTTGCTTTGTTCGCCCTAAGTCGGCAGGGTATGCCCAGTCGTAGGTCCCTTGCTCACTTTGCCACTGGATTCAAGCTAGCCTGGCTGATGATGGCTGATTAGCCAGAAACCGGTCCCAGGATGCTTGTTTCTGGTCCAGGGAAGACATGGCTTGGCAGTTGGGGCTGGACTGTTCCCATGAGGCACAGGGTCAGACTGATTTGCATATGGTCATGTCTGAACTGGGGTGGTGGAGTGAGCTAAAGAATGATGATGGATTAAACCTAGATCAGTTGACTGGGGGTGAGTGCTTGCAATGTTCAACACTCCGTCCATCATCCCCTTAGGTTTTGCTTTGTTCACCCTAAGTCGGCAGGGTATGCCCAGACGTGGGTCCCTTGCTCACTTTGCCACTGGATTCAAGCTAGCCTGGCTGATGATGGCTGATTAGCCAGAAACCAGTCCCAGGATGCTTGTTTATGGTCCAGGGAAGACATGGCTTGGCAGTTGGGGCTGGACTGTTCCCATGAGGCACAGGGTCAGACTGACTTGCATATGGCCATGTCTGAACTGCGATGGCGGAGTGAGCTAAAGAATGATGATGGATTAAACCCAGATCAGTTGACTGGGGGTGTGTGCTTGCAATGTTCAACACTCCGTCCATCATCCCCTTTGGTTTTGCTTTGCATCGCGGTGACCCCACACGCTGCACAGACCACACGGCAGGAAGCACACACCACCACCATAAAGTGGCCAGGTGGCGATTGCTGGCAAAAGTGAACTCATCTCTGACGATCAGTCATCCAAAATGTCATTAGTTTTAATAGCTGCTTTCCATCAATATAACTCCTTTTACAATCAAAGACTAGGCAGGTAAAGAATTTAAAAGAGGCTCAAATTAAAGATAGTTAGGAGCTCAGACTAGGTGGGTACTGGATGTTCAGATGACAGGCCATCTGTTCAGAAGATTAGTGGTGTTCTATTAATACAGTTCATTTTAGATTAAGGAAAGGGAGTGGCTTTCACAGGAATAATGTGTTGTGGCCATCTTCCTAGGACAAAAATGACCCTTCAAATTGTCATCAAAGTTATCCAACCATTTGTGAATAAGAATAAAGAAAACTTCTAACTTTCCACTCACTTGAAGGGGCATACCTATTATTTCATGGCCTCTGTCTAGTTGTACTGCTAGTTTAGGCAGGCCTGCAAGAGCCACTAAGAGTTGTTTTGACTGTGCCATCAAATAATAAGAGCTTTTGTGTATTTAATTTTTTGCAGAAGATCTATGAAATTGAAAAATATATTTTGGTACCATGGACGCTGCAAGTCAAAACTTTATATTTGCTTTTACAGATCCTTAAATGCTTCATAGCTGTCCCTCTTCAATGATTTTTACCTTAGGACAATTATAAATAGATTCAATTGAGCCATGTTCAAAATTAATTATCATGTAGCATGTCTGACTTATGCTCATGGACGTCATTGGGGGTTGCAAGGGGTTGCAGCTGCAACAACTGGCTTGCTCCGTGCTACCCCTGGCACTGCTTTTGCAGCTCTTCCTAATGGACGCTTGTTGGAGCTCCACTTGCCTGATTTCTGTCAATTGTTTTTATTATACAATTAGTGGAGAATATTATTCACTATCTGTGTAATAAAAATGGAGTACATTAGCTGGAATATGACCCTATCTGGAAACTAAGTTAATCAAAAATGTTGTTAAATGTATGTTGTATTGATGCTTGTGGGTGAGAGTGTGTTTATGTGCGTGAGAGTGTGGAAATGTGTTACTATGTGTAAGCATGTGTGTGTGAGTCAAAGAAAAGGTCGAATGGTGTGCAATGTCACTTCCACTTTGCCTGGCATTTTGGTGAATTGATGTCCGTGCTTATGGTTGTATTTGAAATGTCATAATTTTCATGTGCGTAATTATTACATTATTGAGAACAGCAGAATTACTTACGCAAGTGTACCATATAGGGGTGTCTGACTTATGCTTGAAATACATCATAATTTCCCCCGCATAATGAATGCATTATTGGGAAAAGCAGAATTCCTTATGTACGTATACTGTAGGGGTGTGTAATGTAGACAATCATGTATATTACACATTTAGATTTCAGACCTGGGCATTCATAGAGTGGAGTCAAACGTGGTGAATAGCAACTCAGTTCATTCAATGGTGATTCATAAAGATTTAAACTTGTATTTCCCACACCTTAACACATTTATGATCCACCAGATAATTTCTGGTATAATAGATACAATAAGCATGGGCAAGCACACCAAAGTGCCCAGCTTTCACAGGGGCTATATATGAATGATATTGATGTTATAACATTTTCTTTTATATGGATAAGAACAACAGTTAATGTTTTGAGCACCTTCTCTCTATATATGCATGCACAAATATTTGACCCAATTCACAGTCTACTTTGGGATTATAAATGAAGATCGATGAACTAATGACTCCACAAAAGTATATATCAGTCTTAAATTAATAATTCCCATATAACCGTTTCTCACACTGCGTACAGTTATGTCAACGCAACCCACATCCACCCCCATAAAAGTGTTTGTAGTGGCATTTGCGGTTTCCTCAAATAAATCAGTTAACACTTCCTTTGGGGTGCTGGTAAGTGTTCAATTGAGTGTGACTACAATTGCTATAGTAAACCATTTATACATACCATATCAATTAGGACTGGTACCCCTATGATGCCCCTTCCCAACTGTGATGCGGTATGGGTTGGTAAACCCTGTTTGTGAATCAAAAATGCTTTTCAACTCAAAAAATAGGTTGCATTCATGGCAAAATGCCATTTTGTGATTGCAAACCATGTGAATATGCAAATAACGAGGGTTGTGACCACAAAATCATTTGGTACATTAGGCCTTACGTCCATCAGCTTGAGGGAGTGGCGATGCACCCCCTATTCCTCCATACAACATGCCCTGTATCTCTAACCAAGCAATAAAAAACATTTAGACAAATTGCAACAGATTACAGGAGGAAGAGAATTATGAAGACAAGAGGAGGGCTTCTTGTAATAAAGACTATGGGTCAATAATCAGGACATTACCCCATCCTTTCTCTTCCTCGTCCTTTTGCATTTTGTATATCGCCAAACAGTCGACCAGGTAAGAATAACACTGAAACATTGGGATTGGTAAACATCTAGGGGGGGATATTCTCAAGAACGTGTGATAACCATTGCAAATTTAGCTTAACGCAACTCTTCACATTGTAGTCTATCGCGGGAAAATAACACAGTGGTAATGTGGTATTCCCAAGCCGGCGGTACCATGCAATAGGTTCACGATAATGCGTCAAATGTTCGCAATAAAGTCAATGCGACGCCGCAAAAATGCGAAACACAAACCCAAAAAAAGCTGCGATGAGGCCAAGCGCGATACAAAAATCAGCAAAAACCAGCGACAGGCCTGCAATTCCCACACGTCATGCGGTAAAATGCACTATAAAAGCAACAAAACCACACCAAAACCAAATCAAACTGCGTAGCACCATGGATTCACCCGGACCGAGTGCAGAGGACAACCTAAACCCCGCAATCCCCACAGAGGACCAGCCAGGAACCCCATGTTCGGGGAATGGCAAGCAGAAGAGGAAGAGGAAGATGGGGTTCAGTCCGCAGGAAGACCGGATCATAGTCACGTAGGTGATAGAACACTACCAACAACTGTTCATCACCTCCACTGCGTCATTGGCAACACAAACGGAAATATGGCAGTCCATTGTCACCAACGTGAATGCAGTCGGAGTATCAAGGAGGTCAATGGAGGAGGTCAAGTTGCACTGGCATGAAGTGCACAGCCAAACCAAGGAGAAACTCGCTGCCAACAAGAAGGCAGCAAAGGCGACTGGAGGTGGGACTCCTGCCCCACAGGAGGAGCTGGATGAGCTGGAGAAAATGGTAGCCACAGTCATCAGTGTGGAGACGGTGGCAGGAGTTGGTGGTCTGGACACTGCTCCATATGACCTAACCCAACAGCAACAGGGTGAGTAACAACCAGGAACTAGTGGGATGGAGGGAGATGGGCACAATGGCACACATGCACAATCCTGTGCAGCACACCCACATTGAGTGTGGAACATGTCCCTGATACCCTTGACACACTGCAGCACACATAGAAATACCAACTAGGCCCCATCCACAATGTGCACGAATGCCCCTCCCTCCATATCACCAATGCCACAACCTGCCCATGCACATGTGCTGCTTCCAGAAAAGCAGCGGCTCTGTGAGGCACACAGACTATGCAAGTGCCACTGAATGACAGATAGCATGGCTGCAGTCACAATACATGATATGGTACACAAGACGACTTTGAGGTGGCTGATTGTGGACCACATCCGTAAAGGAGCAGGTCACACTCTGACACATCCACATGTACCCACGACCTGTGACGTCAAACACACATCTGCAGACAAACAATGTTCAAGAGTACAAAATATGTCCAAGAGCACTATTGACCCAAGTCACAAACATCACAGCACCTGAAAAGCACACAAGTCAAAGGCACACCAACTCAAAGGGATAAGGGGCCGCCAAGTCAGAGCTGCAGGGCTGACTCCCCAACAATGCAGGACACACACATAGCAATCACAGCACATCAACATTGACGACAATGTCGTACAAAGTGCAACACTTACACCACAGGACAGAGGACACAACTGGTGCCGCTCTTGCGTACAAACTGGCCAATCACATCTGGCATTGCATGACAATGTGAGATGATAATGTACGAGTACAACCTCACATCCTTCATGTAGTCGAAATGTCCACTGTCTCCCATCAAATAGCCAGCTTCAACAAAACAGTCACAATGTACATTGTCATGCAGTCTGTATGTAAACATGTAAAATGTGTGAACATACATGGAACACACTGTTAACCTGCATCTCCCCGTTACATTGCAGAGGGACAATCAACATCTCCTGCAGAGCAGACCACACATCTCTACAGTGATGATGAAAGGACACCCTTCACATTTGCCCAGACACCCTCCAACGGCTCATGAACAGCCTCTGCACCCCATCCCAAGGAGCAGGGCAGCCCAGCTGCATCTCGGTGACCTCACACCCTGCACAGACCACACAGCAGGAAGCACACATCACCACGGCTGGCTCACAGGACCCCCATGACCAACACATGGAATTCCAACACCATGTGTTAGCGTGCCCGGAGGAGATGGTTGATCAGCTGCGGGTGGGTTTCGACCTCGTGGCAGCCAAACTCAATGTCATACATGGGTGTCTGAGTCCCATCAGGGACCACTTACAGTCCCTAATGGACACCCACTGTCCGCACCATGCTCATCGACAATCCTTGGCTTACCTTGCTGGGGCCATTACTCGGATACAAGAACTGTCTAGTCAGACAGCATGGAGTTGGCACAAATGCGGAGGACAATGGAGACCATGGAGCGGATGCAGGCTGGAAGTAGGGCTGCACACCAGCGAGATGTAGCTGGGATCTTCCAGGCCTTGCAGATCCTCATCTTGCCATTGCTGCCACAGAGCCTGTCCCAGATAAATACTTCTGGAACTTCGACACACACATCTCCGCCCCTGATGTCTCATTGGCACACAGTAATGCAGCCCTATCACCCTCGCACCCTGATGTGTCAGTGGCCCACAGTGATGCAGCCATAGCACCACCACACACACCTAACACACCAGACACAGAAGACGTCTCAGAGGAGTAAGATGTGGAGCGTAATGACTGTGTGAGGAAGGAGGCAGTAGCATCCGTACCCGCCACATTGCCTGTCCCTGCCTGGTTCAGCCCTAGGCATCATGCCCTGGAACAACACCTCCCACTGTCCCCCGGAACACTCTGCGACTTTCATCTGACCCCAACATGGACTGCCATGTCTGCTCTTGTACCAATGACACAGCAATCCGGCTGAGGACTGAAATCTTCCTCTTCAGATTAACTTTGCATTCCCCCAAGGACTCTGGTTGTCCAACCACTGGGCAACCACGTAATGTGGGCTTGAACTGGCCATGTAGCCGTCCAGCTTCGAAACTCCCCAGAATGTGAATAAAACATTCCAAATCACACAGATGTGTCATGTCTATGTTCACTCACGTGTACAAGTATGGATGAATGTAGGGACGTTTATTGCAGAAAAAAGGTACACCCTGATAAATGTCATCAATGCCCATGTTTGACCCTGACCCACATGGCCAATTAGATGAATGTGAAGGTGTGAACTTGCTGTGGCCTCATTGCACATGAACAACAATCTCGCATCCTCCAACGTAGCCCCACGTCCATGTATTATATAGGGCTGCGTGTGTAAATGTCAGAATCGGTAGCCCGCCTGAAATAGTGTTCCCCATCGCATGTGGCTACAGAACATCTCTTTGCATGACGTATTCACACACATCAGTGTGGACACAGTCTGTTTTAATGGATCATGTTGATCCACATGGCAAGAAGTTGGACTGCATACTCACATTGCTGAAGACACGTAAGAGCACATGTCTGCCAGCAACTGTTCCCAAACACAATGTCTGGCTCACAGAGGTGGAGCTGCTAAAAGGGATTCACCACCTATGTACCAAAGGCAGTCTGTCCCTCCCTGTGTACGGAAAATGCTCATTGAGGCACACAATTTGTCATACTAATCAACACTCATCACAGTTGTACACTGGTGAAGTTGCGTAGACTTTATTAGCATGTGCGTGTCAGCACGGGAAAGTAATGGGCCACAACAGGCAGACAAATGCTTAAGACACTTACAGGCAGAATGGGAACGTGTCGAGGTGCAAGAAATGGGGAGGCAAAAAGGAACACATATCCTTACGGTTGGCAACGGTCTCAGCCCACCTTGCCTTGCTGGTCGAGTCATGTGATGTTTGGCGTCTGCTCATAGCCCCGTGTCAGAGGACACAACTTACAGCCCATGGGATCTGCATTGAGCTGTACCACCGGACTGCGCCGACTGTGTGCTATGCTGACAGTGAGCAGGTGAAAGGGACCAACAACATGTCGTGCTACATTGCCATGTGTGTAGTCTCCCTCCAGCAGTATGTCAGATTTAGGAACTTTGCCAAACGAAGCTTTGCAGCTCCGCCCATGGGGCTGCAACCCCTTGCACAGGTGTGTGACAACACACGTAGGTGCACACACATGCATTCTGAGTCTGAGCGAATGCAGACATGTCCACTGTTGTTCTGGCTTACGGGACCATTCCTCCATGATGCAACACAGTGTTGGGACCTATGCTCTGGGTGTCAATCTGTTGTGGCTGCAGCTAGGTAGTTACTCGTCCATGAATGCGAACGCTGCTTCATAGGCAATCAGTTCCAGAAGTACGTCGTTCTCCAATTCAAGGAACACGAGGGACAGCCAATCCATTAACTGGTCTGGACAGATGTGCTCCGACCATGCAGTCTGACCAATTTGCAACACAGCCCAAAAGGGGAGCACCTCGATGTGGTCACTGTACACGATGACTTGTGCAATCTCCCATCCACTACTGCCAGCACATACGCCACAGATCAGGGCATCCCATGCACGGCTATCCCGGTTGCACTCCAGTTCGTGGGCCAACAGGGGGTGCACACACAAGTCATAATCCAGTTCGGCTACCGCTGTATTGGATAGGCAGACCTCCATGGGCCACTCGAATGTGCATGATCGACAGTGGAACCAGTGCTGGACGCATGTGGCGTACGTAAGCCGAAAATCAGACAGTAACTGATTCGCAAAACCTCCATTGGCAGAGACCCCAACAGATGCAGCATTCGTGCACGGTACAGTTCCACGTGACAGGGGTTGTGCATGTGCCCGGGATTGCCTGCCATTGCGTTTGTTGGTCTAGTACCACCAGCACTCCTCAGACCGGCGGCAGTTCTGTGGACAATATGCCACAGCTCGGAGCAATGAGTCATATGTGTGTTCAACGTTTGGACGTATGGGTTGTTTTATAGCAATGTGTTGGGGGCATTACATGCAGGTGTACCTCGAGCAGGGACAAGTGTGTGTGGGGTGTGGACATGTTACTCTTTCATTAGGGCTGTTCGTGGTGTGGGAGTCGTAGGAGTCTGGTATGGTATCTCACTCAGGGGGTGCCGAGTGCAATGGAGACCAATGTCGGAGGTTTGGATGTCCTTCCGCCTTGTGTATTGAGACAAAGGAGCTTTCATGCCTAATTTTTGTCTAAATACTGCTTGCATTTCTGAAATGTGATGTGGCCTTCGCGCTGAAATTGTTGCCAGGCCTTAGATTTAGGGTGCACCAATTGTGAAACACACACAACAGTTGGCATGTATGAGCCAATGGCCGGATTGTCCTTGCTTTCCTTGTTCAGTCTCTCTCTCTCTCTTTCTCTCTCTCTCTGTGTTTTGATGAGTGCCTGGCACACCTTCTTATCTTGGATATTGCCTTACAGGCTGTCACTTACCGATTGTCCAGGGGTGACCCGCCATGACTCTTCCAAATAGTTGTTTGGAGAGACATTTGATTGTGATATTTGGTTTGGACTTTCAATGGTGAATGATTCATTCTGCTTTTTCTGTACTCACATGACTGTTAGTTGTTGTGTTTCTGTGGCATCATGCAAATGATTTTGTTCATGATTTTATGACGTTGATGTGCAGTCTCTTGGTCTGGGGGAAATGGGGGTGCCGCGGGTGGGGCCCGGGTGGGTGGTCTGCGTGTGGGTGGCAGTGGGTGTTGTGGCCCTGTTGGGGCTCTGAGCTCCATGATCGTTGGCTCCATGGCATCTGTTCCTCTTCAGGTGTGACTGTGGCCTGGGCTCCCTTTTCTGGTGCAGGTTGTAGTCCGACTTTGCGCCAGGTCAGAGCAGGTGTTAATTTCCTGCTGCTAATTGGCCTTATCGCATGTTTTGTGTTCGTATCGCAGATCTGGCTGGTCGTTGAGAATGTTGAGGTGTGGTGTTGTTGCAGCTTTTTGCTCTGGAATGCCTACTCTGCATCTCATTAGCGATAGTTGCCGGGGTCATCCATGGTGATGTTTTTTGCGGCTGTTATTGCAGGTAAACTGGTGGTATCGGCTGTTTGCACCAGCTTGTGAATGGGGCAATAAATTTATCACGACTTTGGCTGAGATAAAGCGCCGATAACTTGACGATAGATCCTTGAGAATATGCCCCTTGGTTTATTTATAAAGCAATACTTAAGACATGATAGCACTACACAGAACTGAGCAGAGCACTGCTCTGATGAAATATGCACACTTTATCTAACCCATCATCAATCTGAAAAATATCTTGAAGTTATAGTGGTGGCAGACTACGGACATTCAGATGTCTGCTAACAAAACACCTCTGAAATCCATTCATCTTGCTTCCTTCTTTGTGATTAAATGAGGTGGAGGTATGAGTGCATGCATATAAAACAAACACGTATAATATCTCCCCCCTTTTTGCAAATGTGTCCATATTCATAAGAGACTGGTTTGAATGTTTCATCCAGTGGCTTAATTGTTAATGGCTTGGTGCCCCTATGGCCCAAACTGAAACTCAGATGTAAGCGTTCATACTTATAGACAGTGGAAGTATGGTTAAGATAGCTTTGCACTAGTACACTGCCCTGAGATGGACTCCCAGGTGGGGAAACCAGATCACCCTCAGTGATATAAGGCAGGCATGTCTGCAGTGGGTTTTTATTATCTAGATCAAAAATGTCACATCAAGCCCACATTATAGCACCTGTATCAACATTTTAAAAAAGTCCTCAGGGAATGAGAGAACAAAGTTGCTCCAAAATATGGCACAATGTAGTGGTTCTACCATATTAAATGTCAAATATTTAACAATCTTTAAATTGATTTTGGAGCGTGGGACCCTAAAATAGCGTGGAACCTAGATGTGCCCCTTCTGCCCACAATTTTGATGGCCCTGACATGAGGAGCTGTGGTCTGCAGAGGAAGATGTTGCTAGAGAAGATGCATAAGAAGAGAAGCATAAAGTAAAGATTATCTGTGATGACATTTTCTCTTGTGCTTATATTTTGGAAGAGGAGGCAAAGAAGTAGTAATGCTGCAGGCAGGATCACAATCTCCATGACTTGCTATGGTAAGCCATCTTGTCACTAGACCAAGCTTCCATGTACAGTTTATGAATGAAAACAAGTTGACATCCAACATCATACTATTTGATCGATCACCTTTCTGAGCATTGTGTCTCCCACTTCCACCTGTTTCAACAAAGTGACTTGAAGCTAGAAACAATGAGTGTCACACGCTGATTCAAGATGCACATATCATGACTGCTGTAGCAAGGATGAGGTTTCACAAAACAATATGAAACAACACACTTGATTGCATGCTTGGAGGAAAGTTTCAGGCTGTCACTGTGTACAGAATATAACATATTACCTATGAAGGGGTGGGGTTTTTGCCCCACTCTAAGGCCAACTATTCCTATTTCTCTTTCGCGGAGAGCTTCGTTTGCTGTTTTATGAAATATTAAAAGAGTTTAGTCACAAGGTGGATCATCTCAATATTAAAAGAATGGGAGGAAGATAACGTATAATGGAATAATATATGTCTGACTTGGATGTAATTATGTGGTGGGTAGCCTGCTGCTGCACTTGTTTGTGGATAAGCGTAGTCTATCTAAACTGCTAGTTTGGTTTACTTTTTTAGTCACAGCCCACTTTATAAAATATCTTAAAAGGTTGCTTAAACTGATGTAGAGATATATGCATCCTGTAGTCTCAAGGTATAACATTGGCTTGAAAGAAAAGGCCTCTTTTTGCAGGATCACCCATTTCTTTATACTGATGTTGTTGGTTTTTTGAGTCTGTGTGCTAGGACTCTGCTAACCTGGCCCCAGTGCACATGCTCTGACCCCCTCTAACACGTTGAAATTGGATATAGTCCTAATTGACTCATTTAAATTGCAAATAGGGCCCTACTATATGGCACAAAGTGTACCCAGGCCCTGTAAGTTAAATATCACTAGTGCACTGCAGCCCATATGGGGCCGCCACTAAAGTGATAATACAAAACATGACTGCAGGCATGCCACCAGTAACCAGGCTGTGCAGGTTTAAACTAAAAATTCGACCTGCCAAAATAACAACTTTTGCCAGGCCTATGCCCTACTCTCAAGTAATAATAAGTCACCTGTAAGCACATCTTAATGCCCAATAATGCAGAGTGCGGTTTTTAAAAGTAGCTCATGTAAAAGTTGAATGTAAAACATGTCCTTACAGTGACAAGACCCCAAAAGCTATTTTCACTGTAGCATCGTTAAGTGTTTCATGGGAAACCATCAGGAGTTAATATAAAAACAACAAAAAATAATAACTAAATAAGAACCAGTTAAAAAGTTCATTCTCAGACCTTTTAAAATATTTAAAACCAGTCCAATTCATTGGTAAAATCTGATTTGTACTAAATACTTTACAAAAGGTACTTTTAAAAAGTCACCTTTTGCCTGCCTAAAGTTTCCAGAGGTCCATTTTCATGAGCTTCCAACTGTCACCCATAGCTCCTTAATGAGGTGTGAACTTGCTTCCACACCTAATACAAAGGCCTGGGTTGTGGGCTAGAGTTTGACCTTCCCTTGCCAGAATGGTGTGGGACCTGTGCTAAGCACCTAGCATATTTTCAAATGATGTCTCCATATCACTGGCAGATGTAGCTCACACTTAGGCCAGCCTCCCTTTTGTCATTTTAGTCAGGCTGGCTGCAAACCGGGTGCGAAGGGGAGATGCCTTGAAACTAGTTTAGAGTAACATGAAGGAGGATTTGCTCATTTCCATTCCCTCACCTATGGATTGGATCACGGAGCTCTTCACAGGAGAGGAAAGTTTCTGCCATGTTGGTTTTGGGTAGAGAAGTACAATGTGAGACTGACTGCTGCCAGGTAAACAGGAACTGCTGCAAAAGTGGGTGGGGTTGATCCAGGAAACCTTTTCCCTATTGGGTAGGGAGGGGCCAGGCATAAATGTGACATCTCTAGGTCCCTTCTTCATAACTCTAATGGACCTGTGGAAAGCAGAAGGACTGCACCTGTTCTTAAGACCAGTGGGGAGAACCTTAAGGGATTTACCTGCTCCCACTTGTACCCAGTACAAAGAAATAGACGGCAAAGGCCAGTTGGCTGACCTCCTGTTTATCTACGGAGAGGCAAAAGCTGCAAGAAGCCAACTTCCCTTAAAAAGCCCAGCTGACCAGTTTCAACGGGACTTGTTCTGGACCCTGCTGGTGGCTTCTGTTGGAGTGAGTCCTGACCTGAAAGTGCTGTTCCTGAGGTCCTTGAACCCTTTGCTAGTATCAGAGTGTACTCTCCTGCTTAACCCTAGAACTTGGGACTCAGAAACTTTGTCATGACTTTTTGCCTGGAGAACCAACAGCAAATCAGGATCAACCTGCCAAGTGCACCCTCAGAGGGTGCATTACCAGTGGGCCTGACTTCAATGGAGCTTCTGATACATTCTTCTCTGCAGCAGCAAATCCATTTCAGCGGGCCCGGCACCAACCAGCATCCGTTAATGTTGAACCCTCCTCTGCTACAGCCTGCAGCCTTGTCCCGCTGGAGGAATCTGACTTCCAGAAAAGTGTCAAAGTCCGAATGTAGAAAGATTCACTGGGCGCAACACCAAGTGGCAGCCACTTCACAACGACAACTTCCTGGGTGCACAATACTAACTTTTTCTGCTCTGAGCTTTCACCTACAGCCTAACCAAGACTTCAAAATGCAGTAACCCATTGAGGCTGAACCCGTCTTTGGATCCAGCCTGCTGCATTGCCCTACTGAACACTGCACCATCTCAGAAGCGTAAATCATTAACTGGTAATAACATGGTCGGCTTATCTGACCCGTGCTCCATCGGGGTCGGCCTCAAACCTAACCCTTGTCCTGGTCTAGTGCGACCAGTTGCCCACGGTTCATGCTATTTTTCTAAAAAGTTTAAAAATTCACATCTCAGATTCCCCTTAGTAGATTTTTGTCATTTTAATAACAGTTTGTTCATTAAAATATTATCTATTTCTATAAATTGAAGTGGGATTTTTATTGTGTTGTGTTTTAAACTTTTTAACTCTCTCTGCACTTCTAAATGCAGTACACATGTTTTTAAGTTAAGCCTGCTTGCACTGTGCGTTAGCTGCCAGAGGTTGCGCTCAGGTTTAAATTACTGAAACCTTTTCTGCACCTAACAAGAATAGTGACATTATTACTTGTAGTGAACTACCAGCCACCCCAATTAATAATCCCCTTTCTCACTCTGCTCATGTGGGTAATGACATTAATAAAGAGATCTGCATGTAATCTGCTAGTCACAGATTTGATATCTCAAAAAATGTTTCCTGGATTTCTGTTGCAGGAAACACCATGTAGCCTTCAGATCACACACTCATAGTAGGATTTATCAGTGAATGTTGCAGATATATTTATGTAATCTACACCCCCAAATCCCAATCTAAGTAAATAGCTCTGTCTTTTATGCATCCCACTGTAAATATCTGCATGTAATGTGCAAAGCATAGGTACGAATAATTGCAGGTTTTACCTGAATCTTCCATTCAATTCACTTTGAATAGTATCCACTATCAATCGTGATTTTATCACAAGTACATATAACAGTCTATATAAGAATATTACATACAAACGTATGTTGAATATACCTTGTTTTACTGTGCTCTGTTAAGCAGGATGCCACATACCTTGTTGGCCTTGATTGTTCTCCAAGTTTCATCACAAACCTTTCTTCACATTTGCTTGAACAGCCTAGCAGCAACATAGGCCTCAGTTGCAGGCAGGATTGTTTTTGTGCAGGAAAGCGCACCTTACTGCAAAAGCAAAAAATCCTAAGAGGCGTTTTCCTCTTTCCATGTGTGCTGCAGAATGCAGCAGACATGGAAGGAGGAAAAAACAAGGAGATATGAAGTTATTTATCCTCATTTTGCCTCACCTCTGTAGGTGTACGGAGTTGAGCTACGCCAGGTTTACATGCTTTGCAAATCTAGGCAGCATCAAATTCCATGAGTGTTGCGTGAGGAATGTCTCCCGGGTGCAAAGGAAGGTGACGCAGCGATTTGCGCTGCATTGCCTTATTCATGATTCATGATTTATGAGGCCACTCAAAGCCATGCAGGGTTGCCTTGCTTGGCTTCATAAATCTTTTTAAGAGCCCTGCGTCATGCAGGTACCTCTTTACATGGTGCAAATGTGACACAGGGCTCTCATAAAAAAGTCTCTTACAGTTGGCAACTTTGCCTTGTTTAGGTTGCACCCTCAAAGAAAGAAAGTTTTGTGAAAAAGGCAAACATGTAACTACATACTTTATAGCGCTTCTCTCATGTCTGTACACACTACATATTGTTTTGTAAATAAGGTCCTCATTCCTCATTAAGCCCTGTACGTTTTTTTAAGTTTAAGACAATTTTATTAGATAATGAGCAAGTAAAATGCAATACAAAATATCAGTTAGGAATGAGGGGGAGAGGAAGGGGGTAGAGAAAAAAGGGGGGGGAAGGGATATGCAAATGGAATATGTAAGAGAAAGTACACAGCAAAGCAATGAACATGGGCATTAAAAAGAAACAAGGAAATTATATCAAATCTGTCTAAACGATTAGTTACAAAAAGCATGAAAATAAAACAGTAGGGTGAAACATTCTGAACGTGAAAAGGGTATCATGGGGGTTTGGGAACTTCTTGTTGAGCAGGCAATGGAAGGGAAGAGCGAGCAGCACAATTATCTAAATAGAGCGTAATGGGGAGCCACAGGTCTGCACGTTTAGCTGCTAATTGAACAGGAAAGACAAAGGCATTATCAAGTCTATGGTTATGACAGACATTGTACCACCACGCTTTGAAAGAAATATTGGATGCATTTTTCCAATTGACAGTAATCTGCTGAAACGCAACAGCTAATAACAAGTCAACAATGCGTATAGACATATCTACGTTGTTCCAGCTAGTGGATAAACTGCCCAGGAAAAGGTGCATAAGAGAAAAAGGAATACAAGTATGAAAAATAACATTAATCTGGGCCCATACCTGTAACCAAAAATCATGTACATGTCTGCAAAGAAATAGCATGTGGGGTAGGGTAGCATTGGGAGCATCACACGACCAGCACTTGTCTGGGGTAGTAGGAAATCGCTTATGTAACGTAGAAGGAGTATGAAGTAATCTGTTATAAATAAAAGATAGGGATTGTGTCAATGAAGCCGCTCTAGAAGTTTTACGCAGTTTTGTCCAGATTTTGTCCCATAAGAATATCGGCAAATCTATCCCGAGGTCATTTTCCCATTGAAGTTCAACCTTGGATTTAGGTCTAAGTGACTCAGGTGTGTGAAGATGTTTATAAAGAAGAGACGCTTTGGGGGCAGTACGGAGGAGGGAATGAAGTCGAAAAATAGGGGTGTGAGAAATAGGGGGAGGAGGAGAAACCAAGAGTCGTTCATAAATCTCCAGGACAGCAGCTTTAAGGAGAAGATACTTGGAGAAAAAGGATTGGGGTAAGCCAAAGGAGGCACAGAGGTCAGGAAAAGAAACAAAGGTGGAACCAGAAAAGAGCTGCGAGATCCAAATCAAACCTCGGATTCTCCAAGATTTCCAATAGAAGGGCTTACGAGCGATTAGGAGATATTTATTATGCCAGATAGTGGAAGAAAGGAGATCAGCAACGGTCATAGGAGGGCCAGGAGCAGCTGACAGTAAAAGCTTAAGAGTATACTTGTGAATGGGAGTGGGAATCAAGGAAGGCTTACGGGAAAAAGCAAGATATTCTGCAAAAGAGAACGGGGAGAGGAGAGTGCGTTCAACTTTAAGCCATAGAGGGCAGGGGGAAGTGGAATCTTGTAACCAGAGGGAAGCTTGACGCAGTAAAAAGGCCTTCTGATATGCAGGGAAGTCAGGAAAGTTGACACCACCTTCAGAAGCTGGACGGATGAGCCTAGTAAGAGACATTCTGGATTTTTTGGAATTCCATAAAAACGAGGATAACGTAGAATTAATCTTGGTAAAGAATTTCGTTGGGATGGGGACTGGGATATTGGAAAGTGTGTATAAAACAATAGGAGAAATCATCATTTTAATAGTGTCAAGACGACCCCACCAGGAAAGGTATAAAGGGTGCCACCTTGCTGTAAGATCTGCAATCTTTTGTGAGCATTTGGACATACACAAAGAAATAGTGTCTGAAATTGAGGGGGTAATGTATAGACCTAGATATTTAATGTGGGAAGGACTCCAAGTGAACCGAGAGTCAGTAAATTCTTGTTTGAAAATAAATTTGGTCAGGGGAAGAATCTCACACTTATCATGATTAAGTTTATACCCAGAGATAGAGGAAAAAATTCTGACTTCAGTCATGAAAGCAGGGATGGATTCTGCAGGTTTAGAAAGAAAGATTAAAATATCATCTGCATAGGCAGCGAGTTTAATATGCGAGTCCGCAATCTGGAAACCATGGATGGCAGGATTTTGACGCAGTCTGGAAAGAAAGGGCTCCAAAGCAAGGTTAAAAAGAAAAGGGGATAAAGGGCAGCCCTGGCGAACGCCTCTGCCTAGGTCGAAATAGGAGGAAATTTGGCCATTCGCAAATACTGCCGCTCTAGGATGGGAATATAACAGGGAAACTAAAGAGATAAATCTAAGGACAAAACCAAACCAAGTGAGAGTGTGAAAGAGGTAGCGCCATTCAACTCGGTCAAAAGCCTTTTCGGCGTCAAGGGCAATCGCTGCAAGAGAGTGCTGGCAGCGGGAGGATTTTGACAGGATGTTGAATAAGAGTCTAGTGTTGTCCGTAATGTATCGGCCCTTAACAAACCCAGATTGCTCCTCGCCTAGAAGATCGGGGAGAAGGTGATCCAATCGGATCGCTAATGCTTTAGCGAAGAGTTTGTAGTCAATATTGACTAGGGATATGGGCCTGTAATTCTTGCAATAATGTGCATCCTTCCCGGGTTTAGGTATGAGGCAGATATGGGCATCCGAAAACATCCCTGAGGAGGCACCGCAAGAAATAAAAGTATGGAGTAGAGAGTGAAGTCGCAGGATCAACAATTTAGAAAAGTGAAGGTAGAATTCGACGGTAAAGCCGTCAGGACCAGGGGCTTTGTTAAGTTTGAGACGTTGCAATGCATTAAGTAATTCCTGTTGTGTGACGTCCGATTCTAAGGAGGAGAGATCTGGAGGGAAATCAGCTGGTGTATGAATGGTGGAGAAGAAACGAGCAAGGGAACTGGGAGTAGACTGGGTTTCGGAGGTATACAGAGTTTCGTAAAAACGTGAAAATTCAGCGAGAATATCAACATCCATATGTTTTAAATTATCATCAGAGTCATAAACGGATTCAATATTTAACTTATTATGCTTAATCTTCAAATAATTAGCTAGGAGCTTTCCTGCCTTGTTTCTACCCCCATAAAATTTAGCGGTAGACTTCAACAGGTACAAGGAAGCATCCTCCGTAGATTTCTCATTAAACTTCATTTTTGCTGCGATAAGAGCTGTCAGGCTGTCAGCAGAATGCGAGGTGAAATATGCATGTTCCAGAGTTTTAATGTCAGAAAGGAGACTTTTAGTGCACCTTCGGGCACTTTTACGCTTATTCGCAACGTAACTAATAATAAAGTCACGTGCTGCTGCCTTAAAAGCATCCCAAATAGTGTGGCCAGGGAGAGCATCGTCAGCATTGAGGAGGAAAAATTCATCAAGAAAGGAAGTAAAAGTGGCTGTAAATTTGGGGTCTGCAAGGAGGGAATTATTAAAACGCCATCTCCTGGGGCCAACAGCTTTAGGGAATACATCGACACTTGTAAGAACAGGAGCGTGGTCAGAGAGCAATATCGGGCCAATCTCAGAGTGTATGAGTGATTGAGCAAGGTTGTGGGAAACAAAGATGTAGTCAAGTCGTGACTGGGAACGGTGACAGGGGGAATAAAAAGTGTACTCCCGCAACCTTGGATTGCAAAGGCGCCAGGAATCTACTAGTTTATGCTGTGAAATGGCATGGCTAAACAGCTTGTGGGGCTTGTTGGGAATATATGGGGCTTTGGACACCCTATCGATGAAGGGATCGAGAGGTTGATTACAATCTCCTGCCAGAATGAAGTTGTGGTCCATAAATTTAGTTAAAAGTGGAGAGAAATCAGCCCAAAAGGAAGGTTCGCCTGTGGTAGGACCATATACATTGAGAAGAGAGACTGGAACACCTCTGAGCGATAACTTAGCATAAACCCATCGACCAGAAGCATCTGACTCGTGGGTAAGGACCTGAAAGGGAAGAGACTTGCGACAAAGGACTGCCACACCATTGCGTTTGCCATCACCTTGCGAGTAAAACAGTTCACCCACCCAACCGCGTTTAAGCTTAACAGACTCAACCTCAGTTAAATGCGTTTCTTGGAGGAATGCAATATCAACATTCAATTTGGCAAGGTGTGACAAAATCCGTTGACGCTTAATCGGAGAATTGATACCCTTCACATTCCATGACAATATATTCAATGACATGACAGTAACTTATCTACAAAAAATGTAAATAGCAGAACCAATAAAAGAAAAACCCATGAAAAGTAGAGAGGGCAGAAGGAAAAAAGAAAAACTAGCGGAAACACGTTGAAGTAAAAGAAAAGGAAACAAGTGGTCATGAGTGCGAGCCATATCATGAAAGGGTGAATAAAATGCAACAATATCGGGAGTGACCCAGAAAACCAGAAATAAGGAAGAAGTAAAGAGAAAAATGGAGTCAGAAGAAAGAAAAGAAGAGCAAAAGCATTATTGCAGAGAGGGGGATATAAAAGAGCGGTATAAGCACTGGAATAGGAAGTCAAAAAGGGGAAAAAAGTTGAAAAACAAGTGTACCAAGAAGAACAAGGAATGCAATCCTTACAGGAGCAAAAAACTTCTATCAGATATAGTAAATCACAATAAAAATATGTGAATAAAAAGATAAACAAGAAAAAGGGGAAAAGGGAGGAAGAAAGGGAAAGAGCAACAGATGCGTAAAAAAGACAAATAAGGAAGTAGGGAAAAAACATACCTACAAAGGAGAGATACGAGAAAGGGTGGAGGGAGGAAGGAACCACAGGGGTGGGGCAGCACGTCCGGGGCCAACGAGGCAGGGGCCGATAAACATCATCAAACACGGGGACAAATTCCTGGAAGACGAAAAAAGGAGAACAAAGGGTTAAAACATACTAGGAAATCATGTTGAAACCATGACGAACAAGGAAAACAAAGACAATCATCATGCCTAGACAATAAAGAGTCAATAAAGAGTCAATAAAGCGGGCAACGGGATAATCAGAAAGAATTCAGATGTACTACAACCAAGGGAAACTTTTGAAAAAGCACAACAGAAAATGCAACAGCCATGTGAGGGTTATAAAAGCAACAGTCAGCCATAAGCAGAGGAAGATGATCCAGAGGCAGCCATGGCAGATGATTTATGCGCATTGATGAAACTTTGTAAACGCACTGGATCTTCATAAGTTGTAGTCTTATTATTGTGAGTAACTTTAAATAAACATGGATGGTAAAGGCCATATCGCGCCCCCATCGCCCGCAGATCCGCTCTCACGTTCAGAAAGGCCTTTCGTCGAGAGGCAGTAGCCTTAGCATAGTCCTGTGCGAAGAATAGGGACGAGCCAGACCAGGATAAATTCGGAGAGGATTTGGCCGCCGTTAAAACCATCAAAAGGTCAGTATACTCTAGAAAGTAGATGATGACCCCTCTGGGCCTCTGAGATGGAGAAGAAGAGGAAGGTGGTCGACCCAGTCTGTGAGCTCGCTGGATGTTGAGAGCCTTGTCCTGTGTCAGGTGCAAGAGCTTGGGGAGGAACGACTTGAAGAAGGTGATGGGGTCGGACCCCTCAAGTCCCTCGACCAGGCCATAAATACGAAGGTTATTGCGCCTGTTTCTGTTCTCCAACTGCTCCACCTGTTGTTGAAGATCTGAGACTTGAGTTTTCAAGTTGGAGACTACAGAGGATGTCTCTTGGAACGACTGAACAGATTTTTCAATTGAAGTGACTCTCGTTTCCATTTGCGACCAATTGTCTGTGAGGACCTGGAGCTTAACATTAGTCTCTTCCATAAAAGGACGCAAGGACCTTATCTCTTCCAACAACAGTTCCATGGACACTTGCCCCGAATGCTTTGGAGGTGAAAGAGAGTTTGACTTGAGTCTTTTCGTGTTGGATTTAGAAGTATCCTGCGGGTTCTTAGGAAGATCCATTGGCGATTCTGATCCAGATGAGTTAAGAGAATCTTCTAGTTGCGAAAAAGCTGAAAAAACCTTGGAGTTCTTCACAATCTGAGGCTTGGTGGAACGAGGGAAGCGCGACATTGATTTAAGTCTGCCCATGTAGCATATCCGTGGAATGGCTAACACAGTGGAGGACGTCAGAAGCAAGAACGAAGACAGCACAAAAAAGAAAAAGAGCCCAGCAGGAGTGCGATGGTATCAGAATAGTGCAGGGAGGAAATGCAGCCCACTTCACCTCACATCAAGTGAAAACAGTCATCAAAGCGTATACGAAAAAGTGGAAGACGCCATCCACGAGAGGATCAAAGCATTGTTCATGTGGTATTATAGTACAAAAAAGTGGTGCCGACTCATTGCGCAACATAAAGTAAGCTCATTCAAATTGTCGAAAGGTGAGTGACGATAAGAGACGCCTCAGCGCACACCTCACAAGAGTCCGCAGTGAATGTTTTACAATGAAACAATTTGCCGCTCACCAAGAAAATCCGATAAGAATCTCCACAGGACGACAATAAGGTCGTGGCTTGAGAGACAGCACAGTAGTAGGCATGTGAGACAAAAAAAAAAACAATAATGAGGAAACTTTATCCTTGCATTTGAGAAGAAATTGGCAGTCCATTAAAGTAGACGCTCCATATGGGAGTAAGGAAGCATCCAGGCAGGCACATTATGGGCCATTGGGAGCAAGCGTTATCAGGCCAGCAGAGCGTTAGGCTGATAGTTAATTAACCGCATCGTAATGCGTAACGCTCGACGTGCCCAAGATGGCGGCGGCATCTAAGAAAATCCTGACAGGACTCACTAATGTCAGCAGCAACGTCGCGGAGCCTCCAAAATGTCTTTATTGATGTCGGGTAGGGTCAGGATACACTCCGACACTCCATCAGCCGATCAGCCCCAGGAATTAAAAGCAGGAACCGGCATATCTCCCGGTGCCGCCTCGGAGCCTCACCCGAGCGCTGCCATCACCGGTCGGCGCCAAGCCACGCCCCCCCTGTACGTTTTTAAGATAATAAAATGTGTGTGACTGATCATAAGGCGGTGTATATAACCAACCCATAATGTAGGGTACATAGACGAAACGACCTTGCATATAATTCTCCTATATGAGTTCATATGTATTCCATTTTCACTTCCCATTTCTTTGCCTCTTTTATCTATTTTTTATTTGCAGTGTTTCTTTGTTATTTCCACGTTTCTTCGCTTCTACTGGCTTAAATAATTTTGCTGGTTATTTTAATTTCTTTACTGCTCTATTTCATCGTCATTCTTTTTATTTTTAATTACTATTGCTCCCTTTCTAGGTCGAGCATTCAAGATCTCTTGTATATACTTTAGCATATACTTATATGTGTATGTACTTTGTGGGCTCTGAAGATCAGCCCTAGGACTTGTCTGCTACCACTTAGGGAATTGTTTTTGTTCAACTGCCTCTATTTAACTGTCTTGATAGAAAACGACCAGTAGAGGTCAGTAAAATACCAGAATTGCTTTCTGCTGAGGGACTTTCTTTTTTTAATTTTTCTGGCAGCTGCCTCTATTTAACTTTCTTGATAGAAAACGATCAGCAGAGGTCAGTAAAATCCCAGAATCACTTTAGCATTCTCTAGATTCCGGTCCATAGAAATTGTCTTCCACGAGCACTCGTAGACAATAAATATTTTTTTCAAATCTTGTATTTTCAGTGATATGACCACCGCAGGCCCTGGTTTTATATTAAAAATAGAGCTTTGAACTACACCATTTCCCGCTGAAAGGCAATATTTCTCTCCATGTGTTCCCATACCTGGCGTGTCACGCAGTTTGGTGCTTACTTTCCCTCCACGTTAAAGAACAGTAAATGTTTCAGCACCTAGGCTAATTTGCTGCATAATAAATATATATAAGCTCCCAAAGGTGAGACCGATTGCATTGCAAAGTCTTGTTTTCTATATTATCTATTTTCCTACTGTCTTTATTTGGTTTACTTTTTCTTTCTTTCTGGATATGCCCACGTGAAGCCATTCTATTTTACAAACAGCTAGCTTTCCTCTTCCCAGTAAACTTTATAACAGCTGATTTGTCAGCAGTCTGCTAATTAATGTAGGTCTCTTACTTTATTCAGACTCAGTTATGCTACACGTTCATAAAAATGTTGTTGATCAAGTGCTGTTCTTTGTTTTTCGGCATATAAATGCAAAAAACATTCCTTCTTCATGGTCATCTCATAAAAACAAATAATGGATTCTGCTTTAGAGCATCAAGTGAAATAGCAGCTGACAAAAAATAAAAGTGCCAGGCACATTCAACAGTCCATTAACCACACAGACCGTATTTATTTTATGTTGGCCTAGAACAAGCAGAAATGGATAACAATTAAAGCTTCCCGTTACTTACGACAAGCAATGCAATTCTACACTCATTTAAATCCATCCAATAACTATTTTGTCATTATCCCTTTCAATATGGAGCCTCAACTAAATGGTGAGTGTGACTGAAATACTACGGGCCAGATTCTGAACACTGTCACGCAATGCAGCGCAACCTCTTAAGAGGCTGCGCTGCATTGCGTGACAGGGAGAGAGCAAGGGAGCACCATGGGGCATATTATCAAGAAACGGCATTAAAATTATCGCCGCTTTAGCAGAGAATTCCCAAAGAAGCCCACGTTCTGGTGTCAACATGGGCTTCTATTGGAATTCTCCAGGGCATATTATCAAGCCCATTATCGCCGCTTTAGCGGCAGTTTTCTGCAGCTAAAGCGGCGATAATTTTAACGCCGTGCTTGATAATATGCCCCCATATTCGCTGAGAAATGGCTTCCCCTTTCCATAGCACCAGTGCTGATTTTAGCAGCCCTGGCAGGCACAAGCCTTAGCGCCATAGCGCTAGGGTGCATGCCTGAGTCTGGCTTTGGTTTATGCAGGAAGAATACCCTACCTGTACAAAATACTACACCCAGACATGTCCAAAAGCATTTCCTACTTTGTATGTGTGCTGCACAGAGCAGCACATATGCAAAGTCGGAGAAGCACAGAGAAATTTAAACATTTCTCCGTTTAACGCCTGCTTTTCAGCTGCATTATTTTTTGGAGCTAAACACTTTCCGCGAATGTTACTGAATGGAATTTAGTTTAAAAAAGCATGGGTAGTTGCATGGAAATGGCCATGTTCCACCCATGTAACATTCCCTTAACACACCGTAATACAAAGCAGCGTTTCACACTGCTTTGCGTTACTTTACCATATAAACCAATTCAAATATTTATTTGCGTTGGTTTGTGCATACCCAAATGGGTTTCGCGTTGGGTTAGTGTTAAAAAAATTACGCTAACCTGGCGCTAAAGCTTTGAGAATCTGGCCAAGTGAGAATTATTATATAAAATGTATGGGAAATTTTGTGTGCTGCGCAACTAATTGAGGCTAAGCAGGCGCAAGGTGATGCAAAGTATTGCACCAATGTACTTACTATTATAAAAGCCTCCAGGAAAAGCACCGCACTAGTGCCCTCGCAAGATAAACTTGTTCAGGATTCATTACCCTCTCAGGATGAACGGCTGAGTAAACGTTGCGGGCTTTAAATCAGTAATTGTCTAATTAGACACTACACCTTGTTAATAATTTACCTTTTCAGTATCTCACGTGTCCCTAGACGCTGTTTCTCCTCTTTCTGAGGAGGCTACAAGCAGCTTTCCTTTTACTTCACCAGCAAGAGTAATAGTCATAGAAAATGAACTACACTTGGGAAATGGAACTCAAGTGTCCTCGATGTATGGCCGCACAATAAACATATCAACTGTTGCGGCCCCTTGGCTTATGTGGTAGGATATTTTTTCACCATTCACACACTGCCCTTAATACATTCTATGAAGCCAGGAAATTCCCCGAGGCCCTTCGATCTTTTGACTAAAAGCTGTATTACGGTATACATTTTTTCTTTGTCATGCCCCATAGAACGTTTTCCAACCCAAGATTTCTTCACAGTTTTAAAATAGCAGACGGATTCCTGCTTCTCTAAATAAGTAAAACGTTTACAAGATCTCCTATTAATCAGTATAATCAGGCTTGTGCAACAAATATATTTTTGCACTATAATGCCAGATCTATTACTGGAAAACAGGAAATACCGGTTTTGCAAGCTATAAGTGCAATATATAACCGTAGACAATATGATAGGTTAATATATTGGCTGAATAATGCACAATCACTTCTAGTGGCGAGTGTTGAAAGTTCAAGATTCTCCCAATGACATACAATATTAATGCAACTCTACAATTATGCAATACTTGTGCATAACTGGCATATATGCACACAGTCCATCAGATGATAAAAAGCCCAGGAATGCAGCATTGCAGGCGCAGAGACAACAAGCAGATGAAAGTTAATGACAGAAGTATTAATTGCAGTGACCCTTGGTGACCCATAAAAATGGTGAGTCGACATTAATACAATTCAAAAACATACAAACATTTAATTACAGATTTTTATTTTCACTTTCCTGAGCCTTCTGCACGTCCTCGGTGTTCTCCAGTCCCCGGCTCCAGACTCGTCAGAGCGCGAGGTCCCACAGCTCCCACAGCTCTTTGTCCAATCCAGACACTGCTCTCATGCTGCATGAGAGAAGTGTCTGGATTGGCTGGAACAGGCTGCCTCAGCACACCGAAGAGCACTGAAGGCCTGTGCCTGCTCTCGAACCCAGCTATCTAAGACAGTTGTGTTGGAGAGGTTGAATTGCGCATGCCGGTTTGGCCATAGCAAGTTATCCAGCTGAACCAACATGCACAATTCACACCGAAAGGGTCACTTGTCATTGCTGCCAATGAGCAGCAATGACACACTGGCACTGCCCTGCCCTCTCCGTTTGGCAGAAAGCTGGAAAAAAAAAATGGTAATAAAATCATTGTATTACCATTTTATTTTTCCAGCTTTCTGCTCAGCAGTGTGAGGGGGTGGCGCTCCTCCACTCCTATTGAGGAACCACCGCTTATTAATTGGTGTATGAGGCCACTTGCATTAACTCTTAGGGCATAATTACAATGCCGGTCAGACTCTCGTCTGACCAACACCGTAGTGGAATATGGACCGCCCGACAAGGAGTCAAAGGTTCCCCTGCCCTTATTATAATGCGACCACCTTCACGGCGGTAGAAAAGTGTATATTTTCTATTGTGGCTTGTGGTGAAGGGTGGTTGCCACATAGTGCAGGGATGTTTAGGGGGGCCCATGGGTGCCCACCAGGTCTCATAGTGGAGAGCTGGGGGCAAGGGGGCACTTCTATGGGCCCCCAAAGTCACTTTCTGCCTGCCTTCACATGGCAGGCAAACCGCCATGAAAGGGCAGGCAGAATTGGAAACTGTAATCCCTACGGCGGTGCCAGAGAAGACACCGCCCCCTATTGTAGAGATTACTGACCCTCTGATGGTCCATAGGGCTCCTTGAGGACTGCCCCTCCACCTGCTTCTTCCGAGCGCATGCATTTTAATGCATTGGTCAGACTGCAGCAGCAGCAGATGGCCTTTGGAACGCGTGCAATGAGCCATCAGATGCGGTCCGATCGCCATCAGAATGATCCCCTAGGTTTGGACATAATTCAGTGTAGTGAAATCACACAGAATTACCCAAAAAAATCAGCGAGATTAGGCAAAACTATGCGAGCAATAATTCTGATTTTACCAGTATTTCTTAACACAAAAATGCCTTCTTGTGTGGAAAATTGGGACTACGCTCAAAAATAGTGCTAAATGCAACAGAACAGGAATAGCAGGCGCACCCAGTTGCTCACACTCGCTAAATGTGCTCTTGGGGATCACTGACATAATATCAATGCACACAATATCAAAAGACAAAAGTATCGGAAAATAGATATCATTAACAAACATATTGCCTTCCTATACTTCACTAATAAAAGCACAAATATTGAGAACACACATTTCATTGTTACAAATATTGATTTTTACTTATATAGAAAATTAAAATATCGGAAACAAAAATATTGTTTCATTTCAATAAACATATGATATTTCAAAAATAAAATCTCTCACAATATTGACTAGAATAATATCCCCAAAATAATTACTTTATCATTAATAAACATAAAAAACTACTTTTTACATGAAACAAATACTTACGATAAACACTAAACTATATATACATATTTGAATAAAAAATACATAACCACAATAATAATAAATCACCCTAATAAAATATACAACTAAATTCATAACAATATAAGCATACAAAATATTTACATACACTACAAATGTATACAACAATCTAAATATTATTAAATATATGTAAATTAAATAACATTCAAAACTACGCATTAAATATTATAAATAAAACCTAAATCAGCACTTTTATAGAAAGACATACCTGCTAAAAACATTTCAAACTAAAGCTTAACTAAGCAATAAAATCAAACTATGAATCAAACAAAACAAATAATTACAATAAACATTAAACATTATTAACATATGTTTGAATACAAAAATTACATAACCAAAGCAATTATAATTAACCCTAATAAAGTATAAAAATACATACATAATCATAGAAGCATAAACAATATTTATTTAAACTACAAACATTTATAAATCAATCTAAACATTATACATACATTAAGGGGCCGATTACGATGCAGCCTTTACGGGTGCATTGTAATGGGCCGGTCTGTTTACTTTATGACCGCCTCATTACGATGGAGGCGGTCGTAAAGACACCTGCCGTTCATTCAAGCTGGCTTCCAATGGGCTCCGATAGCCCGAAGGCCATTTGGAATACGGCCTGTAACCTCAAGGCCGGGCATTTACGCCCTTGAGAATACGATGCAAACACAAAGAGATGATGGATGGAGCGCTGAAACTTTTCAGACACTCACACCCAGCCACAGATCTGGGTTGAATCCATCATCGTTCTTTAGCTCACTTCGCCACCCCAGTTCAGACCCAGCCATATGCAAATCAGTCTTGACCCTGTGCCTTATGGGAACAGTCCAGACCAAACTGTCATGCCAGGTCTTCCCTGGACCGGAAACAAGCATCCTGGGACCGGTTTTGGGGTAACACCCTTCATCAGCCAGGCTGATGGTGCAGTAAGGACCGCCGACCGGGTGTCGGTCAGTCCCATGAACGATGCAGAATTTATTCTGCCCGACATCGTAATGACCCCCTACATAAAATTCAAAATGATCGAATTACATATTAAACATTATAAATAAAATCTAAATTAGTGTTAACTATAGAATGACATTATTGAAAAAAAAAGGTCAAACTAAAACTAAACTAACCAATAAAATTAAATTATAAACAAATGTAATTAATAAAATCATACAAACAAATCAACAGTATAAAAGGCACACAAATGTTTTCAACTGAATGCTTCAAAAATGACAAAAGCTGCAAGACAAGGCAATCCTGCCAGAACCTCTGACCAGACCTTTAAAAAATAATTAAATGCAACTCAGCAATTACCTAGCAAAGTAAATAAAACTGCAACTTATTTGTAAATAAAATGTCAAATGTAAAGTAGCAAATAATTAACAAAATGCTCTCCAAATTCTATCTCTTCACATGCACTTACTAAAAGAAAATACTGCAACTTAGAAAAGTGCTAACTTGCTGAAAAAGAACACCCATCACAAACCAGAAAAAAAATATAAGGAAAAAAGTATATATAAATTATAAAAAAAATAGAAACTCACCCCAATAGTGATTAAAATAAAACCTAACACGCTCAACCTCTACAAATCGTCAACAAATAAACATTTAAAAATGAAACTGACACACCCAACGGAAAAGTTGCGAAATAGAGTGGAACAACCAAGAAGAATATACATGTAAGTATAAATAATAAAAGTTGTTGCATATAAAACCAAACTCATAAACATGTTAAAAATATAATTATTTATACTATCGCACTACTATTACACTACTTTCAGACACATCGACAGAAAGAGCAAAATACATAACAAAAGCAATTACTAAGGGCCTGATTATGATGGCAGGAGGATGGTGACTGCTGTTGTTTTTCAGCGATCCTCCCGTCCGCTTCCTTGGTGGTCTGACCTCCTGATCAGGAAGTGAACCGGAACACTGCCTCAGGACCGCTGCCACCACTGATATTTCTGCTACCCCAGCGGAGGTGAAGACAGCCCATGGAGGCGGTACATTGCTGCTCACCACCAGCCCAATCACGACCTGCCTTTCCATCAACATGTTCCTGGCAGGGAAACGGCCATGCAAGAATCATTGGAAAGTCAAGTATGAGCCAAAGTAATGGCTTGAGGGCGAATGCGCCTATGTGTAATGTAGCTGGTGCTCATGTAGTGCCCTCCAATGCCTTCAGGTCGGGTGCCCGCAATTTTCACTTGCACAACAGAATGCAAGGAAACAGCACACCCAACTGGCTGGAGTCACCACAGTAAGGCTGGTATTGACTTCTGGCTCTGCCTCCCACACACCACCAGCCCTGCGGGAAACTGGCATTACGGCAGTCGGGATGCCACCGGCTTGGCAGCTTTTTCTGGACCACCACCACATGTCAATATAAACATTTTTTATTAAACATATTTACAAATATTCTACTTTAATAAATGTTTTGATATATTTTATCAATTTTTCTATAATTTAAACAAGTATTTTAATATTTACTCTAAAATATTTTTTTACATTTAATATAATTTATATATGCATCCAAAATATTTATAAACTATTATTTAGAAAAATTCTTAGTGTAACAAAATACATTTATCAATTTTATAATATTAATATGCATATCGATAAAATAACTTATGTTAAAATAAAATTAAACACTCACTTATTAAATGTCTCCCCACCCTTATCCCCTAAACACCCAACACCCGCTACTAAAATATATATGTATATATATTATTTTTGCACTTTAATAGGACTACAAATACATACACATTTTCAGAAATAATCAATTATCTTACTAAACACCAATAAAAAAATTATAAAGAGTATTAAAACAAACACACTACAATAAAATGCATACAAAATATCACTTACAACTGATATAATATACAATATTTTTTAAATTGATATTCTTTACAATGTTATTAAATCAACTCTTAAAACAATATTCTTACCTTCGGTATTCCAGTCAATTATATTTTTGATATCCTGATATTCTTGAAACAATATTTTTGTATTACAATATAGTTTATTCAATATTTCGTCCAAACAATGCTCTTGGGGTACGATTTTATGGCATGACACGGAGGCTAACATTATACAAATCTCCTTTATTGCCAGCTCACAACAGCAACAGTTGAAGAATATGGAACTTCAATGAACATTCTAACATACTATAAAGTCCCCCCACGCGCAGCCATCTTCCTTCATTGTTGCTGCCGCTCACAAGATAAGTATTACATTTTTTAACCTAAAATTCTGTATAACTTTTCTGTGTAATATAACCTTTTACTTCCGTATGTCTTTACCTATGTATTGTATAGAATACTATGAGGACTAGCTTTGACTCCTCTATGCATGTTACCCCCTTTTTTCTATCTATTATGCCAGAAAACTCATCATCTTTAATTACACCGGATCCTTTAAATCTTGGCCTCCACTTTGCATGTACCCACTTGTCAAGGGAACTTCCCCTCCCTGCCTTCACCGTCGATATTTATTAATAAAAACACAAGCGGGAACTTGTGTACCTTCAAACGCTCCCGCGTTGCCTAGGAGATGCCTCCTCGGAGCGCAAGCGGGCTGATTTCTCTTCGGCCCCAATGTGTCACCTAGTATTCACCTTCCCCGACCACAAGCGGGCTAATCAGTCTCAAACGGGCCTGGGGAACTGCATCTACTACCCCTGACCGGGGGGAGTGAGACACGCAATCCCGATCCCCGGGCATGACGGTGCAGCACATCTCAGCACACAAAGAATAACAATAAAATAACCCCAAAAGCCTTAGAGGAAAAGCTATAAGCAGATGGTCACGCACATTTAATACGTGCGTGACCACCATTTTAATATGTTAGGATGCCCCAATGCATTCTATTGCGATGTCCATTTTGCCTCTTTGGTCACCATGACGGAGACATTTAATTCTTTTCAAATACCAGTGCCGATCAGCTGTTTCTTACCGATCGAACATCTGATAACAACCTCCTCCCTCTACGCTATAGAAATTTATAACTAAATAGGGGTTTAAAGATATTTCTAACAAACCTAAACAAGCAAAGGTTATTACTATAACTTTACTACCTCCCGCTGCAATTATGTATGCAGCACCCTCAGAAATAAATTTTGAGGAGAAATTAGAACAACTAGTTAATTAGGCCATAGACAAAGTGTTGGGTTCCCTTGACACCATTAATAAGAAAATAGCATCTCCAACAAAGGATGGCATCTACAAGCGGCTTGGACGGGGCAGGTAAGGCCCCAAGAAAGAGGGCTCCTGGAGTAACCCTCCATAAAGGGGCAAAGAAAAGTAAAATCACCCAAGGGACCCCTTCATGGTTTCCAGGCGGTGACAAGAATGGTGCCTCGGGCATCACAGATGGGCAAGAAACAGGCCCTTAGCTTCCCATCCCCATCGACAACGATGAGAATTTTGAACCAGAAATAGAGCTTTCAAGCTCTTCTGAGTTCAACACTGATATTAAGGAGGTAGGGGCAAAGAGAACGGGAAGCTCTGATGAGGCATCCAAGGCCTCAGGATCCAAAATGGACATTGTGGATCTGTTTGGAGATGACATGTTTGACCCTTTGCTAATCAAACACCCCTTATCATCCAACACATTGCAGACTACCTCTCTTTCTGGTTCAGAAAAGAAATCCCAAAGGAGGTTAGATCCAGACTATGCTTGGAGTGCCCACGGCCCTCTTTACCCGACAAAGTGGCTATGACCCCGAATTAGATCCTAAAGTAGTAGCATTCTTTGGCCATGAACGCGTAAGACCCTTGGAAAGGGATTGACAAAGGCCTAAAATCCTGCCAAGACCACCTCCTTGATATCATACTACCACATTAAAAAATATTTAAAATGATAGAACTTGCCTATCTCGGCGAAGCCCCAATGGACCCAAAGGAGCTCCGCCAATGGGTCCAAAGAACCATATGCCTCCTGGGCTATGCTAACACAGCAATCTCCCCTTGAGAGAAGAAAGGGCGTTTTACTCAAAATCAACCCTAAATTAATAGAATTAGCTAATAAAGACGGGGGACCTAGCTCCCAGGGCCTCCTCTTCAGGAGGACTTCATAAAAGAGAGGGCAAAATATGTAGGAGTATTCAGCTCCATCCAGAAATCCCAAAAGGATATTAAGAAAGTATTCCAGGATTGGGTTTTTGGCAGGGCCGGGAGAACTCAGGCTTAGTTCCTCGGCCATGGACAACCCTCTACAAGACCCTTCCTGGGCCGTGGTGCCAAATTCTCTCAACCAGCCTACGCTATCCATCAACCCTTCTACCCACAAGGACAATGACAACCTGGAAGATCATTCAGTGGTGACCGGAGAGACAACAACGTTTCTCTCCAGGTAGGAATTTCAAAAGACCATTCAGGTACCCCTATAAGGGTTAGAGTCAGATTGGCCCTATTCTCTGGGAACTGGAATTTGGTGACACAGGAACCCTGGGTTCTGAGTACAGTCGGGGGGTTCAAAATAGAATTCCTAAATAACCCTACCCAAGCAAGTAGACCTCGGGAGATATCCTTTTCACTGAAAGACAAAAACTAGTGTCACAGGAAGTAAAGGATCTATTAGCAAAAGGTGCAATAAGGAAGGCCTCAGAGTTAAGTTTTGTCAGCAACATCTTCCTTGTGGAGAAAAAGGACAAAGGACAAAGGGCCGAGACCAGTAAAAAACCTCAAAGATTTAAACCAATGGGTAATGGACCACCATTTCAAAATGGAAGGGGTCCATCTTCTAAGAAACATACTAAGGAAAGGGGATTGGCTGACAAGACTAGACATGAAGGATTTCTACCTGATGATTCCAATCTGGGGCCCACACCAAAATGGCAGTTTTGCATGCTGTGTGATGGTACGCATGGACAATGCGTCAGCAGCGAGATATGTCAACAGACTGGGTGGACCCCACTCCAAAGGACTTGCAGATCTAGTGAAGGGCTTCTGGGGATATTGCTTGAGCAAAGGAGTATCAGTTATAGCTGAACATATTCATGGGTTAAGCAATGTTGTAGCGGACTGGTTCTCCAGAAATTCTAAGGATTCTAGCACCTGGAGATTAGACAGAGAGATATTCCTGACTATCCAAACCAAATAGGGTCCCTTCAGGACAGACCATTTTGCAGATAGACTGAACACTCGACTGAAGGAGTTCTTCAGCTGGAAGCCGGACCCTCAAGCTCAAGGGATAGATGCATTCCTCCAAGACTGGAAGGGTTTAGCACCCTATGCTCTCTCACCATTTGGTATGCTGCCTCGACTACTTCTACATGCAAGTCGGTACAGAGAGCGCCTCGTAGTGAACTTCCTTCTGGAGATCACAAGCCTGGTTTCCAATCATTCTGGAAATGAGCATAGACTTCCCAATCATAATACCATCAATCAGAGGAATACTCCTAGGCACAGAGGGAGATGTTCACCCCCTTGTAGAACAGGGGCTACTGGTTCTGACGGCCTGGAAGATTTCGGGCGACAGTGGCGAGTCCCAGGATTTTCTCCAGATGCTTCCTGACTCATATCTGAATCATGGGCGTCTGGAACAAGGAAAGCATATTGACTGGCTTGGACCAAATGGGTTCGCTGGTGTTTTCAACAAGGTTATGATCCCGTTTCAACTGATCTAGTGCATGTTGTAAACTACCTATCAGAGCTTTACCCGTCAGGCTTAAATACCAGAACAGTTAACGTTTACAGATCAGCAATAGCTGCAGGACACTCCTTAGCAGACGGCATCTCTGTGGGACAAAATGTATTGACTAGGAAAATAATGAGAAGTATGCGAGTACTAAAACCTCCAATTGCAAAATACACTGCCTTAGGGGACGTTAGGGACATCTTATGAGCCATAACCTCCTGTGGTGAGAACTCTAGACGAACTTCAAACAGTAAGGCTTTAGACATCTCCTACAGGGCGTACCATTTAGAAGGAGTTTGCTTTTACCTGAAAAAGAGAACCAAAACAATGCCATCCTCTATCTTCTACCCTTTCTTTCCTCAGAACGAGACTTTGTGTTGTAAAAGGCCTGAAAGAGTATGAAAGAAGAACAGAAAGCATGATAGGAAACGAAAAACAATTAATAATTTCACATAGATGGCCTCATAGGGGAGTTTCTTCCCCCACACTGGCAAGATGGGTGAACGAAGTTATGCATGAAAGAGGTGTGGATGTCACTGTTTTCAGGGCACATTCACTTAGAGGCGCTTCCGCTTCCAAAGCCTTTATGCTCAGAGGGGGTCTACCAGAGATCCTCAGGGCAGCAGACTGGTCGAATGAAAGTATGATTAAGAACTATTATTTTAGACCAATCACAAACATGATTGATATTGTACCTAATGCACTTTAAACTTGAATAATGTTAGCCTCCGTGTCATGCTATAAAATTTTGATTTTTCACAGCCTGGTGGGCAGAAAATCGGGAAGACACGGAGGCTAAGATTATCCCTCCACATACCATTGTAACCCACCCTGATGATACTAAAGATAGAAGTAAACCTATTATTTTCTCTTTCTGTTTCAGAATAAGGAGCTTGATCTTCTTGGATTCTCTTCTGGAAAACTGTTATCGATTGAAGTTTAAACTTTTTGTCTCTGAAGTTATCTTGTTCGCAGATACACAAAGAAGGAAGATGGCTGTGTGTGGGGGACTTTATAGTCTAGACGTGGGTCCCGTGCTCTCCATGCCACTGGAGTCAAGCTATCCTGGCTGATGAGGGCTGAAAGCCCGAAACCGGTCCTAGGATGCTTGGTTCGAGTTCAGGGAGGACCTGGATTGGCAGTTCGGGCTGGACTGTTCCCATTGGGCACAGAGTAAAGACTGATTTGCATATGGCTAGGTTCAAACTGGAAAGGCATGGTGAGCAAAAAAACGATGGTTTTAGGCCCAGATCGCTGTACTGGGGTGAATGCATGACATTGTTCTGCATTCTGTCCATCTATTGATATCTTTGGGACTTTATAGTATGTTAGAATGTTCATTGAAGTTCCCTATTCTTCAATTGTTGCAGCTGTGAGCTGGCAATGAAGGAGATTTGCATAATCTTAGCCTCTGTGTCTTTAATACAAATCTAAATTTTCTGCCCACCAGGCTGTGACGAAAAATCTAAATTTTCAACCAATTTACATTTAGCACTATTTAGCTCTATTTTCTTGTTGCACACCAAAATGGGTGCAAGAAGGCATTTTGCACTGAGATATAGCAATAAATGTGCTGTTGGGGGAAACCTTTTCCCCTCATTTTATTCCCTGCATCTACCACTATTTATTGTACCCTCTCATCCAAATTGGAAGCAAGGATGCATTTTGCACTTATAAATAGCGCTAAATGCAGCAGAACACAAATAGCAAGCAGCCATTTGGTGATGCTAAATGTACTCTCTCAATAGTATTGTGTCCCCCAAATTACTCTTAGTTACACTAGCAGACGTAATTAAATTTACGCCCAGGCCTAATTTATACTCCTCAATGCAATAAAGCAAGGAAAAAATCAGCAAACACGCAATGTGCATTCAATGAAGCGCATAGGGCGAGATACCATGGCAGCAAAAAAAAATGCACCACAAGGAGGAAGAAATGGCAATTAAAAAAAATATCGCAGGTACCGAATCTTGCCCCTCCAATCAATCAACTCCTTCTGCATCCTCATCCCTATCTCTATCCCCAACTCCTGATCGAGCCAGGTACAGAGCCCTGCAGGTTAGGAAGATCAAAATGGATCTTGTTAAGAGTACTAACAAGGACACCCCACCTCTCGCGAATGTAACACCCATGGTAGAAGAAGATCTCAGTAGAGTGGGCACAGATCTGCCACCTCTAGGTCGCCAGGACAAGCCACATGACATGCCACAGAGAGTTGAAAAACCAACAAATCCTCTTTTGGTTGTTCCAACCTAATTTCTCAATACCGGGTCCCCCACAATCGATAGCCAATCGAGATGCTTCCTACGATGTGGCATCAGAACAAGGTCCACCCACCAATCGTACACTGGCACCTGTAATAGAACCAACCAGACCAGACCAGAGAAGCGACAGAAATGTTCATCCACTCTTTGTCATCCACTAATATAGAAATTACGTTAAATCAGATCCTACTCGAGCTACATGATATGAAACTCTCCCAGGAATTGGCACACCAGAAAACCAACGAACAACTGGGGCAGCTCAATGAAAACGTTCATCAGCTCTCAACTTCTCTGAGCTCAACGTGTCCTCACTAGAAATAAAACACAATGCAATATGATCAAATTGCAAACAGAACTCGAAGATCTGCAACTCAAACTGGATGATATGGAAAATCGAAACAGATGTACCAATCTTAGATTGATTGGTATAACTGAAGATTGGGAAGCGGGCAAATCACCGGTCCAGCTTATAAATGAATTGATATGCAAGGTAGTTCTGCTCAAAAGTGCAAAAGATGTAGGGGACTTCACTATCAATAGGTCTATCACCACCAATTCATCCATCAAACCCTAAATTTCCAAGAACAACGTTGGTCAACTTTTGGGACTGCAGAATCAAAGAACAGATCCTATTGCAGGCATTCCTAAAACAAATTGTTTACCTCCCCTGAGAACTTTTCTTTCAGACTCTACTCAGACATGTCTATTTTTGCAGCATGAAGGTGTAAAGAATTTTTAGGAATGATTGACGATTTCAAGTGCCATAATGCATCGGCTGGGATAATCCAGCAATCTAAGCTTAAAGTTTTGTTGAAAGGGAGATCATATATATTTCAGTCTGTAGTGCGGGCTCGTGATCTGCTTCTCTCTGTTTAGGAGGGGGAGAGAGGACATAGCAAGCAGAATCCAGGCCAATAAGATGTGCAGAAATAGATGAGGCGAAACTTAGGAGAAACTTTTGTATGTTAAAGGTACGGTCTTAACACGCCATGTACGCTCATTTTTTTCGTTCTGCTTGGTGACGATATCTCTGTCTTTCTTTCTTACTTTAGTCGTGTTTGCTGTCATCTCCTCCGGGGGGGAGCTCTCAGTACCATGTCAAAGTACAATAGTCAGAGTAAGGAAAGACACCAGGGGAGGGATCCAGGGCACATGAGGGCAAGGGTCTATGGAGGGCAAGACCCAGTTCGAAGGGAGGCCAAATAGAGGGGGGCACCTTAGGGTGGGTGGAGGGAAGAAAGAAAAAAAACACAGCCCTAATTAAGGGCAATTTTCTTACTTGTAGGGTTGGATGCAATGGAATCTACAATAAGATTGAGAGCTGGGAAACAATAACTGATCTAAATGGTTGAGCAACAGATTCTTCGTATTGCATTATGTAATATAAACGGGGGTAATAACTCAACAAAATTAAGGGCCATACTCCAATGGTTATTAGTCAACCAACCTCATGTGATCCTACTTCAAGAGACACATTTCAAAAAAAGTATGCCCTTACCCAAATTGCCAACATGTATAAAGCAGTTCTTTTTGGCCTCAGGAGATGCCGCCATCATGGGGGCGTCGCAATTCTTATTACCTGTTACTATCAAGGGGAAGCCCTTCAGATCATGAGTGATCCCCTCACTAGATGGGTGATGAGAAACCTGAAATCGGGGGAGCCAACTTTTCATCTAATCAGCTACCATGGCCCTATACAAGATGAAATTCTAGCACTGGAAAAAATGTCCGATATACTACAAGGCTTTATTATCATCAGAGTGGATTTTAATTTTATTCTGAATCTAGGATTAGATTCCTCTCGAAAAAATTAATCCCAAAACAAACCATTAACAGCTAGGTACCTAAATATTATGATTCGGGACTTTGCGCTAGTAGACTCTTGCAGGGCCTGTCATTCCACTAGCAAGGAATTTACTTGATTTTCAAAAACATATAGCACAGCATCAAGAATAGACTTCTTTTTAATCTCTTATAAATACAAAACTGTGAGTGTTGGATTATTTCTAATCCCTTTTCTGACCATTCGGTCCCAGTAATAGAGATCAAGGTAAAAGCCGGTTCAAGGGAGTGACCCAGATGGACACTAGACAAAACCTTACTAACGAAAGAGGGCTGGAACAAAAAAATGTAGACACTACTTACAGAGTTTGCCATTAGAAACGTGGGATCAGCCACACCCTTTTCGATCTCAGATTCTTGTAAGGCTTTTGTCAGAGGGGAGGCAATTTCTCGCAAAGCCAGAATTATCAAAGAGAAAAAAGAATTAGCTATGCTTCTTCAGCATAATTTCGACCAGGCTGGTCAAACTAATTTTTTATCCCACACAGAAATAACGGCTCTCAATTTAAATCAGGCACGTCAGAATATCAGAAAGATTCATAAACATCAGGAAATAATAAATCAAAAATCCTGCTTTCAAAACTGGTATGAGGAAAGCAAACATGCTGGCAAACTACCGGCATGGTCTGTAAAGTAAAATCTCAATAATGCCATAATGAAATCTATCTTTGATGAGGAGAGAGGCCAAAATGTCCATCAGACTGACGAGAATAATAAGGTCTTTTTATCATACCATGAAAAACTTTATACAGCCTCGATACTCACACCATTAGAGGAAATTGATACATTTTTTAATACAATTTCAGAGGCTGGCACTAGGTATGAATATTTGACCCTCACAATGTCACATCAGTGCACTTCTGGACCTGTGGGAGACTTCAGAAGTAATGCCTGGGCCCAAAGAGGGCTGCTTGTCTGCGACCTGAGGACTGCCCTAGTGCTTGAAGGCCTGCCTTGCTGCTTGAAGGATAATTGGACCCTTCCATGGACACCACGGATCACCAGGAGTGACATACGATGAGCTAGAGACCTTGAAACCCTGCATCTGGCCTGTGCAGGATGAGACCAAACCCCCTAAGTGGCGCACACATGATCCAGGACCCTTCGAAGTGATGTTAGAGGTGCCACTCCTACTTAAACTTAAAAGCTGAGACTTTGATTATTTTCACCAAAAAGTGCCCTGACAATCACCAGAAGACTAGGACCTACCTAGCAGCTGATCTGCTGAAAGTGCATTGCTATTCTTCCTGACTTCACAGCAGCTCCTGTTCAGTGGGGTCGCTTTTTGAAGGTATCTGGCCTTGTGGTGACCTTGTTGAATACATCCTCCAGCTTTGTGCCACTAGATATTTTTGACCTCCAAAAAAGTGACAAAGTCCGATGGGAAAAATCCTCACTGCAACTCCCTCCAGCGGCACCTCAACGATGACGCCTCCTCATCTGACCCCATCTGCTCCCTTACCCCACTGAAATTTTCTCTCAGGGACTTTTGTTCAGAATTTTTCTAAGTCTGCAGGTAAGCCAAGACCGGGTCCAAACCATGTTGTGTGTCCCACCCCTGCTCCATCATGGTCAGTCTTGCATGACGAGCTACCCATGGTTGGTGCTTTGATTTTTAGGCGTTATTTGGTACTAACAACTTAAAAATTCATAACACTGGTCGTACTGATTGAATTTAATTCATTTTAGTGCCATTTTATTTAGTAAAATGTACTCTATTTTTCTAAGTTGATTTAGGAATTTTCTTATTTTGTGTTTTCATTGTATTACTGTTTGTGTGCTGCATAAATAATTCACACATTGCCTCTAAGTTAGGCCTCACTGCTTTTGAGCCAAACTACCTCGAGAATTATGATGTTGGCTGTTACTTGAGTAGGGTTGCACGCCCCTCAACCAACAACCCAAATTCTCAAACCACTTACCTCTCATTAAACAAGGTTATACAAGAATGCTTACCCTACCTATTAAACTACCTCAACTCCTTTGGAAAGATCAAGAAGTATGTGAAATGCAAACTATTCCTGATACTTGGTGAAAGTAAGACGAATTGTACGATTTCATTGATTGGAAAGAATATGGACCTGAGAAGAGAACATGGGAAGATGCTGCAGATATACATATGCTTCGACTCATAAAAGCATTTCAACGTCATTACGAAAATGGAGTCAAACACTTTTCGTTGTCATTCTTAGATGAGAGGATGATGTAAGACACTGCAAACAAACTGCCTCACTAAAGGCTTTTCTTCCAGGTTCTGCTGAAGATGCAGAACAGCAACTAGAGGAAAAATGCTGAACTGAGACTACATGGGTAATGGTGACAGCTTCCAGAACTGTTTTTTTTTCTTCATTTAAGCATATATAAAATGCAGTTTCTCCTAATCTTGCATACCCAGAAGCATACATGTGCACTGAGCAATGTTTCAGTTAGATTGCACTATAACACAAGTGGTTTCGTTCTGGAAAATGCTTGCAACTGTATCCTATGCAGCATAGAGGTTTTCTTGTACGTACTTCAGCCAATTTCCCACTTCAAGTCTGTGATTCCAGCTGCTCAACCTGCTTTCCATTTTGAGTCTATAGTCTCTGCTGGTCCTGCAGCCTCCTTCTAACTCTTTCTATCTATCTTAAAAGTCATTTTTCATCTAAACATTTTCTGCTTCAAAAGCAGTATTCTGTTTCTTCAAATTGATCCATGACTCCACCTCATTAGTGGTATCCAGCATTCCTTTGACTTCCAAAACAGAAAGATTTTCTATAATCAACTTTCATATACTTATATTTGGCTGCTCTGGTGAACTATTCTTAGCTGTGTTCTGTAAAGAAAATCACGGAGGAACATTGAATATGAACACCAAGTCTGGTGTTTGAAACTATTCCTTCCTGGCAGATTTTGAAATTAAAAGTTGCTCACAAAAAGCAATGATCATGTATCAGATGTGCTAAAGGTTGTGCATAATGTTGGACACACTACCACGATCCCGCCAAGCATATTAGGACTCCTCTCCGCCATGGTTTTCCACCAGACACTTGTAATCTGGCAGGCAGCCCGACCACGGCCATGGTTTGGCTGACCTGGCACCGCACCACCAAAGTCGTAATCAGGCCCTATCTAATTGAGTCCTGCAATTGCAGTGGGTCTGGAATGTCTGGAATATCTACCAAAATAGTAAAGTCTTCAAGTACTGTTGTAGAGGAGATCATTGAGTTTTTAATAGAGATATTAGATTCAGTGAGGTAGGTCAATATGAAATAAATGAAGTAGTACATCACCTTAGGTAAACCATGATTGCCAGCAAGAGTGTTTTTGGGAATAAATACAACTTCACCTCATGGTCCTCAAGAATGAGGTTTTTGATGAAGGAATAGTTAAGAGCCGTAGATATAAAGAACACATGACTACTGTTCTCTATTGATCAAAACTAAATCATGCACAAAATCGCAAACATACAACGTAGTTCATGGGTGGTCTATTCCACTTTCAACAAAAGAAGGTACATTACACTCCGTTCCAAGGTCTTCTCAATTCTTTCTCCTGAAAGTACATCATATTTTCAAGGTTCCACTGGGTGGACAGGTGCTTTTCTTCTGAGTATAACATAATATAATATAACTTGATGTAACGTAACATAGCCATAATCCAGATGTTTCCAAAAATACACTATTAGCCTGAATAGGAGTTAGGAGGATATTTGTGTGGAGGCAACACTAGGCTGAAAATAAATATTCCAGCCAATATTTCATCATGTATTTCATCCTACGACAATTTAAACATCATGGAATGGGGAATAAACTGTGTTTGTCCAGTTTGACTGAGTGACATCCATCTAGGACTCCCAATGTAATGGGGTGTAAGGTAAACATTTATCACACACTGTGAACAAGTGGCCAATGAGTGCTTGAAGACCATGTGAGGCAGGAGAAGAAATGCTGTGAGAGTGAGCGGAAGTCCGCAAGTGTGCACATTACATGCTCCCCTCCCTGCCCCTTGATAGAAAGCCTAGCAGTGGCTGGGTACCAGTGCTGGGCAGTGCAGCTCATTCGTAAAGTTTACCAGATGCATTTTAAGTCTAGTTAAATGTGGTCAGTGTTCTAGCCACAACATATGGGCGTGGGAACACCAGATCACCCATAATTGGTGGTGAATTCTACACATGACTTTCACTGTGCCCATCTTGTGATCTTGGCTTATATATTTCCACACAGTATCTATGCAAAATTGAAACGAAATGTTTTCTTAACAGTCTGAATTGTTTCCTTTTTTGTCAAAGCCTTTTCACGACCTCAAAGTGTCCAATATATAAAAAATGTTTTGGTCTATGAAATTTGATTTACCATTGAAAATATTGGTTAACAATCTGGTTTATGAAATAATCTTTTTCAATTTTTCGAATAAAATACTGGACATAATTACATAACACAAACGAGACTCTAAATTGGAACCAAACTAACTCCATGGGAAGTTTGGCATAACTCTCCTCGGCAGACTTTACTGTAGTGAAGAGCAAAATATGATTTTGCACCGTTTGTATGTATTTAATTCCATCCCCCAAGAGCTGCCTATTCACTGCTGTGCATGGCAATTATTTCCTACATTACAATCAAGCATAAAGTAAATATTTAACAATCTTGCTACGGTCAGCATTGTCAATCTAATGAAATGTACCTCCTACAGTTACATGCTCTCATTCACTCATGCACTCATTCAAATACCACCCAAATTAGCAGCAGATTTTCGAATGTGTTAATGAAACAGGTAGGTGAAGAACTCTCAGATCTGAAACTAAAAGATCTGCAAAGTAATGGTATGTTTCCATATCGATGCCATATGCCTTCTGAACATTCCGGGAGTATGTCATTTAGGTTTTTCTATGAAAATCCCTTCTTTCCTTGGGAGAAATTATAGGCGTACAGCCCAAGGATCCAATAGCATTTTGGAGCCCAGAAGCAGTATACAAACCTAATTTCTCTCCATTAATTTCCTGTGAATATATAGAGGGAAAATTATGCTTTGTGCACGCTTTCCAGTTTTACAAGCAGAACTGGTTACATAATTTGAGAAAAGGAGGCAGGAGATAATCTGGGAACCATAGGGGAAACCATAGAGCTAGTTCCTTGAAACAATCTGGTTGCATAGCAATGATAGCTTGTATATTTCAATATGGTACAGGACAGTGTTAATTGAATCCAGCTAGGACAATAAATTGTCACTCTTAAAATTGTAGGCATGCATTCATTTACTAATTGCACAATATATTGTTCTGTTTTTCTACAAATCTCACGCTTGTGATGGCACGTTTTCTATAAGTGTAACAACTCTGCATACAGGTATTTAGGCACCTTTCAGACATCAAGTGGTTTGACATAAACTTTAATGTTTGCACAATTATTCGAGGTGAAATGTTATGACACAGAAGCTAAATATGGCAGCAGTAGTGACCGGAATGACAATCAGGAGATGATTCATTTCCAGATGGTGATTATATATGTATCTTTATCGAAAGATAGATCCTTTCTGATTGGATATCACAGCTTCATAGGAATATGATTAAAAAAAATTGTATCTTTATTAACCCTGGGCGGTGAACTCCGCTCCACTCACGGAGTTTGCAGAGTTTTCCGCACTCCGCGTTACGCGGAGCTCGCGGAGTTCTGAAAAAGTCCGCCCCGCATAACAGAGCGGAGTTTTTTTCCTCGCTCGCGTTCGTCAACGTCAAGTTGGAGAGCGAGGAAAATCAACCCCCCGGCGAGACTTTTCCTCATTTGCGATAGTCAACATCAAGTTGGCGAACGCAAGTGTGGAAAATCAAGGGTGGGTCAGGTTTCTCATTGCGAGTTGTCGCGAATGCACGCAACTGCTCGCATTTACAAACTGCCCGTTTGTATTGAGAAAGCTGCCGCTCGAGTAAAAATCTACTTGAGCGGCAGAAAAGGAAAGCAGGGACTGCTTGCACTGTGCAAGGGTGCCGTTCGCAATGATTGCACTGTGCGGACAAGCATCCGGCACTGTGGAATCACCGCGAAAGGCATTTTTCGATCATCTCCGCTTAGTGTGGCAGAGTTTCTTTTGCAGTTCGCGGAGTTCTGCGTAGCGCAACTCCGCCCAGGGGTTAATCTTTATTGAAGCATTAGTTATGTAAACAAAAATGTAGTCCATTATTTTATATTCCACTAAATGTAGGATTATGTTGGTGGTCAGCCCATCCAAATTACTCTGTCGCCCTGATTGAGGTGCTGAGTGCCAAATATTGAAATATCCATTAGCCGGGTGGACATTTCAAGCATTGACACAGAACGCCATCTAGGCGGTTCCTGCTAATGCATTGTAACTTTGTTGGAAGGTTCCAACAGGCATGACAAAGCCATAAGGCAAAAATACAGCTAAAAAAAAAAAAATCCCGAACAGGGATTTTCCTTTTTGAAAATGTAAAATCAATGCCCGTGAGGAAGGAATTCTGAACTTTTCAATGCTCCTTACCGGCAGATTTTTCCTGGTGGTCACAGGTTTTGAACAACGGCTGTATGTCTGCCCATCTAAATCAATAAATAAACTATTTACACCTAAAACAGAGTACCAGGTATAGTAAAGTGGAGCCACATACCTAGATAAATGTTAAATGTATTAATTATTCCCTTCTAATAATTTAGTAATTATAATTTCACCAAGTCATCTGGCAGTTTATTGCTATGCCGTCTCTATTCTTAACAGAAGAGTAGCACATGTGAGAGAGCTAACTTTGCTATTGGTGTACACAGTCATGTCTCCGCTGAAATACGTCTTCCAGCAGTAAAGAGGGCATGCAGTGGAATGAGTGAACCCTTGAGCCTTTATTCAACCACACAATGCATTCGGAAAATTGTATTTTCACTTTTACATTGAATATATGGGCTCGAAAATTCAAGCACAAAAAAAGGCATGATTGGCTGAAGGTGTTACTCATAACATAGGGCACTTGGATTTTATGCAGATTGGAGACCATCCAGACATCCATCAAAGGGTTAATTTTGTAAACCTACATGATAAGACAAATGTATGCATAACTAATAAAAGTAATTTAAATAAAGTGCTGCAAAACGGCAAAAAGGGAAACATTGAGCATAATGTCCTGGTGGTGGCAGCCTATAAAATTATATAGGGGTAATATAATCAAAAGGTAAGTAACATACATAAAATCGGAACAATTTAGTCAAGACTAAGGGAATAATACATTCCAGAACATATTTGGAAACTCCTTCTAAGGATTAGTGCAACCACTGTAATATAGTCCCCTGTGATGTGATTGGTCACAATCTCATCAGTACAATGACTTAAAACTAACCTTGGCCCAGTAATCAGTGCTTTAGTGCATTAGTAGAATAGCTCTTCCTGCACAGCCCCTGAGAGTTGAATACGATGCTCCATTAAAAATATTCATTAATTTGAGGTCACTTAAATTAATAGCAGTAAAATGTTTATAGAAAAGACAGAAACTAGTATGGAATTCGTCATATCCAAGCTGAGTTTAATATTAGTTTGTGCATGTGTTGTTTTTTTTATCATATTCAATTCAAGACCCTATATTAATCCTATGTTTGCAGTATGAACGTTTGGTGTATCTTCTTTTACATAATGTCTCTGATTTGGCAAGTTATGGAATTGAAGCATACATGAAGCATGCGAGCTTTATTAAACGGCACCTTCATGAACTGTTCTACTGCTGTCAGTAGTGCTTCTTTGATGTGGAGTTTTATTTAATCTAAGGTTATTTATGGAACATGGTATTGGAGCCTCAAGGATAATAATAAGGGCTGACAGTGATTTGTTAGACCAATGCGGCTCTTCTCAAATCTAAGTTAAGTGCACAGATGTTTCTTTTTTAACCATGCAAATTGACTACTGTGTTTGCACATGGATTTTTTTAAGCATTTGACATTCTTGTTTATCAGCACTTTGAACAGAAAGACGTGCTTATGCTTTCAAATGTGCTTTCCATTGTATTTTACAAAAATATGCATGTTTTTCAAAATAATCTAGTGACATGAATTTACAAAAATAACTGATATATAAATTAATATTTAACATTATTTTGTTGTATGAGTTTTATTTCGAAAGACATGTCATAAAAGCTAAAAAAAACAGTTTAAAAACTGATTTAAAAAAATGAACTGGTATTACAAGGAACATGCAAGGGTCTTTCACAACATTGTTATTTAGCATTGTTCTTCCGATAATGGGACCTCATAGCGGATGGTGTGCAATGATTTGGGACGCGTGATGCAACACCTCAGCTGAAGGACGATCTCGAGCATAGGCTAGTGAAAATGTGCCATGCTCTATCATCAAGAGCCAGTTGAGAAGCACAGCCGCGGCCCGTGGAGGGAGTTCCGTGGGGCGGTAAGGCGGGGTGGGGGAGGGGCAGGGTGGGGGGTTCTAAAAACCGGAATATGGATAATTACAGGTAAGTAAACAATTAAATAAATAAAACGAATTTCGTAGCGCGCGCTGCATCGCATTTTGACCCGCCCCGCCTTACCACCCCACGGAACTCCCTCCACGGGCCGCGGCTGGAAAAGCAGTTCGTCATTTTTTACAAACGATAATGAACATCATTTAGTTTAAAATTATAACATGTGTGACGATAAAAACAAAGATAACATTTTTTTTTTTTTAAACAGCAAACTGGTTGATTCAAAAGGTAAAATATACTTAAAATGGCCTCAATAGAAAAAAGAGTCCATCAGAGTGTTAAAGCAATGACAACACAGTAGTCTAATATGCGTGCCCTACTGTCATGTTGATTAAATTTGACTTTTGGGCCCTCTAATGTGGGAGCTGCACAGAAGTTCTTTGTGCTAAAGTGCTTGTGCGTTGTGTCTACGAGTATCCCGGATTACGTAGGGTGGGACTGGTAACCCATTGAACATCTTGGCCCGAGAGACGGCCTGATATTTACCCTTAGGGTTCTTTCAATAGTGCCTTCCTCCTGCTGCACCACATGTGGCTTAGGAACTTTGCCACTCCCCAGACGAAGAGTGGTCTAGGGTCCGATTTTAAGATACGCAAGACTTCCCGATGGTTCCGTATGCCCAATTGTCGGTAGATCGGTTTTAGCCATTTTGATCTGGGGTGCGCATATGCCGGACATGTAAACAATGCATGGGCAACAGACTCCACTGTTGCCTTGCATCCTGGACAGATACTCAGACTTGAAACATTTGGATGCCACTTAGCTGTTACCTCGCACACCGGGAGAGTGCCAAACCTAATTTTGATGTACAGCATCCTACCCTGGGGGACCTTGATTAAGTGTAGGTAGTGTTCCAGTATCTTGGCCTGTTTGTGGGAATAAAATTCTGTTGTCAATTTCCCCTGGTTGGGTTTGGAAAGTTCTCTGTGGTTAACCCATTCCCAGTACTGTTGCGTTACTACCTCTTTTCAGGGCAGGGGTGGATTTTGGTTATCCCAAAGGGCCTGGAGCCCTCCATTAGACACCAGTTTCTTAAAATTTCTGATCTGCCCTACCCTGTTGCATTTGTCTAAATGGATGACTCTGATAGGGCTTTTACATAGCGCAGAAGGTCCGGGGACCTCCTAATGCATGCCCAGAAAAGCAATGGGCAGAGCCTCTCTATATCGCCGATAGAGCGCCTGCCCATATCGAGCATTAGGGGGGTAAGAGGGGTACTTTGAGGCAGCATCACCAGGTTTCTGAGAAATGTATGCTCATATCTACTGAGCTCGGGTATCTTCTCGAATCCCCACAGCTCTGTGCCATACAGAGGTGTGCTGTCTGCTTTCGAGTCATAGACCTGTAGGGCAGCAGCTATGGGTCTGCTGCATAAGGAGCGATGTTTCCCAGAGCCCCCCGTAACTCGCTTATGCTCCAGTAGCAGCTTTGTCAGGTGGGGCTTCCATGACATTTTGTCTGAGAGACGGATGCGTAGGTAGTCGAAAGTACTGACTCTTTCCAGCGGCATCCCTCCTAGCGTTGGATTACTTTTGTAGGACTTATGGGGGTTAAAGGCCATACATTTGATCTTTATGGTGTTAATGACCAACCCCCTGATGTCACAGAAATGCTGAAATCTATTTAGTTGAAGCTGTAGCCCTGCCGGTGTCTTCGACACCAGCAGGGTGTCATCTGCCAACATGAGGGTTGCTACCTTGTTGCCCCCCTGAGTGGGTGCGTCGGCAGGTTCTTATTTCAAAAAGCTCACCACTCCATTCATAAACAAAGAGAACAGAGTGGGAGCCAGAACACAGCTTCGGCGGACTCCCCTACTGACTGGAATGCGCTTGGTTAGTTGCCCCTGTGAACTGCATCTGATGTAAGCATAATTGCCTTTGTGCAGTCGGACTGCCAAGCTAAGTATAGGCAGCGGGATGCCCATACCTTCGAGTACTTGCCTGAGTTTAAACCTTGGGACTAATTCAAAGGCTTTCTTCAGATCAATGAAAGCCAGGGAAAGGCTACCCTTACCAATCACTATAACTTTCCAGTAAAGAAGTAGGAGGTGGAATGCCTGATCGATTGTCCCCATCTTTTCGCTGAAGCCAGCTTGGTATTGGGATACATGTTGTCATCTGCCCATGACTGGATCTTCTGCAGGAGGGCTCTGCAAAAAACCTTTTGGAGGGCATCGATCAGGCCGATGGGCCTATAGTTAGAGGGATCCTCTCTATCTCCTTTTTTGTATAGTGGGACCACCTCTGCCCCCTTCCATGACTCGAGGACTGGGCCTATGCTAACTACAGCGTTTTACACGAGTAAGATATAACGAACCCAGCTTTTATTATCTGATAAAAATAGGTCCTCCAGGATGCCATCAGGCCCTGCTGCTTTAGAATTTAACATTATACAACTTCACTCGAAGTAAACATTCTGAACATTTAAACAAGTGGCACAACCTGGGATATTAAAAAATATTGCCAGAGGGGTCAGGCACCACCAGGTGGTTATTGACTGGGGTGGGGTCATAGCCCAGGACAAAGCGTAGTTGGCTTCCCAATAAATAGTATTACTATTGCATACCACACACTTGAAATTTTGGGTTAAATTCAAACAGCTGATTGTCAGATGGGGTCTTTTTCGTTGGATTATTCAGGTGGAAAGTTACAAGAAGAAGGAGGAGGCTGGCGCATTCTCTAAGCAAAGGCGTTGCCCTGCTAGCCCCAGGATGCACAGCGAAGAGGCCACTTGCCACCTTTTGATGGCCTAAATGTAAGCAGAAAAAATTACAGGGTCATTTTGTCGGTTTGTAATTCCGAGGCTATGCACCTGAAATGTTAAAATTTGCATGCCGGCATCATAGGGCAAGGGGCATCTTCTGTGCTCCTTGGATTGTGCATGAGTGAGGGGTGCGCATCTGTGCTCCTTGGGTTTTGCATGTGTGAGGGGCGCTCTTCTGTGCTCCTTGGGTTGTGCATGTGCGAGGGGTGCTCTTCTGTGCTCCTTGGGTTGTGCATGTGTGAGTGGGGCTCTTCTGTGCTCCTTGGGTTGTGCTTGTGTGAGGGGCGCTCTTCTGGTCTCCTTGGATTGTGCATGTGTGAGGGGCGCACTTCTGTGCTCCCTGGATTGTACGTGTTTGAAGGGCGCTCGTCTGTGCTTCTTGAACTGTGCATGTGTGAGGGGTGCATTTCTGTGCTACTTGGATTGTGCTTGTATGAGGGGCACTTTTGTTTTTAACTGTCTGAACCATTTACAAGCCACAGACATGGTTCAAAAGTGCAAAGAAGCACCGCATGTTTGAGACATGAGCCCTTCAGGCGGTGTAGTGACATTGCCCCAGCCTCTATCAGAAGTCAGGATAGAACAAGATGAAGAATATACGCTCTATCCTGGGAGATATCTGATGGCACTGCCTGTCAGTCTGGGAGTTCTCCTAGGGCAGAGAGAAGAACTGGCTTATGAAACGCTCCTGCAGAGAAGTAAAGATGATCTCACCGGCCTGTAAGTATGCAGGGCGAGGATGGAGAGGGAGAGAGGAAAAAAGGTAGGGGGAAGTGTCTAGAATCATCTACGGTGAATTTCCATATGCTTTTCTCCAAGTCTGTGCACACGTGTTCAACTCTTACTATATGAGGTGAGTGCATGTGCGACATTGACATCAAACTGCAAACATTGTCTATTTCTGGCATGATTATGATGATCATTCCAGTGTAATTTAGTGTGAGTCTGGGCAGTGGATTGGATCAATGTCACTTGTCACAGTACTAAACAAGACCATAAAAAAAAAACCAAAAGTACTTTAGAGGCAGACAAACTCTCAACATTGTGTTACAAGCACACCCCATTACTCCTGCACTACTGAAACAGAACTTCTGGCATCTCAGCATACTACCCGGTAAATTATATTAGTACCAGCTTAATAAGCAAGAAAATAGCGTGTGCCAATATTTCCATGAGCTGTCATCATTTTGGGTGGTTTATAATTCCACACAATACAGGCCTGATTTAGAGAAGTAAACTTACACTTTCCACAAATTATAAGTTTAATTTTCCTAAGGGTAATATTAAGACTGCAGATACTCTTTTGTCGGGGTGGAGAACTCCGCAACTAAAAAGATAGGACAGGCTGTTTTTGTATGTGCATAGTCTTCAACATGAGGTAACCCAAAATTATATTATTTTAAAATCAGTCTAATGTTAAGCGACTAAGAAAATAGGTAGGCAGAGTAAACAGATGTGGTGAGGGAAGTTTAGTACTTATGCAGATGTATCCCTCTTGAACTATCTTTAGCCCCTTTAAAAAATATTATATGCCTTAAATTACTGTAAACCCATGCCTTCACTCAGCTTTTAGTTCCACTGGTTTCATACCTGTATTCACATTTCAATGTTAGACAAAAATCAAGTATATCGACGAAAACCTACCCTTAGGCAATTAGATACGAAAGAGCAAGAATTTGTTGTAATCCCTTGTCTACAAAAAATACTTTTTTTCTAGAGACCCCTCACCCACCAGGATTGCCCGTAGGTGGCATGCTTCATCATTGAGGTTCCTCTCATTCTTCTACAGAATGAGGCGTGCTGCACTCGCAAATTACGTAGGAGCACTTTTTATTGTAGAGTATGTGTAGTGCAGTGATGTGGAGTGGAAAGGGAAAGAAAAATTAAAAATACCTAACAAGTTGGCCACTCTTTTATTTCTGCCCCTAGTTGACATGGTTAAAAATCAGGGGTCGTTTATTGAGAAGAAACCTGACGTTAATGAGTCTGGTTATCTCAGTAAGGGGTTTTGTCAACATGTTTTGAGCTGTTCCCCTAATAGCTCTTCATCAGGACTTCACGGGGTCCAGCCCCGTGTGTACCACTCCTAGTGAATCCTGTAATAAGGACACAAACCATACACACCTAATGCACATTGTATACATACGGTTCTAGTGATTAATCCGTGTCTGTAATTAAAAAGCAAAAAGATATATTAAAAAGAGAGACCTGTCAGCTGTGCTGTCAGGTCGCATTAGCATGATTGTGCAAGCAACTATCAAAATATCACACCCGTATATTGTGGGTGCTCATACGGTCTATCCTATATGCTCTAATAGTGTGTCATTAACATGCCACACACTGTAATGGGTGACACCACTCATAAAATAGCACTCGGGAAACAAGACACCACGTGACAGGACAACATAAAACATAGAAAAGATAATCCATGTGACGTACTTCTGTAGATGCTATATTATTGCATTATGGTCAAAGCCAGGGGTAGAGGGGCTTGTAGTCACACTCTAAAAGAGAGAGGGGAGAAATGGTCTCTATATCATATACTCTTGTATCTGCTTAACAGGTGGGCAGCATACTCCATCTGTAGTAAAAAAAGGAAGTCCCCCGCCATTACTTCATCAAAGCCGCCTCTGGTACAGTAACCTACTTCTCTCCCTGAAGACCGCATACTAACTGGTGCATGAGCCGTTTCCATTTATAAAGCCCTTTCCTAACCATGCGGTTGGAAAAAAACTCCCTGTCATTCTAGACCGCTCGGTTAGTTCAAAATGGCTGCCGTTGCCGGAGTAGTGGCAGTGTCATGTTGGGAGAATTCCCATCCTGAAAAACATTAATTTACTGGAAATATATGAGGAAAGTTGTTGATAGTAAAATGTTTCCCGTAATGCAGAATGGAATCAAGCAATATGCATACAAAAACATTGGGAATTACACAGGTATAGTATTTTGTTGTTTCCCTGCCCAGAAAACAAGTCCTACGCGGGGCTCGAAGCAGCCAATATTTTGAAATATGTATACTAAAATCCTGACCGCTGTGTCCACTGGTACATGCATGGAGTAATACGAATAAAACTATCCTACATGGGAAGTATCCGCTCTACATTATAAGCGAGTAGCCTGGTTGAAGTAATATCACACTTAGGTAGTAGCCATTACATCTAACTTTGCCACCATTTGATGAATCTTCACAAAACATAACATTTGTATATAATATATATATATACTGGCCAGTAGGTAGTTATAGTTAGGACCTTGTTTCTATTCAAAAAGTGTTTTTTGTTTTCCCAAAAACTTTGGAGCCGATTGACGAATCTTCGCGAAATGTTTAAAACTTATGGCCCACTTTGGTCAGCTCCTATCCTGAAGGTTTTGGGGTGATTTGCCAAGCGGGGGCTGAGAAAAAAGGGGGGTCCCAAAATTCGTTTTCTCCATGTTATTTCCCATAGGAAACTTTAGAGACGACTACAGCCCGATCTGCTTAACGGAATTACACCAAATTTGGCAAAAAGGTAGCCCTTGGTTCAGAAAGAGACCTTTTTTCTTTTAATTGTGTGAATCCGTTCAGCAGTTGTTGAGAAATAAATAAATAAGAGTCAAAAAATCAATTTTTCCATAGGAAACTTTATGCAATGCTACAGCAGAAACTACAAACCGATTTACCCCAAATTTAGCAAAAAGGTACTGCTTGGCTGAGAAAGCTACGTTTTTAAACATGGTGTAAATCCGTTCAGTAGTTGCTGAGAAAATCAAAAATAAATGTTTCGATATTTAGAGGCGCGGAGGATCCACAGACCAACGCGGTGGATTCACGCACCCTCACAACCACGAGCTTTATTCTAATTGGCTGTCAATATTCCAAACCAGGAAGTGTTGGAAGCCATTTTGTGACTCGGTAGAACCGAGTTGGAAGAAAACAGGGAAACAAAGGTGACAAAGAAGAAAAGGGGCGGGGTAGAAACACCCTGACCCCCTAGGCCTGCTCACGGGGTCCCACAAATACCCCCAGGGTCAAGAAAAGCATTTTATTTTTAAAAAACACAGTGGAATGCGCACTGGGTGCGTGGATTCAGACGAAAAATGAAAAAAAAAACGAAGCAAGGGCTTCCTCGCTTCATTACTTTTAACCCCCCAGGTGGGCCATGTCCCGGGGGGATTTGTACAATGAAAAGCTGGGACCCACGGTGGCCCCCACAGCCCCTGGGACCACCACCTCCCCGGGGCTCTATTGTTTAAAGAAAAAAAAAATGTGTGAGGGGGCTGCTGCCCCCCCACATGCCCCAGGGACCACCACCTCCCCGGGACACTAACTGTTAAAATGTGGGGGTCCTTTTTGGACCCCCATGCTCTGGGGATCACCACCTCCTCGGGACTTTGGAATTCTTGGGAGGAGGGCTGTGCGCCCAACCCTCCTGGAGCTTGTGAAGGCCCTGGGGACCGCCACCTCCCAGGGCCGGCTCCTACAGTGTCCCGGGGTGCCCACCCCCGGGACAATGTTGTTTGCTATGGTAGGGTGGGAGCATGGTTTCCCACCCTATCGTAGCAAACTCTGGTTTGGATTTTGGAAGAGAGAGCAGGGAAAACTGCAGAATTGCTTTTCCACACGGGGAGCGGCATGTTAGCAGCTCCCCATGTGGAAAAGCAATGCCAGCTCTCGCAGGACGTGGGGAGCCGGCGGGACTGTGGAGGCATTGGGGCTCCCCCCACGGTCCCCTACGAAGCGCATAGGCCCCAGGGGATGGGGTCCCCAGGGCAAATATAAATTACTGGTAGGAGCCTTTTTTTATCGAAAAATTTGGAGTTGTGACCCTAGCGTGGCGCTCAGCGTGCCCTCCTAGTGTGCATGTGAGGGGTGCGCTACTCCCAGCGTGGCCCCCTGGTGTGAACACGAGGGATGCACGACTCCCAGCGCGGCCCCCTGGTGTGAACGTGAGGGGTGCGCTACTCCTAATCGCGCTGGGTGCACGACTCCTAATGTAAAAAAATACGATTTTTTTATTAAAAAGCTATATTATATGTTAGCATCTTGGGTGGCTCTTAAAAGAGCCCTTGTGTTTATTGGGAGATTTTTGTAGCTACATGTAAGTGCCGATGCAGAGTCTGAAGTTGTTGAGAAAGACTCTGTTTCCCTCATCTGTGAAATGTACACCATCTCTCCTGTGTATGCCAGCCATATTAAAACGCAGATTGTTGTTGTATATGGACCCCATACTATGGTCTCTGAGATAAGCAGAAACAGCTTTAGATAGTACTCATGCAGTGCCCCAATCACACTGTCATTCTCTGCCCACTCTTGCAATCATCCTCACAGAACAATGTCCTTATCTAATCTCTGTGACGAAACACAAGCACTTATAAACTCATTCTGCTGCCAACTAGTAGCACTCCACCTACCCAGTCACTGTCTATGCACTTGTACAATGACTCAGGCATTAACACACGCAGTGCTACAGTCAAATTTTCACAATCTATCCAGACCCCTAACCCCATGCAGAGTACTGATTCACTTCTACAATTACCCAAGTTGTAGCCCTGTACAACGGTATATACAACTTGTTTCTTTAGTAATACAATAGTATATTTTATAAATGTATTTTAATAATGTCATATATACATTTTTTTACAGATATTGTTCATCATCATTAAAAAAAACTTACCATGACTAGAATAACACAAAAGAGGAAACAACTAAAAATGAGTATTGTTTGAAGAAAACAGAACAGCAAAAATTAGATAAACTACAACATGTGGGAAAAAAGTAAAAGTCTTCTGGTAAGGGAACACAAGAATTTGTTAAAAAACTTTCAAAGGCTAAAAACAGTGTGCACAATGTGGAACGTATAAAGAATGCCCCAACAACAAAGAAGAATAAAAAGAAAAAAGGAGAAGTTAATGGAAAAATGCATTCTGAAGAATCAATGCATGGTAAAAGGAGAGAGAATCAGATTGAAGAAATTAGAAAGAGAATGTTTTACAATAATGTGTTTTTAATTTGTTGAAAGATGTGAAGAAATATAAAAGAAGATCAGCATTGTACAAAAAGAAGAAACAGATTAAAACTATTGTTGAATTCGATCACTTGATAAGCCAATACATTTTATGAAGGCCAAAAGTAAGAAGAAGAGAGTAATTAACAGAAGTAACTTTTGTGATTTTTTTTGGGTGAATGGGAACACAGTTCAAGTTCAGAGTCTTTTTTTAATGAAGAGAGTTATTTTCAAACCAATACATTGTTGCTTGCAGTTGATACCAGTGGTCGAGCTTATGAGGTTAAAAATGGTTGTCTAATTGAGAAAGAGAAGATGGTTACCAGAGATGAAGAAGAAGTGATAGCTGATGAAGTTCTAGGGAGACATCCTAAAGCTCCTGTGTATACTTGCGATTGTAGTAGTATTTGTAGTATACGACAGGCATCTATTGAAATTTTACGCAATTTCTTACGAGTCTATAGTAAAAACAGTGTTAAACAAAAGATTAAGATGTTGCAAGGACTAGATCCTTGCAGAGTAAGAATAAATACTGGTTTGCAAGGTCATTCTCTGGCTTGTCTTTCAAGAAAAGGATGTCAAAGTGTTTTTATCATTTTCGAATGTTAGCAGTACATCATTCTCAAATGCGGAAGTTTGTGAGAAGATTGTATTATGTTAAAAGTCCAGCACTAATTTTAAATGACTTAAACAGTGCTCTTTTGCATGGAACAGTATTAGATGTTACTAAAGTTTGTGATGAAATAGAGTTTCGTTACTTTGGTCCTGAAGAAGAGAGTGGACACAGTGAGACATTGATAGAAGTAGATATTGAAGAAAATGTGGAAAATAGTAGTACAGAGAAGTTTGAAGAACAAATTACAAAGTTTAGGGTACTTTTGTGTGAAAGGCCATTACACTTGTATTTGTTGCCGACGAACTCACTATAGAAATCAGACTAGGACTGTTGATCTATATTTAAAAAGTGAAAGAGAAAATAATGATAAATGGAAGGAATTTGTAACTTATTTGTTGTTAGAGGATTGCTTTGATTTGGGTACTGATCAGCGTATTTGTAAATATTGTTATAACAAAATAGACAATAATAAAATGCCTGCTAGGGCTGTCCATAATAATCTAGAGTTCTAGAGTTGGTAACTATTCCTCTAGAACTGATAGATTTAAACATGTATGAGTCTATTCTGATTCAATGTGTGCACCCATTTCAGGCTATTGTTCGTATGGAGCCTAAAAGAGGTAAATTGCCTCCTACAGATTTACAGCGAGGATTAAAAGGAAGAGTTGTATATTTACCTCTAGATTTAAAGAAAAATACTGAAACTATTGGTGTAGAAAATGTAGAAAGTGAACCACTAGTTATTCTAGTTAATGGTGTTCCTACTAAGAGTAGGAAAATTTGGCAAGAATTAGTTTATGTTAGAAAAGCGCAAAAGGCAACATTATATCTTATAAAAAACAATGATTACTACAGAAATGTGTATGTAGAAGAAGAAGAAATAGTTTTAGGAGATGACAGTGAAATGTCAAGTGGTCAAATTGAAAAAGTTGACATGTCCAAAAGTGAAGAAATTTATGAACATTATAGTGTACATCCACTTCATTCAAAAGAAGTGATGGGGAATACTATTGAATTATTCCAAATGAAAAAAGCAAAGGGGACTCCCATGAGTGTATGGGAAAAAAGTTTGGAAGCTTGTTGTTTTCCCCATCTGTTCCCAACTGGAAAAAGCAACAAGATTGTATGCAGAAGATCCAAGATTTCGACAATGTATCCCATATATATTTCAGCTTTTGTTTGAGAGTGACTTGTCTGGACTTTCATATGCAGTCAACCACATCTTAAAAGCAGGAGTACATCATCAAAATGTTTCTGCAAAGGAATTCATGGATAAAGTACATCAGAGAGACGATCATTTAGAATTTCAACTGATTAATTTGATGACATGTCAGCGTGGTACTAATGAGTATTGGTATCGTCGTCATGGAGAACTTAAATGCATGCTAAGGAACTTAGGAACTCCTATGTGGTGTGTTACCCTAAGCTGTGCTGAATACGCTTGGGATGATTTACTTGAATTTCTTCGAAAGGCAAATTAAAATATTACAAATATTGAACACAAGACACCTGGAGAATTGTGCTCTTTGGATCCTGTAAATTTATGCAGATATTTCAACCATAGGTTTGAAGCTATGATGTCTTTTATCTGCTATAAAAAGAATCCTCCTCTATGGGAAGTTATTGATTTCTTTTGGAGAAAGGAGTATCAATCTAGAGGTGCTTCTCATATACATATGCTTTTATGGATCAAGGATGCACCAAAATTTGTAACAGATTCGCATGACACTGTTTTATCTTTTATTGAAGATTATGTCCCATGTGCTATACCAAAAAGAACAGAAGAAAACACCTTAAGGCAACAAGTGTTACGATTCCAAAGTCATCGATGTGGCAAATACTGTTGTCGGAAATACAAGTCGAAGGAAAAGTTTTATACCAAATGTCTTTTTGGATTTCCACGTCCAGTAATATCCAAAGGAAGAGTAAACAGTTTCATGTCAGCAGTGAGACATACCATCACTAGAAAATCTCCCAAAAATACGTACAATTCGAGAAGAAGTGAAGAATCAAAGTATATCAATGATTATAATCCAGTTATTCTCTCAATGTGTAATGCTAATATGGATATCCAGTATGTTGCAGACAATTCCATTGCTCGTTATGCAAAATCATACATAACAAAATCAAAAAAGAATATGGGAAGAAATTTCCCACGAGAAGAGTCTTAGTAAGAAACTGTACAGTTTTAGTTTGAAGATGTTATCCCATTGAGAGATTGGAGCGTACAAATGCAAGTTTATATTCAAAGTCAAGAGGGATCATTTGGGTGAGTCTAGAGCTGAAATCGAGTACTTAAACCTATACAGGAAATCGAATATTTAGCAGTAAATGAACCGGGAAGCACAGATATTGTCAAAACAAACACATTGGATACATACTATAAAAATCGAAGTCGTCATCTTGAGAACGTATGTCTCTATGAAGTGCTGCAATTTTACAGTTTTAAGATAAATACTACAGAAAACATAATTGAAGGAAAATATGCAGTGATTGGTTCAGAAGGATGTTTGGTGAAACATACTAAAGGAAATCTGATGAATCACAGGAAACTGAGTTGTGATACTGCTGATAAAAGAGAATTATACTATTTAGCACTTCTACAACTGTTCAAGCCCTGGCATACGGAATTGGAATTACTTGGAGATTTTCAGTGCTATGAAGATTCTTTCAATGCATGTAAAGATAGCATTGAATGCCCAGTTTTTGCAAATTATCTGAAAATGTTGAATGAAGAAATTGATCAAGAAGCTACTATTGCAGCTGGGATTGCTAGAGACAGTTCTCAAGACAGTCAAAGTTCTGGACCTCTGAGTCAAGATCGACTAGGACAACCAATTCTTGAAAATGAAGCAGCAATCGCCATGAATGAATTGAAAACAGAAATGCATCAACCTCAAGAAGATATTATGGACTTAGAAAACTTCAAAGAACAACTAAATATTGAACAGAAAGAAATATATCAGCAAGTTACAGATCGACCATGGTTTTCTTCATGAAAAGAAAGAATGCACATGCACATCATTTCAACCTATCCGAATGTATATCAGTGGTCAAGCTGGTACAGGAAAAAGTTTCTTGATGAAAGTTTTGACCACTTATCTACGGAAAATAACTGACTCACATTTGTCTTGTGTTGTAACTGCTCCAACTGGATTGGCAGCACACAACATTAAAGGAATTACATTACATTGTTTACTAATGCTACCTGTGGAACATGAAAATAAATTGGAATATCACAAGCTATCTGGAGAAGCTTGTTATGAAGTTTCAAGAGTGCCAAAGAAAATGAAACTTTTGATGATTGATGAGGTGAGCATGGTCTCAAACTTAATGCTTGCCTTTGTGCATTTACGAATGCAGCAAATTTTAAAAACAGAATACGATGTCTTATTTGGAGGAAAACATTGAATAGTTTTTGGTGATCTACTGCAACTTACTCCTTTAAAAGGGCAACCAGTATTTAAAACGCTTGTGCACGAAGATACCAGAAATTCTTTGGAAAGTGTTGGAAACGTTAATATTTGGTTATATTTTTAGTAAAAAGAACTCATTAAAAATATGCGACAAGCAAATGATGAAGTTTATGGAACCATTCTTCAAAATATAAGAATTGGAGTATTGACAGAACATGGCAAAGAAGCTTTGCAAAGTCGGATACTTACCAACTTGTTTTCAAAGGAAAATATAGATCCTGCAAAAATATACAAAACAATTGCAGAAATTAAATCTATAATCTGCCTCATGCCAACACTGCGAGAGTGTTGTACATTCAATGAAGAACTTTTAAAGCTGGAAAATTAACAAATAATAAAAATGGAAGCCATTGATAAAATAGAGCATGAAGGAATTACTATTATTTTGACAGAAAAACTGAAATCAAAATTGGATTCTTTAGAAAAATCTATATCTAAAACTGCTGGTTTAATTTATATGTGTGTGTAAACTTTCGGGTTATTTTACGGCATCATTTGGATGTAGAAAAAGGTTTAATAAATGGAGCAATGGGAAAAGTTGTTGATTATGTTAATTATCAAAAAAAGATGGACTTGAATATTTGAAAATCAAATTTGATCAGATTGAAGAAGTAAAACAAATTGCTTGTTCCGCTCATTTTTTGCTTGTTAAAGATTTGTATGTTCGTAGAAAACAGTTTCCTCTTTCTTTGGCATATGCGGTGACTATTCATAAATCTCAAGGTCTAAATGTAGACAGTGCTTTGGTAAATATTGGAAGTACTGTATTTAAAGAGGGTATGGCATATGTTGCTTTGTCCCGAGTCAGAACTTTATCTGGATTGTATTTGATTGATTTTGATGAGAGAAAGATTAGTGAAGATGTAAATTGTGTAAGAGAGTATAGTCGGTTAAGGAGACTGTATACTCCCAATTTAGGTGAATATCCTGTATATGAAAAGCGTGTAGTAGGTCGAAAAAGAAGGTATGAGAATATCTGTAGTGAAGTTAACCCCTTGAATGCCCATGACGAGCTGGACTCATCATGGCACACAGTTCTCGTGTGCCCATGACTTGTCCAGCTCGTCATCAGGCATCCCCTGGGAAATCTCTCTGGTGCGGGCACCAGAGGGATTGCCTTTAAACCAAATAGCCTCGGGAGCTGGGGAAGCTCTTCTCCAGCTCCCGAGGTCCCCCCTCTGTTTTCCCTGAAATTACGTCATTTCAGTGAAACCGAAACTGAAATTTCAGTTTCCCTTTCTACATGCTCAGGGGGCTATCTCAGCCCACTGAGCATGTAGAAAGACGGGAGAGATATCGTTGGAAAGGGGAGAACCTTCCCTTTCCAATGGTACCCCTCCCCTGTGTATCCCTGCTTGGGGATCGCCACAGTCGGGCGATCCCCAAGCCAGGTTCCACCCACTAGACACCAGGGAGGGGGGAGCAGCCTCTTGAGCAAGGGCCTTTGCTCCCCCCAGTTTATTTTGGCAACATTTAGACTTTTTGCCCCACCTGGGGGGAAGTGTCAGGCCTTACTACACAGGAGCAGAATGACGTTAATTTCCAATGCCCCAATCAAAACGTTCCTGTCAGGCTAGTGATATCCTTCACAGGTAAGTTCCAATGGGGGAAGGGGAATTGGGACAGAGAAGAGAAAACTCCAAGCTCACTGCCTGTTCTGTTTCATCTTCCTCGTCTTCTTCTTCTTATGTATGTTTAAAAGCACTGAGAACATTAACATTATTCATTAGTACAATATCGAGATTCTTTTACTTACTTTCTCAATGTTAACTAGATCGCTAGCCTTACCAGCATATGCCTTGGAGCTACTTCTCTTCTTACTTCTTAAAATTTTGTCTTATGTCTTTTAAGAAGGTTCCACTTAGTTCTCTTCTCTCTTTTCGGATTACAGGAGCCCAGACGTGACTTCTATCTTAGCTAAAACGAGGAAACACCATGTTAAATATTACTTTCCTACTTTGTGACTGGTATTTATGAATTAGAGGTTCAACCCTCTCCTATTGTACTGACAGTGAAGAAAACTAAAGTGGTCAGTGTATGTAACCGTTGATATTTTCCTTACTCTTGAGCTAGTTGTTTATTCTGTGCTCAAGTAATCTCTTTCACGGACATAACGATTTATTAACGAAACACTAAGCGCCCTAGTTAAGTCTTTTAGAGTGTAGGATTCTAATGAATTGATAGTAAGGGTTGGAAATAGGGGAAGCGTGAAACCGTTCCCCACTTATTGCTTATCAGGAAGATTATTCCTTTTCTTATAGGTTAATAAGGATTCATTTGAGGGAAATATGCTTTTAGTAATAATTTCTGTTATTTAGTATTTGGCAACCAGCGTTGCGCATTCCGGAACAAACTGAGGTAATTATGCAAGAAGACTAGTTTCACATGAAATTCAAAAAGTTTTCACTGACCTCGACTCTGGAACTTTTAACCGTCAAAACTAACCCGATTTTAGTTTTAAACAACGCAGCTACCCTGACTGACTAACGCGACGCCCAAACAGCTCCTCTCCCGTTGAAGTCTTCGGTGAAGTGCGCCGTAGAACGTTGGAGCGCACTTCACCAGAGCGAAGTTAACAGTGACAACTAGACTGCTGAACAGCGGTATATTGAAGGATGTTGGCGGCCATGTTTGAATTCTGGCGATGCTAGCAACCTCGCCAGCTCAAGGGGAAATCTGTTTGAGGGTGAGTTTTGTGGGGCACAAAAGAATAAATATTAGCCACAGTCTGACGAAATGGAGGAAACCGACCACGATTCCTGACAGGCAGATGGGGCAGTAGCCCCCAATCTGCCCCCGGGGGGGGGGGAAAGCCCACTAGACACCAGGGAATTTTTTTCAAAGTAAAAATAGGGGTGGGGCCTGCCCAAAACGGCCAGGCCCATGCCCCCACCCCACCCCCTCCCAATTATTACAGTCTTTCTGCCCCCCGGGGGGCAGATGGGACATTGGCCCCTATTCTGCCCCTTCGGGGGGGCAGAAAGCCCACTAAACACAAGCAAATTGTTTTTAGGTTTTTTTAGGGTGGGGGCTGCCCGAAATTGGTGTACGCCAATGTCCCCACCCACCCACCACTATTACAGCCTCTCTGCCCCCCTGGGTGGCAGATTGGGCATTGGTCTCTAATCTGCCCCTTCGGAGGGGCGGAAAGCCGACTAGACACCAGGGATATTTTTAGAAACTAAAAATAAGGGTGAGGGCTGCCCAAAACGGACATGCCCATGCCCCCACCCCCCAATTATTACAGTCTTTCTACCCCTCCCTGGGGGGCAGATGGGGCATTGGCCCCTAATCTGCCCCTTAGGGGGGCGGAAAGCCCACTAGACACCAGGGATTTTTTTAGAAAGTAAAAATATGGGTGGGGGCTGCCCAAAATGGGCATGCCCATGCCCCCACCCCCCGCAATCATTACAGTCTTTCTGCCCCGGGGCAGAAAGACCACTAAACACCAGGGATTTGTTTTTAGAAGTTTTTTTTAGGGTGGAGGCTGCCCGAAACGGGCATGCCAATGCCCCCACCCACCTGCCACCATTACAGCCTTTCTGCCCCACCGGAGGACAGATGGGGCAGTAGCCCCCAATCTTATCCCCCTGGGGGGCAGAAAACCCACTAAATGCCAGGGATTATATTTTGCACAATTTGTTTTAGGGTGGGGGCTGCCCAAAATGGGCATGCCAATGCCACCAACCCCCGCCACCATTACAGCCCCTGGGGGGCAGATGGGGACAGTAGCACCCAATCTGCTCCCGGGGGAGGGCAGATAGCCCACTTGACATGAGGGATTTTTTTGCGCATTTTTTTATGGTGGGGGCTGGCCAAAATGGGCACCCCAATGCCCCCACCCCCCTGCCACCATTACAGCCTTTCTGCCCCCCCAGAGGAGCTGAAAGCCCACTGTCCACCAGGGATTTTTATTGCGCAATTGTTTTTAGGGTGTGTGCTGCCCGAAACGGGCACGCCAATGCCCCCACCCTCCCCACCACAAAATTTACAGTCTTTCTGCCCCCCAGGAGGCAGATGGGAGCTGTAGCCCCCAATCTGGCCCCCCGGGGGGCCCAGAAAGCCCACTAGACACCATGGATGTTTTTAATTTATTAGTGTAGGGGTAGGGGCTCCCCAAAATGGGCATGACAATACCCCCACCCCACCCCAGAGAAATTCTAGTCGTTCTGCCCCCCGGGAGGGCAGATGGTGGCAGTGGCCCCTGACCTGCCCCCTGGGGGGGGCAGAAAGCCCACTAGGTGCCAGCGAGTATGCAGGCTTTTTTTATGCATGGGGTGGGGGCTGCCCAAAATGGTCATACCAATGCCCCCACCCCCACAAAAAATAGCTACTGTCTTTCTGCCCCTTTAAAACTAGACACAGAGGGGAATCCAGGATGGGGTGACTTGACTGTCTCTCACCAGGGGGAACGCTGGATGGTAGGAAATTTGTGTCAGCCCGGTGATGCCACAACTTTCCCACACAAAAATGTGTGAAAAAGGTTATTTTTTCAGCTATATTTGAGGTTTGCAGGGCATTCTGGGTAAGGACACGTTGGGGGATCCACGCAAGCCATACCTCCCTGGAATCCCCTGGGTGTCTAGCTTTCAGAAATGTGTGGGTTTGGTAGGTTTCCCTAGGTGGCCGCCGAGCACCGGGCCAAAAAACCAAGTGACCCCCCTTGCAAAACCAGGAAGATTTGAGATAGGCAGTTTTCATGTCGCCTCACTACGTTGTGGGCCCTTGCCTGTCGCGGGTACTTGGACCTCCCACACGAGTGAGGCACCGTTTTTATCGGGTGACCCGGGAGAACGCTGGGTGGTAGGAAATTTGTGTCAGCCCGTTGATGCCACAACTTTCCCACACATTAAATGTGTGAAAAAAGTGATTGTTTTTAGCTAACTTTGAGGTTTGCAGGGCATTCTGGGTAAGGAAACGTTGGGGGATCCACACAAGCCATACCTCCCTGGAGTCCCCCGGGAGTCTAGTTTTCAGAAATGTGTTGGTTTGGTAGGTTTTCCTAGGTGCCGGCAGAGCTAGGGTTAAAAAACTACAGCTAGGCACTCTGCCAAAAAAGGTTAATTTTTCACTGCGAAATTGAGGTGTGTCCACGATGCGTTTTGCGCCGTTTCCTGTCGCGGGCACTAGGCCGACCCACACAAGTGAGGTACCATTTTTCTTGGAAGACTTTGGGGAACACGGGGTGGGTGGAAATTTGTGGATCCACGCAGATGCCAGAACTTTCCACCACAGAAATGTAGGGAAAATGTGTTTTTTGGCAATTGTTTAGGTTTGCAAGGGATTCTGGGTAACAGAACCTGGTGGGAGACAGTCAAGTCACCCAATCCTGGATTCCCCTGTGTGTCTAGTTTTCAAAAATGTATAGGTTTGCTAAGTTTCCCTAGGTGCCGGCAGAGCTATGGTTCAAAAACTACAGCTAGGTAATTTGCCAAAAAAGGGTCATTTTTCACAGCAAAATTGAGGTGTGTCCACGTTGCGTTTTGCACCGTTTCCTGTCGCGGGCACTAGGCCGACCCACATAAGAGAGGTACCATTTTTCTCGGAAGACTTTGGGGAACGCAGGGTGGGTGGAAATTTGTTGATCCACGCAGATTCCAGAAATTTCCACCACAGAAATGTGGGGAAATATGTTTTTTTGGCAATCTCTTAGGTTTGCAAGGGATTCTGGGTAATAGAACCTGGTGAGAGGCAGTCAAGTCACCCCATCCTGGATTCCCCTGGGTGTCTAGCTTTCAGAAATGTATAGGTTTAGGTTTGCTAGGTTTCCCTAGGTGCCGGCTGAGCTAGGGTTAAAAAACTACAGCTAGGCACTTTGCTAAAAAAGTTTAATTTTTCATTGTGAAAATGTGGTGTGTTCACGTTGGGTTTTGAGCCATTTCCTTTCGTGGGTACTATGCCTACCCATACAAGTGAGGTACCTACCATTTTTATCGGGAAACGTAGGGTAATTCAGATTTGTAAAGGAACTGTTATTACCTATTGACTTTTGATGCATTTCTGCCTTCCAAATGAAAGACATTGTGTAAAAAATAAGTCATTTTAAAAAATGACTGATAATTCTCATGCTAGTATGAGTATTCTCAATTTCGGAAATGTGCAAATGTCTACTGTTTCTAAACTCTATATTTTGTTCCCATTTCAGAAATACATAGGTCTTTCATACCGATTTTTCCATGTACACATTTTCACAGAATAATTACTATATACCCGTTACATAATAAAAACCCATTGCAAGTTGCTGCTCAGTTTCTGGCTCTGGGTTCGTCGGGTTCTTGGTGAACCTACAAGTCCTATATATCCCCACAACCAGTAATGTCCAGCGGATGTAATGGTATATTGCTTTCAAAGAGCTGTCGTAATTAGAAGAAGTTACAGGTGACACAAAAGGCTGTTTTTTTCAACTAATTTTCAATTTATCCTATATTTAACTGTTAGTTTCATAAAGAAACCTTAATGGATCTACACAAATGACCTCTTGCTGAATTCAGAATGTTGTCTACTTCTCTAAAATGTATAGCTTTCCAGGATCCATTATTGCTTTTGTACCCATTTCTACCATTAACTGGAAAATAGCAAAAATGGCTATGTCCCAGAAAAATGCCAAAACTGTGTAACAAATGTTGGGTTTCTGACAAAAGTCAGAAAGCTGGGAAAATGGTGATTTCAGCCCCACAATCCCTTTTTTGATAACATTTGGAGGGAAAAACCCAGATGCTTTCATTTGCAGCTCGTTTTTCCAATTTTCCCCCAAAAAAACAAAATTTTACTGTATTTTGGCTCATTTCTATGACCCCTCCAGGGGAATCCTCAAACCCTGAGTACCTTTAGAATCCCCATGATGTTGGAAGAAAAGGATGCAAATTTGGTGTGGTCAAAAAGTTATAGGGGCCTCAGCGCACAGCACCCCAAATAGCCAAAAAAAGGCTTGGCACAGGAGGGTGAAAAGGCCTGTCAGCGAAGGGGTTATAGGGAAGAAAAAAAATCAAGATGATGTTGGAAATCCAAGCAAAAAGAAAAAGGACACTATTGAAGAGATTGATGGATATCAGTTAGAAAATAGTTCAGGTATCAACTGCTATGCTAATATAGTGGTAAATGTTGTATTTTTTCTAGAAAATCTGCTACAGCAAATTATGGAGAATCGAGAAAAAAGGTTTTGTTCCTTGTTGATTTCGCTTTCTGAAAAATTGATAACTGATAAAAGTAAAATCCAAACAGTTTCTGATATTAGGAAGCTTTTGGATATATGTTCTGGTTATACGCAATTTGCACAGGATGTCCAACAAGATGCTCAGGAATTTCTAGTGTATATGCTTGCAGTATTAGAAGAAGAAAGAATACAAATTGAAAATCTGTTTGGACTTTGTTATAAATGGGAACATGAATGTGAAAATTGTACATTTACTTCTACCACTAACATGGAGTGTAGCCAATGCAAATCAGAAATGTTATCAACACAATTTATAGAAAAATGTGGACAATATATAATTTTAATGATACAACTTGTACAGCTGATGGATGAAAATTGGAAAATGCAATTAAAAGGTTTGTAGCAAGTCAACTATCAATATCAGGAAGAACTTTTGCAGCAGTAGCAATTATTTTCCACGATGGACCTTCTACAACATCTGGACATTACACTATCTATTTAAAATGCAGTAAAGGATGGACATATTGTAATGATGCTCATTTAGTTTTTAGGTATCGTTTGCCAAATGAATTACCAAATTCATACCTAATATTCTTAAAGCCAAAGTTCTAAGAACATAATTCGACCTATTGGGTATATGTTAAACTGTATTAAGACAATTACTTTGGACTATTTCAGTATAAAGGATTTCAGGAATATCATTTGGCCTAGAGGAAAGATATTAATGTGAATTAAGCACTTTTTCTGGGATATTCTGAAATTATGAAGAATTATTGATTGAATAAATATTGATTGAACAACTGCAAAAAATGTTTACAATATTTTGATATCTACTGCTGTAAAGGTAAGGTTAAGAAATCCAAACACTATCCATCCACTACTACATTCACCCAGGCACTATTCATACACACCTTTAACCCCTTCCATGCTCATGACGGAACGGTTCCGTCATGAGCCACGGTTGAGCTGTGCTCATGACGGAACCGTTCCGTCATGAGCCCGCCCGCGCTCGAACCCTTCAGCACCGCGGCGGAATTCGCCCAGCGCTGAAGGGGTTAAACACCTACTCACTGCTCATTAATGTCTAAAATACCCCAGGTACTAACCATACAGTCCACCAATCACTATGTTACTGGTAATGCAGTTTTTCAGTCATTTACTACTAGCATGTACTAATTCAATACCTCTGTCAGTACCCAAGCAGTTATGCATTTTCTCAGATGATCTCCTTGCAATACTCTAATCATTCAATAGAACTAAGTCCTTATCTAATCACTGTACCAAAACACAAGCACTTATAAACTCACCCTGCTGGCAACTACCAGCACTCTACCTACCCAGTCACTGTCTATGCACTTGTACAATGATTCAGGCATGAAGAGACATTGTTCTGGTCTAATGTGCACAATCTATGCAGGCCCCTAACCCCCTATAGACTAATGATTCACTCCTGTGATATTCTAAGTAGTATTAATGTGGTGCCACAATCACTCTGTCATTCTCTCTCCACTCTTGCAATCATCCTCACAGAACCATGCCCTTATCTAATCTCTGTGCCGAAACACAAGCACTTATAAACTCACCCTGCTGTCAACTACCAGCACTCTATCTATTTAGTCACTGTGTATGCACTTGTAGAATGACTCAGGCATGAAGAGACATTATGCTAGTCTAATGTGCACAATCTATGCAGGCCTCTAAACCCCTGTAAACTACTTATTCACTCCTGTAATAATCTAAGAACTACTCATGCAGTGCTCCAATCACACTCTCACTCTCTCTTCACTGTTGCAATCATCTTCATAGAACAATTCCCTTATCTAATCTCTGTGCCGCAACACAAGCACTTATAAACTCACCCAACTGTCAACTACTAGCACTCCATCTACCCAGTCACTGTCCATGCTCTTGTAGAATCATTGGGTCAGGCATTGAGAGATACAGTGCTACAGTTAAAAGTGCACAATCTATGCAGGCCCCTAACCCCCTATAGACTACTGATTCACTCCTGTGATAATCCTGATAGTACTCATGCAGTGCCCCAATCACACGGTCACTGTCTGTCCACTCTTGCAATCACCCTGACAGAACCATGTCCTTATCTAATCTTTGTGCCAAAACACAAGCCCCTATAAACTCACTCTGCTGTCAACTACCAGCACTCTATCTACTCAGTCACTGTGTATGCACTGGTACAATGATTCAGGCATGAAGAGACACTGTGCTACAGTTAAATGTGCACAATCTATGCAGGCCTCTAACCCCCGTAGACTACTGATTCACTTCTGTAATAATATAAGTACTACTCATGCAGTGCCCCAATCACTCTCTCACTCTCTCTCCACTCTTGCAATCATCCTCACAGAACCATGCCCTTATCTAATCTCTGTGTCACAACACAAGCACTTATAAACTCACCCTAGTGTCAAGTATCAGCACTCTATCTACTCAGTCACTATGTATGCATTGGACAATGACTCAGGCATGAAGAGACACTGTGCTACAGTCAAATGTGCACAATGTATGCAGGCCCCTAACCAACTATAGACTACTGATTCACTCCTGTGATAATCTAGGTAGTACTCATGCAGTGCCCCAATCACACGGTCACTGTCTGTCCACTCTTGCAATCACCCTGACAGAACCATGTCCTTATCTAATCTTTGTGCCAAAACACAAGCACTTATAAACTCACCCTGCTGTCAACTACCAGGACTATATCTACTCAGTCACTGTGTATGCACTTGTACAATGATTCAGGCATGAAGAGAAACTGTGCTACAGTTAAATGTGCACAATATAAGCAGGCCTCTAACCCCATGTAGACTACTGATTTGCTCCTGTAATAATCTAAGTAGTACTCATGCAGTGCCCCAATCACTCTATCACTCTTTCTCCACTTTTCAAATAATCCTCAAAGAACCATGCCCTTATCTAATCTCTGTGCCGAAACACAAGCACTTATAAACTCACCCTGCTGTCAACTACCAGCACTCTATCTACTCAGTCACTGTGTATGCACTGGTACAATGATTCAGGCATGAAGAGACACTGTGCTACAGTTAAATGTGCACAATCTATGCAGGCCTCTAACCCCCTGTAGACTACTGATTCACTTCTGTAATAATCTAAGTACTACTCATGCAGTGCCCCAATCACTCTCCCACTCTCTCTCCACTCTTGCAATCATCCTCACAGAACCATGCCCTTATCTAATCTCTGTGCCGCAACACAAGCACTTATAAACTCACCCTGCTGTCAAGTACCAGCACTCTATCTACTCAGTCACTATGTATGCATTGGACAATGACTCAGGCATGAAGAGACACTGTGCTACAGTCAAATGTGCACAATCTATGCAGGCTCCTAACCCCCTGTAGACTACTGATTCACTCTTGTAATAATCTAGGTAGTACTCATGCAGTGCTCCAATCACACTGTCACTCTCTCTCCACTCTTGTAATTATCCTGACTAAAGATATACATATAGAGTAGCCTAGCCACTAACACAAGCACACCTACAGCATTCACTGCACTATGCATGCACACCTCTAACCACATACATACTATTGGAACACTCCTATAAATACTAAGGTACTACCCATGCATTCTAGCAATCCTCCTGTTACTGCTATGCAGTTCCTCAATCATCCATCTAGCACTATGTACTTATCGTATTACTCTCCCAATCCATAAGCTCTTATGGAGCAGATTTACAAGCCCCCTGTGCCACTAATACATCACTCTTTGTGACGTAGTGGTGGTGCTGGGGGCAGCTCCATATTTACAAGGAAAGGAAAAGCCACCCTGCATGGCTTTTCCTCTCCTTGTAAATACAGCCCCTTCATACGCAACACTTTCTGTTGCAGGGGCGTTCAATGGCTGGTGCTGTGTATGTTCCCACACAACACCCATGGAACAAGATATATCTCTAGATTTACAAGAAATCTTAAATCTAGAAATGTTTGTGAATGCTGCACCACTCTAGAGGTGGTGCAGCAAGACAGAACGAGGTGAAATGTTTTAATTTCTCCTCATTTTTCGCTCTTTCAATGCGTGCTGCATTCTACACCACACATTGAAGGAGGAAAATGCCTTTAGTGATTGTTTTTGTACACGACCGTGTACCTTCCTGCACAAAAACAAACTCCCCATAATGCAGGCATCCTTGCACCATGGTGCAAGGGTGCCTGTGCCAGCACATGGCTACAGTTTGTGCACCAGTGCAGAGGGAAGCACAGAGATGCAACGTATTCATGTAAATATGTCACATCTCTGTGCTTCAGAAGTGCTGCAGCGCAGTACAGCAAAAAGGCTTGCAGTGCCACACTACAGCACTTCCTCATACATTTGCCCCTATATATTCACCATACACTACTAATGCATTATTTCAGTCAATCATGCTCTACACATATATTCAACCTAACTTTCACACATTGACATGCAATTATAGCTCTTTTTTTTAACCAGGTAAGGTAGTTCTGACAAGAACTTTTTTTTTCTTCTTTTCTTTTTTTTCTTTTTTTAACAATTTTGTAAAAATGTTTGTGTTTTTTCAAAAACTGAACAAAAAAAGGAACAAAGTAAAAAGGTAAATTTTGTAATTAGTTTTCATTCTAAAAAGAAGAAGAACAACAACAACAAAAAAATAACAGCGGTGGTTGCATTGGGCAGCACAAACTGCATCAACAGACTGCTCGCCGTAGCAGATAATGTTTTTGCACTTCACACAGTGCTGTTCCAAAAATGCAAATTCTGCCCTAATGTCCATAAGAGGTGTTGGTTGAGATGCTCCTGAGGTGCTAGCAACGGCTGGTGCAGGATTTTCCGCAGCTCGCCTCATTTCCTCCCGAGCAAGATTCCGTGGGTGAATGGTGCGCAAATGTTTGTACCTACTTGTTGCACCACAGGAGTATTTTTTCTCACTGCCTCGTGACAGGACCCTCCCACACAGCAAGCATGTCACCTTTCTGGCATTAACCTTCTTCTCTCCATCTGGAAAAGTGAAGAATTTCCAGACAACAGACTCTGGTCTCTTCTTGGGTGGGTCTTCCTCAAACACTTCTTCTTCAGAAAGTAGTACTACCTGCTGCTCTCCAGATGCCATTTTTGAACAGACTTCAGAAAGAAACACCCAAAAAAAACAAAAAGGTTCAAGTTGGAGAAGAGATGCTTCTCTGAAGATGGTCCAAGAAGAATGATTAAAATGGGTGTGGTCCTTCAATAGTTACAGTGGGAAATGTTATAAACCAATCAAATCCTTTTTTTTAAGGTCACATGAAGGTCACATGGGAGTCGCGCACCCTGTGCTTACAAAGAACGCATCCGACGCGACTCCGCGAAAATATATTTAAAAATAATATTAGTTTATTACAAGTACAAATATATTATTTTTATGAATACCTTAGATAATCTCTTGCCCTAATATATACATTAAGGACACTTACATATCATTTTAATATATAAAATATTTTGCGGGAATAGTGCACCCAGAGCGCCCCACATATGACGTCACGCGAGGCCCGCCTCCGCGCAAGCGTCACGTACCGCAATGCGCATGTGTCGTGAATAAGCGGGAGCAGGAGTCACGCATCGGTCGCATACATATTGCGCACAACACGTAATATTATACGTATTTCACGTAACCGGAAAGCACGCACCCATCGCACACCATACGCGGATCCTTCACGACTTTTCCAATATGGTGGCTATAATACGCACACCTGTCGCATTAGGTACGCTTTGGGTGCACAACTCCACTATTTCTTTTTTTAAAAAAAAGAAAATAATATACAAATATTAAAAGAAAAAAAGAAAACAAAATAATTGCAAATATATTTCAGTTTTTTTTTTTTACATTTTTTAAAATAATTTTTTGAAAAGTATATAATATTGTTAAAAAATTACGTATTTACAAATTAACACTTTAAAACATCTTCAAATTAATTACAAAAAACATAGGTATAACTACTTTTATACTTAAAAATTAGCATTTAAAAAACCATTGAAATTCACTGAAAAAACCCTAGGTTTCAGGCACGTTATATTTAGAAATTAGTATTTAAAAAACCTTTGAAATTTACTGAAAAAAACATAGGTTTCAGGTACGTTATAGTTAGAATTTTTTTTTTTTAAACCTTAGAAATTCAGTGAAAAAACCATAGGTTTTAGGGAAAGTTATAGTTAGTTGGACATTTCACTCGTGTAACACCATAGAAATTCCACTGTTATAGTTAGTTCAGCTAACTATAACTCGGGCCCCCGCAATGCACTGTTGATGACATCACATATTACATCACTCATGACATGGTCAGTGATATCACTGATGACATCACTGATGACATCTCAAATGACATCATTGATGACATCACTGATGACATCATCCTTGTGATAATTTGATGCATCTTCTCACACCCTAATATAACCTTTGATACACCCACTCTAAATTACAGACTGCCATTCTCAAAACCATAGACATACCAACAGCAATAACTACATACACACTCACTGATTGTTAGTTTTACACACACATCCACTCACTCACCCATACAGTCACTCATACTTATGGTCACTCAGTACAGGACTATCATATGCACTCATACACCAATATAGAAACTCACACACCACCACTCATTGATAGAGGTACTCACACACATGCAAATAATTAATCACACTGCCATGTACTCACCTATACAGTTATACACACACCTGCTCACCTACTCATACAAATACTAGCACATATTTACACTCTTATACAATCACTGATACAAGCACAGACTCATCCATACAGTCACTCTCACAATCACTCACTCTCACTTATAGCCATTTATATACTCCAACACACATATATACTGCCTTTCACATATGTAGTTACCCACACATATACAAATGAGATATACATTCACTCACTAACACACCCATACACACACTCACCCACCCATACAGTCCATCACAGATGCACTCTTGAAACGATGCACCCAGTGAATCACCCACTCACACATCTATGTACAGAGTCACACACACCCTACCCACACAAACACTCAGGCACCCATACAGATACTCAGTCAACCAATCTATAACCCATATAGACACTCATGTAGCTATTTACAAACCGATGCCACCGCTTACACACCAACAGACAGACAGATACAGACATTCACACAGTTTACTCACTAACCCATGCATTCAGTAAGATAAGTTTAATTACTCACTTATAGACTCAGTCACGCACCTACTAAATCATCCAGTCAGATACTTATACACCCACTCATTCTTCAATACACCTTTCCCTATATATATTAAACATATTTACACTTTACAGAAACATACAGCCACTGGATGATGTCATCAGTGATGTCATTTGAGATGTCATCAGTGATGTCATCAGTGATGTCACTGACCATTTCATGAGTGATGTAATATCTATGTGACGTCATCAACAGTACATTGCGGGGGAGGAGTTATAGTTAGCTGAACTAACTATAACAGGGGAATTTCTATGGTTTTATACGAGTGAAATGTCCAACTAACTATAACTTTCCCTAAAACCTATGTTTTTTTCACTGAATTTCTAAGGTTTTTTAAATGCTAATTTCTAAATATAATGTACCTGAAACCTACGTTTTTTTCTATAAATATATATATATATACACCTATATATATATATACACACACACACACACATATATATATTACCTACTGGCGGTCGCCAGTAGGTAGTTATAGTTAGGACCAAGTTTCCATAGGAAGAACATTTTTGGTTTTGCTTATAACTTTGGCGTTGTTTGATGAATCTTCATGACATTTTCCAAACTAATTCTTTGTTCATATCACTTCCTATGTGGGAGGTTTGGGGGTGATTTGTCTAGGGGGGCTGAGAAAAAAGGGCGGTCCCAAAACGTGTTTTCTCCATGTTAATTTCCATAGGAAACTTTAGACAAGGCTACAGGTCGTACGGGTAAACGGAATTGCCCCAAATTTGGCAGGGAAAAGGGTCTTGGTCTAGAAAGCATGCTTTTGTTTATTTGGTGTCAATCCGTTCAGTGGTTTTGGAGAAATATCGAAATTTACAGATATCAATATTTGCTAATTCTGTCATCTGATTGGCTGAGGCGTTCCGAGCACGAGCTTGCTACTTATTGGCTGTGAGAGGTACGAGCGGTTGTAACTGGGAAGTGTTGGCCACCATTTTGTGATTCTGTTGAAATGAGTAAGAGGGAAAAAGGGGGAAAAAAGTAGGAAAGGGGAAAAAAGTGGGAAATTGGAGGGTAGGAGCACTGTAACGTCCGTGGGGTGTTTAGGGTGTGCTATACAGGGAGTGTGAAGCAAAGTATTTAGTACTACCGGTGTGAAAGTGCAGTTATGCCGAGAGTGAGAGGGTGCTGAGGTGAGGTGCCGGTACACTTGGGGATGAAAGCGTGCGCCTAAACAGTGAGCTGAGTGCTGTAAACTGATGTGCTGAAGTATTTATCCCTACTGGTGTGAAAGTGCTGTTTTGCGCAGAGTGAGATGGTGCTGAGGTGAGGTGCTGGTACACTCGGGGATGCGCCTAAACCGTGAGCTGAGTGGTGTAAACTGATGTGGTCTGGCCACTGTAGCATACTGGCTGCTGTAGGATAGCTGTGCAGGTGGTATTGGTATGCATTTCAAGCATAGCAGGAGTGGGAAGCAAACTACTCACTGGTACTGGTCTGAAGACTCAGGGATGAAACCGTGAGCATAAGCTTATTGCTGTAAAGTGATGTGTGTGGGCATTGTAGGATACTGGCCGCTTTAGCATATCTGTGTAAGTAGTGTTAGTATGCGTTTAGACGATACAGGGAGTGGGAAGCAAACTACTCACCTCTACTTTCTGAAGACTCGAATGCAGTGTTTTAGGAAGCAGGAATAAAGAAATAATCGTGAAGAATATCATGCAGAATGTTGCAATGCCACAGAAGAGCAATGGTGAAATCAGGTGTGTCTAAGAAAGTGGGTGTGTGTAATAGGAAGGAGGAATAAAGAAATAATCGTGAAGATTATAATGCAGAATGTTGCAATGCCACAGAAGAGAAATGGTGAAGTCAGGTGTGCCTAAGAAAGTGGCTGTGTGTAATAAAGCAATGGAGTCTGAAAGTTATATAAAGAGTGTCTTTATTTAAGTGCCATAAATGGACCCACTGGTGCAAGAGGTAAGATATTCAGTTGAGGCAAATTCCAACCGCTTCTGCTGTATTCAGACGTAAGTTCCTGCATCATTGAATTCCACATTACATGTTACAGTTCCATGTGACATAAACAATACCTATTACACTTGAATGACTCGAATTTCTATAATGAAAATAAAGGCAGGAAGCACATTTGGTACCCTTCTCGTCAAACTATATATTATTGTCTTCAGCTCTTTAAAAAAAAAAGTCTTGTGCAAAGAGCTAAGGCACCGAGCTGAGGCAAACTCCAACTGATTCTGTTATATTCAAATCTGAAGCTGCTGCATTAGTGAATTCCACATTACACGTAACAGTTCCATGTGACATAAACAATAGCTATTAGACATGAATGACTCAATTCTATAATGAAAATAAAGGTAGGCTACGATTAGCACACTGTGCCAACCAGTTCCTAAACAATGTTGTGTTTTTTGATCTTGATCGCCAGCTCGTGAGTAGAGGCTGAGGATGAGTAAATTTGTGTGAAAGGGCTTCATGGATAACAGGTAGGCAGAGAGATGTGTCCACAAAGAATAGAGATGGTTTCAAAATAGATGTTGGGTATAGGCTAATTTAGGAAGTAAATACCATATTTGGATAGGCCATACATCACCCATCCCTGGTTAGACTGGAGACGTAAGGGGCAATAATGAAAACAGAGTTCAAATGCCTGAGCATACTTGGAAAGTTATTATATGAAAATAGTTCAATTGAAGTGTATTAAAAAAATTGAAAGGAAAAACTCAAAAAAGTTGGTAAAAATCAATACAAGAAGAACGTGAATTTCTTACAAGTCTTGGGGATTGCAGTCCGGAAGTTCTTCAGCGGCTTGAGATGCGTAATGTTCCAAGAGGTCATTGTTGCCATCGTGTGACAAATGGGAAGCAATCCAATTCATATCTTCGAAGGGACAGTAATGTTCCTCGAATGTTGGAGCAGCAATTTGAATTGGCAGGCAATCTGCGATGTTGTCAAAGGTAGTACGTTGCAGTAGATCTTTCGCGGCTGCACAGAAATCCCATTCTGCCACGATACCTTTTTACGTTGCACTCGCCATTGCTCTACTGCCTGAACAATCGAGTTCATGGATTTCAAGATACTCCATTACCTGCTGGATATCGGGAGCGATTGTTGGGATGTTGGCAAGGCATACATCCATTCGCCAGTCAAATGGGCAAGTTTTGCAATAGAAAGATGGTTGCATGCAGATTGTATATGTGTAAATAAATGTCATGTTGTAGCTGGCTTCGATAATAGATAGAGGCAGGCAGCCGAAAAGTTGTTCCATTTTTTCACGGTATTGATGTAGCTTCGCGTAGAGGCGTATTCTGTCAGAGATGCTTGTTACCACAGGGAGTGCAGTCATTTTTTACAAGCAAAAATAGTAGTAGGATGTCCCGCAAAGAGAGCGAGAATTTTGGGCACTGTTCCTGTTATTCCAGAAAGGATCGAATAAATGAAGTGTGGTATTATACCAAAAACAGTTTGAAAGGCTGTGAGAAGGCCGGAGGAGACCGTATTAAAAAAGTGTGCCAGACCTTGAGTGTGAGATGTGTTGAAAATTGAGTAACAATTCACAAAGTGTAATGCAAGGTTCGAATTTAAAAGGGACTGTATTTTACTGGAAGTTTGTGCTATCTGCAGCTGATAAATTTCTTTTGCAGAAGTGAGGGACACTTCTGTTCTGAAGAAAAGCGCTTTAGTTTGGTTAGTTTAAGGAAATCTGTTTGCAAAGTAGGAATTCAAGACCAAGTTGAAGTTTGGGAGTTACTTTGTGTGGGTGGGAATAGACATTGCTACAGGAAGTTATTCGGTTTGAAACAGTAAGGACATATGCTGTGCCACCTTACATTCCGTAGGAGTGCATGTTATTGAGAAGCAGATAACTGCCGTTAGAAAGCTGTGTGAATGTTGGTGTGATTGTGGGATTTGGCGTGCTTTCAATAAAGCAGGCAATATTGGGGGCTGTAAGCTTAGAAGTGTCATGCAGTTGGAAATTCTTGCATAGTAATGAATGACTGCCATTGTGGTCACAGTTTGCACCTCTGAGAAAAACTTCTGTATGCTCTTTAAGACAGCGATATGTAAATCGGAGAAACCACTGCTCGTGAATAAACACGCTACCATATAAAATCGCATACAACATGACAAACAACATGTACACCTATCAGACACAACGACACTACGTACTGTGGGAACTGTGGCTAGCCATGTACACAAAGCAAACATGGCATAGCACCTCTGTTACACAATGCAGAATGCGGGGAGAGATGGGAGCAAAGTATGTGCAAAGGTGGCAAGTGATTCTCGATTATAAAAGTATACAATGCAAAATGTTGAGGGGATGTGCCGGACAGACTTGAGTATGCAGAGCACACGCATGTACATGTGAACATACACTGATGGTCTATTGAGTGAAGTAGATAGTGGACGGAACCATAATAGTGCAGTCAGTAGGGAAGATTTTGAAAACATAGCGCGTACGTGCCCCCCCCAAATCTTTAGCCTAGTGGGCTGGCTCGGCGTACGCAAGGCTAGCATAGGGGTATGAATAAAAGGCACGTTTCTCTGGGTGTGGTTCTCTTCCGGAATGGCGAACATGTCTGCCAGGCCTGCGCAGCTTACACCGCCACGAGGTTGACCTCATGAGTGCAGGTGGCCTCGTGAATGATGCTCTCAGCCTGCTGGTACTCAGAAACCGTTGTGGCCGCTGCGACGCACATATGACCCACAGTTCACCTTTCGCTACCGCATTATGTGAAAGAGGGCCCACCATGTGCCAGCAGAAGCTCCTGGTGCGAGGTCTGCGAGGTCAGAAGGTTTCTCAGATCACCCTGGCTACCGCGACACAGGCACACAGCGTTCAGTTTGAGGCCCAGCAGTGTGGAGTTCTCTGTATACTACTAAAACAGTAGTCAGACCGGTACCAACAGTGGATCGGTGTCTTGATCCCACATTGGACGATGTTAGAACTGCATCTGAGAGTGGAGATGAAGGTACTCTCTTGGAGCAGGTGCAACCAACTCTAGGTCACAATAGTGGAATGGTGTATTGATTCCAGAATGGACGATGTCCGATATTACTTGCTAGTGGGTTTTCACAGAACTCCTTCTGTTCACGTGCATCAGACTCTGTGCTTCTGTAGGTAATTGCTGCACATGATAATTGGGCTTTGCTGACTGCAGTGGCTGGAGCACACCGCGGAACAGCAGGTCCGAACAGTGAAACGGGGTCTTGATCCCACAATGGACGATGTAAGAACTGCATCTGAGAGTGGAGATAAAGGTACTCCGTTTGAGCAGGTGCTACCAACTCTAGGTCCCAACAGTGGAACGGTGTCTTGATCCACAATGGACTATGTTAGAACTGCATCTCAGAGTGCAGATGAAGCTCCTCCCTTCGACCAGGTGTAAACAACTCTAAGTCTCAACAGTGGAACGGTGTCTTGATCCCACAATGGACGATGTTAGAACTGGATCTGAGAGTGGAGATGAAGGTACTCCCTTTGATGAGGCGCAAGCAACTCTAGGTCCCAACAGTGAAACGGTGTCTTGATCCCAGAATGGACGATGTCCGATATTACCTGCTGCTGGGTTTGCAGACAACTCCCTCCGTTGAGGTGCATCAGACTCTGTGCTTCCGTAGCTAATTGCTGCACGTGATTATTTGGCTTGGCTGACTGCAGTGGCTGGAGTACACCGCGGAACAGCAGGTCCAAACAGTGAAACGGGGTCTTGATCCCACAATGGATGATGTAAGAACTGCATCTGAGAGTGGAGATAAAGGTACTCCCTTCGACCAACGCGCAAGGAGGCCGCACCCGACGCGATTTTGAGAAAACATTACCATAATATAAGTTTATTACAGTTAGAAATATACAAATGTTTAAAATATTTTAGATTATCGCTTGCTCTTATATACACTTTAAAGTTATGTAAATATAGTTTTGAGACATACAAAAAAAATGAGGGAATGATGTTCCCGGCGCAGCACCATACGTCTATGAAGTAGCACAGGGCCTGGCAGCGTGCAGTTGTCGCATACGCAACGTGCAGCGGGCGCGATCCCATACATACATGACGTAACGCGCGGCTTGGTATTGCAGACCCGCCGCATACCAAAGTAGCAGCTGGCACGACCTCATACGTATATGTTCTTACGCGGAACGTGGTGCGACAAACTCATCGGATACGAAATGCGCATCATTTCAATATGGCGGATAGGATTTGCGTGCTGATGGAGCTTGGTAGACTACCGGTACGGGACTCTAGTTTTCTCAGAAAAAATAAATTAGATCGATAATTTTTTTGAAGATATAAAAAAATTTTTTATAGAGTTCCAAAATATTATTAAAAAAATAGAAAAAAATATGGGTTTTATAAATATTAAAATATGAAATAAACATTTAAAAAACCTTAGAAATTCACTGAAAAAACCATAGGTTTTACAGACGTTATACTTAGGAATTAGCATTTAAAAACCTTAGAAATTCACTGAAAAAACCATAGGTTTCAGGAATGTTATAGTTAGTTGGACATTTCACTCATAGAAAACCATAGAAATTCCCCTGTTATAGTTAGTTGAGCTAACTATAACTCGTGCCCCCGCAATGCACTGCTGATGACGTCACATATTACATCATTCATGACATGATCAGTGACATCACTGATGACATCTCAAATGACATCACTGATGACATCACTGATGACATCATCCACGTGAAAATCTCATGCACCTCATCAGGCCCTAATATAATAGTTGATACACCCACTCTAAAATAGAGACTATAATTTTCAAAACCATGAACACATCAATACCAGTTAGTACATATCCACTCACTAATTCCTAGGTCTACACACATATCCATTCATTCACCCATACAGTCACTCATACATACAGTCAGCCATCAATACAACATTATCATATCCAGTTATCTATACAGACACTCACACACTGCCTCTCAATGATAGAGTTATTCACACGTGTAGTCAGTAATGGAAATAATCAATCAGAGTTTTATTTACTCACCTGTACAGTTACGCATATACCACCTCACTTATTTAAACATATACTAACACATACTTCCACTCTAATACAATAACTAATACAAGCACACACTGATCCATACAGGCACTCTCACAATCACTCAGTCTCACATATAGTCAAAGTCAAACAAGCTTTATTCGGTATATAAGTACATAACCATAAAAGCATTCTACATATATTAAAAAGCGTTTCACAATAACATTTAGAAAAAGTACAAATAGTGTCGCAAATTTTCATGGGAGCATATTTCATCATGAGTGTAGACAACGGTACCATTAAATATTTAAAAATATACACAATATGGGTTGTATAGAGCTTCACAGGTCTCAAGAAAATACATACGGATTTAATTTAAAAATCGAGACAATAGCAGCACGTTAGTTATAAAAAACCTTAATATCAAAACACATGATTGTAAGATTTCTAAAAAAGATTCAACCTAATCATAACTGAGCAATTCCAGATATGTGAGATCCTATCTCCGTTTAAGTGCCATCTGAGTAAAAAGGATCACTGCGTTACATATCGATGAATTTCTCAAATTACAGACATGATAAAAAGCAGACTTATAAAAATACAATTTGTTTGTGATAAAAAGTGGTCGTAAGATCGATTTTCTGATGTCCCTGTAAAAGTTACAAAAAAGTATAAAATGCAAAGTACTCTGGAGGCTCTTGCCGTCACAAGGGCACTAATGTAGGTTTCGACTCCACTTACCCATCTCTGGGAAAGCTACTTGGAAGTGGAGTGAACCCAACCTTAATCTTATCAAGTAAAATCTGTGCTGTACATTTCTAGTAAAGATAAGGTACGGTTGTATTCCAGAGAAAAGCGGTCCTTCAAAGTAGGATTAACAATTGATTTTATGCTTAGTTCAGTTAACCTCTTGATTTCTCTGCATTTCAGGAATCTCCTCTTATTCTCTATTTTACTATAGATCTGAATGCTCACAGGATCATTAAAAGCTTCATTTCCATATTGCACTCGGCCATGAGACTACGAATATAATGCAGCCATGGTATGTTCCTATGGTGATCTAATTTGAGGCAATCTAAGATTATTTCTTTAGTAAAGTGAGCTTCTTCTCTAGTGCAAATTCGATGCCACAATACAAGGGCCGCTACGTTAATCAGGTCACTTATATAAGGTGTATTTAGCTCCTTATGAACTATATAGGTCACTGTTGAAGTTGGGACAGATAAAACCCGTCTCAAGAATTTATTCTCGAGAGTTTGTGATGGGGAGATGTCTGCCATACCCCAAAGTGCTCCACCGTAGCATACCCCTGTGATGCACTTACTCCCATATAGCTTTAATATTTCACGTATGGGCTTGTTCCCTATTTTCTCAGAGAATCTGAGGATAGCCTCGCTAGATCTCAAGAACTTCAATTTGCAAGAATTTACATGTGCAGCCCATGGTCCTTTGCCATTAAAAAGTAACCCCAGGTAAGAAAAAGTGAATGTTCTTTCAATTATGGTTCCCCCAACATTATGATTTCTACTTTTTGATTTCAATTTCCCGCATGTCATGACCAGTGTTTTACTCAAATTTATTTTTAAGTTCTTTTCAGTCATGAAGGTTGTAAAATTATCAATCAAAAGTTGGAGGCCATTTGCAGTCCTTGATATTAGGACTGCGTCATCTGCATATAATAAAACTGGGGTGACGCGTTTACCAATAACTGGGGCATCAGCTTGCAAGCTCTGTAATAAAAAGTCAACACCATTAATGTAAAGGGAAAATAAAAGAGGTGCAAGGACACAACCTTGTCTGATTCCTCTAATAACTCTAAAGTGCGTGGTGCATTCCCCTTTCTGGCCATAGCGTATTTTTGAAGTTAGATGAGAATATATCTGTGATAAAAAATGTGTTATATCACCAGGTGCGCCCATCTCCGCTAAAGTTTCACATAACTTGGCATGATTTAGCAGGTGAAACGCACTGGAGAGGTTAACGAAACAAAGGTGGAGCGATCCTTCTTTGGCCTGTGTGTATTTCCCAATAAGCAGCTCTAGATTTACGCATTGCTCCACCGTTCCAATCCCCCTTCTAAATCCATACTGGGCGTCTGTCAAGATGTTTTTTACTTTTAACCAACTTTCCAATCTGGCTGGCAGGACTCTACCCATAAGTTTAGAAGTAGAGTCCAAAAGGGAGATTGGACGGTAGCATTTTGCGCTACCTCTATCGCCTTTTTTAAAACTAGGGACAATCACACTTTCAGCCCAGGTTGATGGTAGCACCCCGTTAACAATAGCATTAAACAGGTTGACTAAAATAGGGGACCAAAGTTCTACATCATGTTTAAAAACATAAATTAGGGACACCATCCGGCCCTACTGCCTTCCCACTTGCACTATTTTTTAAGGCAGTTTGTATCTCTTCTTTGGTAGTTCTTACTATCTTGGGAGTGTTTATTAGAATAAAATGTCGGGTTTCTTCGATTTCCATCAGTTGTTGTGAGGGATTAAAAATATTTTCAAAATTAAGTAACCATTCTGCTGGCATTACTAAAGTATCAACCCTAGCCGAGGAAGCGTCTTTAAACAAGGGCTGGTCGATAGTTTTCCAAAATAGAGTCGAGTTCTTTGTCTCAGCTACTTGGACCAGGTTATCGCAAGCATTCTCCCTGATTTCGGTTTTTCTCAGCTTTAGGGCTTGCTTATAGCTTTTCCGAAGGCAAACTATTTTTTCTCCATTCCTTGTTTTTTTTTTAAATTCTTCCTTCAAATCCCTATTTAATCGGGAACAATGGCGATTAAACCAACGTGGACAAGCATTACTATTTTTATTATTTTTGGCTTTCAGTTCCTTGGAAATTGCATCGGAGATATTTTGAATGGCCGAGACAATATCTTCATTACTGGATTGGTTGTCCAGACATTTTATTACATGATGGTTATTTTATTGCATTATGGTCTCCACAAAGGCTGTGGGGTCTACCCATGCCCATTTTATGGAGATCCCGTTTTCACCTTGGGTTTTAATGTTAGCTGCAAGTGGGGTTAACCTCTTTCTATAGAATAATTTCGAATTTATTGTTAACAGGACTGGGTGATGATCACTTAGCAGACTAGGTAGTATAAAACATGTTTCCACCTGACACCTACAGTTTCTGGATATTAAAAAGTTGTCAATACATGAAGACGACCTGGCCCCCAAATAGGTATGTTTATTGTGTACTCCCTCCTGGCTCCATAATTTCTAAATTGAATTTAAACATAACATGATTAATTGCTTCGCCATATAAATTATGAGGGAAGTGAGAGATTTGATCGCCAAATACATCTTTGAGGCCAGATTTGTCACCTATAGTATATCCCCATAATTCCGTATTAAAATCCCCAGCCCAAATCATGATGCTTCCTCCCCTCAATCCTTTCAAAAAACTATCCAACTCTCCCTCCAGTTGTGCTATTATCTCCTGTCTCGTGTTATCAAATATATTGTTAGAAAAATTAATGAGTACAATATTCTGCTTTCCTTTGACGGTAAAAGCTAGAAGCTGAAAGTACTGTGAATTTGTACAGAACTTCTTTAAAACCAGGGTGCTAGTATAGAAGTTATTACTACCAAACCTCCGCTCGCTCTCCCCACCGTGGACGGTATTGCGTTAGAAAAGAAAGTTATAAAACTATTAATATAAAAGGGTTCTGTCGCCCAGGTTTCCTGTAAGAGGATCAGGGAACAGTGCTGTATGCTCTTTAGCCATACTGGGTTTTATAATTTATTTTTTCCCCCTGCAATGTTCCATGTCATCACTTGTAGTGACGCGTCCAGTGAGCAGTCTATTGGAACTACCCCGATCATACTGTTTCGGTAAATAGGATCGCTGCGAGTGTCTAATTGCAACTCTTCCATAGGATTTACTTCTATTTCTTTTGAGGGAATGCAAGGATTAACTTCCTTCGTCCTCTTCGCTGTCTTACATACTACTAGGTATGTCTATTTGATTTAAGTTGCATAAGCTATCATCCAGTATAGTTGTTTTTAAGCCCAGTCAGTCAACCTCACTGCAGTTCCAAAGGGGTGCAAACCTATTAGACATGAACGGTAACCTAAAATTCACAGGGATGCAGTGATTTCTCCCTATTTGAACGGATGGCTCAGAACTAAATCTATAAAAATATCCCAGGGGTAAAGCAACTATGCCCTCATTACAATTATTGTATTGCCAAGAGAGTTTTGCTGAAGCCTCTTCCAGTAAACGACCTACCACATTTGTATGGCGGAAATTTACTACAATGCAATCCCCATCACATTGCTTATCCCTTTTGCCAACCCAGCCCACTCTTCTTAGCATAATTATTTCCTGATATAAGAACCCGGGACTAAAATGAGTGTTACTGGAGTACCAGTGTACAACCTGGTTCCTTAGTGAGTCCCATGTTTCGGTAACATTTTCACAGAGTTTTGGGACATTTTTCAGGACATTGACATAAGGGGTAGTTTGGGGGGCAAACTAAAGTATCCCTCCTGGTCTGTCCTTGATCGATGGTGGTTATCAGACAGTTGTGTGTGTATTTTACCTTTCCTTAAATTACCTTTTAATAGTTGACCGTTTGTAAAATTAGTAGCTGGTTGTGAACTGGGCAAACCTTATATATCCTTACTATGCAATACAGGGGGTTGATGTCCCGAGGTAAGGAAATGGAGCAGTAAAGAATAGACCAGCCGTCCCTTCTGCCCACTATCCAGGGACTACTTCCATGATGGCAGTATCGGCGGATGAGCGTGTATAGGAGCACAGGCCCTCCAAGGGGAGATATCTCAGGGAAAAAGCAGAAGGAGAGCAAGGACGCCGATCGCACCAGAATCTGTGCGTCAGGAGAGGGTGAAAGTGACCCAGCAATGATGTCCGGACAGAAGGCCTGGGCAGGCGGGGGCCGAGCAGCAGCAAAAAGGCTCGGAACAGGTTCAACAGGTCAGCTCTGTGTTGTCAGATGTCAGCCATTTTACCTACAAAATTGGCGACTTGGTGAACAGTGGGTCTTTGTGCAGCTTATCACCCTCCCCAGACTCATTACCACACCAGACATTGACTATTCCGTGTTCACAGTTTTCTTAATCGGTGATTTGGGGATCAACTTATCACTTTCACTTTCCCCTGCTTCATTACCTCACCGGACACACAATTGATGGACGGAATACAGAACAAATCAAAACATTCTCCCCAGTCAAGAGATCTGGGTTAAATCCATCAATCTTTTGCTCACCATGCCACCCCAGTTTAGACCTGGCCATATGCAAATCAGTCTTGACCCTGTGCCTCATGGGAACAGTCCAGCCCGAACTGCCAAGCCAGGTTCTCTCTGGACAGGACACAAGCATCCTAGGACTGGATTTGGGGTTTCACCCCTCTTCAGCCAGGATAGCTTGAATCCAGTGACACAGTGAGCCCGGGACCTACGTCTAGGCATACCCGGCACAATTAGGGCGAGAAAGCAAAAGACACACAATTGATGGACGGAATGCAGAACAAATCAAAACATTCTCCCCCAGTCAAGAGATCTGGGTTAAATCCATCATTCTTTTGCTCACCATGCCACCCCAGTTTAGACCTGGCCATATGCAAATCACACTTGACCCTATGTCTCATGGGAATAGTCCAGCCCGAACTGCCAAGCCAGGTCCTCCCTAGACCGGACACAAGCATCCTAGGACCGGTTTCGGGGTTTCACCCCTCTTCAGCCAGGATAGCTTGAATCCAGTGACACACGGAGCCCGGGACCTACGTCTAGGCATACCCGGCGCACTTAGGGCGAGAAAGCAAAAGACACACAATTGATGGACGAAATGCAGAACAAATCAAAACATTCTCCCCCAGTCAAGAGATCTGGGTTAAATCTATTACCTCACCGGGCATTGAATTATTTCGAGTTCATACTCGCCATCTTAAGGTCAGGCTGCAGAGTAAGACAGCAGATGGAGACTGCTAAATAACTTGTGAGGAGATCAAACAAACGTGACTCAACTGGATTAGTCTGGCTAAACCAAGAACTGGGGTTAAAAGACCTGCGTGGTGATAAAGGCGGACGCAGGATATGCTTGTTTTAATGTGCGCTGTAAACGTTGGGCGGCCGCCATGTTGAGGACAGGCATAAAGGTCAGGTTAGGCGGTGCAATCTATAAGCATGATGTTGGTTGCTAGTGCACATATGGGAATTTTAGTCTTAATTGATTTTACTTGTTCTTGATGAGGGGAGCAGATTGTGTCTTTGTGCTGGTTGCCGCATAGAGGAGTCTTCTGTGTTCAGCTACGGATAGGCTCGTTCGCCAGTATTGTCCCCCCCTCGTGTTATGGTTGGCTGATGTTGCTTGCTGCTCCCGGCAGTGGGATTGCAAGGGTGAGAGAAACTATCTGATGTATTGGATGAAGCTGGTAGCAGGAAGGGTCATACCGTCTTTGATCAGCTCCTCTCACGTAGGTCACTTCCTTAACTGCTCCGCTTCTCTCACATTCTGCCGTCAGGCCGTCGGATATAGGTGTTGGAGAGATTTTTTGGCACATTATTTACCTCGCACGCTGTCTCTGGCACTGGTGGAGGTATTGATGCCTGTATTTGTCCCAGCTGCCGCCATTTTGAAGTCGGGCAGGCTGCTTGGGGGTTTTCTAACTCATTCAGGAGCCTCAGTCCTGTTGTCCTCTAAGCCCCCGGTGCCGATGCTCACTGCCGTGTCTCTGCTCACGGGTTGGCTCTGGCGGCCCAAGGCTCCACTCCGTCATTGCGCTCTACTCTACGAGGCTCCACCCGCACGGAACTCCGGTCAAGCTCTCTGTCGCGGTCTCGTCTCGGACGTGGCTCAGGGTGCTTTCTCCAATCGGGCCAGGACTTCACCAAGGATTCTCACTCTCCGCTTCGCCTCTTCAGGTGCACCGCATGTCTGAAACCGGAGCTGCAGCCGGAAGAGGCTCCAACAAGGCTCCAGAGCTCACTCGACTGTGGAGGGGTCAGTCGTTGCTTCAGGGAGTTATCGACGGGACCAAAGAGGTGAGCAGGGACTCAGGATTCAGGCCGGTGTCGTTGGTATCGGTGGGGTCGGTCCAGGACGGGATATTCAACAGAGTTAATCCGGAGGCCCGGGAGCTCCCGTTAAGGGCTCTGTCCCGGCGGCCATCTTGTTGTTGTTTAAGAAATTATTTTAACGAGCAAAGTTTCATAAAAATGTAAAATTTATATTACTGAAATCTCTTAAAAATATAACTCACGTTTTAAATAAATCTGTTGAATGAAAAATCTCATACACTCAATCAGGATTTTATTTTTCACACAGAGAATGTAGATGAGCACACTCTCCAATGTAAAACCAGTAATGGCAAACTTTCCCTCTAATTTTCCATACATAGACATATAACCCACAAATGACATTGCTTCCCAGTGTTTTTCAAATTGAAAAACAAATTTACATTGGTCATAGAGAATAATACTTTTCAACTGACATCTTCACCCCTTGTCCTTAATATCAGTTTCCATAGCAACAGGTCATGCAACATTCAACTTAGCTGCCAGGTCACAAGTTCACCACACAATGTTGCATATGACAACAGCAGGTGTGGTTGGCTTTGTAAAGCATGCCCTTATCCTTTCTGCTGTACCTTTCAAACATTTCAAAATAACCAATAAGAAATATGCTTTCTAAAAAAAGTAAAATGCACCCTAAATTAGAATGTAGAGTGTTCTTAAACAGCCAATCAAATCTCTACTTTCTTAAAAACTGCATCTTGACCACCATTGTAGATAGATTTCATTCTGCCACCTGCCTACCTCAGTAGGTACAGACATCTTCTGATTACCTACAGAGGTCCCTTCAAGATGCTTTCAGTGTGGATTGTTGGGCACAGCTATGTTTTCTGGTGCAAAAGGTATGCTGAAAACAGAGGTATTGACAAAGACCTAGCTTTACAAAATGTAGATATTAAATGGATTGGACAGAGAGGATTGAAGTGGCACCAATTGATGCCATTGGTTAAATCCTTTATGCACTTCCAACCCCCTGACCTCATGGTTGTGCACTATGGTGGCAATGACCTAGGCACATTGACTGGGGTAGGTCTGGAAATGCTAATGAAGCACACCTTTGCAGAATTGATGTTGCTTTTCCCCCAATCTGCCTTTGTTTACTCTAACATATGCCAAAGACAGAAATGGAAGTGGTCCAATCAATTTTGTCCTCAGATTGAGAAAGCTAGAAAAAATGTCAATAAAGCTGTTTTTGCTTTTCTCAGAGACCATAGTATGGGGTCCATATACAACAACAATCTGCGTTTTAATATGGATGGCATATACAGGAGAGACGGTGTACATTTCACAGATGAGGGAAACAGAGTCTTTCTCAACAACTTCAGACTCTGCATTAGCACTTACATGTAGCTACAAAAATCTCCCAATAAACACAAGTGCTCTTTTTAGAGCCACCCAAGATGCTAACATATAATATAGCTTTTTAATAATTTTTTTATATTTTTTTGTATTAGGAGTTGTGCACCCAGCACAATTAGGAGTCACGCACCCCTCGCGTTCACACCAGGGGGCTGCACTGAGAGTCACGCACCCCTAGCATTTACACCAGGGGGCCGCGCTGGGAGTTGCGCACCCCTCGCGTTCACACCAGGGGGCCGCATTTGGAGTCTCGCACCCCTCGCGTGCACACTAGGGGGCCGTATATGTGAGTATTGGAGTATATAAATGACTATATGTGACTATATGTGAGAGTGAGTGATTGTGAGAGTGGCTATATGGATGAATGTGTGCTTGTATCAGTGATTGTATAAGAGAGTAAGTATGTTTTAGTATCTGTATGAATAAGGGAGGTGGTGTATGTATAACTGTATAGGTTAGTAAATGGGAGTGTGATTGATTCTTTGCATGACTGACTAGGTGTGTGAGTAACGCTATGGATGAGTGGCAGTGTCTGAGTGTCTGTATAGGTGTAGGAGTGCATATGATAGTGCTGTATTGATGAGTGACTGCATGAATGAGTGACTGAATGGGTGAATAAGTGGATGTGTGTGTAGACCTAGGAATCAGTGAGTGTATATTTAGTAACTTGTGTTGGTGTGTCTATGGTTTTGAAAATGGTAGTCTGTTTTTTAGAGTGGGTGTATCAAAGGTTATATTAGGGTGTGAGGAGGTGCTTCAAATTATAATGTGGATGATGTCATCAGTGATGTCATTTGAGATTTCATCAGTGGTGTCATGGACCATGTCATGAATGATGTAATATGTGACGTCATCAGCAGTGCATTGCAGGGGTGCGAGTTATAGTTAGCTCACCTAACTGTAACAGCTGACTATTTCTGGTTTTCTACAAGTAAAATGTCCAACTAACTATAATGTCCCTGAAACCTGTGTTTTTTAGTGAATTTCTAAAGTTATTTAATGCTAATTTCTAACTATGTCTACAGCGGTAGGACATATGCAGAAAGAGGAAGAAATGTGCAGAAAGAAGCAAGAGGCAACAGAGGTGCAGAAAGAGGCCTTGTTGTAAAGTCATCCTGTGCCCCCAACTTTTTGCTGACGGGTACTGGTGGTATCTGATTCTGCCTAACCAGGGCTAGAGCCAGTGCTATACCAAAATACATTTAGAATACAGTGAAAACACCTAAATACACTAGGGTACACTATGGGTTGGGGTACCCCTGTGGTTGGCATGACCTCCCCTGTAAGGCCCTAGTACATAATAGGGCAGGGGGATTAAAACTACCTCTAAGTCAGAGGTGCAGAAACATGCTTCTTTAACTAGTAGTTGCGTTTACAGAGTGGTAGAGAAAGTGTGCTTGGCGTTCAACCAGGGCTCAGGAATTCCGCTGTATAGGACTCACAGGAGGTACCACGAGGGCATCTTGGCCCCCAAAGTCCCTCAGGAGTAAAGTGGACTTTATCCCCCATTCCGTAGTCTGCCATGAAAAGGGTTTGCAGAGTGTTGGAGAAAGGGGGCATGGCCTCTGAAGATGTCTTAGCAATCCTACTGTGTGGGGCTTAATGGAGGTAACAAAAGGGATACCTGGCCCCCAAGGACATCTTTGGAGGGGCGATGAAGTCCCCTTTTCTCATGAGGGTCCCAGGGGGCCAAATAGCCCACCAGGTACCTCCAGTATTCCCTACACAGCTGGATTGCTGAGAGTGGTCTGAGGCCACGCCCCCTTTTTACATCACTCTGCAAACACGGCTCCTGGCACATTGCTGTTCGGGGATGAAGTCCACTTCTGAGGTCCTCAGGTCACAAGAGGACCTCATCGCCCCACCAGCAATGCACCAAGAGGTGCGTTTGCAGAGTGGTGTAAAAAGGTGCAGGGCCTCGGACCAACTCTCTGCAATCCAGCTGTGTGGCACTTACTGGATGTACCTGGTGGGGTAGTTGGCCCCCAGAGACTTAAATCCCCAACTTAGAACATGCTAGGGAGCGTGTTTGCAGAGTGGTGCAGGGAAGGGACGGGCCCTCCGGCGAGATGCCAGCTTTTTTTAATATATATTTTTAGAAGGGGGGATGTGTGGCCCCCTTCTTTTAATATTTTTAGGGCGCTGGGAACCCCATCACTAAGGGCCTGACCCTTTTTAAAAAAACAAATTGGAAAAAAACGTGAAGGGGGTCATGCGGCTCACCCTCCCAAGGCCGATTTAGGCCCCAAGGAGCCCATCCTCTGGAGCATGGCCTCCTTTTTAAAAATATATTAATAGGGAAAGGGGGCCGCTTGGCCCCCCTTCCCTGGGCTACTTTTGGCCCCAGGGTCCCCATCCCCTGGGGCATGGCCTCTTTTAAAAAAATAAACATTTATTGGGAAGGGGGGCCACGTGGTCCCTCTTCCCTAGGCCACTATTGGCCCCAGGGACCCCACCCTCCGGGGTTGGCCTCTTATTAAAAAAAAAAAAATTAAAGGGGAGGGGGCCGAGTTGCCCGCCTCATGGGCCATTTCTGGCCACGGGGACCCCGTCCCCTGGGGCCAGCCCTTAAGTTGGAGACCGTATGGGGAGCCCCAATGCCCCCACTATCCCAGTCGGCTCCCCACCTCCTGTGGGAGCTGGCATTGCTTTTGGATAAGGGGAGCTGCTGACATGCAGTTTCCCCTTGTCCAAAAGCAATCTGCTTTGCTTCGTTGAATTTCCTGCTCCCGCTTCAACAAAACAAATCAAGGTTTGCTATGACAGGGCAGGAACCGTGCTCCCGCTCTGCCAGTGCAAACAGCAATGTCCCGGGGTGGGTACCCCGGGACATTGCATGAGCTGGCCCTGGGGGTGGCAGTCCCCAGGGCCATAAAGGGTTCCACGAGGGGGGCTGCGCAGCCCTCGTCCAATATGTAAATAGCCCGGGGGAGGTGTTGGTCCCCGGGGCCGGGGGTCCACAACAGACCCCTGTATTTACATATTTTATGCCCCGGCGAGGTGGTGGTGGGCTCAAACACCCCCACACTAATTATTAGTTACAGCCCCAGGGAGGTGGCGGTCCCCAAGGCTTGAGGGGGCCCGCAAGGCCCCACCACCCAATTTTAATAAAGCCCCTGGTAGGTGGCAGGTCCCTGGGTTGTGGGGGCCCGCGAGACCCCACGCCCTTATTTAAATACTGCCACAGGAAGGTGGCTGCCCTCGGAGCTGTGGGGGGGCCACATACCCCCAACCGTAAATTATAAAGCTCCATGGATGTGGCAGTCCCGGGGTTGTGGAGGCCCCCACGGGCCCTGACACCATAATTTAGAATTGCCCCAAGACCTGGCCTGCCCGGGGTCACCCAGCACAAATTCGCCCAAAATTATAAAATAAAATCATTTTTGGGGCCTGGGGGTCCTTATGGGACCTGAGCCCTAACACCCTAACACCCTAGGGGGTTAGGGGGTTTCTACCCTGTCACACTGTTTTTTTACCTTTTTACAAGATGGCTGTCAGCACATTCTGGTTTAGAGTGTTGGCGGCCAATCACAGTGAAGCTCGTTCCCAGGAGGGTTCGCGAACCCTCCTCTTTGCTCATATATCGATATTTTTATTTTTTTAATTTCTCAGGAACTACTGAATGGATTTATACCATTTAAAAAAAAACACACTTTCTGGACCAAGACCAACCTTTTTACCAGATTTGGTGCATTTACGTTCAGCAGTTCGAGCTGTAGCCTGTTTTAAAATTCCTATGGAAATTAACATGGAGAAAATAGGTTTTGGGACCCACCCTTTTTTCTCCACCCCCACTAGACAAATTGCCCCCAAGGATATTGGCAAATCAAATCAACTCCTATGGATAATAGCCAGTAGGTAAAATATATATATATATATGTATATATATATATATTGAGACTCAAATCTTCCTGTCCAGGAAGAAATAACGGGCCGCACTCTTGAAGTAACAAAACTGCTTTTATTTTCCTCCTTCTTTCAGTTGGGCATAATCAGCAGACTTGATCAACGCGTTTCGATGCCTCCTGACACCTTGCTCACGATCAACAGGCCCACTGTCCAAGTCTCACTAAAAAGCATTCACTCTGCTTTGATGTCACTTCCTGTGTTCTTCCTGGCCCTTTGCCTTCTGGTCCATGTAGTATCCAGTGGTTTCGTTGAAGGGACTGTTTGTTTCTTTACTTGTTTTCTTTCCACCTTTTCTTTCTCTTTATTTCTAATGGAGTGGATGATTTGCAGGAATACATTCCTCATTGTAAATGTATTTGTCAATTGGGAGAAAGCTTTTTCCCATTATAATAATTTCTTTTAATTTAATTTTTTATATATTTTTTTTTTAATATATGTGATCAACGTCGTTATTTTTATTCATTCTTTAACTCTTCTCTCCTTCTCCCTTAGAACTGTTTCTTTCCACTCTTATTTTCCACTCCGATCTGACTTAATTACTGTGTCCAGGAATCTATATTCATAAATGAATGTACATCTCCTCTGATTGATTTAGGCCATGCGGACTCAGAGTTCTCAGATTTAAGATGTAGCGCGATTCCTTCTGGCGCAACATCTTTTCACGATCTCCGCCATGTTCTTTTTTTGGGATTGTCTCTATTCTGAAAAATCTCAGCTTCTTCCAGTCACCTTGATGGGGGCACCCAGCACAAATTCGCCCAAAATTATAAAATAAAATCCTTTTTTGGGGCCTGGGGGTCCTTATGGGACCTGAGCCCTAACACCCTAACACCCTAGGGGGTTAGGGGGTTTCTACCCTGTCACACTGTTTTTTTTACCTTTTTACAAGATGGCTGTCAGCACATTCTGGTTTAGAGTGTTGGCGGCCAATCACAGTGAAGCTCGTTCCCAGGAGGGTTCACGAACCCTCCTCTTTGCTCATATATCGATATTTTTATTTTTTTAATTTCTCAGGAACTACTGAATGGATTTATACCATTTAAAAAAAAAACACACTTTCTGGACCAAGACCAACCTTTTTACCAGATTTGGTGCATTTACGTTCAGCAGTTCGAGCTGTAGCCTGTTTTAAAATTCCTATGGAAATTAACATGGAGAAAATAGGTTTTGGGACCCACCCTTTTTTCTCCACCCCCACTAGACAAATTGCCCCCAAACTTTCAAGACAGGAGCTGACCTGAGTGAACCATTAGTTTTGAAAATTTCGTGAAGATTCGTCAAACGGCGCCAAGGATATTGGCAAATCAAATCAACTCCTATGGATAATAGCCAGTAGGTAAAATATATATATATATATATTCACTGAAAAAACCATAGGTTTCACACATGTTATAGTTAGCGGAAATGTTACTGATAAAAAACCAATGGAATTCCCCCGTTATAGTTAGTGCAGGCAACTATAACTCACGCGACCGCAATCCTCTGCTGATGCTAATACTGTATTTAGACACTTATTTGCCCATGTCTTCTTCCATACATTTTTAGCTATACATATATTACAAATATTTTTTTTTCATAAAGACACATATGTCATCAGCAGAAGATTGCGGTCGAGTGAGTTATAGTTGCCTGCACTAACTATAACGGGGGAATTTCATTGGTTTTTTATCAGTAAAATTTCCGCTAACTATAACATGTGTGAAACCTATGGTTTTTTCAGTGAATTTGCAAGGTTTTTTAAATGCTAATTCCTAACTATAACGTGTGTGAAACCTATGGTTTTTTCAGTGAATTTGTACGGTTTTTTAAATGCTAAGTTACTTTACGCCATTCGTGGCGTGCGCGCCCACTTAACGCAGTTCGTTCCATGCGCGCACGGTGCGCTTCGCGCACCGTGCGCGCACAGTAAGCACGCGGTGCGCTTCGCGCACCGCGCGCCCACTTTACGCAGTTAGTGCCGTGCACGCACGGTGGGCACGCGGTGCGCTACGCGCACCGCGTGCCCACGTTACGCTAGATTGGCCATGTACGCACGATGCGCTTCGCGCACCGTGCGCACATGGAGGACATATGATGCACTTCGTTTTGAAAGGTAATATTTTAATTTTTCGTATTTTTTATAAGCCATGCACAAATGGTGCCCTTCGGGCACCATTTGAACACGGGGTGGACAGAGTGTGGATAATTTTTTTTTTAATTTTTTTTTTTTTAAATATTATAGTTTTTCTCTTCTCTTATAAGCAATGCACCATTGGTTGCCTTCGGCCACCAATTGCACACGGGGTGGGGAGAGTGTGGATAATTTTTTTTTTTATATAATTTTTTACCGTACGCGTACGGTAAGCGTAATCGGCGAAATTAGCGAAAAAAAAAAAATCCGTTTTTGGCCTTGGGGGATCTTTGGGGACCCCCCCACCTTGGCTATGTGTGTGGGAGCTGTCTAAACAGCCCCTTTACATGTTTTTGTGCTTTGTATTTTCATCATCACTCTCAGTGCGAGAGAGAAAATGGCGGCCGCCGCTTCCTGGTTTCGGCCGATTCGAATGTTTACTAAGATCTAAGTGCCAATCAGAATCGCGCTCGCGCACGCCACCGTACGCGTACGGTAAGCGTACCGTAAGCGCACCGTAAGCTGGCTCAGATATATATATTGATTTAAAGGCTATTTTCTCAGAATCTACTGAACAGATTTACACCAAACCTACAAAAGGCACTTCCTTGACCTGAGGACTACCTCTCTGCCAAATTTCAAGTAATTCTGTTCAGCCATTCGGGCTGTAGCCCTGTCTAAAGGTCCTATGGAAAAATGCATGGGAAAAACGCGTTTTGGGACCCCCCTTTTATCTCAGCCCCCGCTTGACGAATCCCCCCGAGACTTTCAGGGTAGGAGCGGAGCGTAGCGCCCCACCTATTTTGAAAAATTCGCGAGGATTCGTCGACCGGCGCCAAAGTTATTCAAAATAGAATGTTGCGGATTTCCCATGGAAACGTGGTCCTAACTATAACTACCTACTGGCGACCGCCAGTAGGTAATATATATATATTATTTTCCTCCTTCTTTCAGTTGGGCATAATCAGCAGACTTGATCAACGCGTTTCGATGCCTCCTGACACCTTGCTCACGATCAACAGGCCCACTGTCCAAGTCTCACTAAAAAGCATTCACTCTGCTTTGATGTCACTTCCTGTGTTCTTCCTGGCCCTTTGCCTTCTGGTCCATGTAGTATCCAGTGGTTTCGTTTAAGGGACTGTTTGTTTCTTTACTTGTTTTCTTTCCACCTTTTCTTTCTCTTTATTCCTAATGGATTGGATGATTTGCAGGAATACATTCCTCATTGTAAATGTATTTGTCAATTGGGAGAAAGCTTTTTCCCATTATAATAATTTCTTTTAATTTAATTTTTTATATATATTTTTTTTAATATATGTGATCAACGTCGTTATTTTTATTCATTCTTTAACTCTTCTCTCCTTCTCCCTTAGAACTGTTTCTTTCCACTCTTATTTTCCACTCCGATCTGACTTAATTACTGTGTCCAGGAATCTATATTCATAAATGAATGTACATCTCCTCTGATTGATTTAGGCCATGCGGACTCAGAGTTCTCAGATTTAAGATGTAGCGCGATTCCTTCTGGCGCAACATCTTTTCACGATCTCCGCCACGTTCTTTTTTTGGGGTTGTCTCTATTCTGAAAAATCTCAGCTTCTTCCAGTCACCTTGATGGAATTGCTCCATATGTTTCGATACAGCATTTGTTCGATCTCTGTGTATGGTTGCCCTTACATGCTCCATTATTCTTTTCTTTAGTTCACAAATGGTACTTCCCACTTACCTTTGTGGGCATGGGCATTCTATCACATATACTGTGTATTGTGTCTTGCAAGTGATTAATTGACGAATTTCCCATACTTTGTTGTTAGCCAATTTTACTTCTTTGATAGGTTTGGCTATTTGGCACATTTTGCATGCATGGCATTTTACGAAACCTTTTGTTTTCAGCCATGTATCTTCTTTTTTCTTCCCTCTGAAGTGACTGTGAATCAGATGGTCTTTTAAATGTCTTGCTCTTCTGTAAGTCACTGTCAAACAAGCTTTATTCGGTATATAAGTACATAACCATAAAAGCATTCTACATATATTAAAAAGCGTTTGACAATAACATTTAGAAAAAGTACAAATAGTGTCGCAAATTTTCATGGGAGCATATTTCATCATGAGTGTAGACAACGGTACCATTAAATATTTAAAAATATACACAATATGGGTTGTATAGAGCTTCACAGGTCTCAAGAAAATACATACGGATTTAATTTAAAAATCGAGACAATAGCAGCACGTTAGTTATAAAAAACCTTAATATCAAAACACATGATTGTAAGATTTCTAAAAAAGATTCAACCTAATCATAACTGAGCAATTCCAGATATGTGAGATCCTATCTCCGTTTAAGTGCCATCTGAGTAAAAAGGATCACTGCGTTACATATCGATGAATTTCTCAAATTACAGACATGATAAAAAGCAGACTTATAAAAATACAATTTGTTTGTGATAAAAAGTGGTCGTAAGATCGATTTTCTGATGTCCCTGTAAAAGTTACAAAAAAGTATAAAATGCAAAGTACTCTGGAGGCTCTTGCCGTCACAAGGGCACTAATGTAGGTTTCGACTCCACTTACCCATCTCTGGGAAAGCTGCTTGGAAGTGGAGTGAACCCAACCTTAATCTTATCAAGTAAAATCTGTGCTGTACATTTCTAGTAAAGATAAGGTACGGTTGTATTCCAGAGAAAAGCGGTCCTTCAAAGTAGGATTAACAATTGATTTTATGCTTAGTTCAGTTAACCTCTTGATTTCTCTGCATTTCAGGAATCTCCTCTTATTCTCTATTTTACTATAGGTCTGAATGCTCACAGGATCATTAAAAGCTTCATTTCCATATTGCACTCGGCCATGAGACTACGAATATAATGCAGCCATGGTATGTTCCTATGGTGATCTAATTTGAGGCAATCTAAGATTATTTCTTTAGTAAAGTGAGCTTCTTCTCTAGTGCAAATTCGATGCCACAATACAAGGGCCGCTACGTTAATCAGGTCACTTATATAAGGTGTATTTAGCTCCTTATGAACTATATAGGTCACTGTTGAAGTTGGGACAGATAAAACCCGTCTCAAGAATTTATTCTCGAGAGTTTGTGATGGGGAGATGTCTGCCATACCCCAAAGTGCTCCACCGTAGCATACCCCTGTGATGCACTTACTCCCATATAGCTTTAATATTTCACGTATGGGCTTGTTCCCTATTTTCTCAGAGAATCTGAGGATAGCCTCGCTAGATCTCAAGAACTTCAATTTGCAAGAATTTACATGTGCAGGCCATGGTCCTTTGCCATTAAAAAGTAACCCCAGGTAAGAAAAAGTGAATGTTCTTTCAATTATGGTTCCCCCAACATTATGATTTCTACTTTTTGATTTCAATTTCCCGCATGTCATGACCAGTGTTTTACTCAAATTTATTTTTAAGTTCTTTTCAGTCATGAAGGTTGTAAAATTATCAATCAAAAGTTGGAGGCCATTTGCAGTCCTTGATATTAGGACTGCGTCATCTGCATATAATAAAACTGGGGTGACGCGTTTACCAATAACTGGGGCATCAGCTTGCAAGCTCTGTAATAAAAAGTCAACACCATTAATGTAAAGGGAAAATAAAAGAGGTGCAAGGACACAACCTTGTCTGATTCCTCTAATAACTCTAAAGTGCGTGGTGCATTCCCCTTTCTGGCCATAGCGTATTTTTGAAGTTAGATGAGAATATATCTGTGATAAAAAATGTGTTATATCACCAGGTGCGCCCATCTCCGCTAAAGTTTCCCATAACTTGGCATGATTTAGCAGGTGAAACGCACTGGAGAGGTTAACGAAACAAAGGTGGAGCGATCCTTCTTTTGCCTGTGTGTATTTCCCAATAAGCAGCTCTAGATTTACGCATTGCTCCACCGTTCCAATCCCCCTTCTAAATCCATACTGGGCATCTGTCAAGATGTTTTTTACTTTTAACCAACTTTCCAATCTGGCTGGCAGGACTCTACCCATAAGTTTAGAAGTAGAGTCCAAAAGGGAGATTGGACGGTAGCATTTTGCGCTACCTCTATCGCCTTTTTTAAAACTAGGGACAATCACACTTTCAGCCCAGGTAGATGGTAGCACCCCGTTAACAATAGCATTAAACAGGTTGACTAAAATAGGGGACCAAAGTTCTACATCATGTTTAAAAACATAAATTAGGGACACCATCCGGCCCTGCTGCCTTCCCACTTGCACTATTTTTTAATGCAGTTTGTATCTCTTCTTTGGTAGTTCTTACTATCTTGGGAGTGTTTATTAGAATAAAATGTCGGGTTTCTTCGATTTCCATCAGCTGTTGTGAGGGATTAAAAATATTTTCAAAATTAAGTAACCATTCTGCTGGCATTACTAAAGTATCAACCCTAGCCGAGGAAGCGTCTTTAAACAAGGGCTGGTCGATAGTTTTCCAAAATAGAGTCGAGTTCTTTGTCTCAGCTACTTGGACCAGGTTATCGCAAGCATTCTCCCTGATTTCGGTTTTTCTCAGCTTTAGGGCTTGCTTATAGCTTTTCCGAAGGCAAACAATTTTTTCTCCATTCCTTGTTTTTTTTTAAAATTCTTCCTTCAAATCCCTATTTAATCGGGAACAATGGCGATTAAACCAACGTGGACAAGCATTACTATTTTTATTATTTTTGGCTTTCAGTTCCTTGGAAATTGCATCGGAGATATTTTGAAAGGCCGAGACAATATCTTCATTACTGGATTGGTTGTCCAGACATTTTATTATATGATGGTTATTTTATTGCATTATGGTCTCCACAAAGGCTGTGGGGTCTACCCATGCCCATTTTATGGAGATCCCGTTTTCACCTTGGGTTTTAATGTTAGCTGCAAGTGGGGTTAACCTCTTTCTATAGAATAATTTCGAATTTAATGTTAACAGGACTGGGTGATGATCACTTAGCAGACTAGGTAGTATAAAACATGTTTCCACCTGACACCTACAGTTTCTGGATATTAAAAAGTGGTCAATACATGAAGACGACCTGGCCCCCAAATAGGTATGTTTATTGTGTACTCCCTCCTGGCTCCATAATTTCTAAATTGAATTTAAACATAACATGAATAATTGCTTCGCCATATAAATTATGAGGGAAGTGAGAGATTTGATCGCCAAATACATCTTTGAGGCCAGATTTGTCACCTATAGTATATCCCCATAATTCCGTATTAAAATCCCCAGCCCAAATCATGATGCTTCCTCCCCTCAATCCTTTCAAAAAACTATCCAACTCTCCCTCCAGTTGTGCTATTATCTCCTGTCTCGTGTTATCAAATATATTGTTAGAAAAATTAATGAGTACAATATTCTGCTTTCCTTTGACGGTAAAAGCTAGAAGCTGAAAGTACTGTGAATTTGTACAGAACTTCTTTAAAACCAGGGTGCTAGTATAGAAGTTATTACTACCAAACCTCCGCTCGCTCTCCCCACCGTGGACGGTATTGCGTTAGAAAAGAAAGTTATAAAACTATTAATATAAAAGGGTTCTGTCGCCCAGGTTTCCTGTAAGAGGATCAGGGAACAGTGCTGTATGCTCTTTAGCCATACTGGGTTTTATAATTTATTTTTTCCCCCTGCAATGTTCCATGTCATCACTTGTAGTGACGCGTCCAGTGAGCAGTCTATTGGAACTACCCCGATCATACTGTTTCGGTAAATAGGATCGCTGCGAGTGTCTAATTGCAACTCTTCCATAGGATTTACTTCTATTTCTTTTGAGGGAATGCAAGGATTAACTTCCTTCGTCCTCTTCGCTGTCTTACATACTACTAGGTATGTCTATTTGATTTAAGTTGCATAAGCTATCATCCAGTATAGTTGTTTTTAAGCCCAGTCAGTCAACCTCACTGCAGTTCCAAAGGGGTGCAAACCTATTAGACATGAACGGTAACCTAAAATTCACAGGGATGCAGTGATTTCTCCCTATTTGAACGGATGGCTCAGAACTAGATCTATAAAAATATCCCAGGGGTAAAGCAACTATGCCCTCATTACAATTATTGTATTGCCAAGAGAGTTTTGCTGAAGCCTCTTCCAGTAAACGACCTACCACATTTGTATGGCGGAAATTTACTACAATGCAATCCCCATCACATTGCTTATCCCTTTTGCCAACCCAGCCCACTCTTCTTAGCATAATTATTTCCTGAAATAAGAACCCGGGACTAAAATGAGTGTTACTGGAGTACCAGTGTACAACCTGGTTCCTTAGTGAGTCCCATGTTTCGGTAACATTTTCACGGAGTTTTGGGACATTTTTCAGGACATTGACATAAGGGGTAGTTTGGGGGGCAAACTAAAGTATCCCTCCTGGTCTGTCCTTGATCGATGGTGGTTATCAGACAGTTGTGTGTGTATTTTACCTTTCCTTAAATTACCTTTTAATAGTTGACCGTTTGTAAAATTAGTAGCTGGTTGTGAACTGGGCAAACCTTATATATCCTTACTATGCAATACAGGGGGTTGATGTCCCGAGGTAAGGAAATGGAGCAGTAAAGAATAGACCAGCCGTCCCTTCTGCCCACTATCCAGGGACTACTTCCATGATGGCAGTATCGGCGGATGAGCGTGTATAGGAGCACAGGCCCTCCAAGGGGAGATATCTCAGGGAAAAAGCAGAAGGAGAGCAAGGACGCCGATCGCACCAGAATCTGTGCGTCAGGAGAGGGTGAAAGTGACCCAGCAATGATGTCCGGACAGAAGGCCTGGGCAGGCGGGGGCCGAGCAGCAGCAAAAAGGCTCGGAACAGGTTCAACAGGTCAGCTCTGTGTTGTCAGATGTCAGCCATTTTACCTGCAAAATTGGCGACTTGGTGAACAGTGGGTCTTTGTGCAGCTTATCACCCTCCCCAGACTCATTACCACACCAGACATTGACTATTCCGTGTTCACAGTTTTCTTAATCGGTGATTTGGGGATCAACTTATCACTTTCACTTTCCCCTGCTTCATTACCTCACCGGACACACAATTGATGGACGGAATACAGAACAAATCAAAACATTCTCCCCAGTCAAGAGATCTGGGTTAAATCCATCAATCTTTTGCTCACCATGCCACCCCAGTTTAGACCTGGCCATATGCAAATCAGTCTTGACCCTGTGCCTCATGGGAACAGTCCAGCCCGAACTGCCAAGCCAGGTTCTCTCTGGACAGGACACAAGCATCCTAGGACTGGATTTGGGGTTTCACCCCTCTTCAGCCAGGATAGCTTGAATCCAGTGACACAGTGAGCCCGGGACCTACGTCTAGGCATACCCGGCACAATTAGGGCGAGAAAGCAAAAGACACACAATTGATGGACGGAATGCAGAACAAATCAAAACATTCTCCCCCAGTCAAGAGATCTGGGTTAAATCCATCATTCTTTTGCTCACCATGCCACCCCAGTTTAGACCTGGCCATATGCAAATCACACTTGACCCTATGTCTCATGGGAATAGTCCAGCCCGAACTGCCAAGCCAGGTCCTCCCTAGACCGGACACAAGCATCCTAGGACCGGTTTCGGGGTTTCACCCCTCTTCAGCCAGGATAGCTTGAATCCAGTGACACACGGAGCCCGGGACCTACGTCTAGGCATACCCGGCGCACTTAGGGCGAGAAAGCAAAAGACACACAATTGATGGACGAAATGCAGAACAAATCAAAACATTCTCCCCCAGTCAAGAGATCTGGGTTAAATCTATTACCTCACCGGGCATTGAATTATTTCGAGTTCATACTCGCCATCTTAAGGTCAGGCTGCAGAGTAAGACAGCAGATGGAGACTGCTAAATAACTTGTGAGGAGATCAAACAAACGTGACTCAACTGGATTAGTCTGGCTAAACCAAGAACTGGGGTTAAAAGACCTGCGTGGTGATAAAGGCGGACGCAGGATATGCTTGTTTTAATGTGCGCTGTAAACGTTGGGCGGCCGCCATGTTGAGGACAGGCATAAAGGTCAGGTTAGGCGGTGCAATCTATAAGCATGATGTTGGTTGCTAGTGCACATATGGGAATTTTAGTCTTAATTGATTTTACTTGTTCTTGATGAGGGGAGCAGATTGTGTCTTTGTGCTGGTTGCCGCATAGAGGAGTCTTCTGTGTTCAGCTACGGATAGGCTCGTTCGCCAGTATTGTCCCCCCCTCGTGTTATGGTAGGCTGATGTTGCTTGCTGCTCCCGGCAGTGGGATTGCAAGGGTGAGAGAAACTATCTGATGTATTGGATGAAGCTGGTAGCAGGAAGGGTCATACCGTCTTTGATCAGCTCCTCTCACGTAGGTCACTTCCTTAACTGCTCCGCTTCTCTCACATTCTGCCGTCAGGCCGTCGGATATAGGTGTTGGAGAGATTTTTTGGCACATTATTTACCTCGCACGCTGTCTCTGGCACTGGTGGAGGTATTGATGCCTGTATTTGTCCCAGCTGCCGCCATTTTGAAGTCGGGCAGGCTGCTTGGGGGTTTTCTAACTCATTCAGGAGCCCCAGTCCTGTTGTCCTCTAAGCCCCCGGTGCCGATGCTCACTGCCGTGTCTCTGCTCACGGGTTGGCTCTGGCGGCCCAAGGCTCCACTCCGTCATTGCGCTCTACTCTACGAGGCTCCACCCGCACGGAACTCCGGTCAAGCTCTCTGTCGCGGTCTCGTCTCGGACGTGGCTCAGGGTGCTTTCTCCAATCGGGCCAGGACTTCACCAAGGATTCTCACTCTCCGCTTCGCCTCTTCAGGTGCACCGCATGTCTGAAACCGGAGCTGCAGCCGGAAGAGGCTCCAACAAGGCTCCAGAGCTCACTCGACTGTGGAGGGGTCAGTCGTTGCTTCAGGGAGTTATCGACGGGACCAAAGAGGTGAGCAGGGACTCAGGATTCAGGCCGGTGTCGTTGGTATCGGTGGGGTCGGTCCAGGGCGGGATATTCAACAGAGTTAATCCGGAGGCCCGGGAGCTCCCGTTAAGGGCTCTGTCCCGGCGGCCATCTTGTTGTTGTTTAAGAAATTATTTTAACGAGCAAAGTTTCATAAAAATGTAAAATTTATATTACAGAAATCTCTTAAAAATATAACTCACGTTTTAAATAAATCTGTTGAATGAAAAATCTCATACACTCAATCAGGATTTTATTTTTCACACAGAGAATGTAGATGAGCACACTCTCCAATGTAAAACCAGTAATGGCAAACTTTCCCTCTAATTTTCCATACATAGACATATAACCCACAAATGACATTGCTTCCCAGTGTTTTTCAAATTGAAAAACAAATTTACATTGGTCATAGAGAATAATACTTTTCAACTGACATCTTCACCCCTTGTCCTTAATATCAGTTTCCATAGCAACAGGTCATGCAACATTCAACTTAGCTGCCAGGTCACAAGTTCACCACACAATGTTGCATATGACAACAGCAGGTGTGGTTGGCTTTGTAAAGCATGCCCTTATCCTTTCTGCTGTACCTTTCAAACATTTCAAAATAACCAATAAGAAATATGCTTTCTAAAAAAAGTAAAATGCACCCTAAATTAGAATGTAGAGTGTTCTTAAACAGCCAATCAAATCTCTACTTTCTTAAAAACTGCATCTTGACCACCATTGTAGATAGATTTCATTCTGCCACCTGCCTACCTCAGTAGGTACAGACATCTTCTGATTACCTACAGAGGTCCCTTCAAGATGCTTTCAGTGTGGATTGTTGGGCACAGCTATGTTTTCTGGTGCAAAAGGTATGCTGAAAACAGAGGTATTGACAAAGACCTAGCTTTACAAAATGTAGATATTAAATGGATTGGACAGAGAGGATTGAAGTGGCACCAATTGATGCCATTGGTTAAATCCTTTATGCACTTCCAACCCCCTGACCTCATGGTTGTGCACTATGGTGGCAATGACCTAGGCACATTGACTGGGGTAGGTCTGGAAATGCTAATGAAGCACACCTTTGCAGAATTGATGTTGCTTTTCCCCCAATCTGCCTTTGTTTACTCTAACATATGCCAAAGACAGAAATGGAAGTGGTCCAATCAATTTTGTCCTCAGATTGAGAAAGCTAGAAAAAATGTCAATAAAGCTGTTTTTGCTTTTCTCAGAGACCATAGTATGGGGTCCATATACAACAACAATCTGCGTTTTAATATGGATGGCATATACAGGAGAGACGGTGTACATTTCACAGATGAGGGAAACAGAGTCTTTCTCAACAACTTCAGACTCTGCATTAGCACTTACATGTAGCTACAAAAATCTCCCAATAAACACAAGTGCTCTTTTTAGAGCCACCCAAGATGCTAACATATAATATAGCTTTTTAATAATTTTTTTATATTTTTTTGTATTAGGAGTTGTGCACCCAGCACAATTAGGAGTCACGCACCCCTCGCGTTCACACCAGGGGGCTGCACTGAGAGTCACGCACCCCTAGCATTTACACCAGGGGGCCGCGCTGGGAGTTGCGCACCCCTCGCGTTCACACCAGGGGGCCGCATTTGGAGTCTCGCACCCCTCGCGTGCACACTAGGGGGCCGTATATGTGAGTATTGGAGTATATAAATGACTATATGTGACTATATGTGAGAGTGAGTGATTGTGAGAGTGGCTATATGGATGAATGTGTGCTTGTATCAGTGATTGTATAAGAGAGTAAGTATGTTTTAGTATCTGTATGAATAAGGGAGGTGGTGTATGTATAACTGTATAGGTTAGTAAATGGGAGTGTGATTGATTCTTTGCATGACTGACTAGGTGTGTGAGTAACGCTATGGATGAGTGGCAGTGTCTGAGTGTCTGTATAGGTGTAGGAGTGCATATGATAGTGCTGTATTGATGAGTGACTGCATGAATGAGTGACTGAATGGGTGAATAAGTGGATGTGTGTGTAGACCTAGGAATCAGTGAGTGTATATTTAGTAACTTGTGTTGGTGTGTCTATGGTTTTGAAAATGGTAGTCTGTTTTTTAGAGTGGGTGTATCAAAGGTTATATTAGGGTGTGAGGAGGTGCTTCAAATTATAATGTGGATGATGTCATCAGTGATGTCATTTGAGATTTCATCAGTGGTGTCATGGACCATGTCATGAATGATGTAATATGTGACGTCATCAGCAGTGCATTGCAGGGGTGCGAGTTATAGTTAGCTCACCTAACTGTAACAGCTGACTATTTCTGGTTTTCTACAAGTAAAATGTCCAACTAACTATAATGTCCCTGAAACCTGTGTTTTTTAGTGAATTTCTAAAGTTATTTAATGCTAATTTCTAACTATGTCTACAGCGGTAGGACATATGCAGAAAGAGGAAGAAATGTGCAGAAAGAAGCAAGAGGCAACAGAGATGCAGAAAGAGGCCTTGTTGCAAAGTCATCCTGTGCCCCCAACTTTTTGCTGACGGGTACTGGTGGTATCTGATTCTGCCTAACCAGGGCTAGAGCCAGTGCTATACCAAAATACATTTAGAATACAGTGAAAACACCTAAATACACTAGGGTACACTATGGGTTGGGGTACCCCTGTGGTTGGCATGACCTCCCCTGTAAGGCCCTAGTACATAATAGGGCAGGGGGATTAAAACTACCTCTAAGTCAGAGGTGCAGAAACATGCTTCTTTAACTAGTAGTTGCGTTTACAGAGTGGTAGAGAAAGTGTGCTTGGCGTTCAACCAGGGCTCAGGAATTCCGCTGTATAGGACTCACAGGAGGTACCACGAGGGCATCTTGGCCCCCAAAGTCCCTCAGGAGTAAAGTGGACTTTATCCCCCATTCCGTAGTCTGCCATGAAAAGGGTTTGCAGAGTGTTGGAGAAAGGGGGCATGGCCTCTGAAGATGTCTTAGCAATCCTACTGTGTGGGGCTTAATGGAGGTAACAAAAGGGATACCTGGCCCCCAAGGACATCTTTGGAGGGGCGATGAAGTCCCCTTTTCTCATGAGGGTCCCAGGGGGCCAAATAGCCCACCAGGTACCTCCAGTATTCCCTACACAGCTGGATTGCTGAGAGTGGTCTGAGGCCACGCCCCCTTTTTACATCACTCTGCAAACACGGCTCCTGGCACATTGCTGTTCGGGGATGAAGTCCACTTCTGAGGTCCTCAGGTCACAAGAGGACCTCATCGCCCCACCAGCAATGCACCAAGAGGTGCGTTTGCAGAGTGGTGTAAAAAGGTGCAGGGCCTCGGACCAACTCTCTGCAATCCAGCTGTGTGGCACTTACTGGATGTACCTGGTGGGGTAGTTGGCCCCCAGAGACTTAAATCCCCAACTTAGAACATGCTAGGGAGCGAGTTTGCAGAGTGGTGCAGGGAAGGGACGGGCCCTCCGGCGAGATGCCAGCTTTTTTTAATATATATTTTTAGAAGGGGGGATGTGTGGCCCCCTTCTTTTAATATTTTTAGGGCGCTGGGAACCCCATCACCAAGGGCCTGACCCTTTTTAAAAAAACAAATTGGAAAAAAACGTGAAGGGGGTCATGCGGCTCACCCTCCCAAGGCCGATTTAGGCCCCAAGGAGCCCATCCTCTGGAGCATGGCCTCCTTTTTAAAAATATATTAATAGGGAAAGGGGGCCGCTTGGCCCCCCTTCCCTGGGCTACTTTTGGCCCCAGGGTCCCCATCCCCTGGGGCATGGCCTCTTTTAAAAAAATAAACATTTATTGGGAAGGGGGGCCACGTGGTCCCTCTTCCCTAGGCCACTATTGGCCCCAGGGACCCCACCCTCCGGGGTTGGCCTCTTATTAAAAAAAAAATAATTAAAGGGGAGGGGGCCGAGTTGCCCGCCTCATGGGCCATTTCTGGCCACGGGGACCCCGTCCCCTGGGGCCAGCCCTTAAGTTGGAGACCGTATGGGGAGCCCCAATGCCCCCACTATCCCAGTCGGCTCCCCACCTCCTGTGGGAGCTGGCATTGCTTTTGGATAAGGGGAGCTGCTGACATGCAGTTTCCCCTTGTCCAAAAGCAATCTGCTTTGCTTCGTTGAATTTCCTGCTCCCGCTTCAACAAAACAAATCAAGGTTTGCTATGACAGGGCAGGAACCGTGCTCCCGCTCTGCCAGTGCAAACAGCAATGTCCCGGGGTGGGTACCCCGGGACATTGCATGAGCTGGCCCTGGGGGTGGCAGTCCCCAGGGCCATAAAGGGTTCCACGAGGGGGGCTGCGCAGCCCTCGTCCAATATGTAAATAGCCCGGGGGAGGTGTTGGTCCCCGGGGCCGGGGGTCCACAACAGACCCCTGTATTTACATATTTTATGCCCCGGCGAGGTGGTGGTGGGCTCAAACACCCCCACACTAATTATTAGTTACAGCCCCAGGGAGGTGGCGGTCCCCAAGGCTTGAGGGGGCCCGCAAGGCCCCACCACCCAATTTTAATAAAGCCCCTGGTAGGTGGCAGGTCCCTGGGTTGTGGGGGCCCGCGAGACCCCACGCCCTTATTTAAATACTGCCACAGGAAGGTGGCTGCCCTCGGAGCTGTGGGGGGGCCACATACCCCCAACCGTAAATTATAAAGCTCCATGGATGTGGCAGTCCCGGGGTTGTGGAGGCCCCCACGGGCCCTGACACCATAATTTAGAATTGCCCCAAGACCTGGCCTGCCCGGGGGCACCCAGCACAAATTCGCCCAAAATTATAAAATAAAATCCTTTTTTGGGGCCTGGGGGTCCTTATGGGACCTGAGCCCTAACACCCTAACACCCTAGGGGGTTAGGGGGTTTCTACCCTGTCACACTGTTTTTTTACCTTTTTACAAGATGGCTGTCAGCACATTCTGGTTTAGAGTGTTGGCGGCCAATCACAGTGAAGCTCGTTCCCAGGAGGGTTCGCGAACCCTCCTCTTTGCTCATATATCGATATTTTTATTTTTTTAATTTCTCAGGAACTACTGAATGGATTTATACCATTTAAAAAAAAACACACTTTCTGGACCAAGACCAACCTTTTTACCAGATTTGGTGCATTTACGTTCAGCAGTTCGAGCTGTAGCCTGTTTTAAAATTCCTATGGAAATTAACATGGAGAAAATAGGTTTTGGGACCCACCCTTTTTTCTCCACCCCCACTAGACAAATTGCCCCCAAGGATATTGGCAAATCAAATCAACTCCTATGGATAATAGCCAGTAGGTAAAATATATATATATATATGTATATATATATATATTGAGACTCAAATCTTCCTGTCCAGGAAGAAATAACGGGCCGCACTCTTGAAGTAACAAAACTGCTTTTATTTTCCTCCTTCTTTCAGTTGGGCATAATCAGCAGACTTGATCAACGCGTTTCGATGCCTCCTGACACCTTGCTCACGATCAACAGGCCCACTGTCCAAGTCTCACTAAAAAGCATTCACTCTGCTTTGATGTCACTTCCTGTGTTCTTCCTGGCCCTTTGCCTTCTGGTCCATGTAGTATCCAGTGGTTTCGTTGAAGGGACTGTTTGTTTCTTTCCTTGTTTTCTTTCCACCTTTTCTTTCTCTTTATTTCTAATGGAGTGGATGATTTGCAGGAATACATTCCTCATTGTAAATGTATTTGTCAATTGGGAGAAAGCTTTTTCCCATTATAATAATTTCTTTTAATTTAATTTTTTATATTTATTTTTTTTAATATATGTGATCAACGTCGTTATTTTTATTCATTCTTTAACTCTTCTCTCCTTCTCCCTTAGAACTGTTTCTTTCCACTCTTATTTTCCACTCCGATCTGACTTAATTACTGTGTCCAGGAATCTATATTCATAAATGAATGTACATCTCCTCTGATTGATTTAGGCCATGCGGACTCAGAGTTCTCAGATTTAAGATGTAGCACGATTCCTTCTGGCGCAACATCTTTTCACGATCTCCGCCATGTTCTTTTTTTGGGATTGTCTCTATTCTGAAAAATCTCAGCTTCTTCCAGTCACCTTGATGGGGGCACCCAGCACAAATTCGCCCAAAATTATAAAATAAAATCCTTTTTTGGGGCCTGGGGGTCCTTATGGGACCTGAGCCCTAACACCCTAACACCCTAGGGGGTTAGGGGGTTTCTACCCTGTCACACTGTTTTTTTTACCTTTTTACAAGATGGCTGTCAGCACATTCTGGTTTAGAGTGTTGGCGGCCAATCACAGTGAAGCTCGTTCCCAGGAGGGTTCGCGAACCCTCCTCTTTGCTCATATATCGATATTTTTATTTTTTTAATTTCTCAGGAACTACTGAATGGATTTATACCATTTAAAAAAAAAACACACTTTCTGGACCAAGACCAACCTTTTTACCAGATTTGGTGCATTTACGTTCAGCAGTTCGAGCTGTAGCCTGTTTTAAAATTCCTATGGAAATTAACATGGAGAAAATAGGTTTTGGGACCCACCCTTTTTTCTCCACCCCCACTAGACAAATTGCCCCCAAACTTTCAAGACAGGAGCTGACCTGAGTGAACCATTAGTTTTGAAAATTTCGTGAAGATTCGTCAAACGGCGCCAAGGATATTGGCAAATCAAATCAACTCCTATGGATAATAGCCAGTAGGTAAAATATATATATATATATATTCACTGAAAAAACCATAGGTTTCACACATGTTATAGTTAGCGGAAATGTTACTGATAAAAAACCAATGAAATTCCCCCGTTATAGTTAGTGCAGGCAACTATAACTCACGCGACCGCAATCCTCTGCTGATGCTAATACTGTATTTAGACACTTATTTGCCCATGTCTTCTTCCATACATTTTTAGCTATACATATATTACAAATATTTTTTTTTCATAAAGACACATATGTCATCAGCAGAAGATTGCGGTCGAGTGAGTTATAGTTGCCTGCACTAACTATAACGGGGGAATTTCATTGGTTTTTTATCAGTAAAATTTCCGCTAACTATAACATGTGTGAAACCTATGGTTTTTTCAGTGAATTTGCAAGGTTTTTTAAATGCTAATTCCTAACTATAACGTGTGTGAAACCTATGGTTTTTTCAGTGAATTTGTACGGTTTTTTAAATGCTAAGTTACTTTACGCCATTCGTGGCGTGCGCGCCCACTTAACGCAGTTCGTTCCATGCGCGCACGGTGCGCTTCGCGCACCGTGCGCGCACAGTAAGCACGCGGTGCGCTTCGCGCACCGCGCGCCCACTTTACGCAGTTAGTGCCGTGCACGCACGGTGGGCAGGTGGTGCGCTACGCGCACCGCGTGCCCACGTTACGCTAGATTGGCCATGTACGCACGATGCGCTTCGCGCACCGTGCGCACATGGAGGACATATGATGCACTTCGTTTTGAAAGGTAATATTTTAATTTTTCGTATTTTTTATAAGCCATGCACAAATGGTGCCCTTCGGGCACCATTTGAACACGGGGTGGACAGAGTGTGGATAATTTTTTTTTTAATTTTTTTTTTTTTAAATATTATAGTTTTTCTCTTCTCTTATAAGCAATGCACCATTGGTTGCCTTCGGCCACCAATTGCACACGGGGTGGGGAGAGTGTGGATAATTTTTTTTTTTATATAATTTTTTACCGTACGCGTACGGTAAGCGTAATCGGCGAAATTAGCGAAAAAAAAAAAATCCGTTTTTGGCCTTGGAGGATCTTTGGGGACCCCCCCACCTTGGCTATGTGTGTGGGAGCTGTCTAAACAGCCCCTTTACATGTTTTTGTGCTTTGTATTTTCATCATCACTCTCAGTGCGAGAGAGAAAATGGCGGCCGCCGCTTCCTGGTTTCGGCCGATTCGAATGTTTACTAAGATCTAAGTGCCAATCAGAATCGCGCTCGCGCACGCCACCGTACGCGTACGGTAAGCGTACCGTAAGCGCACCGTAAGCTGGCTCAGATATATATATTGATTTAAAGGCTATTTTCTCAGAATCTACTGAACAGATTTACACCAAACCTACAAAAGGCACTTCCTTGACCTGAGGACTACCTCTCTGCCAAATTTCAAGTAATTCTGTTCAGCCATTCGGGCTGTAGCCCTGTCTAAAGGTCCTATGGAAAAATGCATGGGAAAAACGCGTTTTGGGACCCCCCTTTTATCTCAGCCCCCGCTTGACGAATCCCCCCGAGACTTTCAGGGTAGGAGCGGAGCGTAGCGCCCCACCTATTTTGAAAAATTCGCGAGGATTCGTCGACCGGCGCCAAAGTTATTCAAAATAGAATGTTGCGGATTTCCTATGGAAACGTGGTCCTAACTATAACTACCTACTGGCGACCGCCAGTAGGTAATATATATATATTATTTTCCTCCTTCTTTCAGTTGGGCATAATCAGCAGACTTGATCAACGCGTTTCGATGCCTCCTGACACCTTGCTCACGATCAACAGGCCCACTGTCCAAGTCTCACTAAAAAGCATTCACTCTGCTTTGATGTCACTTCCTGTGTTCTTCCTGGCCCTTTGCCTTCTGGTCCATGTAGTATCCAGTGGTTTCGTTTAAGGGACTGTTTGTTTCTTTACTTGTTTTCTTTCCACCTTTTCTTTCTCTTTATTCCTAATGGATTGGATGATTTGCAGGAATACATTCCTCATTGTAAATGTATTTGTCAATTGGGAGAAAGCTTTTTCCCATTATAATAATTTCTTTTAATTTAATTTTTTATATATATTTTTTTTAATATATGTGATCAACGTCGTTATTTTTATTCATTCTTTAACTCTTCTCTCCTTCTCCCTTAGAACTGTTTCTTTCCACTCTTATTTTCCACTCCGATCTGACTTAATTACTGTGTCCAGGAATCTATATTCATAAATGAATGTACATCTCCTCTGATTGATTTAGGCCATGCGGACTCAGAGTTCTCAGATTTAAGATGTAGCGCGATTCCTTCTGGCGCAACATCTTTTCACGATCTCCGCCACGTTCTTTTTTTGGGGTTGTCTCTATTCTGAAAAATCTCAGCTTCTTCCAGTCACCTTGATGGAATTGCTCCATATGTTTCGATACAGCATTTGTTCGATCTCTGTGTATGGTTGCCCTTACATGCTCCATTATTCTTTTCTTTAGTTCACAAATGGTACTTCCCACTTACCTTTGTGGGCATGGGCATTCTATCACATATACTGTGTATTGTGTCTTGCAAGTGATTAATTGACGAATTTCCCATACTTTGTTGTTAGCCAATTTTACTTCTTTGATAGGTTTGGCTATTTGGCACATTTTGCATGCATGGCATTTTACGAAACCTTTTGTTTTCAGCCATGTATCTTCTTTTTTCTTCCCTCTGAAGTGACTGTGAATCAGATGGTCTTTTAAATGTCTTGCTCTTCTGTAAGTCACTGTCAAACAAGCTTTATTCGGTATATAAGTACATAACCATAAAAGCATTCTACATATATTAAAAAGCGTTTGACAATAACATTTAGAAAAAGTACAAATAGTGTCGCAAATTTTCATGGGAGCATATTTCATCATGAGTGTAGACAACGGTACCATTAAATATTTAAAAATATACACAATATGGGTTGTATAGAGCTTCACAGGTCTCAAGAAAATACATACGGATTTAATTTAAAAATCGAGACAATAGCAGCACGTTAGTTATAAAAAACCTTAATATCAAAACACATGATTGTAAGATTTCTAAAAAAGATTCAACCTAATCATAACTGAGCAATTCCAGATATGTGAGATCCTATCTCCGTTTAAGTGCCATCTGAGTAAAAAGGATCACTGCGTTACATATCGATGAATTTCTCAAATTACAGACATGATAAAAAGCAGACTTATAAAAATACAATTTGTTTGTGATAAAAAGTGGTCGTAAGATCGATTTTCTGATGTCCCTGTAAAAGTTACAAAAAAGTATAAAATGCAAAGTACTCTGGAGGCTCTTGCCGTCACAAGGGCACTAATGTAGGTTTCGACTCCACTTACCCATCTCTGGGAAAGCTGCTTGGAAGTGGAGTGAACCCAACCTTAATCTTATCAAGTAAAATCTGTGCTGTACATTTCTAGTAAAGATAAGGTACGGTTGTATTCCAGAGAAAAGCGGTCCTTCAAAGTAGGATTAACAATTGATTTTATGCTTAGTTCAGTTAACCTCTTGATTTCTCTGCATTTCAGGAATCTCCTCTTATTCTCTATTTTACTATAGGTCTGAATGCTCACAGGATCATTAAAAGCTTCATTTCCATATTGCACTCGGCCATGAGACTACGAATATAATGCAGCCATGGTATGTTCCTATGGTGATCTAATTTGAGGCAATCTAAGATTATTTCTTTAGTAAAGTGAGCTTCTTCTCTAGTGCAAATTCGATGCCACAATACAAGGGCCGCTACGTTAATCAGGTCACTTATATAAGGTGTATTTAGCTCCTTATGAACTATATAGGTCACTGTTGAAGTTGGGACAGATAAAACCCGTCTCAAGAATTTATTCTCGAGAGTTTGTGATGGGGAGATGTCTGCCATACCCCAAAGTGCTCCACCGTAGCATACCCCTGTGATGCACTTACTCCCATATAGCTTTAATATTTCACGTATGGGCTTGTTCCCTATTTTCTCAGAGAATCTGAGGATAGCCTCGCTAGATCTCAAGAACTTCAATTTGCAAGAATTTACATGTGCAGCCCATGGTCCTTTGCCATTAAAAAGTAACCCCAGGTAAGAAAAAGTGAATGTTCTTTCAATTATGGTTCCCCCAACATTATGATTTCTACTTTTTGATTTCAATTTCCCGCATGTCATGACCAGTGTTTTACTCAAATTTATTTTTAAGTTCTTTTCAGTCATGAAGGTTGTAAAATTATCAATCAAAAGTTGGAGGCCATTTGCAGTCCTTGATATTAGGACTGCGTCATCTGCATATAATAAAACTGGGGTGACGCGTTTACCAATAACTGGGGCATCAGCTTGCAAGCTCTGTAATAAAAAGTCAACACCATTAATGTAAAGGGAAAATAACAGAGGTGCAAGGACACAACCTTGTCTGATTCCTCTAATAACTCTAAAGTGCGTGGTGCATTCCCCTTTCTGGCCATAGCGTATTTTTGAAGTTAGATGAGAATATATCTGTGATAAAAAATGTGTTATATCACCAGGTGCGCCCATCTCCGCTAAAGTTTCCCATAACTTGGCATGATTTAGCAGGTGAAACGCACTGGAGAGGTTAACGAAACAAAGGTGGAGCGATCCTTCTTTTGCCTGTGTGTATTTCCCAATAAGCAGCTCTAGATTTACGCATTGCTCCACCGTTCCAATCCCCCTTCTAAATCCATACTGGGCATCTGTCAAGATGTTTTTTACTTTTAACCAACTTTCCAATCTGGCTGGCAGGACTCTACCCATAAGTTTAGAAGTAGAGTCCAAAAGGGAGATTGGACGGTAGCATTTTGCGCTACCTCTATCGCCTTTTTTAAAACTAGGGACAATCACACTTTCAGCCCAGGTAGATGGTAGCACCCCGTTAACAATAGCATTAAACAGGTTGACTAAAATAGGGGACCAAAGTTCTACATCATGTTTAAAAACATAAATTAGGGACACCATCCGGCCCTGCTGCCTTCCCACTTGCACTATTTTTTAATGCAGTTTGTATCTCTTCTTTGGTAGTTCTTACTATCTTGGGAGTGTTTATTAGAATAAAATGTCGGGTTTCTTCGATTTCCATCAGCTGTTGTGAGGGATTAAAAATATTTTCAAAATTAAGTAACCATTCTGCTGGCATTACTAAAGTATCAACCCTAGCCGAGGAAGCGTCTTTAAACAAGGGCTGGTCGATAGTTTTCCAAAATAGAGTCGAGTTCTTTGTCTCAGCTACTTGGACCAGGTTATCGCAAGCATTCTCCCTGATTTCGGTTTTTCTCAGCTTTAGGGCTTGCTTATAGCTTTTCCGAAGGCAAACAATTTTTTCTCCATTCCTTGTTTTTTTTTAAAATTCTTCCTTCAAATCCCTATTTAATCGGGAACAATGGCGATTAAACCAACGTGGACAAGCATTACTATTTTTATTATTTTTGGCTTTCAGTTCCTTGGAAATTGCATCGGAGATATTTTGAAAGGCCGAGACAATATCTTCATTACTGGATTGGTTGTCCAGACATTTTATTATATGATGGTTATTTTATTGCATTATGGTCTCCACAAAGGCTGTGGGGTCTACCCATGCCCATTTTATGGAGATCCCGTTTTCACCTTGGGTTTTAATGTTAGCTGCAAGTGGGGTTAACCTCTTTCTATAGAATAATTTCGAATTTAATGTTAACAGGACTGGGTGATGATCACTTAGCAGACTAGGTAGTATAAAACATGTTTCCACCTGACACCTACAGTTTCTGGATATTAAAAAGTGGTCAATACATGAAGACGACCTGGCCCCCAAATAGGTATGTTTATTGTGTACTCCCTCCTGGCTCCATAATTTCTAAATTGAATTTAAACATAACATGAATAATTGCTTCGCCATATAAATTATGAGGGAAGTGAGAGATTTGATCGCCAAATACATCTTTGAGGCCACATTTGTCACCTATAGTATATCCCCATAATTCCGTATTAAAATCCCCAGCCCAAATCATGATGCTTCCTCCCCTCAATCCCTTCAAAAAACTATCCAACTCTCCCTCCAGTTGTGCTATTATCTCCTGTCTCGTGTTATCAAATATATTGTTAGAAAAATTAATGAGTACAATATTCTGCTTTCCTTTGACGGTAAAAGCTAGAAGCTGAAAGTACTGTGAATTTGTACAGAACTTCTTTAAAACCAGGGTGCTAGTATAGAAGTTATTACTACCAATCCTCCGCTCGCTCTCCCCGCCGTGGACGGTATTGCGTTCGAAAAGAAAGTTATAAAACTATTAATATAAAAGGGTTCTGTCGCCCAGGTTTCCTGTAAGAGGATCAGGGAACAGTGCTGTATGCTCTTTAGCCATACTGGGTTTTATAATTTATTTTTTACCCCTGCAATGTTCCATGTCATCACTTGTAGTAACGCGTCCAGTGAGCAGTCTATTGGAACTACCCCGATCATACTGTTTCGGTAAATAGGATCGCTGCGAGTGTCTAATTGCAACTCTTCCATAGGATTTACTTCTATTTCTTTTCAGGGAATGCAAGGATTAACTTCCTTCGTCCTCTCCGCTGTCTTACATACTACTAGGTATGTCTATTTGATTTAAGTTGCATAAGCTATCATCCAGTATAGTTGTTTTTAAGCCCAGTCAGTCAACCTCACTGCAGTTCCAAAGGGGTGCAAACCTATTAGACATGAACGGTAACCTAAAATTCACAGGGATGCAGTGATTTCTCCCTATTTGAACGGATGGCTCAGAACTATATCTATAAAAATATCCCAGGGGTAAAGCAACTATGCCCTCATTACAATTATTGTATTGCCAAGAGAGTTTTGCTGAAGCCTCTTCCAGTAAACGACCTACCACATTTGTATGGCGGAAATTTACTACAATGCAATCCCCATCACATTGCTTATCCCTTTTGCCAACCCAGCCCACTCTTCTTAGCATAATTATTTCCTGAAATAAGAACCCGGGACTAAAATGAGTGTTACTGGAGTACCAGTGTACAACCTGGTTCCTTAGTGAGTCACATGTTTCGGTAACATTTTCACGGAGTTTTGGGACATTTTTCAGGACATTGACATAAGGGGTAGTTTGGGGGCAAACTAAAGTATCCCTCCTGGTCTGTCCTTGATCGATGGTGGTTATCAGACAGTTGTGTGTGTATTTTACCTTTCCTTAAATTACCTTTTAATAGTTGACCGTTTGTAAAATTAGTAGCTGGTTGTGAACTGGGCAAACCTTATATATCCTTACTATGCAATACAGGGGGTTGATGTCCCGAGGTAAGGAAATGGAGCAGTAAAGAATAGACCAGCCGTCCCTTCTGCCCACTATCCAGGGACTACTTCCATGATGGCAGTATCGGCGGATGAGCGTGTATAGGAGCACAGGCCCTCCAAGGGGAGATATCTCAGGGAAAAAGCAGAAGGAGAGCAAGGACGCCGATCGCACCAGAATCTGTGCGTCAGGAGAGGGTGAAAGTGACCCAGCAATGATGTCCGGACAGAAGGCCTGGGCAGGCGGGGGCCGAGCAGCAGCAAAAAGGCTCGGAACAGGTTCAACAGGTCAGCTCTGTGTTGTCAGATGTCAGCCATTTTACCTGCAAAATTGGCGACTTGGTGAACAGTGGGTCTTTGTGCAGCTTATCACCCTCCCCAGACTCATTACCACACCAGACATTGACTATTCCGTGTTCACAGTTTTCTTAATCGGTGATTTGGGGATCAACTTATCACTTTCACTTTCCCCTGCTTCATTACCTCACCGGACACACAATTGATGGACGGAATACAGAACAAATCAAAACATTCTCCCCCAGTCAAGAGATCTGGGTTAAATCCATCAATCTTTTGCTCACCATGCCACCCCAGTTTAGACCTGGCCATATGCAAATCAGTCTTGACCCTGTGCCTCATGGGAACAGTCCAGCCCGAACTGCCAAGCCAGGTTCTCTCTGGACCGGACACAAGCATCCTAGGACTGGATTTGGGGTTTCACCCCTCTTCAGCCAGGATAGCTTGAATCCAGTGACACAGTGAGCCCGGGACCTACGTCTAGGCATACCCGGCACAATTAGGGCGAGAAAGCAAAAGACACACAATTGATGGACGGAATGCAGAACAAATCAAAACATTCTCCCCCAGTCAAGAGATCTGGGTTAAATCCATCATTCTTTTGCTCACCATGCCACCCCAGTTTAGACCTGGCCATATGCAAATCACACTTGACCCTATGTCTCATGGGAATAGTCCAGCCCGAACTGCCAAGCCAGGTCCTCCCTAGACCGGACACAAGCATCCTAGGACCGGTTTCGGGGTTTCACCCCTCTTCAGCCAGGATAGCTTGAATCCAGTGACACAGTGAGCCCGGGACCTACGTCTAGGCATACCCGGCGCACTTAGGGCGAGAAAGCAAAAGACACACAATTGATGGACGAAATGCAGAACAAATCAAAACATTCTCCCCCAGTCAAGAGATCTGGGTTAAATCTATTACCTCACCGGGCATTGAATAATTTCGAGTTCATACTCGCCATCTTAAGGTCAGGCTGCAGAGTAAGACAGCAGATGGAGACTGCTAAATAACTTGTGAGGAGATCAAACAAACATGACTCAACTGGATTAGTCTGGCTAAACCAAGAACTGGGGTTAAAAGACCTGTGTGGTGATAAAGGCGGACGCAGGATATGCTTGTTTTAATGTGCGCTGTAAACGTTGGGCGGCCGCCATGTTGAGGACAGGCATAAAGGTCAGGTCAGGCGGTGCAATCTATAAGCATGATGTTGCTTGCTAGTGCACATATGGGAATTTTAGTCTTACTTGATTTTACTTGTTCTTGATGAGGGGAGCAGATTGTGTCTTTGTGCTGGTTGCCGCATAGAGGAGTCTTCTGTGTTCAGCTACGGATAGGCTTGTTCGCCAGTATTGTCCCCCCCTCGTGTTATGGTAGGCTGATGTTGCTTGCTGCTCCCGGCAGTGGGATTGCATGGGTGAGAGAAACTATCTGATGTATTGGATGAAGCTGGTAGCAGGAAGGGTCATACCGTCTTTGATCAGCTCCTCTCACGTAGGTCACTTCCTTAACTGCTCCGCTTCTCTCACATTCTGCCGTCAGGCCGTCGGATTTAGGTGTTGGAGAGATTTTTTGGCACATTATTTACCTCGCACGCTGTCTCTGGCACTGGTGGAGGTATTGATGCCTGTATTTGTCCCAGCTGCCGCCATTTTGAAGTCGGGCAGGCTGCTTGGGGGTTTTCTAACTCGTTCAGGAGCCCCAGTCCTGTTGTCCTCTAAGCCCCCGGTGCCGAAGCTCGCTGCCGCGTCTCTGCTCACGGGTTAGCTCTGGCGGCCCAAGGCTCCACTCCGTCATTGCGCTCTACTCTACGAGGCTCCACCCGCACGGAACTCCGGTCAAGCTCTCTGTCGAGGTCTCGTCTCGGATGTGGCTCAGGGTGCTTTCTCCAATCGGGCCAGGACTTCACCAAGGATTCTCACTCTCCGCTTCGCCTCTTCAGGTGCACCGCATGTCTGAAACCGGAGCTGCAGCCGGAAGAGGCTCCAACAAGGCTCCAGAGCTCACTCGACTGTGGAGGGGTCAGTTGTTGCTTCAGGGAGTTATCGACGGGACCAAAGAGGTGAGCAGGGACTCAGGATTCAGGCCGGTGTCGTTGGTATCGGTGGGGTCGGTCCAGGGCGGGATATTCAACAGAGTTAATCCGGAGGCCCGGGAGCTCACGTTAAGGGCTCTGTCCCGGCGGCCATCTTGTTGTTGTTTAAGAAATTAATTTAACCAGCAAAGTTTCATAAAAATTTAAAATTTATATTACAGAAATCTCTTAAAAATATAACTCACGTTTTAAATAAATCTGTTGAATGCAAAATCTCATACACTCAATCAGGATTTTATTTTTCACACAGAGAATGTAGATGAGCACACTCTCCAATGTAAAACCAGTAATGGCAAACTATCCCTCTAATTTTCCATACATATACATATAACCCACAAATGACATTGCTTCCCAGTGTTTTTCAAATTGAAAAACAAATTTACATTGGTCATAGAGAATAATACTTTTCAACTGACATCTTCACCCCTTGTCCTTAATATCAGTTTCCATAGCAACAGGTCATGCAACATTCAACTTAGCTGCCAGGTCACAAGTTCACCACACAATGTTGCATATGACAACAGCAGGTGTGGTTGGCTTTGTAAAGCATGCCCTTATCCTTTCTGCTGTACCTTTCAAACATTTCAAAATAACCAATAAGAAACATGCTTTCTAAAAAAAGTAAAATGCACCCTAAATTAGAATGTAGAGTGTTCTTAAACAGCCAATCAAATCTCTACTTTCTTAAAAACTGCATCTTGACCACCATTGTAGATAGATTTCATTCTGCCACCTGCCTACCTCAGTAGGTACAGACATCTTCTGATTACCTACAGAGGTCCCTTCAAGATGCTTTCAGTGTGGATTGTTGGGCACTGCTATGTTTTCTGGTGCAAAAGGTATGCTGAAAACAGTGGTATTGACAAAGACCTAGCTTTACAAAATGTAGATATTAAATGGATTGGACAGAGAGGATTGAAGTGGCACCAATTGATGCCATTGGTTAAATCCTTTATGCACTTCCAACCCCCTGACCTCATGGTTGTGCACTATGGTGGCAATGACCTAGGCACATTGACTGGGGTAGGTCTGGAAATGCTAATGAAGCTCACCTTTGCAGAATTGATGTTGCTTTTCCCCCAATCTGCCTTTGTTTACTCTAACATATGCCAAAGACAGAAATGGAAGTGGTCCAATCAATTTTGTCCTCAGATTGAGAAAGCTAGAAAAAATGTCAATAAAGCTGTTTTTGCTTATCTCAGAGACCATAGTATGGGGTCCATATACAACAACAATCTGCGTTTTAATATGGATGGCATATACAGGAGAGACGGTGTACATTTCCCAGATGAGGGAAACAGAGTCTTTCTCAACAACTTCAGACTCTGCATTAGCACTTACATGTAGCTACAAAAATCTCCCAATAAACACAAGTGCTCTTTTTAGAGCCACCCAAGATGCTAACATATAATATAGCTTTTTAATAATTTTTTTATATTTTTTTGTATTAGGAGTTGTGCACCCAGCACAATTAAGAGTCACGCACCCCTCGCGTTCACACCAGGGGGCTGCACTGAGAGTCACGCACCCCTCACATTTACACCAGGGGGCCGCGCTGGGAGTTGCGCACCCCTCGCGTTCACACCAGGGGGCCGCATTTGGAGTCTCGCACCCCTCGCGTGCACACTAGGGGGCGTATATGTGAGTATTGGAGTATATAAATGACTATATGTGACTATATGTGAGAGTGAGTGATTGTGAGAGTGGCAATATGGATGAATGTGTGCTTGTATCAGTGATTGTATAAGAGAGTAAGTATGTTTTAGTATCTGTATGAATAAGGGAGGTGGTGTATGTATAACTGTATAGGTTAGTAAATGGGAGTGTGATTGATTCTTTGCATGACTGACTAGGTGTGTGAGTAACGCTATGGATGAGTGGCAGTGTCTGAGTGTCTGTATAGGTGTAGGAGTGCATATGATAGTGCTGTATTGATGAGTGACTGCATGAATGAGTGACTGAATGGGTGAATAAGTGGATGTGTGTGTAGACCTAGGAATCAGTGAGTGTATATTTAGTAACTTGTATTGGTGTGTCTATGGTTTTGAAAATGGTAGTCTGTTTTTTAGAGTGGGTGTATCAAAGGTTATATTAGGGTGTGAGGAGGTGCTTCAAATTATAATGTGGATGATGTCATCAGTGATGTCATTTGAGATTTCATCAGTGGTGTCATGGACCATGTCATGAATGATGTAATATGTGACGTCATCAGCAGTGCATTGCAGGGGTGCGAGTTATAGTTAGCTCACCTAACTATAACAGCTGACTATTTCTGGTTTTCTACAAGTAAAATGTCCAACTAACTATAATGTCCCTGAAACCTGTGTTTTTTTAGTGAATTTCTAAAGTTATTTAATGCTAATTTCTAACTATGTCTACAGCGGTAGGACATATGCAGAAAGAGGAAGAAATGTGCAGAAAGAAGCAAGAGGCAACAGAGGTGCAGAAAGAGGCCTTGTTGCAAAGTCATCCTGTGCCCCCAACTTTTTGCTGACGGGTACTGGTGGTATCTGATTCTGCCTAACCAGGGCTAGAGCCAGTGCTATACCAAAATACATTTAGAATACAGTGAAAACACCTAAATACACTAGGGTACACGATGGGTTGGGGTACCCCTGTGGTTGGCATGACCTCCCCTGTAAGGCCCTAGTACATAATAGGGCAGGGGGATTAAAACTACCTCTAAGTCAGAGGTGCAGAAACATGCTTCTTTAACTAGTAGTTGCGTTTACAGAGTGGTAGAGAAAGTGTGCTTGGCGTTCAACCAGGGCTCAGGAATTCCGCTGTATAGGACTCACAGGAGGTACCACGAGGGCATCTTGGCCCCCAAAGTCCCTCAGGAGTAAAGTGGACTTTATCCCCCATTCCGTAGTCTGCCATGAAAAGGGTTTGCAGAGTGTTGGAGAAAGGGGGCATGGCCTCTGAAGATGTCTTAGCAATCCTACTGTGTGGGGCTTAATGGAGGTAACAAAAGGGGTACCTGGCCCCCAAGGACATCTTTGGAGGGGCGATGAAGTCCCCTTTTCTCATGAGGGTCCCAGGGGGCCAAATAGCCCACCAGGTACCTCCAGTATTCCCCACACAGCTGGATTGCTGAGAGTGGTCTGAGGCCACGCCCCCTTTTTACATCACTCTGCAAACACGGCTCCTGGCACATTGCTGTTCGGGGATGAAGTCCACTTCTGAGGTCCTCAGGTCACAAGAGGACCTTATCGCCCCACCAGCAATGCACCAAGAGGTGCGTTTGCAGAGTGGTGTAAAAAGGTGCAGGGCCTCGGACCAACTCTCTGCAATCCAGCTGTGTGGCACTTACTGGATATACCTGGTGGGGTAGTTGGCCCCCAGAGACCCTCAGTATTCAAACTGACTTAAATCCCCAACTTAGAACATGCTAGGGAGCGTGTTTGCAGAGTGGTGCAGGGAAGGGACGGGCCCTCCGGCGAGATGCCAGCTTTTTTTAATATATATTTTTAGAAGGGGGGCTGTGTGGCCCCCTTCTTTTAATATTTTTGGGGCGCTGGGAACCCCATCACCCAGGGCCTGACCCTTTTTAAAAAAACAAATTGGAAAAAAACGTGAAGGGGGTCATGCGGCTCACCCTCCCAAGGCCGATTTAGGCCCCAAGGAACCCATCCTCTGGGGCATGGCCTCCTTTTTTAAAATATATTAATAGGGAAAGGGGGCCGCTTGGCCCCCCTTCCCTGGGCTACTTTTGGCCCCAGGGTCCCCATCCCCTGGGGCATGGCCTCTTTTAAAAAAATAAACATTTATTGGGAAGGGGGGCCACGTGGTCCCTCTTCCCTAAGCCACTATTGGCCCCAGGGACCCCACCCTCCGGGGTTGGCCTCTTATTAAAAAAAAAAAAATTAAAGGGGAGGGGGCCGAGTTGCCCGCCTCATGGGCCATTTCTGGCCACGGGGACCCCGTCCCCTGGGGCCAGCCCTCAAGTTGGAGACCGTATGGGGAGCCCCAATGCCCCCACTATCCCAGTCGGCTCCCCACCTCCTGTGGGAGCTGGCATTGCTTTTGGATAAGGGGAGCTGCTGACATGCAGTTTCCCCTTGTCCAAAAGCAATCTGCTTTGCTTCGTTGAATTTCCTGCTCCCGCTTCAACAAAACAAATCAAGGTTTGCTATGACAGGGCAGGAACCGTGCTCCCGCTCTGCCAGTGCAAACAGCAATGTCCCGGGGTGGGTACCCCGGGACATTGCATGAGCTGGCCCTGGGGGTGGCAGTCCCCAGGGCCATAAAGGGTTCCACGAGGGGGGCTGCGCAGCCCTCGTCCAATATGTAAATAGCCCGGGGGAGGTGCTGGTACCCGGGGCCGGGGGTCCACAACAGACCCCTGTATTTACATATTTTATGCCCCGGCGAGGTGGTGGTGGGCTCAAACACCCCCACACTAATTATTAGTTACAGCCCCAGGGAGGTGGCGGTCCCCAAGGCTTGAGGGGGCCCGCAAGGCCCCACCACCCCATTTTAATAAAGCCCCTGGTAGGTGGCAGGTCCCTGGGTTGTGGGGGCCCGCGAGACCCCACGCCCTTATTTAAATACTGCCACAGGAAGGTGGCTGCCCTCGGAGCTGTGGGGGGGCCACATACTCCCAACCGTAAATTATAAAGCTCCATGGATGTGGCAGTCCCGGGGTTGTGGAGGCCCCCACGGCCCTGACACCATAATTTAGAATTGCCCCAAGACCTGGCCTGCCCGGGGGCACCCAGCACAAATTCGCCCAAAATTATAAAATAAAATCCTTTTTTGGGGCCTGGGGGTCCTTATGGGACCTGAGCCCTAACACCCTAACACCCTAGGGGGTTAGGGGGTTTCTACCCTGTCACACTGTTTTTTTACCTTTTTACAAGATGGCTGTCAGCACATTCTGGTTTAGAGTGTTGGCGGCCAATCACAGTGAAGCTCGTTCCCAGGAGGGTTCGCGAACCCTCCTCTTTGCTCATATATCGATATTTTTATTTTTTTAATTTCTCAGGAACTACTGAATGGATTTATACCATTTAAAAAAAAACACACTTTCTGGACCAAGACCAACCTTTTTACCAGATTTGGTGCATTTACGTTCAGCAGTTCGAGCTGTAGCCTGTTTTAAAATTCCTATGGAAATTAACATGGAGAAAATAGGTTTTGGGACCCACCCTTTTTTCTCCACCCCCACTAGACAAATTGCCCCCAAGGATATTGGCAAATCAAATCAAATCCTATGGATAATAGCCAGTAGGTAAAATATATATATATATATGTATATATATATATATTGAGACTCAAATCTTCCTGTCCAGGAAGAAATAACGGGCCGCACTCTTGAAGTAACAAAACTGCTTTTATTTTCCTCCTTCTTTCAGTTGGGCATAATCAGCAGACTTGATCAACGCGTTTCGATGCCTCCTGACACCTTGCTCACGATCAACAGGCCCACTGTCCAAGTCTCACTAAAAAGCATTCACTCTGCTTTGATGTCACTTCCTGTGTTCTTCCTGGCCCTTTGCCTTCTGGTCCATGTAGTATCCAGTGGTTTCGTTGAAGGGACTGTTTGTTTCTTTACTTGTTTTCTTTCCACCTTTTCTTTCTCTTTATTTCTAATGGAGTGGATGATTTGCAGGAATACATTCCTCATTGTAAATGTATTTGTCAATTGGGAGAAAGCTTTTTCCCATTATAATAATTTCTTTTAATTTAATTTTTTATATATTTTTTTTTAATATATGTGATCAACGTCGATATTTTTATTCATTCTTTAACTCTTCTCTCCTTCTCCCTTAGAACTGTTTCTTTCCACTCTTATTTTCCACTCCGATCTGACTTAATTACTGTGTCCAGGAATCTATATTCATAAATGAATGTACATCTCCTCTGATTGATTTAGGCCATGCGGACTCAGAGTTCTCAGATTTAAGATGTAGCGCGATTCCTTCTGGCGCAACATCTTTTCACGATCTCCGCCATGTTCTTTTTTTGGGATTGTCTCTATTCTGAAAAATCTCAGCTTCTTCCAGTCACCTTGATGGAATTGTTCCATATGTTTCGATACAGCATTTGTTCGATCTCTGTGTATGGTTGCCCTTACATGCTCCATTATTCTTTTCTTTAGTTCACAAATGGTACTTCCCACATACCTTTGTGGGCATGGGCATTCTATCACATATACTGTGTATTGTGTCTTGCAAGTGATTAATTGACGAATTTCCCATACTTTGTTGTTAGCCAATTTTACTTCTTTGATAGGTTTGGCTATTTGGCACATTTTGCATGCATGGCATTTTACGAAACCTTTTGTTTTCAGCCATGTATCTTCTTTTTTCTTCCCTCTGAAGTGACTGTGAATCAGATGGTCTTTTAAATTTATTGCTCTTCTGTAAGTCACTGTGGGATGGTTACCCGCTATATCTTTCACAGTGCTATCCAATTGCCGAATCGTCCAAGTTTTTCTTAGGATATTTTCAATTTGATTACTTTCTTGTGCGTAATCCATTATCATTCGTATTTGTTCCGTTTTCCCCTTGTTGTCAACTTGTTTCACCGCTAGGCAGTCCTCTCGTGTTCTCTCATTGGTTCTTTCCCAACATTTTGTTACCAACCCCGGTTTGTATTTCCTCTTTATAAAACGCTTTGCTGTTTTTTCACTTTGGAATTTCCATTCCGTTTCTTCACTGCAAATCCTGCGAATCCTTAAAAACTCTCCATATGGGATGCTGGAAATTAGAGGGCCCTGATGGAAACTGGTCGCTTCTAGGGTGGCTGTTGCTTTTCTATGTAGCGTCGTTTGAATCTCATTATCTTTAAGATAGATTTCTGTATCCAGGAAGATTACTCTTTCCTTACTTATCATGTAAGTAAATTTCAAATCATTTGTGCAGTTGTTAATCACATTAAAATATTCCTGGAATTCTATCGCTGTGCCATCCCAGATTATTAACAAATCATCAATGTATCTTTTCCAACTGACGATTTTGTTGACAGCTTGATCATTCATTGCGCTCCATGCATGTTCCTGCTCCCACCATCCCATAGCTAAGCAGGCATAACTGGGACTGAAAGAAAATCCCATTGCGGTCCCACTGTTTTGACGGAGTGTTTCTTCACCAAAAACGAAGATATTTTGATTAAGGCAAATGGATATCATCTCCAACAGCATTTTGTTGTGATTGCTGTATTTCATACTTCTTTCCTGTAGGAGGTGATTACATGCTTTTATACCCATGTCATTCCCAATATTTGTATATAGGGCTATGACGTCCATTGTTATTAGCTGGTACGATGCCTGCCATGGTGTATTTTGTAACAATCTTAGAAGATCACTTGTATCTTGTATATATGAACTCAATTGGGCCACATAAGGTCTTAAAAAGTAATCTATAAAGTTAGCCAATGGTTCCAAAAAAGATCCCTTTGCTGACAGTATTGGTCTTCCTGGAGGTTTTTTCTGATCTTTGTGCAATTTTGGTAAGAAGTGAATTGTCGATGTTACTGGATGTGTCACCGTCAGGAATTTACGTTCATCCTCATCAATTAGGCCACTTGAGGACCATTCTGAAAGTTTGTCATCCACCATTTTTTTGATTGCTGCGGTTGGATTAGTTGTTAATTTCTCATAGTATTGGGTTTCTCTCAACTGGCGATGTGCCTCTGTTATACATGCCGTCCGTTCCCATATCACTATGTTTCCGCCTTTGTCAGCCATTTTGATTTCAATTTGGTCATCCGTTGATAGTTTCTTGAGGGCCTCCCTTTCTTCTCTTGTTAAATTGTCATCATATTTTGAATGTTTCAATTTGTACAAGTCTTGAATTACTGCATCTTGAAATAAATCAATTTTATTACCCGGGCCCAATTGAGGGTAAAATTTTGATTTGGGCTTCTTTCCACTTAGGCCTCCTCCCGTTTGACTCCAGGCCTCTTGAAGGGAGATGTCATCTCTGTCCATCACATCTAAATTGATTAATGTTAGGAAGCTTTCTGAGTCTTTTACCTGAAGGCCTTCAGTTGTTTCTTCTCGTGTTGTTTTGTTTTGTTGACTGTATTTAGCTTCCTTGAATACTTTTGCTAGTTTGATTTTTCTTGTATACTGGTATAGATCTATTCTTATTTGTGCTAGATCTATTCAACTTTTAGGGCAAAAGTTAATACCTCTTTTGAGTAAACGAGTCTCTATTGCATTTATTGGTCTTTTTGATAAGTTAACAATTTGTAATTCATCACTTATTGTTTCTGTCTCTGGCGCATGCTCCTCGTTTCGGTGCCAATTTTTTCCGCACCACCGCTTGCACCTTTTTCCTCTTCTCTGTGGTTTCTTTCCGGCCACCGCCGTCCTCTTCCTCTTCCTCTCAGTTGTTGGTGTTGCTGCGTGGGACAATTTTGTTCCCACTGTCTTTGTTGCAACACGAGGCGCATGTCCCCTAAAAAAGACATCTTTACAGTATCTCGCATTGATATTGATTCCCCATCATTTGATTCCGCAGAGACTATTGAGGATGCATTGCTGGATAGGCTAGTCATACTATTCCAAGAGACTTGTTCTTATAACCCATCAAACTTTCTCGCAAAAGTGAATATTCGGCCTTCAGCATAATCATTTGAGTCACGTATGAATTTGGAATGCTTCCTTTCCCTCACTATGTCTTCATGTCTTTCAATTTGACTCTCCAAGTCCTCTTTAAATCTATTCATTTCCGTTGTTACCTTCAATTGTGATATTTCTTTTTCTGTTTCTTGAAGTTGTGACTTTATTTTCTCCAAGCCAATCTCAATATGTTTCACTAATATCTCAATTAAGCCCAATGACGATTTTAAAATGAACTCTCTCATTCTTGCAGTAATTCATTAGTAGTATCTTGATTATTGGGCATGAGCATTATTCTCAGATCCCTTGGAACACGTTGTACCTCCAAATATTTTTTTTTTTTTTTTTTTTAGGGTGATGAGCTCCCATGCCTTGTTAATTTCCTTTCGACTTTGTTTTTCCCAAGTTCTTAATTTACTTTTTACGTCTGTTTTTGCTGTTGTGGTAGTTGTACTTGTCTCTTTTGTCACCTGGCCTTTGTCAAACATATCATTTAGCAGTTCATTCCTTTTCGCTTCCCTTCGTTCCATATTTCTGCTTCGTTTATAATTGCTCTCTTACGTTTTGCGATCTTTGCTACCCTTTGCGTTATTTACTTCGACCGGTATTCCTTTTATCAATTATCACAATAGCCTTTTCTCCGCTCGTTCCCTCATTGAAACACCATTGCGGTTTTATGCTACAATTGACAGGCTCCCCGGCACTCAGCTGGTACCCGCTCTCGTGCTGAATTTTTAAATGTTTATATAAGGTTCAAACACTCGCTTACTGTTTGCTTCAAGCGGTGTGATGCTTCATCATTCTTAAACGTTTCTCACCAGCGTTCACTGCACCCGGCTTGAATATTTCATCCAATTTGGTTCCTGAATGCCGGTATCGCAGCGCTCCATGTGGGTGCGATCTCCTGCGGCCAAACTACGCCGCTACTTATTGAGACTCAAATCTTCCTGGCCAGGAAGAAATAACGGGCCGCACTCTCAAAGTAACAAAACCGCTTTTATTTTCCTCCTTCTTTCAGTTGGGCATAATCAGCAGACTTGATCAACGCGTTTCGATGCCTCCTGACACCTTGGTCACGATCAACTGGCCCACTGTCCAAGTCTCACTAAAAAGCATTCACTCTGCTTTGATGTCACTTCCTGTGTTCTTCCTGGCCCTTTGCCTTCTGGTCCATGTAGTATCCAGTGGTTTCGTTGAAGGGACTAATTGTTTCTTTACTTGTTTTCTTTCCACCTTTTCTTTCTCTTTATTTCTAATGGAGTGGATGATTTGCAGGAATACATTCCTCATTGTAAATGTATTTGTCAATTGGGAGAAAGCTTTTTCCCATTATAATAATTTCTTTTAATTTAATTTTTTATATATTTTTTTTTAATATATGTGATCAACGTTGTTATTTTTATTCATTCTTTTACTCTTCTCTCCTTCTCCCTTAGAACTGTTTCTTTCCACTCTTATTTTCCACTCCGATCTGACTTAATTACTGTGTCCAGGAATCTATATTCATAAATGAATGTACATCTCCTCTGATTGATTTAGGCCATGCGGACTCAGAGTTCTCAGATTTAAGATGTAGCGCGATTCCTTCTGGCGCAACATCTTTTCACGATCTCTGCCACGTTCTTTTTTTGGGATTGTCTCTATTCCGAAAAATCTCAGCTTCTTCTAGTCACCTTGATGGAATTGCTCCATATGTTTCGATACAGCATTTGTTCGATCTCTGTGTATGGTTGCCCTTACATGCTCCAATATTCTTTTCTTTACTTCACAAATGGTACTTCCCACGTACCTTTGTGGGCATGGGCATTCTATCACAGATACTGTGTATTGTGTCTTGCAAGTGATTAATTGACTAATTTCCCATACTTTGTTGTTAGTCAATTGTACTTCTTTGATAGGTTTGGCTATTTGGCACATTTTGCATGCATGGCATTTTACGAAACCTTTTGTTTTCAGCCATGTATCTTCTTTTTTCTTCCCTCTGAAGTGATTGTGAATCAGATGGTCTTTTAAATTTCTTGCTCTTCTGTAAGTCACTGTGGGATGGTTACCCACTATATCTTTCACAGTGCTATCCAATTGCAGAATCTTCCAATTTTTTCTTAGGATTTTTTCAATTTGATTACTTTCTTGTGCGTAATCCATTATCATTCGTATTTGTTCCGTTTTCCCCTTGTTGTCAACTTGTTTCACCGCTAGGCAGTCCTCTCGTGTTCTCTCATTGGTTCTTTCCCAACATTTTGTTACCAACCCTGGTTTGTATTTCCTCTTTATAAAACGCTTTGCTGTTTTTTCACTTTGGAATTTCCATTCCGTTTCTTCACTGCAAATCCTGCGAATCCTTAAAAACTCTCCATATGGGATGCTGGAAATTAGAGAGCCCTGATGGAAACTGGTCGCTTCTAGGGTGGCATTTGTCGCTGTTGCTTTTCTATGTAGCGTCGTTTGAATCTCATTATCTTTAATATAGATTTCTGTATCCAGGAAGATTACTCTTTCCTTACTTATCGTGTAAGTAAATTTCAAATCATTTGTGCAGTTGTTAATCACATTAAAATATTCCTGGAATTCTATCGCTGTGCCATCCCAGATTATTAACAAATCATCAATGTATCTTTTCCAACTGACGATTTTGTTGACAGCTTGATCATTCATTGCGCTCCATGCATGTTCCTGCTCCCACCATCCCATAGCTAAGCAGGCATAACTGGGACTGAAAGAAAATCCCATTGCGGTCCCGCTGTTTTGACGGAATGTTTCTTCACCAAAAACGAAGATATTTTGATTAAGGCAAATGGATATCATCTCCAACAGCATTTTGTTGTGATTGCTGTATTTCATACTTCTTTCCTGTAGGAGGTGATTACATGCTTTTATACCCATGTCATTCCCAATATTTGTATATAGGGCTATGACGTCCATTGTTATTAGCTGGTACGATGCCTGCCATGGTGTATTTTGCAACAATCTTAGAAGATCACTTGTATCTTGTATATATGAACTCAATTGGGCCACATAAGGTCTTAAAAAGTAATCTATAAAGTTAGCCAATGGTTCCAAAAAAGATCCCTTTGCTGACAGTATTGGTCTTCCTGGAGGTTTTTTCTGATCTTTGTGCAATTTTGGTAAGAAGTGAATTGTCGATGTTACTGGATGTGTCACCGTCAGGAATTTACGTTCATCCTCATCAATTAGGCCACTTGAGGACCATTCTGAAAGTTTGTCATCCACCATTTTTTTGATTGCTGCGGTTGGATTAGTTGTTAATTTCTCATAGTATTGGGTTTCTCTCAACTGGCGATGTGCCTCTGTTATATATGCCGTCCGTTCCCATATCACTATGTTTCCGCCTTTGTCAGCCATTTTGATTTCAATTTGGTCATCCGTTGATAGTTTCTTGAGGGCCTCCCTTTCTTCTCTTGTTAAATTGTCATCATGTTTGGAATGTTTCAATTTGTACAAGTCTTGAATTACTGCATCTTGAAATAAATCAATTTTATTTCCCAGGCCCAATTGAGGGTAAAATTTTGATTTGGGCTTCTTTCCACTTAGGCCTCCTCCCGTTTGACTGCAGGCCTCTTGAAGGGAGATGTCATCTCTGTCCATCACATCTAAATTGATTAATGTTAGGAAGCTTTCTGAGTCTTTTACCTGAAGGCCTTCAGTTGTTTCTTCTCCTGTTGTTTTGTTTTGTTGACTGTATTTAGCTTCCTTGAATACTTTTGCTAGTTTGATTTTTCTTGTATACAGGTATAGATCTATTCTTATTTGTGCTAGATCTATCCGACTTTTAGGGCAAAAGTTAATACCTCTTTTGAGTAAACGAGTCTCTATTGCATTTATTGGTCTTTTTGATAAGTTAACAATTTGTAATTCGTCACTTATTGTTTCTGTCTCTGGCGCATGCTCCTCGTTTCGGTGCCAATTTTTTCCGCACCACCGCTTGCACCTTTTTCCTCTTCTCTGCGGTTTCTTTCCGGCCACCGCCGTCCTCTTCCTCTTCCTCTCTGTATATATATAAAGATGTTGTGAGGATATCACGATCATGAAACAGGATTGCTTTTTGCAAGCAATAGAAACGGATTGAATGTGAAGCAACTTCTGGCATCTAGCAGTATGGTGCTTCAAGTAAAGGACACTAATCGCTTGCAAAGCATTCTTTGACCCGGGCCGCTCAAGTTTCAATATCATTTGCCCAATTAGTGGGCACTTAGCTGCAAAAATGCCGTGACAATTTGCCGCATTTATTTCATTTTATGATTTTAGTCTTATATTCTGGCACATATGTTTGAGCGATTGGTGGCCCAATTAACATACTTCCAATATAACCGTCTATGCAGGTGACATGAATGTTGTTTACTATTGAACGTTTATATTCACACAGAAGGGGAAAGTGGTATTACATTGTCGGTTACACAGACATCGTAAATTGTAGATTTTTTGTTTTTTATTTCTTGCATTTTGCAAAGTTGGCAATTATCGGATTTGTTTTAATGGCATGAGCGACAATTCCCATGTGTTTAACAACAACAACTCAGTTACTTCTTTCAGATATTTTATATTGGTGCAATGTGTTTAGACGTCAGTATTTTGTTTATGTCTATTGCATACCTGCAGGGGGTGGGCTATACATTTCCACATTGCTTGGTTGCCCATTTGATTGACAAAGGCTTCTGCAAAGCCGAAATGCGTCTCCTTAAGCCCGGGGTCGAGGGAGACCCAGAATAATAAAGGTACCATATTCCTGCAGCTTTCGAGTACGTGATTCTTCTTTGGGAGCAGGATTGCTTGTTCATAGATATAGATATAAAGACATGTGTTTGTGTTTAGATGCGGTCACAAGCATCGAGGAGTACCCATCCCACAAGATAGTTCGGTGGTTGTGTGGCAACTGTTGGTAACTTCAAAGACTTTTTGAAAACACCGAACCGCCGCATCCCCGCAATTCCGCCCCGCGAACTTTGTTCTGGACTGTGACTGCACGGGTGGTTTTGACGCGATACAGTCATTTCCAGGGGCCCAACACGGGAGTGCATGCGGAGGGATGAGGATTACGGTAACCAGCTCGACAGCCACATCAATTACCAAGGAGGCGTGGGGAGCAAGCAGGGCCCAACCCACTGGGGAAGTACCTACACTAGAGGACCTGCGCTGATTGGACTCGAAGACCTGAGTCCTGACACACCCCCCTCGTCAGACTGTCACCGATGTCTCAACCAATCGTAGCGGGGCTTTGGGTGTTTAAACTGTGGCTGTAAACTGCACTTGCACTCTTTGGCGGCAGCTGAGGAAGTCAGTAATTGATGAAACGCGTCATACCATGGCCGAAATAAAAGAGCTTGTTACCTGTGATCCGTGAGTGCTTCAGCTTCTTCTTGAGGAGTGTGGTTTTGTGTTTAGATGCGGTCACAAGCATCGAGGAGTACCCATCCCACAAGATAGTTTGGTGGTTGTGTGGCAACTGTTGGTAACTTCAAAGACTTTTTGAAAACAACGAACCGCCGCATCCCCGCAATTCCGCCCCGCCAACTCTGTTCTGGACTGTGACTGCACGGGTGGTTTTGACGCGATACAGTCATTTCCAGGGGCCCAACTTGGGAGTGCATGCGGAGGGATGAGGATTACTGTAACCAGCTCGACAGCCACATCAATTACCAAGGAGGAGTGGGGAGCAAGCAGGGCCCAACCCACTGGGGAAGTACCTACGCTAGAGGACCTGCGCTGATTGGACTCGAAGACCTGAGTCCTGACACACCCCCCTCGTCAGACTGTCACCGATGCCTCAACCAATCGTAGTGGGGCTTTGGGTGGCTGTAAACTGCACTTGCACTGTTTGGCGGCATCTGAGGAAGTCAGTAATTGACGAAACGCGTCATGCCATGGCCGAAATAAAAGAGCTTGTTACCTGTGATCCGTGAGTGCTTCAGCTTCTTCTTGAGGAGTGTGGTTTTGTGTTTAGATGCGGTCACAAGCATCGAGGAGTACCCATCCCACAAGATAGTTCGGTGGTTGTGTGGCAACTGTTGGTAACTTCAAAGACTTTTTGAAAACACCGAACTGCCGCATCCCCGCAATTCCGCCCCGCCAACTCTGTTCTGGACTGTGACTGCACGGGTGGTTTTGACGCGATACAGTAATTTCCAGGGGCCCAACATGGGAGTGCATGCGGAGGGATGAGGATTACGGTAACCAGCTCGACAGCCACATCAATTACCAAGGAGGCGTGGGGAGCAAGGAGGGCCCAACCCACTGGGGAAGTACCTACGCTAGAGGACCTGCGCTGATTGGACTCGAAGACCTGAGTCCTGACACAACCCCCTTGTCAGACTGTCACCGATGCCTCAACCAATCGTAGCGGGGCTTTGGGTGTTTAAACTGTGGCTGTAAACTGCACTTGCACTGTTTGGCGGAATCTGAGGAAGTCAGTAATTGACGAAACGCGTCATGCCATGGCTGAAATAAAAGAGCTTGTTACCTGTGATCCGTGAGTGCTTCAGCTTCTTCTTGAGGAGTGTGGTTTTGTGTTTTGATGCGGTCACAAGCATCGAGGAGTACCCATCCCACAAGATAGTTCGGTGGTTGTGTGGCAACTGTTGGTAACTTCAAAGACTTTTTGAAAACACCGAACCGCCGCATCCCCGCAATTCCGCCCCGCGAACTTTGTTCTGGACTGTGACTGCACGGGTGGTTTTGACGCGATACAGTCATTTCCAGGGGCCCAACACGGGAGTGCATGCGGAGGGATGAGGATTACGGTAACCAGCTCGACAGCCACATCAATTACCAAGGAGGCGTGGGGAGCAAGGAGGGCCCAACCCACTGGGGAAGTACCTACGCTAGAGGACCTGCGCTGATTGGACTCGAAGACCTGAGTCCTGACACACCCCCCTCGTCAGACTGTCACCGATGCCTCAACCAATCGTAGCGGGGCTTTAGGTGTTTAAACTGTGGCTGTAAACTGCACTTGCACTGTTTGGCGGCATCTGAGGAAGTCAGTAATTGACGAAACGCGTCATGCCATGGCCGAAATAAAAGAGCTTGTTACCTGTGATCCGTGAGTGCTTCAGCTTCTTCTTGAGGAGTGTGGTTGTGTTTAGATGCGGTCACAAGCATCAAGGAGTACCCATCCCACAAGATAGTTCGGTGGTTGTGTGGCAACTGTTGGTAACTTCAAAGACTTTTTGAAAACACCGAACCGCCGCATCCCCGCAATTCCGCCCCGCCAACTCTGTTCTGGACTGTGACTGCACGGGTGGTTTTGACGCGATACAGTCATTTCCAGGGGCCCAACACGGGAGTGCATGCGGAGGGATGAGGATTACGGTAACCAGCTCGACAGCCACATCAATTACCAAGGAGGCGTGGGGAGCAAGCAGGGCCCAACCCACTGGGGAAGTACCTACGCTAGAGGACCTGCGCTGATTGGACTCGAAGACCTGAGTCCTGACACACCCCCCTCGTCAGACTGTCACCGATGCCTCAACCAATCGTAGCGGGGCTTTGGGTGTTTAAACTGTGGCTGTAAACTGCACTTGTACTGTTTGGCGGCATCTGAGGAAGTCAGTAATTGACGAAACGCGTCATGCCATGGCCGAAATAAAAGAGCTTGGTACCTGTGATCCGTGAGTGCTTCTTCTTCTTCTTGAGGAGTGTGGTTTAGTGTTATATATATATATATATATTTATATATATATATATATATATATATATATATATATATATATATATGTAGTATTCAGTAGTGTGTGTGCACTAAATGTACTTTTCCTTTTCCGAAGAAAAAACACTTACTGGACAATCATTTATTCAGTGTTGATATTGTGTGCCAGTGAAGGGTGATTACAAGTATACACTCCCTCCCCTGAGTAGGCTTTGGACTGCTCTGCTTCTTTCCCCTTAAAGAGGAAAGTGCTACAATGGGGTTCTTGATTCCCAGTAGCTGGAAATTGTGGACCTATTGCTTGTGCAGGCTTCACACACTGCACAACTAATAACTTAAATTTCCAACAATATAAATGACTTTTTTTGCAACATGCAAAATGTACACAATTTTGAGTGAAGGTGATCATGTTTAAGCCATCTAAAAAATGTAGTGACATAGATATGCGAAATAGACAAAATATGCACACAGTGATCTGATTTGCAAAACAAGAAGGGCTAAACCTCAGTTTTAGATATGTATCATATTAGATTTATAGCAATTTACCAGGCCTCAGTCGATGAGAGAAAAATATTATAATTGGTAGTTCCTCACTGTTCTATCTTTTTATGTGCGGAGTTCTCCACACCAACTGTGGAATTTTCACAATTGTGAAATTGCTATTAAACTTATAGCTTGTGACTACCCCAAAAAATTGAACTTACACAAAAGTGTGAGTTTATCTTTGAGAATAAGGCCCGTAATGTCAGAATCAGCTAGTTTATATCAGTTTTATTATGGTAACCAACAATAACAACTCTACTACATGTGCGCACTCAAAGACACCCCTGTCTCTATGTTCCATATTCTCAACCTCCAGCGCATTGTGGGAAAGTTATACGAAAAATGCATTCAGCTTGATGACGTTCACTCTGGCCCCGTTTACAGTCAAATGTGCCTGTGTGTGAATGAAAACAGCATTTTCCTCATGTGAAAATGGAAACAAATTAGAACACAGTAAATGTAATAGGCTACTGGGTGAGTAATAAACACATAGGCCCAGATTTACAGAGGTTTTGCAGCAGTTTTGTGTTTATTTTGTAAGGCAGACACAAGGCCAATTTTTGGGGGCTATTTACAGTGGTATTTGCATTGGTTTGTAAGAAATAGTCAAATGAACCAGTGAAAAACACTGCTAAGCATTACTCTGTCTCAAGGGGGCATTCAATTGGTGCTACATGGGTGTTCCCATACTAGCACCCATGACTTTTGATACAAAACCCAATCTACTAACAATAGTAGACAGAGTTTGCACCAACAACTAATGCCACTTGAAAGCAGGCAGTAAAAGAAGAAATTCTTTAATTTTTCCATTCTTTTCCTACTTTGCATGTGTGCTGCACTGCACAGAACACATACAAAGTAGGAAAAGTTGCAAAATCAATCTAAGCCTAGTATTTTGTACTGAAAGGCTGCCCTTCCATGGCAAAAGCTATGCTAGACTCACGCAGACACCTTTGTACAATGGTGTGCTAGGACATTGGCACCATAATTCTGGGTCGGTCCTAGGGAGAGAGAATGATTGTCCTATATCTCTGTGAATATGGTGCTGTCCTTCTCTTTCCCTTCACACATGCAGTGCAGCAACTTGTGGTGCTGTGCTGTGTTGTAGGAGAGTTTATAAAATCGGGGTCATACACTTTGTTTTTTGCCTGTGCTCCTGGAGGTTCATTATTTATAGTTAAAAAACAGATGTACAACAGATATTTCACACCCATCTCCTAGATGCTGCTTTCTACTTTTATACATGCAAACTATGATCAGGAAATAAACCTCAATGTCCACACCTCCTGTGACTTCCACCACAATTCCCACCACCATACATGGATGTGAGTTAGTAGTATCCAATAGTGTGAACATTGCTGCTATCACTCCATAGATATCAACATGACATTTTCAAGTACATGCCCATTTTACTAGCTACTAAAAAATATATGAAAGGTTAATTAGAGGATAGGAGACAGGAGGTCAAACCAGTGATATCGCCATGGGGGAAAAGGGAGGAGGGGGTGACCCAAAGTGTATAATCTTCCTTATGCTAATCCGGGCATTTTGGCACTCTAGTGATCACTATTTCACCTACTTTGTTCTATGAATGTCTCTTATTCAACCGCAAAGTAAATTTATTTAGCTGCAGAGAAAAATCTTCTTTCTGTGCCCCCCTTCAGTTATATCTCCTTGTAAACATTTGAGAGGGTTGAATAACGACTGCTATAAATTTTCCTAATATACGGAAGTGGGAAGAAGCTGGAACAAGCTGAGGAATGTCATATTGAGTTAGGCCCCTTTTATCTGTTATCAGTGGAGGGATACCCATGGAGAGTCATACCCAACGCACACTCCCAGAACTCTTGACTGGGGGTGAGTGTTTGAAACTTTTTGACATTCTGTCCATCATCTTGTTGTGTTTGCTATGTTCACCCAAACTAGACAAGGGTATGCACAGATGTGAGGCCCTTGCTTGCTATACTATTGGATTCAAGCTAGCCTGGCTGATGAGGGATGTTACCCAGAAACTGGTCCCAGGATGCTTCTTTCCACTCCAGGAGGACCTGGTCTTGCAGTTTATGCTGTGGGAGCAGGTTGAAGACCAATGTGGCTTTGCGTGATCTCGTAGATATGGATCTGTACTCTGCACCGCCAGAGTGTCAAAAAAGTGATTCACCGGCGACGCAATGTGCTTGTACATAGGCCCCTCTGGCTTTGATTCACTAAGGTAAACTTACACTTGTTTGGAATTCACAAAGGGATTTACGAGTAGTATCTTTACGATTACAGAGTCTCAACCCATAAAAAGATTGGACAGTCCTATATTTTTATGTGCAGAGACTCCGCATTCGTAAAGATACTACTCGGAAATACCTTTGTGAATGTCAATCTTACACTTACACAAAAGTGTACGTTTACCTTTGTGAATCAGGCCACAGTATTGCCTGCCTTAAGTGGTTTGTTGAAAGTAGCAATTCCATGGATACTAAGGGACTAATTCCCAAAGGTAAACTTACACGTTTGTGAATCAGGCCCATTGATGTCAGGTTAAGGTAATTGTAGCTCTCTTTTTCTTTTCAAGATGCATTGAGTGAAAACACAACATAAAAACAAAAGGCAGATACACATAACATGCCGGAGGCATTTTAGATCTCTACTTTTATATTGTAAGTTGCTCTGACCATCTATGTGTTGCTCTTCAGTGCGAAGGGATGCTATTTGTGAAACATGTGAGTTCTGTACCTTGTTACCCTATCTGAGAAGAGCGTCTTGCTATTATTCGGAAAATGTTAATCCATTAAAAAGAACTGCATAACCAGTGCCATTTAATCATAGGTTTGCCGAAATATATTCCAACAAATATCATGAAATTGGAAAATGCTGATGTTTGTAACTTGGTCATAGCTTTTTCCAGTTTACAGGAGGAGCTATTCGAGTAAAAAAATATTTCCAATCTGCAAAATGCAGGAACTATTGTATCCTGTTTTACATATAAATGAAATCAGGTAAATAAAAATTGTGATTTAACTTAAAGAAGCAATTCAAAATCTGAGAGGGAAAACGAAACAATTTCCACGAGTTTTATCACTAATTCACCTAGATGTTATTTTTTCTTTAGCATTGTTTGCAGATGCATGGTATTCACGAGGTTGCTCTTTGCTATGAATACTAACTAATATAGAAGGGATAGGTCTCCAACTCTGCTTAAACTGTGGTACCCATTCATATCCCTTCAAAGCATAATAAGAATAAAATGACGTCCCCGATGCAGTGCTCTCTCATGTAGGAACTATAATGAATGCATCCAATCTAAAAGGGTTTGTTTTCATCTGCATTAAAGTTGGATCTCAGCTCTCCATTGCTGAAAAGGTATTTGCTCATCTATTGAGAGAAGTGATTGATCAATATCTTTTTCCATTTGCTGGAAACTCATGAAGGCCACCTTTGCAGGTGATACGGAAAACCTCCAAGCAACTATGTAGGAAAATACTTGTTTACTCATGTTATTGGATCTACCAGCAGAATTTGTAAAGGGGGAACAAAGGGCATTCTTATCTGTTTTATAATCCTATTGGGGTGGAAGGTATATGCTATATGTCTTTATTACTTACAAGAACTGTGTTTCTTCAGTGCACCGAGCAGCTGAGAAACATGGGGCTTAGTTACGAATTTATCACACAGCGCACTACAGAAAGTCACAGTTCTGCGCTGCACTGTGTTACAGGGAAAGGGCAGAAATGCATCTTATTTAAGCCAATACTGCACATTCCTGCCTTCTCCCCTGTGTTGGTGCCCTTTTGGCAGTCTCACGCCAACTCAGGCACTCCTGCACCGTGGGGCAAAGGTGCCTGCTTTGCAGTCAGGATTGCTTTTGTGCAGGACACATAGAAGGAGGAAGTAACAAGGAGAAATAAAGATATTTTTGGTCAAAACGCCTCTCCTGGGAAGGCATACTTTTTTGCACATTTCCAGATCTACCATTTCTGAGAAATCTGGGAATATGTAAAAACTATTAGAGTTGCATGGGAACACCCAGGCAACGGCCATGGAATGCCTTTCTGATGGCTTAAGTCCCCTCTGCATCATTTTCCCAGGGCAGAGTAAGGCAATGCAGCGAGTTGCGCTGTGTTGCCTTACTCCAGGTTTTTGGACTACTCAGGGCCACGCAAAGTCGCCCTGCATGTCTTCAGAAAGCACAAGTAAGGTTTGCGTCGCTCATGCACCACATTGCATTGTGAAAGAGCGACGCAAACTGGCTTGTAAATAGACCCGGTAGTTGCTTGGAAATGTCTCCATCCATTAGTATGCGGATGTGTTAGTTAGGGATTATATGTCTGGGGCGACAGATATGGGGGCTTATTTGCAAGCCACTTGCGCCGCCTGGGCATCACTTTTAATATGGGAAAAAAAGTGATGTACTGGCGGCGCAAGAAGCTTGTAAATAAGCCCTATGGTTTGTACAACTAACCAGAAATAATGAGGAATTTCATAGGAGCTCAGTTATATTTCAGAACAATAATTGATCTTCAGAGTTAAAAGACTATCAGGCACATGCATCAACCATTTTTGCGAGTGCAAACGGTGCGATTCGCAAAAATCGTCCGTTTGCGCCCGCAAAATGGCATTTGCGATGCATCAAGGTTCAAGGCACTTGCAATTTGAGAATTCGCAATTATTTGTGATTTCTCGAATTGCGATTGCATTTAAGGAATCGCAATCGCAATTTGCGATTCCTTAAATGCAATGCACTTTAGAATAGCGATTTCGCTAATAGGGGGTGCAAATTACCATGAAGTTGAACTTGATGGTAATTTGCAAAAACTTCGAAAAACGCACTTTAGTTCATTTTTCAAAGTTTCATGTTGCGCATATCACTATTTCAAGGGTGCAACAGGGCGTCATTTTGACACCCTTGCACCCTTGAAATTGCATGCGCACTTTGCGAGTACCAATTGGGAGCCATTCCTTAATTGTGAGTCACAGTTAAAGAATTTGTAGGAATCACTATTTTCTCAGCGATTACTACATGCATAGGCATTTGCGCTTCCTTATTAGCGAAGCCTTATTTTTCGCTAATAAGGAATCGCCAATGGCATGTTTGATGCAAGTGCCTGTATCTATCTATCTATCTATCTATCTATCTATCTATCTATCTATCTATCTATCTATCTATCTATCTATCTATCTATCTATCTATCTATCTATCTATCTATCTATCTATCTATCTATCTATCTATCTATCGGAAACCAAAATGTTACAGAGAATCGGTGAGATCTGTACAATTTAAATTTTGGAATTTTATTGGAATAACATTGGAAATTTAATCAAAAAAGAATTTTAAAATTACTATTTGGCCTAAAGGAAATGGAACCAGATGTATTGTGGAGTTATTTGAGATATATTTTTGTGATTATACTTCTGAAACAAAAATGTCAGACGGTATTTTAAAGAAATAAGTATTGATATTAGATGATATTTTTTTAGAATATTATGGATTTCTATAATGTTATGTTTAAGTGAGAAGAGATTCTGGGCTTTTTTAAAACAATCTTTGAGATTGTTATTTTTTTTTTTGCCCGCTGTTAAATGATGAATGCAATTGCTTTCACAATTTATAGTGAAATGCAATATATTCTGAAAACAGCAAAAAAAAGGCAAAACATTTTTTGGGGAAAATATGTAAATATGCGTACTGTATTATAAAATGTTTTATTAAATATTAATACTTTTTTCTTTTTTTTCAGATTGAGATAGAAAATTTTCGAAAACTTGAACCATTTTTAAAGCAATAAAAATTAAATTTAAATTAATAAATAATTTTTTGAGTGGGTATGGTAAGTCAAAAATTTCATGGTCCCTTTTTTCCACTTCTCCACAATCACATTTTCAGTTTATTATTGTAGTCTCTCAAGGACCTTGTAATGTGATAATTGATTTTTAGTGTTTTTTAAAAAAAAAAAAAAAAATTACGCGTACCGTACGCGTACGGTAAAAAAAAAATAGAAAAAAGTTTACAAAAGTATATAAAAAAAAGTTGAAAGGTAAGGTTGGCTCTTAAAAGAGCCGTTGTGTTCATGCAGGGACAGAGGAAAGAAAGAATGGGAATATTAGTTGGTACGACAAATGTGCTGATCTATTAAATTGTTCACTAGGGCAACACTGGTCTCCCTATGACAAATTAGATCATGACAAGTGGCGCACCGAATTAAAACCCTCGCAAACCGATGGTTGGTTTCCAGAGGACGAGAAAAAGGAGATGCTCCCCCCACAGATGAAGGGCTCAGCTGACCTGCCGAAGATGGACTCGGCCCTGCAGATGATGGACCAGGCTGAGCTGCTGTGGATGTGCTTGGTTGACTTACTGAAGGGTTACCTTCAGTATGTCGAGCATATGTCCTACCGTGTACATCTTGAAGGTGTCTCAACATGGTGTGATTCCCGAAGGAATACTTCTTGTTGGGATTCCCTCTTGAAAGTACACGGCCACAAAGCTTACAAGTCACTAAGGGTGCATTTACCTTTTTCTTGCCCTCTGGAAAAGAAAAATACTCCCATATGAAAGAGCTCTTTTGTTTCCTCCTTCTCTGCCTCAAGGTAGTGCTGCTAGCCTCACTCTCAGAAGAGTTCTGCTGTTCTGCCATCGTATCACAAAGACAACTCAGCTCCTTCTCCTAAGGGATCACAAGCAGAAATGAGGGGAATGGGTGTGGTGTAGGAGAGTTCTAGAACTGAAAGTAGTTTCAACCAATCAAAAGTTGTGTTTCTTGATCACATGACCCACCGTGCGCGTACGTTACGCTTACGGTGCGCTTACGATGCGCTTACGGCAAAGTACGCATGCGCGTAAAAAAGACACGCGCACGCACGCATGCGCAAAACAGGCACGCCCCTTCACTTCCGCGTAACATGCGCGTGCAGCGTACGCGTTACGCGCTGCGCGCGCGTGCCGTACGTCTACGCAAATTGCGTAAATGAACGCAAACAGCGTAGAAATCTAACGTTATAAAAGCAAGACGTGCGCTTACCGTACGCGCACGTTAAAAAAATAATGAAAAAAAAAAAAAGGGGGAAAAAAACCCCACTATGTTATACTAATAAATCTTACCTGTTTAGTTTAAAAAAATGGTAAAAATAAAAAATATATTGTAGAATTTTTAAAATTTAACCATAGTCTTTAAAAAAGGATAGAAAATTAAAATTAAAATATGTTAAAAAAATAAAAAAAATAAAAAAAAATAAGGATTAGCTTTTAAAAAACCTTGCAAATTCACTGAAAAAACCATGGGTTTCACACACGTTATAGTTAGGAATTAGCATTTAAAAAACCTTAGAAATTCAATGAAAAAACCAAAGGTTTCACACATGTTATAGTTAGCTGGACATTTCACTCGTAAAAAACCAATGAAATTCCCCCGTTATAGTTAGTTCAGCTAACTATAACTCGCGCGCCCGCAATGCACTACTGATGACGTCACATATTACATCACTCATGACATGGTCACTGACATCACTCATGACATCACTGATGACATCTCAAATGACATCACTGATGACATCACTGATGACATCATCCAGTGGATGTGTGTTTTTCTGAAAATTAAATATGTTTTATATATGTATATCTCAAGGTCAATGGAAGAATAAATGGGTATATAAGTGTCTAAATGGATGCTTTTTTTAAAAAAAAAAATTTGTGTAACTGACTGATTAAGTGTATCATAGTGAATACATGGCTTACTGAGTAATGTTAAAATATGAAAATATCTGTATCAGTCTCTCACTTTGTGTATAAGTGGCTGCATGGGTTGGTGAGTAGCTTCATGGGTGTCTATATAGGTTATTAGTTGTTTTTTTAAGTATCAGTCTGAGTGTCTGTATGGTTCGGTGGGGGGTATTATGTAGTGCATAGGTGCATGAATGAGTGATTCACTCTTTGTATGTGTTGAAGACAACATGTGTGCAGGACTGTATGGGTGGATGAGTGTGTGTATGGGTGTGTTAGTGAGTGAATGACTGTCTCAATAGTGTCTTTATGAGTAACTACATATCTATTAAACTAGTATATGTGACTATTGGTGTATATAAGTGAGTATATGTGAGAGTGAGAGATTGAAAGAGTTCCTGTATGAATAAGTATGTGTTTCTATAAGTGATTGTTTATAAGACTAAGTATGTGTAAGTTTCCGTAGAAGTAAGTGTGGTGGTGTGTGTATAACTGTATAAGCTAATAAATGTATTTTTGTTTCTTTATTAGCATGAGTGAGTATGTGTGAGTAACTCTATGGATGAGTGGCATTGTGTAACAGGATGTATAGGTGTATGAGTACATATGATGAGTGAGTGCATGTATGAGTGACTGTATAGGACTGTTGGTGAATGAGTGGATGTGTATGTGGATCTTAGAATTACTGAATAGGTTGTTGTAACTGGTATTGGTATGTCCATTGTTTTGAAAATTTTAGTTTCTATTTTTGAATGTGTGTATCAAAGGTTATATTAGGGGAAGAGGAGGTCTGCCACTCTATCACAAGGATGATGTCATCAGTGATGTCATCAGTGATGTCATTTGAGATGTCATCAGTGATGTCATGAGTGATGTCAGTGACCATGTCATGAGTGATGTAATATGTGACGTCATCAGTAGTGCATTGCGGGCGCGCGAGTTATAGTTAGCTGAACTAACTATAACGGGGGAATTTCATTGGTTTTTTACGAGTGAAATGTCCAGCTAACTATAACATGTGTGAAACCTTTGGTTTTTTCATTGAATTTCTAAGGTTTTTTAAATGCTAATTCCTAACTATAACGTGTGTAAAACCCATGGTTTTCTCAGTGAATTTGCAAGGTTTTTTAAATGCTAATTCCTAACTATAACGTGTGTGAAACCCATGGTTTTTTCAGTGAATTTGCAAGGTTTTTTAAATGCTAATTCTTATTTTTTATTTTTTATTTTTATTTTTTCTATTTTTTTAACATATTTTTATTTTAATTTTCTATCCTTTTTTAAAGACTATGGTTAAATTTTAAAAATTCTACAATATGTTTTTTTTTACCATTTTTATAAAATAAACAGGTGCGCGTACGGTAAGCGCACGTCTTGCTTTCATAACGTTAGATTTCTACGCTGTTTGCGTTCATTTACGCAATTTGCGTAGACGTACGTCACACGCGTGCAGCGCGTAACGCGTACGCTGCACGCGCTTGTTACGCGGAAGTGAAGGGGCGTGCCTGTTTTGCGCATGCGTGCGAGCGCGTGTCTTTTTTACGCGCATGCGTACTTTTACCGTAAGCGCACCGTAAGCGTAACGTACGCTCACGGTGGGTCATGTGATCATGAAACACAACTTTTGATTGGTTGAAACTACTTTCAGTTCTAGAACTCTCCTACACCACACCCATTCCCCTCATTTCTGCTTGTGATCCCTTAGGAGAAGGAGCTGAGTTGTCTTTGTGATACGATGGCAGAACAGCAGAACTCTTCTGAGAGTGAGGCTAGCAGCACTACCTTGAGGCAGAGAAGGAGGAAACAAAAGAGCTCTTTCATATGAGAGTATTTTTCTTTTCCAGAGGGCAAGAAAAAGGTAAATGCACCCTTAGTGACTTGTAAGCTTTGTGGCCGTGTACTTTCAAGAGGGAATCCCAACAAGAAGTATTCCTTCGGGAATCACACCATGTTGAGACACCTTCAAGATGTACACGGTAGGACATTTGCTCGACATACTGAAGGTAACCCTTCAGTAAGTCAACCAAGCACATCCACAGCAGCTCAGCCTGGTCCATCATCTGCAGTGCCGAGTCCATCTTCGGCAGGTCAGCTGAGCCCTTCATCTGTGGGGGGAGCATCTCCTTTTTCTCGTCCTCTGGAAATCAACAATCAAAAATCCATTTCCTTTAGGCCAAATAGTAATTTTAAAATTCTTTTTTGATTAAATTTCCAATGTTAATCCAATAAAATTCCAAAATTTAAATTGTACAGATCTCACCGATTGTCTGTAACATTTTGGTTTCCGAAAGATTAGTTAATAATTAAATAAGTCCACAATACAATTGTTTACCTTTCCTCATGGCCAAATAGTAATTTTAAAAATCTTTTTTGAATAAATTTCCAATGGCAATCCAATAACATTCCAAAATTTAAATTGTGCAGATGTTACCGATTTTGTCTAAATTTTTGGTTTTCCAAAGTTTCATTAAAAATTTAAAAAGTCCACATTACAATTGGTTACCTTTCCATTAGGCCAAATGATAATTTGTAAAATCATTTTTTTTGAAAATTCCAATGGTAATCCAATAAAATGGTAAAATTGTTTTGTACAGATCTTGCCAAGTCTCTCTAAAATTTTGGTTTCAGGAAGATTAGATAGGAATTTGCTAAATCAAAAGGCAAACGTTGCTTGAAAATCAATTGGGAATCATTACACAGTGTCCAGCCTTTTTCACATTTAAGATAAACTGTGTAATGTCCAGAAGTAACAGTAGGTCCTTCATGGAAAATTATTGCAACTGTTACAAAAGTTTTTCCTGAAATTGATAATTGCTGTCCTGTAAACTTCTTTATTAAAGTATCTAATTTTGAACCATCAGCTTTACATCATTGCATCATTAAAATTACATATTGTCCGTATTCCTTTAAAATTAACGTTGAAAACATTTCAGATTTACACTCACTGCATTCCATGCTATGATTAGCATCTTTAACTAATTTAGCAAAAGTGACTGTTTTACTTTCTGGCAATGTTAAATAAATAAACCTTTCAGAATCAACATTAGAGCCACATATATTGTAACAGTTTTCACAACTATGTTTCCATTTATAAGAGAGACCAAACAAATTTTCAATGGGAACCCCTTCTTCTTCCAGTACCTGAAGAAAAAACATCAAGAATTCCTGTGCGTCTTGCTGTACATTTTGAGAAAACTGTGTTCGTCCTGAACATACATCTAAAAGTTTTCTAATTTCAGTAGCACTTTCTATTTGAGTTTTATCATTACTCAGCTTTTGAAAAAGGAGACTCAACTCAGAACAGAATCTTTTTCCCTGATTTACTATTATCTGCTCTTGCACACTTTCCAGATAAAATGCAACATTCAGCACTACATTAGCGTAGCAGTTGACACCAGAGCTATTTTCAAAATGACATCCTACAACCTCTTCTTCATTTTCCTTTTTCTTTTTGCTTGCAATTACATCACTCCTCTTTTTTTTCCTCCTCTCTACATCTTCATTACAGATATTCTCATTTCTCCTTTTACGAGAAACTACACGTTTCTCCAACACAGGATACTGACCTAAATGAGGAGCATAGGTTCTTCTTAATCTATTATACTCCTTTACACAATTTGTATCAGCACTAACGTTTGAGTCATCAAAGTCTATCATGAATAAACCAGATAATGTTTTCACTCGTGACAAAGCTACATAAGCCATACCTTCTTTGAACACAGTTGAACCAATGTTCACAAAAGCACAATCTACAGTCAATCCTTGAGACTTGTGAATAGTTACAGCATATGCTAGAGAAAACGGAAACTGCTTCCTACGTACATATAAGTCTTTCACAAGCATGAAACGAACTGAACAACGACAAATATCTTTAACTTCTTCTATCTGATCAAATTTTATTTTTAAACATTCAATTCCATCTTTTTTCTGATAATTAATAAAACCCACAACTCTTCCCATAGCTCCATTAACTAAACCTTTTTCAACATCCAAATTTCTCCTGAAAAATACTCTACAGTTCATGCAAACATATAGATTTTTTTCTAATCCAGCTGTTTTGGAAATGTTCTTCTCTAGTGAATCCAATTTATTTTTCAGTGTGCCTGTTAATGTGATAGTAATTCTTCCATCCTCAATTTTGTCCACTGCTTCCAATTTCCTGATATCTTCCTTTTCCAATTTTAAAAGCTCCTCATTGAATATTGAGCATTCACGTAGAGTTGGCATTAAGCAGATGACTCTTTTCTTTTCTGCAATGTTCTTGTATATCTTCTCTGCAACTATTTCTTCCTTTGGAAATAAATTATGTAGCAGCCGACTCTGTAATGCTTTTTTGCCAACTTCTGTGAGTAGTCCAATCCTGATATCTTTCAGAATACTTCCATATTCTTCATCGTTTGCTTGCCTCATATTAGTAGTAAGTTCCTTGTACTCAAAGAAGGACCAAATATTTGCATTACCGATGCTTCCCAATTACTTCTTTGTGTCTTCATGTGTCACAGTATTAAACACTGGTTGTCCTTTAACTGGAGTAAGCTGTAGAAGATCCCCAAAAACTATGACATGTTTTCCACCAAATAGCATGTCATAGTCTGTCCTTAGAATCTGCTGCATTCTTAAATGCACAAAGGCAAGCATTAAGTTTGATACCATGCTCACCTCAACAATAATGAGAACTTGCATCTTCTTCAATACTCTTGAAACTTCCAAGCATGCTTCTCCAGTTAGCTTGTTGTATTGTATTTTGTTCTCATGCTCCACTGGTAACATTAGCAAACGATGTAAGGTGATTCCTTTTATGTTATATGCTGCTAACCCAGTTGGAGCAGTAACCACACAAGACAAAGTAGAATCCGTTTTTTGCTGTAGGTAGCTTCTGATGACTTTTATTAGGAAACTTTTTCCAGTTCCAGCTTGTCCGCTTACATACATCCTGATTGGATGAAATGATGTGCATGAGCACTCTTTTTTTTCACGTAGAAATCCGTGATCAATTTTGTTTCTGATCTCTTCATAAATTTGTTGCTGCTCTTCGTTCAGTTGTCTTTCCAAATTTTGTAAGTCTATAAATTCTTCTTGAGCTTGATTCATAGCCATTTCCACTTCATTCATGGCTATTGATGCTTCATTTACAACGATTGGTTGTCCTAGGGGATCTTGACTGAGTGTTCCTGAACTTTGGCTGTCCTGAGAACTGTCTCTAGCTACTTCTGCTGCAATTGTAGTTTCCTGTTCAATTTCTTCATTTAACATTTGCAGATAAGTTGTGAATGTATTGCATTGTATGCTGTCTTTGCAAGCATTAAATGAATCTTCATAGCTTTGAAATTCTCCCAGTAGTTCATCCTCTGAACGCCATGGTTTAAACAGCTGTAAAAGAGCCAAGTAGTAAAATTCCTTTTTGTCAGTAGTGTCGCAACTCAGCTTCCGGTGATTTATCAAACTTCCTTTTGTTTGCTTCACCAAACATCCTTCCTCACCAATGACTTTATATTTTCCATTTTTGATGTCTTCTGCGGCTTTCCGTGAATAAATGTAGTTCTGCAGCACTTCATAGAGACACATGTTCTCCAGATGTTGACTTCTCTTGGGATAATATGTGTCCAACATGTTTGATTTCAAAATATCTGTACTTTCTGGGTCATTCTCGGCCAAATATTCAATTTCTCCAACAGATTTCAGTACCCGATTTCTCATTGCTGCAAGGCCTAAACTTGCCCAAATTATTCTTCTTGATTTCGAGTAGAGACTTGCAGAAGATAACCTATCTGAACATTCGTAGGATCCAATTTCTCGATGCGATAACATCTTTAAACTGAAACTGTACAGCTTCTTACAGACAGTCTTCTCGTGAGAAATCTCTTCCCACATTTCTTTCAATTCAGTTTTTTCAGATTTAGTAATGTAAGACGTTACATATCGAGCAACAGCAATGGAATTGTCAGCTACATACTGTATATCCATGTTAGCATTCCACATGGATAAAATGACTGGGTTGTAGTCATTTATATTTTTTGATTCTTCTTTTCTTTTTAGGTTGTAGGTATTCTTAGGTGATTTTCTTGTGATAGTATGTCTCACAGATGACATAAAACTGTTTACTCTTCCATTTGAAAGAACAGGTCTAGGAAATCCAAATCGACATTTAGTGTAGTATTTATCTTTGCTCTTGTATTTCCGTCGACAGTATTTTCCACACCGATGACTTTGGAAACGTAAAACTTGCTCCTTTAACTTTTTCTCTTCTGTGCTTTTTGGTATAGCACATGTTGCATATTCTTCAATGTAAGATAACACTGCTTCATCAGTATCTGTTCCAAACTTTGGGGCATCCTTGATCCACAACAGCATATGAATATGAGGAGCACCTCTTGCCTGGTACTCTTTTCTCCAAAAGAAATCCACTACTTCTCCTAGAGGTGGATTTTTTTTATTGCAGATGAAGGACATCATAGCCTCAAATCTATGATTGAAATATCTGCAAACATTAACCGGATCCAATGAGCACAGTTCTCCTGCTGTCTTGTATTCGATGTTTTTAATGTTTGAATTTGCCTCTCGTAGAAAATCCAGTAAATCATCCCAAGCGTACTCAGCACAGCTTAGGGTAAGGAACCATGTTGGTGTTCCTAAATTTCGTAACATGCATTTTAATTCACCATGGCGTCGGTACCAATATTCATTTGTCCCACGCTGACAAGCCATCAGATTGATCAGTTGTGTTTCCAAATGATCATCTCGGTGCTGCACTTTCTCCATAAAATCCTTACCAGACACATTTTGTAAATGTACTCCACTTTTTAAAATGTGATTTACTGCATAAGATAGTGCAGACAAGTCGCTTTCAAATAAAAGATGGAACAAATAAGGAATACTTTGTCGAAATCTGGGATCTTCAGCATATAGTCTTGTAGTCCGATACTCAGAAGCTGGAATCTGTTCTGGACGTTCATCGTATCGTCCTCCTTTTCCTTTAGGAAACAGCTGGGGAAAACATCGAGCTTCCAAGCTCTCCTCCCATACACTCACGGGAGTTCCTTTTGCTTTCTTCATCTGAAACAGATCAATATTGTCTCCCATAACTTCTTTTGAATGAAGAGAATGTATGCTAAAATGTTCATAAATTTCTTCTTCCTTTGACTTGTCCACTTTTTCAATTTGTCCAGTTGGTGTTTCTGTGTCTTCTTGTAAATCTTCTTCTTCTTCTTCTATATAAATTGATTCATACCATTTGTTATTCCTTTTCAAATACAAATTTGCTCTTTGTACTTTCCGTACATCTATCAGCTCCTGCCAAATCTTCTTATTCTTTGTAGGTACACCATTAACCAGAATAACTAATGGTTCAGTTTCCAAAGTATCCGCATCAATAGTTTCCATATTTTTTTTCAAATCCAAGGGCAAATACACCACTCTACCTTTTAAACCTCTCAGTAAATCTGAAGGAGGTAATTTACCAGTTTTGGGCTCCATACGTACTATGGTCTGGAACGGATGAACACATTGAATAAGTATAGACTCATATGTATTTAATTCAGAAAGTTCAGCAGGAATAGCATCGAATTCTAAATTATTATGTACAGCTCTGGTCGGCATTCTATTTTCCTCTAACTTGTTGTAACAATATTTACAAATACGCTGATCTTCACCCAATTCAAAACAATTTTCTAGAAATATATATGTGGCAAAATCCTTCCACTTATAATTATCTTCATTTTCACTCTTTCTGTAGAGATCAACATTCCTAGTTTGTTTTCTATAATGAGTTCTGCGGCAACAAATACAAGTAATATTTGGTCTTTCATTAGAGATTATTGCAAATTTTGTTATGTGATCATTAAATGTCTTACTTACAGAGGGTTCTACATTCTCTTCCACTTCTTCCTCATTTACTGTGTCCTTTTCTGCACTGTTTTGTTCAGGACCAAAGTAACAAAACTGAATTTCATCAACAACCTTCTCTACATCTGATACCGATCCACGGAACAGAGCCCTATTGAATTCATCTAACTTTATTGCTGGACTTTTAGCAAAATACAACCGTCTCACAAACTTTCTCATTTCAGTATGATGAACAGCCAGCATCCTAAAATGATGGAAAACAATATTACACACTTTTCTAGATAGACAAGCCAGAGAATGACCCTGCAAACCAGTATTCTCTCTCACTCTGCATGGATCTAGACTTTGAAGCACCTTAATCTTCTGTTTTACACTTTTTTTACTATATTCTCTTAGAAACTCACGAAATTTATCAATAGATTCCTGACGCACAGTGCAAATACTACTACAATTCCAAGTGTACACTGGGGCTTTAGGACGTCTCCCCATAGCCTCATCCGCCATCACTTGTACCTCATCTCTTGGAACCATTATCTCCTTCTCCATTATGCAACCATTTTTCACTTCATAAGCACGACCTCTGGTGTCAACTGCATGCAGCAAACTATTACTTTGAAAATAACTCTCTTCATTAAAAAAAGGTTCCCTACTTGAACTATGCATCCATTTTCCTAAAAACACTTTACAAAAGTTTGTTCTGTTCACTACTCTTTTCCTTTTGCTTTGTGATTTCAGTACATTAACCATTTTATCTAATGTACGCATCCTATTCAAAATTAAAATGAATAGTTTCCTTTTTAATTCTAATGCCTTTGCTGCAATGGCTTCAATTTCTTTTTTTCTCTTGTAATATTTTGCCTTTTGCTTATATTTCTTCACATCCTTTATCAAATTGGACATAACTCTTCTCTGAAACATTTTTCTACGTATCTCTTTAAACGCTGTTTTTCTGTTTAAGTTAATCTTTATTGTTGCAGAAGGTATATTTGCATTAACTAAATTCTCAATTTTTTCCTGTTTTTTTCTATTGAAAACATTCTTTCCAGTACAGACATTTTGTACATTTTTCCTTTTTTTGAAGATGTTCTTTAAAAAATCTTTTGTCTGCTTACCAGAAGATTTTTTCTTTTTCCCAACATGAGCATCTCCAACTAACTTAGGTCCTCCAGTTGTCTTCAAATATAGGTTTTTTTTTAGGTCTTTCTTTAGTCTGGATTTTGTAGGCATCTTAAATTTTGTTCACTGCTCTTCAGCAATACCTGAAAAAAACTAAAACAAAATTCCTTTATTTTATTTAAATATATTACTACATTTTTTATGATCTTTTGAAATCTTAAAATACTATAAACCCCTTTCCTATAAATGAAAATCACAATAACACCTTCACTAATTAAATATCTAAAAACAATTCCTGTGTGCACACAGAGTCATGCTTTGAAATTAGGCCGAAAACGAAATTTCTTTGCCAATTGCAAAGCATACTTTCTACTACTTTTTTGGCAAGTGATAAGTACTTTTACAGTCTGACACATTTTGAATCCACTTTTCAGATTCTGAAAACAGCACATGTCCAAACAGCTTTTTCAGACCAGCAACATGGGTAACCTGGGTGACTGACTACACTCCAGCAAGGGCAACCAGCCTTAGTGATGCTGAATGTATTTGCATTACTGATTAAAACCTCAAACCCCACTCAGTTGTGAATACTGTGCATGTTTCCACAGGATAAACAGCTGGTGTGTGCTAAGAGTTTGCTTCTGCACAAAAAAAATAGGTCCCCCTTTCCATCTAATGCAAATGTAAAATCACCAGAGCAATACGCAATAAATCTCTGCCTGTAATTCCTCTTTGTACACAGAGTCATGTTTACATATTAGTCAGAATTCGCAATTTCTTTGCCAATTTGAAAGCACACTTACTACTCTTTTTTTTGGCAAGTGATAAACACTTTTACAGTCTGACACATTATGAATCCACTTTTTAGATTCTTAAAAAAGCACATGTCCAAACAACATTTTCAGACCAGCAACATGTGTAACCTGGGTGACTGACTACACTCCAGCAAGGGCAACCAGCCTTAGTGATGCTGAATGTATTTGCATTACTGACTGCAACCTCAAACCCCACTCGGTTGTGAATACTGTGCTTGATTCCACAGGATAAGCAGCTGGTTGTGTGCTAAGAGTCTGCTTCTGCATAAAAAAATAACATCCCCTTTCCATCTAATGCAAATGTAAAATCACCAGAGCAATACCAAACAGCTTTCTCTGACCAGCAACATGTGTAACCTGGGTGACTGACTACACTCCAGCAAGGGCAACCAGCGTTAGTGATGCTGAATATATTTGCATTACTAAGTGCAACCTCAAACCCCACTCGGATGTGAATACTGTGCATGATTCCACAGGATAAGCAGCTGGGTGTGTGCTAAGAGTCTGCTTCTGCATAAAAAAATAGCTCCCCCTTTCCATCTATTGCAAATGTAAAATCACCAGAGCAATACCAAACACCTTTCTGAGACCAGCAACATGTGTAACCTGGGTGACTGACTACACTCCAGCAAGGGCAACCAGCCTTACTGATGCTGAATGTATTTGCATTACTGACTGAAACCTCAAACCCCACTCGGTTGTCATTACTATGCATGATTCCACAGGATAAGCAGCTGGCTGTGTGCTAAGAGTCTGCTTCTGCACAAAAAAATGGCTCCCCCTTTACATCTAATGCAAATGTAAATTCACCAGAGCAATACGCAATACATCTCTGCCTGTAATTCCTATTTGCACACAGAGTCATGTTTTCATATTAGTCACAAAACGAAATTTCTTTGCCAATTTGAAAGCACACTTACTACTCTTTTTTTTGGCAAGTGATAAGTACTTTTACAGTCTGACACATTTTGAATCCACTTTTCAGATTCTTAAAAAAGCACATGTCCAAACTGCTTTTTCAGACCAGCACCATGTGTAACCTGGGTGACTGACTACACTCCAGCAAGGGCAACCAGCCTTAGTGATGCTGAATGTATTTGCATTACTGACTGAAACCTCAAACCCCACTCGGTTGTGAATACTGTGCATGATTCCACAGGATAAGCAGCTGGGTGTGTGCTAAGAGTCTGCTTCTGCACAAAAAAATGGCTCCCCCTTTCCATCTAATGCAAATGTAAAATCACCAGAGCAATACGCAATAAATGTATGCCTGTAATTCCTATTTACACACAGAGTCATGTTTTCACATTAGTCACAAAACGAAATTTCTTTGCCAATTTGAAAACACACTTACTACTCTTTTTTTTGGCAAGTGATAAGTACTTTTACAGACTGACACATTATGAATCCACTTTTCAGATTCTGATAAAAGCACATGTCCAAACTGCTGTTTCAGACCAGCACCATGGGTAACCTGGGTGACTGACTACACTCCAGCAAGGGCAACCAGCCTTAGTGATGCTGAATGTATTTGCATTACTGACTGAAACCTAAAACCCCACTCGGTTGTGAATACTGTGCATGATTCCACAGGATAAGCAGCTGGGTGTGTGCTAAGAGTCTGCTTCTGCACAAAAAAATGGCTCCCCCTTTCCATCTAATGCAAATGTAAAATCACCAGAGCAATACGCAATAAATCTCTGCCTGTAATTCCTATTTACACACAGAGTCATGTTTTCACATTAGTCACAAAACGAAATTTCTTTGCCAATTTGAAAGCACACTTACTACTCTTTATTTTGGCAAGTGATAAACACTTTTACAGACTGACACATTATGAATCCACTTTTCAGATTCTGATAAAAGCACATGTCCAAACTGCTTTTTCAGACCAGCACCATGTGTAACCTGGGTGACTGACTACACTCCAGCAAGGGCAACCAGCCTTAGTGATGCTGAATGTATTTGCATTACTGACTGAAACCTCAAACCCCACTCGGTTGTGAATACTATGCATGATTCCACAGGATAAGCAGCTGGCTGTGTGCTAAGAGTCTGCTTCTGCATACAAAAAAATGGCTCCCCCTTTACATCTAATGCAAATGTAAAATCACCAGAGCAATACGCAATAAATCTCTGCCTGTAATTCCTATTTGCACACAGAGTCATGTTTTCATATTAGTCACAAAACGAAATTTCTTTGCCAATTTGAAAGCACACTTACTACTCTTTTTTTTGGCAAGTGATAAACACTTTTACAGACTGACACATTTTGAATCCACTTTTCAGATTCTGAAAACAGCACATGTCCAAACTGCTTTTTGAAACCAGCACCATGTGTAACCTGGGTGACTGACTACACTCCAGCAAGGGCAACCAGCCTTAGTGATGCTGAATGTATTTGCATTACTGACTGAAACCTCAAACCCCACTTGGTTGTGAATACTATGCATGATTCCACAGGATAAGCAGCTGGCTGTGTGCTAAGAGTCTGCTTCTGCATACAAAAAAATTGCTCCCCCTTTACATCTAATGCAAATGTAAAATCACCAGAGCAATACGCAATAAATCTCTGCCTGTAATTCCTATTTGCACACATAGGGCCTCATGTAGGTAGCCAAATACCGGTCGGTAACGGCCGATTTTCGGTAATTATACCGTTACCGACCGGTATTTTGGCTATTGGTATGTAGGGGGACAATTATTGGTTTCGGAATTTACCGAATCGGTAAAATTACCGATTCGGTAATAATACCGAATCGGTAATGTTACCGAATCGGTAACTTTTCCGAATCGGTAATTTTACCGATTCGGTAAATTCCGAAACCAAAATCGAGATGTAGGGGGAGTGTGTGGGTGTGTTTAAGAGTCGGTATTTACCACCAACTTATAGTTGGTGGTAAATAATCAATGTATGTGTTTATGCATTTTTACGCGCGTAGCAGTGTGCAATGTGGCATACATACATGCCCTTAGGGCATGTATGTGTGCCACATGTGTACACATGGCCGAATCAGGGGTGCAACAGGGTGTCAATGTGACACCCTGCCACCCTTGCATGTGTTCACCACATTACCGAATCGGTATTTACCGATTCGGTAATGAGGCATACCTTCCCATCAATGGGAAGGTATGCCTCATTACCGAATCGGTAAATACCGATTCGGTAATTACCGAATTGTAACGAATCGGTAAAAAATACCGACTCATTACCTACATACGAGTTACCACTTCTAAAATACCGATTCGGTATCGTTCGGTATTTTAGAAGTGGTAACTGGTATGCTACCTACATGAGGCCCATAGTCATGTTTTCATATTAGTCACAAAACGAAATTTCTTTGCCAATTTGAAAGCACACTTAATACTCTTTTTTTTGGCAAGTGATAAACACTTTTACAGACTGACACATTTTGAATCCACTTTTCAGATTCTGAAAACAGCACATGTCCAAACTGCTTTTTGAAACCAGCACCATGTGTAACCTGGGTGACTGACTACACTCCAGCAAGGGCAACCAGCCTTAGTGATGCTGAATGTATTTGCATTACTAACTGAAACCTCAAACCCCACCCGGTTGTGAATACTATCCATGATTCCACAGGATAACCAGCTGGCTGTGTGCTAAGAGTCTGCTTCTGCATAAAAAAATACCTCCCCCTTTCCATCTAATGCAAATGTAAAATCACCAGAGCAATACCAAACAGCTTTCTGAGACCAGCAACATGTGTAACCTGGGTGACTCACTACACTCCAGCAAGGGCAACCAGCCTTACTGATGCTGAATGTATTTGCATTACTGAGTGCAACCTCAAACCCTTAAAGTATTCCTTATTTTTACCAGTACACCTTAATTTATCGTGAAAACATAGTCCATATTATTTTACATGTTCCTCACATTTAAATTTCTCCCAAAACAGAAAATAATAAACACAACTTCAACAAAAGGAATTCCAATTCTATTATTCATTTCTTAATTTACCATATACATCCCCTCTCAAACTCTAAACTCACCTTTAAAATTAGTTAATTGTAAAAGAAATGTGGCACTCAAACAGCAGATTATCAGAGCCAGGATCTCTGTTCTGTACACCTCTCTCCTCTCAGCAGAACCAGATAATGGCAAACTTTCCCTCTCTTTTTCCACACATATACATGTTAATTTCAAATCTCAGTGCTTCCCCCTTTTTTTCAAATGTAATCACACATTTCTATTGGTTGAAAACCAACCCTTTTCCAAAAGTACCCTTCCCCCAACTTGACTTCTGCCTAGTACCCTTCCCCCAACTTGACTTCTGCCTGCTACCATAGCAACAGCTCATGGAACACTGCTGTGTGGAGTTAGGTCAGAAGTTCGCCACACAATGTTTCATTTCCAAAGAGCAGGAGTGCTTGACTTTTCAAACCTAACAGCAAATCCATAGTACTGTTCTTTGGTAACACATTTTTCTGTACCAATACAAAACATGCTTCTATAAATTTACACATACAGCCTAGTTTTTATTCTAGAATGGTATGAAACAGCCAATCAGTTCTTTTTTTTATAAAAAAAATATGTATGCCTCCATTTCCAAACTGTCTTTCATTTCTTTTTACCATTCTACTGAATTACACCTCCTGAGTGCATCCAGTTCTCCTTTGAAGATGTTCACAGTGTGGATTGTAGGGCACAGCTATGTCTTCTGGAGTGAAAAGTATGCAGAGAAAACAGATATGGTGAGAGACCTTGCTTTGCCAAATGTAGACATTAAATGGATTGGTCAGAGAGGGTTAAAGTGGCACCAATTGATGCCATTGGTGAAATCCTTCATGCAAATCCAACACCCTGACCTCATAATAGTGCACTGTGGTGGCAATGACCTAGGCACTTTGACTGGGGTAGGTCTGGAAATGCTTATGAAGGACACCTTTGCACAACTGTTTTCACTTTTCCCTAAAACTGCCTTTGTGTTTTCTAACATATGCCAAAGGCAAAAATGGAACTGGTCCAATCATTTTTGTCCGCAGATTGACAAAGCAAGAAAGCACGTCAACAAATCTGTTTCTGCTTTCCTCCGTGACTATGGTATGGGTTCCATTTACCACAACAACTTGCGTTACGACATGCAAGACATTTATAGAGGAGATGGTGTACACTTCACTGATGAAGGGAACAGAGTCTTCCTCTTGAACCTTAGACTCTGCATCGGTACTTACTTGTAGGTACCACTAAAAAAACACTTAATAAACACAACGGCTCTTTTTAGAGCCCCCTAATATCTAAACACTTAAATCTGCATTTCATTTCTTTTTTTATTTTCTTTTACCGTACGCGTACGGTGAGCTTACCGTACGCGTACCCCGCGATTTTTTTTAAAATCAATAAATGTTTTCTTTGTACTTTTCTGTCCTTCTTTGACCCCCTTACAAATGTTAGGGGGTCTGTAACTCTCTTCCTTGCCCCCTTTTCAAGTTATCACCCTTTTTTTTCTGAGTGAAATACACAAAATGGCGGCCGCCGCTGCCTGGTTTCGACCGATTCGAATGTTTACTAAGATCTAAGAGCCAATCAGAATCGCGCTCGCGCACGTCACCGTACGCGTACGGTAAGCGCACCGTAAGCGCACCGTAAGCTGGCTCAGATATATATATTGATTTAAAGGCTATTTTCTCAGAATCTACTGAACAGATTTACACCAAACCTACAAAAGGCACTTCCTTGACCTGAGGACTACCTCTCTGCCAAATTTCAAGTAATTCTGTTCAGCCGTTCGGGCTGTAGCTGTGTCTAAAGGTCCTATGGAAAAATGCAAGGGAAAAACGCGTTTTGGGACCCCCCTTTTATCTCATCCCCCGCTTGACGAATTCCCCCGAGACTTTCAGGGTAGGAGCGGAGTGTAGCGCCCCACCTATTTTGAAAAATTCGCGAGGATTCGTCGACCGGCGCCAAAGGTATTCAAAATAGAATGTTGCGGATTTCCTATGGAAACAGGGTCCTAACTATAACTACCTACTGGCGACCGCCAGTAGGTAATATGTATATATATATATCAAATAAGCAATATAATTCACATTCCTTTTTATATATAGTAGCTCCTCCATAATGCTCTTGCATTATATTATGCCCATGATAAGAATCATAAAGTACTCACTTCAAATGTTTAAATATATCTGTCTATCTATAGCTGCCACACACACTCTGCCTTTACGGCACAAGATGGTTATTTCAATAAGTTTGTGCCACCCTTCAATCTTGGGTCATCAGGTTACCACCTACTGTCAATTAATCTGCAAAGGATTCCTCTATACCAAGCAGCTCTAACACTATAAAAGTCATTCAGCATATTGTTATAAAATTGTTTATCCCAAGCATTTAAGCTGCTTAAGCAAGAATCTCACCCATCCGAATTCTTGCGCACATAATTATTCTAGCACAAAACATTATACCAGTCTATCCAGAAAAGGCTGTTCACCAAACGGTATTACGTTCTCCAGTCTCCACCACTCTTCAAAATGCAAGTGCGGTACTCAGCTCCAGGCACGGCACAAATCCCTGAGTGAAGGTAAGGCTTCCTGCTGTGAAAGAGGGGATATTGCCAAGAGATTCGCTGACCTCTTATACACTCCTAGCGGTAGCGTCTTGTCATGCACCACCAGCATTCAGGAAGCACATTGGCAGACCACAACTTTGTGAGCGTGCTTTAGAGGTCAGCGATCCCCCAAGCACAGACTGGGATGATCAGCCAAGAGATTAGGTAAAAGATGAGGCAAGTGCTGAGGTGTAGGCTCTGCATTGAGAGTTAGGAGACTCTGTTGGCAGGGGGCCCTCTTCCCAGTCAAGAAGCCTTACCTTCGCTATATATCACTGAGAAAAACAAAGGTTAAATGGATGTTATAGTTAGGAAATAGATTTTAAAAACCTTTGAAATTCATTGACAAATCCAAAGATTGCAGGAACATTATAGGTAGACTCAGATATCGCTCATACAAAACCAGTGAAGTTCAGCAGTTACAGTTACATAAGCTAACTATAACTTAAGCCCCCGCAATGCACTGCTTATGACCTCACATATTACATCACTCATGACATGGTAAGTGACATCTTTCTTATTGCGGTCCCAGTCAGCTCCCTCCCTCCTGCAGGATCCAGCATATCTCTCACAGACATGGAGCTGCTAAACATGCAGCTCTCTGTCTGTCAGAGTAATCCTTTCATCTGTTTCCCTGCCACCTTGATAGTGGGCAGGGAAACAGACCAAAACTCTGCACTCTGCAAGCAGGAGTGGTTTCACAGCTCTTGCTTGCTGAAAGAGGAGTTCTTGTTTGCTCTGACATGATTGGAGTTGCAAAACTTTCTGCCAAGTCAGAGCAAACGGCTATGTCTCATGGGTGGGCACCCCGAGAGATAGAAGGAGCCAGCCCTGTGGTTGACGGTCCCCAAGGCTATTATTGGCTCCTGGAGGGGAGCAGCATGGCCCCGTCCTTTGATCTGAATGAGCTGCCCCTGGGGGAGGTGGTGGTTTCCCGGCTCAGGGTGGGTCCACGTGACCGTCATCAATTTTCCTTTTGCACCATGGAGGTGGTGGTCCCTGGGGCTTATAGAGCCCATGGACGGGGCCAGTGGGCCTCCCTCAGTTTTTATCAATAAAGTCCCCGGAACCCAGCCCACCGGGAGGCTGTATTCAAAACAATCGCAAGATCCCCCACTTGTTTTTGAAAAAAGTTTTGCAATGGATTTGTGGCTCAGCTCCGTCACATTCTCGCAGCAATAACTTCTGTAAAAATCTGTTTTTTGGTCCTGTCAGGGTCACAGGGGGACCCCACCACCACACCTAGGGGTTCAGGATAGTCCTACCCTGCCCCCCTTTTTTTTTTTTTTAAACATTTTTTGTGGAAGCCGAATCCCAAGATGACTGCCAACACTTCCTGGTTGAAGTGTTGGCGGGACCATCAGATTTGAGCATGGGAACTGTCGGATCCTAAGAGGATCCACGTCCCTATATATACAAATTTGGATTTGTTTTACTATCTCCAAAACTACAGAACTGATTTACAAAAATGTAACAAATAGCTACCATTCAGCCAAATTTAGTGTAATTCGGTTCAGCAGTTTGGGCTGCAGTCATGTCTAAAATCCCTATGGGAATTTGCATGGGTAAAATGCACTTTGGGACTTCCCCTTTTTCTCGACCCAGCTTGACAGATCTTTTTTTTAATTTTTTTTATTAATGAATTTTAGTCACAAATAACAACAGAAATGAGAAAGCGTACATAGCACAGAAAAGAAGGAAAAAAAAGGGAAAAAGGAAAAAATAAAAAAGAGGAAGAGAGTATCGAGCATCAAAACAATGAAAGAAAGCATATACAAAATAATCATGAACATAGTATTTGTCCAAGCCCAATTGGGAGTAATTATAAATAAGTTTAACGACAATCCATGACAGAAATAAAAACAGAAACATTGAAGCATTTAGTCCCAATGAAGGCTTGATCAGACCCTCCCAAATTTCACCCTTGAACGTAGATCCCGAGCTTTAGCTACCGCCAACTCCATTTCATAAACCCCCTCAATAATAACCAAAAATCAGTAATCTTGGGACTGAATACATCGATCCAAGCCCTAGCAAAGTAGCAATGCACAGCTGGGCAGTGATAATAATGACTGAGACTGAGGAGTTGGATAAATAGCCTGGGTCTGCTCCTAACCCCAAAACTATTTCTTTCTCAGTTAGTTGAATCTCCTTGCCGGCTAACCTGCTCAACACCCATGTGACATCATTCCAAAACATATTTAATCGAGGGCATGTGACAAACATATGTCTGAGATCAGCAGCATACTCATTACATTTAGGGCAGTATAACTTCGATGAGACCTGCAAAATAGCCCATTTCGAGATGACCTGCGGGGTGTAATATAGCATAAACTTGGTGCGATGTTGTTGCAGCTTTAAATTAATTGAGGTAACAGAGTTGATTATAGCCATTGAGTCAGCAACCTCTTCTATATTGATTTCAATTGAAAACATGCGATTAAGTTTAACTACAATCTGCAATCCGTCATTTCCGATTACAGACAGGAAGCTCTGGTATGTTTTCCCAATCTGACCCTGACCAAAGCTCTTGGAGATAGCCTTTAACTACAATCTGCAATCCGTCATTTCTGGCAGGAAGCTCTGGTATGTTTTCCCAATCTGACCCTGACCAAAGGTCTTGAAGATAGCCACCCCAGCTTGACAGATCACCCCTAAACTTTCAAGAAAGCAGCTGAAGTGAGCAAAATACTAGTTTTGAAATTTTTGCAAAACTTCGTCAAAACGTAACAAAGTTATTGGCAAAACAAAGAACGTTTAAAAAAAGAAAAGGGGGCAGGGTAGGAATACCCTGACCCCCTCACTGTAGTCCTGGTGTCCCCCTGTGACCCTAAAAAGGCCAAAAAGCACTTTTCAAAAACACAGGAACATGATAGAGCAACAATCTTTTGGCATAATATTAAAAAAACAGACAGTTTCCCACACTTACATTATAGTCCCCAGGTGGGCCTTGTCCCAGAGGCATGTAGGCTTGTTTTTTTTTAAAGGAGGGGGTGCACTGGCCTCCCTCCTTGGACTTAATTATGCCACCTCCCCAGGGCTTCATTTTAATAATGCAGGGGGTCGCATGGACCCCCAAAGACAACCACTTCCCTGGGGCTAAATACAAAGAAATGGGGGGCCCCGTGGACCCCACAAGTCCAAGAGCCCACCATCTCTGCAGGGCTAAGTTAAACATGGAGTGAGGGACACATGGACCCTCACGTGACCTGGGGATCAACACCTCCCTAGGAAACGCCCTGAAAATCAAAGGAGGGGGCCACACGGTGCTCCAACTAAAGCCATACATGGCACTGGGCACTACTCCCCCCCATGTCCAGCCACTGTTAAACCCCGGGACATAGCTGTCTGCTTTAGCTGGGTGGAAGCTCACTGCTCCCATCAAGCTAAAGCAAGCACTCCACTTCCAGCTAGCAGGAGCTGTCAAAGTGCTTCCACCCGCTGAAAGTGGAGGTTTCATCTCTTTCACTGTCCGCAGACATGTGGGCAAGGAAAGAGATTAAATGATTGCTCCTGCATTGAGGGACCTACCTTTCCAGCAGCTCCCTCCATGCAGCAGGAATGCCAGCTACTGCAGGAGGCTGGGAGCCAGCTAGGGCCACAGGGCCTTGGGGCTCCCCCCGCAGTCCTAGGCAAAAGAGCAGATAGAGGCAAAATAAAGGTAAATAACAAGCAGAAAGAGGCAGAATAAAGGTAAGAAACAAGCAGAAAAAGGCAGAATAAAGGTCAACAAAGAGCAGAACCAGACAAACAAAGGTGAGAAACAAGCAGAAAGAGGCAGAATAAAGGTCAGCAATTAACAGAAAGAGGCAAAATAAACATGAGAAACAAGCAAAAAAAGGCAAAATAATGACCAGCAATGAGCAGAAAGAGGAAAAATAAAGGCGAGAGATGAGCAGAAAGAGGCAGAATAAAGGTCAAGGGAGCAGAAAGAAGCAAAATAAAGGTCCGCAATGAGCAGAAAGATGCAAAATAAAGGTGACAAATGAGCCGAAACGGGCAGAATAAAGGTCAGAAATTAGCAGAAAGAGGCAATATAAAGGTGAGAAGGGAGCAGAAAAAGGCAGAATAAACACCAGAGAGAAGCAAAAAGAAGCAGAATAGAGGTCAGAAACCAGCAGCAAAAGGCAGAATTGAGGTCAGAAATGATAGCAAGAGGCAGAATAAAGGTTAGGAGTGAGCATAACGAGGGAAAATAAAGGGCATAATGAGCAGAAAGCGCCTAAATAGAGGGCAGGAGCAAGGAGAGAAAGGCAGAAAAATGAGCAGAAAAGATGTGACGGAGGCACAAAGCTGAAGGCAGCAAAGGATAGCAGACTTCAGTCGAGCTGAACAAGAGGACCATCACAGGGGGTGCGGGCTCCCTTGTGCCCCCTTCTTTTTTTACCATGCACCCACTGACACACCCACTCATACACTTGTGAACCCACTCATAGACCCACTCACACACCCACTCTCAGACCCACTCACGCACCCATTGACAGACACACTCGGATACTCATACACCCACTTGGAGATCCATTCCATGCACTCTTTCACCCACTCACAGACCCATTGAGAGACTCACACACACACACACCTAAAGACCACTCACACACCTGCTCACACACTCATGCATCCACTCAGAGACCCACACACCCATCAGACACTCACACATCCACTCACAGATCCAATCAGACACTCACCCAGTCTAACAAACCTACTCAGACACCAATCCACACACTCAGACACTCATGTTCCCATTCACAGACCCACCAGAGACTACTGCACCCACTCACAGATCCACTTACACTGCCACTGACTGACCCATGTAGACACTCACTCACCCACTAATAGACCCCCTCAGAGATTCATACAACCACTCACAGGCCCACTCTGGCACCTACTCAATCAACCAATCAAAGACTCATCCATCCGCTTACAGACCTTCAAAGACACTCATGCACCCACTCACAAACCCAGTCAGAGACTCACGCACTGACTCACAGACCCACTCAGACACTCATGCATCCAGTAACAGACCCACTCAGAGGCTCATGCACTTAATTCACAGACCCACTCAGAAATTCATGCTCTCATGCACAGGCCCACTCACTCACTCACAGAGCTAATTAAACACTCACACACCTACTCACAGACTTACTGAGACACTCATGCATGCACCCACTCACACACTTACTGTAAAAGTTTAGTGGTTACATTCCAAAGGTCCAAAGGTTATTGGGGTGATATAGTTAGGAAACAATATAAAACAACGTAGAAATTCACTGAAAAAAACAAAGGTTACAGGGACATAATCATTAGGAAATAGAATGGAAAAACCTTAGAAATTCCCTGAAAAAAACATAGGTTACAGGGATGTTATATTTAGTCCCACATTTCCTTTGTACAAAATCAGTGAGAACCAGCTGAGCTAATTATAATTTACACCCCAACAATGCACTGCTTGTCCTCACATATTACATCACTCATGACATGGTCATTGACATCACTCATGACATCACCATTGACATCTAATCTCAGGAGCGTGCCCTGGACGGTGACTCCTTCCAGCACCATGAGTGGCTCCAGGCGGGGGCCATGTGGCCCCCATCCTTTGATTTAGAAGGGATTGCCCAGGATGGTGCGTCCCCTCTTAAAAACAGTAGAAAGCCCCAGGGAGGTGGCGGTCCAAGGGGCAGGGGGTCCACGCGGACCCCCTCTTGAATATGTAATTTGGCACTGGAGAGGTGGCAGTCCCTTGGCCTGGAGGGTCCATGCAGCCCCCAATTTATTTTTTGTATGTGCTCCCTGGGAAGTGGTGGTCTGAGCGCCCCAGACTAAAAGGTAACCCCCAGGAGGGGGCGGTCCCCAGGGCTCAAATGAGCCTCAGGAGGGGGCCCCATTACCCCACTTCCATTTTATAATTCAACATGTCCCTGGGACCTGGCCCACCCAGCACGACTCCTGCCAACTTTTTTTTTTAAATTGTTTTTTTTTGTGATAGCCGGCGTCCTTGCAGGACCCCTCCAAGATACCTAAGGGGGTCAGGGTATTCCTACCCTGCTTCTTCTCCTTTTTGAACTTTACTTTGGAGCTCAGCTAGAGCTAAGTCACAAGATGGCTATCAACACTTCCTGCTTGAAGTGTTGGCAGCCAATCACATTCCAGCATGTGGACTGTTGGATCCTCAGAGGATCCTCGTCCCAATATATACAAAATTACATTCCCTTGCCACCAAATAACAAAAGGGATCTTTCTGCACCAAAAGCTACCTTTCTGCCAAATTATCTATGGGAATTAACATGGGAAATGCACTTTTTTACCCCCCTCTGCTTCTTGGCCCCCACTTGATGGATCACCCCAATACTTCCATGCGCAACAAGAATTATCCGGGCACTTGTTTTTGAAAATATCATGAAGATTTGTTAACTGGCGACAAAGATATAGGCAAGTCAAAAAACGCTTATCCTATGGAAACTAGGTCCTAAGTATAACTACCTACTAGTGATCACCACTAGGTAACATATATATATATGAGAGAGAGAGAGAGAGAGAGAGCGAGAGAGAGAGAGAGAGATAGCTATGTATATCTATCTATCTCTCTATATCTATATCTATAGCAATATATGTATATATATGTATATATATATATATATAAATATATTCGCTGACAAAAACAAAGGCTAAAGTACCATTGTGTTTACGTAAAGATGTCAGTTAAACCATTGAAATTCTCCAGTTACAGTTGAGGTATAACTCACACCACTCCATGCATGATGTTGTCATCAATGATGTAATTTTAGATGTCATCAGTAATGGTCTTTGTGATGTCATATGCCTTGTCATGAGTGTTGTAATATGTGAGTTCATAAGAAACCCCCATGGCCAGCTAAACCACATTGTTGAGCAATGAAAGCAAAATTTACCACTCACAGATTTATTAAATGAAAGTCCGCTACAGCAAAAATGGGTCCTATTTGACGAGGAGTGATCTATTGATCAAATTACTAAAACTACAAAACATCATCAAATAGGTGACTTGGTGAAGATCTTGTAACATAATGGGGTATATTCACAAGAATCTATTGACGGGTTAAAGGCACTTTATCGCAGCCAAAGTTGTGATAAACTTATCGCCCCAATCACAAGCTGGTGTAAACAGCCCACAGCACCAGTATACCCACGATTAGGGGTGGGCGGAATTTGCAAAATTCACTTTCGCAAATTATCGAGAAAATGTTAAAAATCTCTGCAAACACGCGGAAATATCACGAAGATGCAGAAGTTTTTTTCCTGCCCGTTTTTTTTCCGCCCGTTCGCGGTATTTTCTGCGTGGTCGCGGCTCACCAACTTACCCATGCGGTTGCTCGCGGGCGCGGACATTTTGTTTTCACTTGTCTCGCGGTGCATGATCGCGAGAAGAAAGAAGTGATCGCGCGACGCATGACGTTACTGCCGGCGCGAACTGTCGCGAGACAGCGCAAATGGCTACCAACAATCCAACATCTCGTGGAGAACGCGACCGGATCGGGAAAACTTGTCGGCGAACGCGGGGATTCAGGTAAGGCGATCGCGCGCACGCGAGAATGTATTATTTTACAGCGCGAGCAAGAAACAAATTATCGCTAAGCTGCGGAATGCGTACATTTTTACATTTTCGCGCTTTCCGTGGAACGCGAAAATGCCAAATTATCGCAATTTCCGCGAACGGAACGGAATTTTGGCCCAGGCCTTCCCACGATAGCAGCCGCAAAAAACATCACCACAGATTACCCCCGCAACTATCGCTAATGAGATGCAGAGTAGAAGTTCCTGTACAAAAAGCAGCAACAACACCACACCTCAAATTCTCAACGACCTGCCAGATCGGTGATAAGAACACAAAACAGTCGATAAGGCGCGTTAGCACCAGGAAACTAACACCTGCTTAGACATGGTGCAAAGTCAGATGACAGCTTGCACCACAAAAGGGAGCCCGGCCCACAGCCACATTGGAAGAGCAACAGATGCCATGGAGCCACTGGTCATGCGGCCCGGGCACCCAAGAGGGCCAAAACACCAACCGCCACCACCCCAGGACCCAACCCCCACCTGGAACCCCCCACGGACCACCACAGAGGCAGCGCAGACAAAGACAGCGGGCCCCCAGGAAACCACCAGCCTCAGAGACCCAACACCTGACAATGTCATTGCCCACTACAGGCACAAAAGGACAACCATCGTACGCATCCTGACCAACAATGCCCAACAGGCCAACGGCACCAACACAGTGGACAACCAACATCCCACCCCACACAAAGATGCTGGCTGTGCTGCACCTGTTGGCCCCTGGTACACCCCAACCAACACCCGCCAGAGTCGGAGTAGTCTCACAGCCAGCCACATCCAAGTCTCTCACACCTGTCCTGGACATCACCTTCAGCCTGGTACCCCAGTCCCTATATGTCCAACACAATGCACAGAAACCGCTGGAGACAAGCGTGGACCATACGCCATAGCTGGATGCACGCACGTGTTGGGGCAATCCACAGCACACATGTCCTACCTGTGCCCCCTGGTGACACAGCACACAATCACCGCAACACAAAGCACACATCTCACATCAATGTGCAGGCAACAACTGAACACCATAGAACCTCCACCAATGACGCCGCCAAATACCCAGCCAGTGTGCGTGATACCTCCATCGGACGACAGTCCATCAGCAACCAGCATTCCCAGGATGGCACCAAGGGAAATGCACAGCCCCTTAGCAAGTTCCAAATGAACACCCCACTCACCTCAACTCAAAAACCATGCAACTCACAACTCCGGCAATGCATACGTCACAAAATCACAACCAACATGCAAAACAACATGCCCACACACCAGACATAACAGAACAACTCACAATGGAAACCTGGGCAATCCGTGAACATGAGCCATCAACGGTATGGCACCCCATCCTCACAATAGCCGAATGTGGGGAGAGGTGGCAACCAGGCATGTGTGAAGGATGCAGGAGAACCATGATTGGGAAAGTACACAATGCCAAGAGTGGCGGAGATGTGCTGGACAGACCGCAGTATGCAGAACTCACCCATATCCATGGTGACATACACCTCTGGTGTATGGAGCGTAGTGGACAGTGGACGCAATCATGTCACCCCAGCCAGTGGGGAGAAATGTTGCCAGTTACGTCCCCACCGTGAGCGTGAGCCGAGTGGGATGGCCCGGCTTACGCCAGGCCAGCGTAGGGGTGTGAATGAAAAGCACGTAGCCCTGGGCATCGTCCTCTTCCAGAAAGCCCAACATCTCTGCCAGGGCGGCGCCTTTAACCATGCCACGCGGCCGACGCGGTCCTCGTGATCGAAGTTGCCTGCGATCCTGTGCGCCTGCCGTACCCCGGCTCTCTGGAAACCGAACCCGTTAGGCACGCCCCTGCACAGCCAGTCCACACTGATCTCCTTCCGACGCCGGCGTGTGTCAAGGAGGGCCCACCACGTGCCTGCGCAAGCTCCAAGCCCGAGGCCCACAACTTTGGCAGCCTCCTCAGACCATCACGGCCTCCATGACACAGGCCCGCTTTAGTCCTTTCTCGTTGACGTACTCTTCTACCGCCTCCGGCCTACACCACGGTCAAGTAGGTCACACATTTAGAACTGAGTCTTGATTACACGATGGCAGAGTACATATGTTCATTGCAGATTTGATATCATTCTACTCCCTTTGATGTGGTGCCACCAACTCTTGCACCCACCCCTCATACATCCAGCACAGGCGTCACTGTACTTGTGGCCCTGCCAATAAAGGGGCTGGGCGCACGTGTCCGTAGCCAGTTTGACATAATATCTGCATGTCTCCCTGTGGTCTTGTTGTATACATGAGGGCCCTGGGCCCTACGACATTACATTGTGCTGTGTACAGCGGACGCAGACATGTCACCGCAGGCAGAAGGTTAGAGCTTGAACATATAGCTTTGTCGTCACCCACTCAATACGTGATGGAAGTGGACTGTGCTGTCGTACGCAGAGCCAAAGTGGGTGTGTGACTGATATGTGCGTGCCCCTGGACGTGGTTCTGTACTGGGAATGTGCATCTGCATGTGTCTATGGCAGTGTGGGTCTCCTTTGTGGGGAGTAGGTGGTCCCTGAAAGGTATGTGTTCTGTTATGCCTTCCATGGGTTTGAACCACACCCGCACCTGTTGGGCCACCTCCTTTTGGCATTCTGACACCTGGCATTGGTGTGCCATGTGTGGGTCAGTGAAGTGTTGTGTGCCAGCCGTGCTTGCGGGTGCTTCATGCTATGTGGTCTGTTGCAGGGGCTGGGTTCTCCTCTAAGTGGCTTGTCGGCCCTGGTCCTGGTGGTGGGTTGCGTGGAATGTCAATGGGCTGTTGTAGGGTGTCGGTCTAGAAGGTGTGGTGGTCGTCTCCGGCATCACTGATGGGTTGTCTGGTGTGACCTGCTAGGTGTGTTGTTTGTCCCTCTGCAATGTGAAGGGGAGATGCATGTTGACATTGTTTTGACATTTATGTTGGTGCATTGTTCTTGTGGACATGCAGACTGTGTGACAATTTACATCATGACTGTTTGGGCGGTGCTGGCAATTTGAGTTGGGACAGTGGACATTTGGACTACATGACTGATGTGAGGTTGTACCCGTACATATGCATCTCACAGTTCCCTGCTCTGTCCAATATGATTGGCCTGTTTCTGCACATGGGCTAACCCAGTTGTGTCCCCTGTTCTGCAGTGTAGGTGTTGCACTTTGTGGTTTTGCAGTGTGCTACACATCGTTGCGCATGTGTGCCATTGTGCCCATCTCCCCCCGTCCCCCCAGTCCCTTTTAGATCCTCACCCTGTTGTTGTTGAGTCAGGTCCTATCGAGCTGTGTCCGGACTCCCAACTCCTTGCTCCGTCTCCACACTAATGACTGACCTCCATTTCCTCCAGCTCCTCCTGTGGCGCAGGATTCCCACCTTCTGTCGCCGTTGCTGCTTTCCTGTTGGCAGCGGGTTTGTGCCTGGTTTAGGTTTCCACATCATGCCAGAGCCTCTTGGCCTCCTCCTCGACACTCCGTCTGCATTCAAGATAGTCTGCTTGTGGGTCAGTTGCTGATAGTGTTCTGTCACCTCTGTGACGCTGGTCTCGTTTTCCTACGATCTGCACCCCGTCTTCACCTCCCTCTTCTCCTTGGCCTTCCCCGACCCTGTTGTTCCTTGCTAGTGGTCTGTGGGGGTTGTGGGGTTCGCGTTGGCCTCTGCGCTGGGTCAGAGTGCATCCATGTTACTACTTGCTTTGGCTTGTTTCTGGTGTGTTCTTCCTGTGGTTTTTATGGTGCATTTTCCCGCCAGACGAGTGGGATTTGCAGGCCTGTGGCTGGTTTTTGATACTTTTTGTATCGCAATTGCCCTCATCGCATGATTTTTTGCATTTGCGTTTCACATTTTTGCCGCGTGGCGTTGATTTTTGCGCAGCCATTTGACGCGTTATCTGGTGACAATCGCATGCTACCACCCCGTTGTGAATACTTGGTTGGCCCGGCGTAATTTTCCTACGATAGGCTGCGATGTTGAGAGTTGCGTTAAGCTACTCTTGCAGTAGTTATCACACGTTCTTGTGAATATACCCCAGAGTCTGTTGTGACCAGTACTCTTCCTACACAGCACCCTAACCAGAGCTGATACTTATGAATAACTGAGGAAGTGTAGAGACTGATTCAGGGCTAATTGAACACTATCAGTCACAAATATTATGATCATATCCCACGTGAACTGTGGTATATGTATACTGCTTGAATCATGTAACCGTGCTATATTTTATTATTTATAAAAGTATCGAAACTTGTCACCACATATTTGATGTGAGTGCACAACCTATTAACGAATTTGATTAAAATAAGAGGTGTTTTATTATTGTAACACCTAATATAGTATAAACGCTATAGTTTTGATACCCTACAGATTAAAAAAAGTAATTCAGTCTTCCTTACATAGGTATGAAGGACTAGGAATGCACATTTAAGTGGTAATTGAACACCTCTTAATGGTGACACAGTTAAATGGTTAATGCACTTGCTGGACGAATATCATAGAATAAACAATAGATAAGAAATACTCCGAAATAATATATGGGACATCTAATAACACAAAGTTGAATGAAACACACAAGTGCTCATTTAGAACATAGCTTCAATTGGTAATCAAAATCTAAAAGTGGTGTGAGGAGATGGTTCTGCTCATCTAATCTGCCCTGATTTTCCACCTTTTGATCACCTGGTTTTTCACCTTTTACTGTGGGGAAACCACATAACCTGTGACTCACCCACAGTAAATTTATTGTAAACAGGCGGCCAGTGTCTGCCTTTTAAGATAAGTCCACTGTGATGCAGCAATGGTAAGGGGAACTTGGCTGGTTACAGGTTATCATGTGTGCCCACGTGCGTGTACACGTGTGAGGACTGCGCTTGGGAGACTCCTGCCATGCACAGCCCAGAACCTGAGCACAAGCAGCCTGGAGCAGAGGGGACTCTGCAGGATCGGGTACTGACCTGGGTTAAACCTCACAATGCAAGTGTAGACAGATAGGGAAAGTAAGTGTGGTTTACTGTCTTGTCAGCAGTGACATAATACACTTATGGGAAAGGCTGACTTACAGTCCAGCTATGCTTCCCCTTGGTCCACAGACACCAGAGTTGTACCAATTTACAGCGAAATTTGTGTGGAAAGATCAATTCTGAAAAGTCCACAGACCTATCTGTGCAAGTTATGGGTCATTCAGGAGTGGCATATTTCTCTGGTTCAGCTCAGGATCAGAGCCAAGGCCTTTTTTCACCCTTCTGGCTGGGTTATTTACTGTTCTCTGCAGCAGCAGGAACAAAGGCACCCCCCCCAAGTAAAGAATTGCCAGTGCTTAAGTCAGCACCTGAAGAGGAGAGGAGTAGGTGGGCTGTCACCCTGTACCAGGAAGAGGACCTGACCAAGCACACTGAAAAAAAGGAGGGAGCCCAGACCTCTGGAGCCAAACCAGGAGGGGGCCTCCTTTGAACTTTTGCTTGAGAAGTCCCTGGCAGTTATGTCAGTGAGGAGTGGAACTGAGACCCTCAGAGCAGATGTGGCAAGTGACTTTCGAATGATTCCATTCCAGGCTGTGCAGGGAGGTTGGGACTGGGGGGAGAGGTGATGCGGCACATCAGGGCAGGCCAGAGGTGCATCCCTGTGGAACCTCCTGCTCCCCTTAAAAGGTCCTTGTGCAGGGGAGAGACCTCTCTTGGTTGTGCTTTTCTGCTGAACACTGGGATTGCATGCCAACACCATCGACAATTTGAAGGAAGAACCCCTGACTGCCACCCGGACTAAGGACTCTGACTTCTGACACCTGAGAACTAGTCGGGGGTAAGACTGGGCTTCTGTTAATGTTAATGTCATTGGTATTTATAGAGCGCTAACTGTTACCCAAAGGTGTCCTGGTGCTGTGTGAAGGCGTACTGCAGGCTAAAAGGATGTGGGAATTTAACCAGATCAATTTGAAAACAACAATGTTTTCAGTGCTTTCCTGAAGGCCAAAAGATTTGTCATATTTCTCAAGGATAGTGGAAGAGCATTCTGCACAAGAAGGAGAAAGCCCCAGAGGGAAAACAAGGAGAAAGGTTGGCACAAGTAGCCAGTGAAACCTGCTCCCTACAAAGTTTGTCACCTTTGAGTCCAGGAGTCCTGACAAAAGTGCTCCATGTGTCTAGGGCTCACCACTAGGAGCAAAAGGAGACCAAGAATGTCAAAATAATGCCAAATGGGCCCAAGTTGTGGCCCTTTCAAATTTGGGGTAACCTTTGACCCCCTGCACGATCCCAGAACATATGGACTGCTGCTGTCAGAGGATATTTGTCCCCCGGGATGGGTCAGAACCTGAGCGTCACGACCTGAGCCTAAGAATGGCAGGGAAATGCTGGTGCACCTTCCCCGCAAGAGAAAAAAGGGTCCCTCGAGGGAGCATCATCACTCTTCCTGTTTGAGGATAAAGGGGCCGACGACCCCTTCCCTTGGCCCGAGATCAAAGGAGATCAAAGGAGATAGGCTGAAGTGCTGCCACACTCCCCCGGCCTGGCCGGCACTCCTTGCTCCCCTGGCTCATGATCAGGAGGCCAGCCACAACCTTGTTGCCTGCCTGCATGAACAGGCAGGCCAAAAGAGTGCTGCCGGCTCCCACAGTAGCATGCTAGAGTGCTGGTGGTGTGTGTAGCCAGCAGGGACAGCCGAGAGTGGGCTCTTCGAGCTGTCCCTTAACGAGAGAACCTGCACACGGTGTGCCAGGGAGGGACCAGGCCCCCTGAGATAAAAGAAAAGCAAGCCGCGAGGCCGCAAAGAAAAATTGCAAAGGTAAAACCACTTATTTTCAGCTTATGGTGGACCCAGAAGTACGGATTCACCACCAAAAGGCATGACAAGTTTGTGGGAGCTGCAGTAGTGGCAGTGGGATTCTAAAAGGATAACCTTCCAGGATTTTCTTGGTGATGTCAAACACACCCCAGGCTGGCGTATGTGTTTCAGCTGGGAGCGCCACACCTTCTAGAGGCAAGGTCTATGGCTGCAGTCTCTGTGGCCTGAAGGTATTCAACATGAGTTTTCATACTGTGTGAATGCCCTCTAGGGGCAAAAGTCTGTAATTGCACGTGCTGTGATTATAAATGTAATGCCCTTTAGAGCACAAATCACGGAGACATGCATAGACATTTTCTCTTGTGAATGTTTTAATGAAGTAATGACGCTTGCAACCACTCATGTTCAAAGTATACATGCTGTTATTGCCGATATTAAGTGTCTTCATTCAAATTTATATTTAATTACTGGACAATCGTTTATTGAGTGTTATTATTGTGTATCTGAGAATGGTGATTATTAGACTACACCACCTCCCTTGAGTAGGCCTTTAACTGTTCCACTTCACTACACTGAAAGAGTCAAGCGCTAAAATGGGGTTTTTTGTTACCAGTGGAGGACAAATGTGATATTACTTGTGCAGGCCACACACCTAATGGCCCTTTCCTCACAAGTGGAACAATTGCTTCAGCAGGGTCCTACTTCCTTGTTTAGTGTTTTTTCAGGTTAAGTGAGGCAAGATGTGAAGTAATGTCTCCTTTTACACTGTTTTGTCTGTGCATTTACCACCACACCTTTGCTGGTGGTAATGCGGAAACACTTTCTGTTGTTTGTTATGATGTTTTATCTTGTTCCTGATGCTGTGAAAAGGCATCATGCAAGATGTTTACACAAAACTCATAACAAAATGGTAATCTGCATGAAAATTGGGTTCTTGTATGCCAATGTGGAACACTGAAGTTCAGTGGCAATGAATGCCACATATATAATGGAATTGTGGTCACTAAATATATAAATTTAGACTTTGCAGTTGAGTTAATTTCAATGGAAAACATAGTAAATCATCCCACTTCTGGATTAGGCAACATTCTGCATCATTGGCTCATCCCATGCTACTTATATATTTTGAAATACCTAAAGTGTTGTTCAAAATCCAAGAGGTTTATCAGTAAACGTTGCCTGATTTGTCACTGTCTGTCTTTGAAAGACAAACATTCAAAGATCTTATTATTCCTAATTTCAACTGAAACTCCTTACATGGTTATCTGGGAGCGCTGCAGCACCTTCTTCACCCATAGCTCCAGCAGCACTGGGAACTCTTGTGCACATTTACTAACATTTTTCTCCAGGTTTGCACCGCAAAAGTGATGCAAACCATTTTCATTCCAGCACAAACCTAATTAGCTCTGGAAAGTTGCCTGAAAGTAACATAAAGCAGGGCTTTGCATTGCTTTGCAACATTGCATCAGGGGGCATTCCATGGTTTTTTGCCATGCACCCACCCACTTTTGTCTAGGAATAGTATTTTGTAATGCAAGAGTTGTCTTCCAGTACAAAATCTATGCTAGATTCAACTGACATATATGCACAATGGTGCCTGATGGTGCCTATAAATTCCTGGTTGTGCAACAGCACAAGGGAGAGCGCAAGACAGCGCTTTGCCTTAGTAGGTCTTAGTTCAAAAGCTCTATAGCACTGTGGCTGGTGTAAATCATGCTGATGGGAATAACAGGCTATGGCTAAGGCTACAGACCTTTCCCGGGGCTGCAGACCTAATACATACAACCTGAGAGCGGCAGCCCTTTTACATAGTCAGACCACATAACGCTTGTCATTAATATTGAACTCCATGAAATGAAAGCCTTGGGACCTGCCAAAGGTAAGCCAGCCCTAAGGGAACAGTGGTGTATTGAAAGGAGTAGAAAAGCATTTTTCATAATCGTATACAGTGTAAGGTCTGGGGCCTGGTCTGCTTCCCCAACATTAGTAGTGAACATTCAGAGGCCCGAAAAACAAGATGAACAGATGAGTAAACAAATGTTGTCAAAAAATCTGATTCGATGACTAATCATGAAAAATATTGACATATATAGAGAATTGATGTCTTCAAAATTCAAATGATATGTTTTCATGCTACATTTATGTGTTTCTGATTCTGGCATTTACAAGTGTCGACCTATGTGGCTGCTCCATTCGTCCTCTTCATTTGTGCTGTACCTTCTGATCCCATTACTTATTAACCGTGCATGTGGATGAAAATACAGAGAAAGTGTGGGTGAGCATGCCATCTTTTGTCAATTGGGGGGGATGTTTTCTGATGGGCGATGTGGATGTGTGTAAACGAACTGTGGCAGTGTTCAAAATATGATGAGGGAGGGAAATGGAGTGTTAGACAGGGAAGACAAAGGTTGCATTATAGATGTGAGTTGTGCCTGCACCGTATTATGCCCTTGTGATAAGTTTGCGCTATACAAGTCCAATATTCATTCATTCATTCATTACAGAAGCATGAATCATGGTGGGTGGCGCTCTGTATAGAGGTGATACACACTCAGTGCATTCAGACAGTAGCCCACAGTAGGAAGAGGGATCTATCAGGCACCCCCTATAGGTGGGTGCAGTTACAAACTTCACCGACCTGTAGGGCATGCTTTTCTTCCTCTTCAATAGGCCTGGGTGCAGATCACAGAACTCTGCAAAGTGACCAGAAAACTCTGCCCCGCTACGTGGAGTGCATTACATCGCGCCGTTCGTGCTGATTTTCAGCTCCGGGTGTTTGCCCCTTGCTATAAAATCAGCACAAACTGCACCATCCAGAGGCCGCTGCTTCTTTCAGCTGCTCGCGTAGATGCAGCTTCCTTAACGTGAATGGAAGGATTCTCAATGTGAGCTGTAACGACCATCCGCAACCATCCACATTGAGAAATCAAGCCAGGAGGTGGTCTAGAGTAAGATTTTCCTCACTTGTGCTCACCAACCTAACATTACTGACCATGATTAAGGAAAGAACTCTGCTCCGCTGAGTTTTTGGGAACTTTGCTGCTACCTGGAGCACGGAGTGGGAAAAACTCCGCAAACTCCGAGAGCGGAGCATGATTTCATGCCCAGGCCTACTCTTCAACCACAGGCCTTTCTGTCTCCAGTGACAGATTAAACTGTAGTTTCAAGCTGCCGCCACATCCCCAGCGCAGGTGCAAACTGCCTGCGTTTACGCCTGCACTGAGGACAGGGCATTTTTGTTGTGTAAGCAGGTGCAACGTCCTATCTGCAGAGGGGCATCTAGTTAACTCCTTGCATGCCCTTGACGGAACCACTCCATCATGAGCCACAGGCGCCGTATGCTCATGACGGAGTGGTTCCGTCATGCTGCGGCCGTTGGCGGCCGCTCCGCCTACGCGGCGCTAATTCCCCGCCTGTGCGGGCGATTAGCGCAAGTGGGTGGAGTCATGACGGAACCACGCCGTCATGAGCACAGCTCGCCCGTGACTCATGACGGCGTGGTTCCGTCATGAGCATAGCGGCGCCGCAAACCCCCCAAACCCCCCCAGTGCTGCGGCGGAATTTGCGCCGCAGCGAAGGGGTTAAGGATGCAAACTGCACTAACAGGGACAGTGTTCTTGATTTATAATTTGAGCACAGGAAAGCGGAACACAAATGGTAATTCTCTTACAACATTCACAATCATGCTTTTGTATCGGAGTGCTTGTTGGATGTTTTAAATCCACACATTTCATGATGTGTCAGTGCATGTTTTAACATATTTCTCCTACGTTCCAAATTTAGAACACGAATTTGAGTACAAATTCTGCCACTGTGCAGCACTGAACAATATTTATTTTTCTATCAATGACTTATCATCCAAAATATGTTACTTTAAAAATGTGGCACATTGGATGGGATATATAATATCTGTTACATTTATTTTTCTAAACAATACAGGTTTATCAAACCTCTAGGGTCATTCTTTGTAGGTAACTTTAATTTCCTGAATTAAAGGGGCCTTATGAAACTTTTGATAGTGTTATTGCAGTGAGTTTAACCCTTTAATTTGACCTATTCACTCATGATGAATGATTACTCTCTCTATTATCCAGGTGATTCCCATAGGTAAAATATATTCGCTTATTATTCTTATGTTGTTCGAACTGCACATGTTAATATACATCTTAGCATTTATTCCACGAGACTAAACAATAAACGCTCCATAATTGTGATGATTGTGTATTCCTTGATGATATGGACTGCATTTCGAGAGCTTTCTGATGCCATCCCATAATATTTCAGGCTTTGACTATAAATGTGTAGGGTTATTTACATTGCCTCCTGTTTGTGATTTCGTCATTCCATACCGCGCTGCTCATTTGATGGAATGATCTGCTTCATGGCACTGTGGAGGCAATTATTGGATGATATTAAAGACAAATAACTGCCTAAAAAAATGAATGGCCTCGGTTAGTAGTAATACGGATTTCCGGATGCGCCTCAGATTCCTTTCTCCAGTCTGTTTGCTGTCAATGCAATCATTTTCAAAATATGTTCACAAAACAATCATTTGGACTGAGCATTGCTAGCATTAAGTTGATCATTTTAGATGTACTACTACACTTTAAAGCCTGTGACATGTATTACTATCTTCCCCTTCTTTTGCTTAACCATTTTATTTCTTCTGTGAAAACATAATAAATAATACATCCATCATTTTCTTAAAATGCATACGATAACAATGAAAGTGTGAGATGCTTCAGAAAATGGCTCCTATATGCTGCTTTGAAACTTTTCCCGATCTTATCGGCGTTCTGTCAACCGCTTCAAGAATAATATTTTGACAGTTCTGAGAGCCCAACACTCAACTTCTATTTCTCTATAGGGCACACTTCCAGGGAAGATGGATGGCCTGTGTGGTGGGTATGGGCCTGGGATGAACAGAAATGTTCTTTTACAGCACTTTGCTGTGCGTATATTCCCATCGCTACAGCCTTGGTTTATGTGCCGAATGTGACATTCTGTCACTGGGTAGCAGCTAGGGAGTGAATGCTGCTTTGCTTCCACCCAATATGATTCAAATTGTGCAATATGTCAAGAAAAGGGCACAGTGGGTGCATAATTATGTGATTTTTCTACTGCCGGGAACATTTAAATGCCTTAGGTGTCATCTTTTGAGGATGGGATGCTTTGGAATCATAGCAGACTTGAAGACTGCCAATCACCGCGTGAAGGCAGCAGAACTTTAAAAAGTGCATTCTTGCTGTGCTGAGGGACCATTGTTATCCATCCTTGAGCGAGCCAGTGGACACACAAGGAGCATTCCCACCTCGCTTACAACCAAAGAGAATCTTAAACTGTCTTCAACAGTATGGTGCAGCAGTCAAGCAGAGACAGACATTGTGTCTAAAAGTGTGCGTAGATTCGTTTATAAAGCATATTGAAGTTTTTTGTTTTAAATTTTTGTCTCAGTAAAAGATAAAAGCAATACGCAGATAGGATGAAAAACTACAGCACCTACAACAAGCTAAAATATCTATTCCTGATTGTGGTAGAAAAATGAAGCATTATGACTACCAATGAAAAGTGTAATGTCCAAGCCACATTTAGAAATACGTAGATTTGAGCAAGAATTCTAACATTGAACACCATTGCAATACTGAGGAAAGGGAACATATTACTGGTATATAAATCATAGGGGGATAGTCTCAAGAACGTGTGATATTCATTGCAAAATTAGCTTAACGCAACTCTTCACATCGCAGTCTATCGCGGGAAATTAACACTGTGGTAACGTGGTATTCACAAGCCGGCGGTAACATGCGATAGGCTCATAATAACGCGTAAAATGTCCGTGATAAAGTCAACGCAACGCCGCAAAAATGCAAAACACGAACGCAAAAAAGTTGCGATGAGGCCAAGCGCGATACAAAAATCAGCGAAAACCAGCTATAGGCATGCAATTCCCATGTGGCATGCGGGAAAATGCACTATAAAAGCAGAGAAACAAAAAGGGAGAAAAAAATAAACTGTGTATCACCATGGATGCACTCGGACCGAGTGCAGAGGCCAGCGTGAACCCCACAAGCCCCACAGACAACCAGCAAGGAACAACAGTGTCGGGGAAGGCCAAGGAGAATAGGCAGAGGAAGACGGGGTGCAGTCCGCAGGAAAACCAGATCAGCGCCACGGAGGTTACAGAACACTACCGTCAACTAAACGTCAAATATGACAAACGTGAATGCAGTAGGAGAGTCAAGGAGGCCAATGGAGGAGGCCAAGAGGCGCTGGCATGATGTGAAAAGCCAAACCAGGCACAAACCCATTGCCAACAGGAAGGCAGCAACGGCGACTGGAGGTGGGAGTCGTGCGCCACAGGAGGAGCAGGAGCAAATGGAGGCCACAGCCATCAAGGTGGAGACGGTGCAAGGAGTTGGGAGTACGGACACAGCTCAATAGGACCTGACACAACATCAACAGGGTGAGTAACAACCAGGGACTGGGGGTACGGTGGGTGAAGGTCACAATGGCACACATGCACAACAACGTGTAACACACCGCACACCCACAATGACCCTGGATCATGTCCCTCATCCCCATGGCACACTGCAGCACACACACATAGCAATCATGGCACATCCTACAACAATTTGGTACAAAGTGCAACACTGACACTGCAGAACAGAGAACACAACTGGGTCCGCCCATGTGCAGAAACAGGCCAATCACATCTAACATAGCAGGAAACTGTGAGATGGAAATGTACGTGCACATCCGTCATGTAATCCACATGTCCACTGTCCTGCATCAAATTGCAGCACCTCCCAAGCAGTCACAATCTACAATGTCATACAGTCTGCATGTAAACAAGAACAATGGGCCAACATACATGTCAACACAATGTCAACATGCATCTCCCCTTCACATTGCAGAGGGACAAACAACACCTCCAGCAGAGCAGACCAGACAACTCATCAGTGATGCTGGAGAGGACCACCACACCTCTGACATCGATGCCCTACAGCAGCTCATGGACATCTTAGGCAACCCACCCCCAGGAGCAGGGCAGTCAAGCTACATAGAGGAGACCCCAGCCCCTGTACAGACCACACAGCAGAAAGCACCTGTTACCAAGGCTAGCTCACAACACTCCACTGAGGCAGACATCGCATTCCAATGCCAGGTGGCAGAATGCCAAAAGGAGGTGGCCGAACTGGTGTGGGTGGGGTCAGAGCTCATGGAAGCCAAACTAGATCACATACGTGGATGTCTAAGTCCCAACAGGCACCACCTACACCCCACGAAGGAGACCCACACTGTGACAGAGACACATGCATTTGCACATGTCCTTTAATGAACCACGCCCAGGTACCTGGAGTGATCATGCACACACCCACGCCTGACCTCCGTACGATGGCCCAGTCCACTCCCCTTACATATAGAGTGGGTGACAACAAAGCTATACGTCCAAGGTCCTACCTGCTACCAGCGGGGACAGTGTTGCGGACACTGTACTCAGCACAATGTAATGTTGTAGGGCCCGGGGCCCTCATGCATACATCATGACCACACGGACACACGCAGATAGTTTGTGGGACTGGCTACAGGCACGTGCACCCGGCCCCTTTATTGGCAGGGTCACATGCACAGTGACACCTGTACTGGATGTGTGTGGGGTGAGTGTAAGCCAGCCCACAATGAGTGGTTGGTGCTGGCAACAACTACAACAGTGAACATCATCAAAACGGAAACAGAAAACACCTACATTACAGAGACAACTGCGGAGCATCATGGTGGAGCAAGTTCAGAGGTCACCCAATGAGAAAATAGAAGTGTCCATGAGCCATGGTGCAATGAGTCAGTGGCACCTGTAGTGCTGATCAGGGTATTAGGCAGATGATGGCATCCACGACAGGTGTGAGCAACTCTGATAGTCTGGCAGTAAGACATTTCTGAATCTGGCAGTTGGTGTTTGGAGGTGTTCCTGGTGGTGGTGGCGTGTGCCTCCTGTGGTGATGTGACTTCCGGGCCGGTCAGGACTCGATTTGACGTGTGATCCCTGTTGGACCGCAGTTGAGGCCTTAAGCAGCAGACAGCACAGGGCCACAGACACATGGCGTCGATGACCCACGGCCATCGTCTCAGAGGCCGTCCAAGATCTCAGCAGACAGGGACCCTGACTTGAGCTGCACAGAGTTAGTGGCCCCGGATGCACTGCGGCAGGCACAGGCACACCGCCACGGGACGATGACTTGTAGTGCAGTGACATAGGGCCACCCGAGCGGAGCGGGTCATCATCGATGTCCAAGGTGAATGTGGCGGAGGGTTGCGGGGGACAGTGGAAGGTGTCCTCCAGGACATGATGCAGAGGGTAAAAGCCGGCCGGAAGCAGCAAATGGAGGAGTGCAATGCTGCTGCCTCATTTTTGCCACCAAGTCAGTATCACCGACAAGATGATGATGACACCCCCCAGTCCATAGACTCAGTCGCCACCAAAGTTCAACCAGAAAGTGTCCATGGATGTCAGGGAACAGACTTAGTGGCACCGGAGCTGAAAGGGGATGCAGTCTGCGATGAGCCCTGTACAAAGATATAAAATCTGCCATGAATAAATCAAGACTGAGTTCTGAAAGTGTGACCTACTGGGTCAACGCGGGACAACCGCTGTTCAGCGAGCTCCTCCTGGAACTCTAACACAAGACATTGAAATGGCATGTGGGGGTGACTTGTGGTTGACGGAGGTAAAAGCACCAGAGCTGAGCGGGTGTTCAGTCAGCAACAATGCTGTGTCCTGCCTGGTATGGACTGGATTGGATTGGTGTGAGGCCTGCTGGACTGCAGTGTAGGCTGAAGGAGTAATCATCAAGGGCCCACAGACACATTTGGTTGGGATGCCATGCACATACTTGGTGTCACCACATCGAAGGGAGTATAGTGATTAAAACTCTGCATTAATGTGTGTACTTGGACATTGTATGATCAAGACTCCGTCCCAAATGTGTGACCTACTCGCCCGCATTGTAGGCCGGAGGCAGTGTTCAGCAGTGGCCCACAGCCATGTGTCATTGGCTCGCGATGCACAGTTATCGACACCAGGGCAGGTGTGGTAGTGTTCGATCACCTCCGTAATGATGGTCCTTTTTTCTTCTTGACTGAAACACGTCAACCTCTTACACCTCTCCTTGCGTGCAATGATATGTACTCTGCCATTGAAAAATCAAGACTCAGTTCCAAATGTGTGACCTACTCGAGCGCAGTGTGGCCCGAGGGCAGTAGTCCGCGTGGGCCCACAGACATGTGTGGTTGGAATGCTATACACAGACTTGGTGTCACCACTTGGAAGGGAGTAAAGTGACATAAAATCAGCCATAATTGATTTTCTCTGCCATAGTGTAATCAAGACTCAGTTCCGAATGTGTGACCTACTAGTCTGCTGTGTATGCCGGTCGAGTACGTCCACAAGAAGTGTCGCAGAGGCCGTGATGGTCTGAGGAGGCTGCCAGGGTCGCGGCACTTGGGCTTGGAGCTTGCACTGGTACGTGGTGGGCCCTCTTAGACACATGCCGGTGTCGGCAGGTGTGCATTGAGGCATGGGTGCGCAGGGCCAGTCAGGACTGGTTCGGTGACCATCGGCCTGGGGTACAGCAGGCGCACAGGATCGCTGGCAACACCGCTCATGTTGACAGCATCGGCCTCATGGCGGGGTGAGGGGTGCCGCCCTGGCAGACACGTTAGGCTTTCAGGAAGAGAACAACGCCCAGTGCTACATGCTGTTTATTCACACCCCTATGCTGGCCTGGTGTACCCCGGGCCAGCCCACTCCGCACAAGCTTACAGGGGGGACGTCACTAGCTACATTTCCACGATCTTCCCCACTGGCTGAGGTGACATGGTTGCGACCACTGTCCACTACACTCCAGGCATCAGCGGTGTATGTTGACATGGATATGTGTGTGGTCTGCACACTGCAGTCTGGCCATCACATCCACGCCACACTAGACATTGTGTACATTCTCATTCATCGGTCACTTGCCTCCTTCGCACATGCCTGGTCCCCACCTCTTCCCACAATCTGCTATCGTATGGCTGAGGTGCCATGCCGTTGATGGCTTATGTGCATGGCTGGCCCAGGTTGCCACAGTAAGTTGTGCTGTTGTGTCTGGTGGGTGGGTATGTTGTTTTTGAGTTTGTGACGTGTCCATTCCCAGTGTTGTGTGTTGCATGATTGTGCAGTTGAGGTGTGTAGTGTGTTCATATGGTACTTGCCAACGAGCAGTGCATTTCCGTAGGTGCCAGCCTGGAAGCGCTAGTTGATGATGGACTGTCGGAAGATGTGGGAATCATGCACACTGCCTGGGTGGTTGGCGTCGAGGTTGGTGGAGATTCCCTGGTGGTTCACTGTTGCCTGCACATTGAGGGAATGCATGTGCTTTTGGTTGCGGTTTTTGTGTGCAGTGTTGCCAGGCTGCACAAGTAGGACATGTGTGCAGTCAATTGCCCCTAACACGTGCGGGAAGCCAGCTGTGGTGTAGGCGCCTTGCTTGGTCTCCAGCTGTTCCTGCACAGTGTGGGGGAAGTATAGGTAGTGTGGTACCAAGCTGATGATGACATCCAAGACAGTTGTGGGGAACTTGGATTGGCTGGCTGTGAGACTCCTCCGACTCTGGCGGTTGTTGCTTGAGAGGTACCGCACAGCCAGCAGCTTTGTCTGAGGTAGGATGTTGGTTGTCTACTGCGTTGGTGCCGTCTGCCTGTGGGCAATGGTGGTCAGGATGCGTGGGATGGTTGTCCTTTTGAGCCTGTGGTGGGTACTGACATTCTCTGGTGTTGGGTCTGTGGGGCTGGTGTGTTTTATGAGGGTCCACTGTCTTTGTCTGTGCTGCCTCTGTGGTGGTCCAGAGAGGGTCCGGGGGGTCGTGGTCTTGGTGGTGGTGGCGGTGGATGTTGTGGCCCTGTTGGGGCTCCGAGCTGCATGATCATCGGCTCCATGGCATCTGTTGGTTTTCAGGTGTGGCTGTGGTCTGGGCTCCCTTTTCTGGTGCCGGTTGTCAGCCGACTTTGCATCAGGTCAGAGCAGGTGTTACTTTCCTGCTACTAACGCGCCTTGTTGCATGTTTTGTGTTCTTATCACCGATCTGGCTGGTCGTTGAGAATGTTGAGGTGTGGTATTGTCGCGACTTTTTGTTCAGGAATGCCTACTCTGCATCTCATTAGCGATAGTTTCCGGGGTCATCTGAGGCAATGTTTTTTGAGGATGATATTGCAGGAAAACTGGTGATATCGGCTGTTTGCACCAGCCTGTGAATGGGGTGATAAATTTATCGCGACTTTGGCTGCGATAAGATGCCGATAACTTGGCGATAACTCCTTGAGAATATGCCCCATAGTGTCTTCGTTTTTTTTCATATGATTAGGCTGAAAATGCTATGCTGGGTCCCAGAACATTCCCACCTACTGATCTTTAAACGTCCATTGCTCCTCAGAAAGAATACTTCTAAAAAACAAAGGGGCACATGCCTCAACCAAAATACTGATCGCAAACGTGCAGATTTGCCGATTCTGCCCCTTTGCGACCAGTATTTTTGCATTTGGGATGCATCAACCCAAATGCAAATTTGCAATTTAAGTAATAGCAAAATTGTGATTAATTAAATTGCGAATACAATTAGGGAATCACAAATTGCAATTCCCCAAATGCAATGCATGATGCAATTTCAAAATGCAAATTCGCAATTAGGGATCACAAATTACCATCAATGTGAACTTGATGGTAATTTGCAAAACTTTGAAAAATGCACTAAAGTGCATTTTTTAAATTTCATGTTACACTCACATGCCCTTGGGGCATGTATGTGTGCAACATGTAATGACATCTCAATTTCAGGGGTGCCACAGGGTGTCCTTTTGTCACCCATGCACCTTTGAAATTGGATGTGCAATTTGCGAGTACCGATTTGGTACTCGCATATTGCGCATGGAATTCTCATTCATTCCTATGGGCCTCTAGGCCCTTAGGAATGAATGGGCAGCTATTCCTTAATTGCGATTCACAATTTGCGAGTCGCAATTTTTTTTGCGATTCCTACATGAATAGGGATTTGCGAGACCTAAATAGCGATTTCCGAAAATTTGCTATTTAGGAGTCGCAAATCCTTACTTTGATGCATGTGGCCCAAAATCATTAATTCTTACCTCCTGAACAAATACCAGGCTTGTTTGAGGTCATGCCACAGTGCTTAAGCTGCAATTATTCATGTATTTTTACTTGAGTCTTTTTTACCTTTGACAGTGGGGTCCCATAATTCCTCATTTCTCTCAGCATCTTTTGACACCTTCGACAATGAAGACCTAACCACCACTTTGGAAACAAGCAATGAATTTACAGATCGTATAAGTTGATCTTTCTTCTAATAAGGGCCTGATTTAGAGTTTGGCTGATGACTACTCTGCCAGAAATGTGAGAGATATCCCAGCAGCCTTACTGCAAATGCTTTAGGTTGTATGCACATGTAATTAGATGGAAGGGATATCCCTCACTTATGTGATGAGACTTGACTACATGGAACCTGCTTTTGTACCTTGCTTCTTTTTACATGATCCCCTCAATTTTTTGAACTAATGCTGCTGTTTTGGGACTATGTGAACTGGAACCATGCTAACCTGTGCATCTGCATTGACCCCTATAACATGCCACAACTGCTATTCCTATAATTGGCATATTTAACTTACTTCTTAAGTCCCTAGTACATGTACAAACTGTACCCAGGTCCTGTAAGTTAAATTTAACTAGTGAAAGGGAGCACTTATTGCCTCACCGCTAGAGTGACAGTGCAAAACATGGCTGCAGGCGTGCTACTGTAGACTCTCTGTGTAGTTTTAAAACTGCAATTTTGACCTTTCGCTCATTTTAAATTAGGAAGTTATCTCTCAGTAGGCCTAATGCCCTGCAAAGGAAGGTGTACAGTATTTAAAAGTAGAGCATGTACATGGTTAAGGTTAAACATGTCCTTACAGTGGCAAAGCCCCAAAAGCAATATTCATTACAGCAGGGTTAGCTGTACCGTAGGAAAGCCTTGAGACATAATATCACAAATAAATAGTATTTTCTCTGCTTAGGAAACAGATACAGGTTCATTCTTGAACTTTTTGAAATATTTAGTACAAGTCCAAGTTTAGGAGTAAATCCTCCAATCTGCCTCTAAGGGTGGAAGAAGTATGCTTAAAGTGCACATATGGCATATTGTGAGCTTTTGTGGTGGATGTTGCAGCCAACATTCAATGCTTTTAAAACAAAACATATATATCCCTGGTGCGTAATGTGCTTTTTGTGTCCTGAGAAAGGCAAATAGAGGATGAATGCCGTAATCAGCCTTCCACAGGACAGAATGACTGCTTGGCCTTCACATGTGGTTGTTTGGCCTGATACCGGGATGGACCAGCCCCCACACTATTCTTATTTTTTCCTTAAAAAATCCTAGCCCTGATATCTAGTGTGGGTTCTTACCCCCAGTAGGGAAAGGTGTGGTAAATCCCCAAAGTTGCCTCTGATGAAAGCGGAAAGACTGTGAACTTTAGTGATGGTGTGACAGCCTGATGGGCAAATAGGCCAGAACACCACCTCATTCTTTTTTTAAATGTAAAATTCAATCCATATTGTCTAGTGATTTTTCTGCCTACCCTAGGGGCGCAGCAGACTTGGTGCTAATTCTGAGGGAGCCAGAAAGACTATGTGAGCTTTAGAAATAGGGGGTACGGCCTGATCCCAAGAGAGGCCAATCTATATCTGATGTCCAGTGTTTTCTTTTGCACCTTGAGGTGGTCAGGTTTGTGGTAAATCCCCCCAACCTGCCTCCTGGGAGGCAGCAATTCTGTTGAGGTGTGGATAAAGTCCAATTACAGGACAGGAAAGCTACCACTGTATTATTTTTATTTTAATATATAACCAACACTTTTGTCTAATGGTCTTTCGGCCAACCAGGGGGTGGGCAGATTGGAGTTAAACACCCCACCTTTTTAATCTCATGGTAGGTCACCGGCCCATGCCAGGAGGGCTTTGCTCCCCAACTTTTATAGCCCTGGTGGTCTAGTGGTTGGATGTTTGCTTCAGGATTGCCCTCCTGCTGCTTGAGTTTTTCACAAAAATTAACCTACTTCTGATGTGGTCACAGAAGTATTTTCTGCCTTCAATGGGAGGACGAGACTTCTCCTCAGTGGTGAGGTAGTGCTCAGTTATTAAATACACACACCATCAGCCATTGCAGTTACTGTGTTATCAATATGTGATCTCCAGAGGTACTGAACACCATACTGATCATCTTCTATTAAGAAGATTCTTTTATCATGTTTGACTAAACGTTTGTTTATTGGCAGGCTTTTCTTAGGCATCCATTGCATTGGAAAATATGTTACCAGAAATGTGTTAGGATGTTTAAAGAGGCTCCTTAATGAATCATTGTTTCCAATACACTTCTTTACCCATGTTCCTTTGAGACATATTGGGTTGCCACAACAGGTTGTTGCATTGAAAGGAGGTTCGATTAAATGCAGTTCACAAACATAATGAAGTAATGCATTTTGTAGCTCTTTCCATTACAGAGCATCTGCAATTTTATCACACAAATGAAGAAGAGCATCTTCAAGAATCCTAAGAGCCAGATATGCTTTTCACGCATCTTAGTTTTTGGAACTTGATGTTGACAATTACAAACATTCAACAATCTCAATATAAATTAAATAAAAGGGATCTGCTATGACAGAGATAAGTCCCACTGGTGCCAAGGAATTGCAACTCATTTGAACATTTTTACCAAAAGAGTTTTATAAAATCATACATATATTAAACTTGTCCAAAAACAAAAATGAGTACTTAAATTGAATCCCTGAGACCACAGGTGCAGTAAGTAGGAGAAGAGCAGCCCATACGATTTAACACCATCCAAACAGAAGAAAACACGGTTCTCCCTGCTTGTCTGCTACCTGAGAGAGCTTAGGTATCTGAGCCCAGGTGAAGATTAAAAATGCCCCAGAGCTAAGAGAGCTGCTGACATTGCTCTTGCCTCAGACTGCACTCACTCGTTGCTCCTGCACCTCAGGGGCAAACCAATATCTCTCACAATCTGCAGCTCCTTTCTCTCGATATTAGAAAGACTAACTTCTGGTTCGGACTCTTGAAACTGAAAGGGTGTTCAAACAATTGCTTTTTGTCTTTGGAGCAGGGGCCTACTGGAGGATTTTTTAATTTCTAGTGGGCCGCTCTGCAAATAGTGAATGGAAAGGAATTGTGTGAGTGTGTGCCTTAAGATAAAATAGATTACATTAATTTCCACCAAGCCTTTTATAGACTGCAGAAGCTCACTGTACATTTGTTGAGGAGGTTAAGTTACTAAATTAACCTGAGCTCAACCCTTGGTAGCAATGTTACAGAGCGGACCAGATTGGCTTAGAGGCAATGTGTGAAGTATTTATGCAGTACTAAAACAGTAATAAATTCAAAATGCTCAACTATAAAAATCCTAAAAGAATTAGAAACATGGAGTAGACTTTAATAGGCAAATGATGACAAAAATCCAATATGGGAACTTGAAACATGAATGTTTAATGTTTGAAGTATAAAAAACGCCAAGATGCACAAAGTGACAATGATAGTCATAGGGTGCGGTAGCACAGGACATAGGCGCAATCTGACATTGACGGTGATGGAGAGCAGGTTGAATACACCGACCATGTTTGCCCTGGTCAAGGATTTGACCTACTGATGTTAATCCTTTAAGTTCCAATTCACCACATGAGTACAGTGCTACAGCACTCCCAGGACCTCAGGGAGGCATTTAGAAACTCACAGGCTGGCAGCTAGAGTCCAGTCGAGGTCTAGTTGCCACTGATCAGCTCTGCAGTTGCAGGAAAAGCTCGTGTAACTTGTATATCTGTAGCTTGAGCAGGAGGTGAACCGTATGACCCTTGAATCCACTTCTTTGTCCTGGTACAAGAAGGAAGAGGTAGAGCAGGTCCAGTCCTATAGGGCTCTTCTCAGTTCTCAGATAGCAGGTTCAACCTCTTCTGATCATTCATAGGTCATGGGGTGGGTGAAGGGAGTTGCCACATTTATGGTAGTCACAAGCTTATGGGTGGAAATTACTCATGTGGAAGTTCTAACCATTGAGGTAAGGCTCCTAGGGCTACCCCTACCCACTTTGGGCATTTTCAAGCTGGCTGAAGTGTTTGACCACACCAAACTTGGGCTCTCAGGGTGTATGTGTGGGGAGTGTACAATGTTAATTTTAGTGTCTTGGAATAAAAACACTTAAATCCAGTTTTAGGCAATCCCTATACCCCCAGCAAACTCAGGGACAGAAGTCTGGTAGAATAAAGTTGAACTTTCAGCAACCATACAGTGGAGGTACATTGTATATTGAAGTTGAATTGTTTTGGCCTTATGTTGCCCTCCTTTAAAGAACACCCAAAATGTCATGTGGAACGCATTCACCTACATTGGACTTCAGGGAGTTTGAGTGCTTTGAATTGCTGTGGGTCACAGTAATTGCTGGCAACTGCTCAGTGCTGAGGGAAATGAGCCATCCATCTTGCCACATACACATGTCCACAATTCAATGAAAGTAAATGACAGCTGAGAGGTTATAGCTAGCGGCATTAAAGTGTGCAAATGTAGGCAAGGGGATTATTATTTTTTATTTGCATTCAATCCCAGTGGAATGGTTTTCTTTTGCTTGTTCATGAAAATGACAATATCACTTCATTTTCTGTTACAATAATCTGGGTTAGTAGTTTGCTTTGACAATTTGTTTTAAAAAGGAGCTGAGCCATTGTTTAAAGGGTGATGCAAAATATTAAAGTCACTGAGTTTGTGGAGCTGGACTTATATTGATATGGCCATTGGAGAGAAATGTCATTGAAGTTATTGAAACTGGATCATTGTTTGATTGATGGTGCCACAGAAGTGTAAGGAGGTAATCCATAATTGGAGAGGTGTTACAAGTTTGTGGGAAAATGTTGCTGTTGGATTCAGTGGAGGTAAAGCAGTATTTGGTTTATAATGTAGTTTAATGCCATTCAAGTCAATCAATTAATATTTTATTTTGCATTTAGAAAACAAATGCATCAGAAGATCAGATAAAAATAGGAAGACATGTCAATAAGTTATCATAAATTATCTTTAAAAGCTTGTATCTAAAAAGAAACCACATATGTATATCATCATGCTAATTCATCTATCTCTTGGTACATATAAATATGTTCATGCTGTGCATATTGTGAGCAAATTAAACATTTTGTCAGATGTTTGCTAGTCTGTGAGATTTAAATGCTGCACAGAGAAACGAAGTCACTGCCAAGCAAACATACGCTGTCTCTTGTTGAAGCAAAACACACAGTGCAGAGATGTGATTACGCAGTCAAGATTTCTTCATAAGTGGCACAATTAATCTTTACCTCTCAGTTTCATAAAAATGTCAAAAAAACAATAAGTGTTTGATTGAATGTTTGTATTGTGAGTCACATGGACATTGTCCTAGTTGGGTATCAAAAAACACATTCGCTGGGTATCCCAGCATTAACGTAACGTATCCCAACCTAAACATTGTTAAGAGAAAACTATGACAATTATTAGTCACGCGACCAAGGTATAAAGATAGGCCATGTACTAGAGAAGGTCTTTTGTTATAGGCAGTTACCGTGGCTTTATCTTTGTTTTTGTGCTCTCTTTCTTTTGTGCAATGCTCTGTGATAAGATTTATTAAGTTTGTCTTTGAAAAATTTGCATTGCGTTGGGTGGTCATACAGGGCCCCCAACCCCAAAGATTCCAAAGTGCACCTTATGTGATTCAGCCACTTTATTTTGTGCCCATTAGCCAGTTTCATCACATCATTTATAATGCATTGATTTATCTGTACCATCTCCCGTTTCCAGATACACAGCCAGAGTAACAAGGGAGCCATTTTAATTGTATCAGAAATATTGGGTAAGCCTAGTTCTTTGTGTGTGATTACATTATTGCATGCCTTAGGAACTTACAGTAACCTTTTAGTGAACCTGACCTCTATTTTTTGGAGGGTATCCACATTAAATATACCCCATATTGCTGCCCCATATTTGGCCATTGATACAGTTGTTGCCAAATAGATTTTGCCCATCTCTGGTATTGGTTTATTGCCCAGCATTGATGCAAACCTAAAGATTGCGGCTATACTTTTATTGATCTGTAACACCCTCGAGGACACCATCATTTTCCAGTCTAAGTTATTATTAAAGATGATGCCTAAGTATGAGAATTTAGCTACTATGTCAACTTTTCTCTCTGTGGCATCATAATTTCCTTTCTTTTTGCTATTTCCAATACACTTAATGAATGACTTTGCTTTGTTCACATGTAGGCCAAGGTTTTCAATGAAAGTTACATAGTTAGATATACAGTTTTGTTGGGCTAGAGGGGTTTGTGCTAGCAGCACCGCATCGTCTGCATACAGCAGGATGGGGAGTCGGGTGGTGCATGCGCTTGTGGTGCCTATCGCCTTTTCTACCAGATAGTCATTTAGTTTATTGGTGTACAATAAAAACAGGAAGGGCGAAAGTACGCAGCCTAGTGGACTTTCGCTGTAGCGCCTGCATACAGGTATCTTATAAATCAAATTATTGCCTCCCCTACCCCCATTTTCTCCATGACTTGCCACAACTTATTATAGTTAAAACATTCAAATGCAGCAGAGAGATCCATAAATGCCACATAAAGATTTTCTTTTTTAATTTTCTATTTGTTTTTTCTTCCTCATTCGCCTCCAACCCCAGACAACTAGGAAATCAGGAGGTTGCCACTGTTACTCAGTTATGAGATTTAGGCCTTCGAGGTAGAAACATTGTCTCTCTGTCACCCGCCTACCAGTAGCAGACCTGCTTCCTTCCAGTTGCTGACCTCTCGTTATCTGGGAGGGGGTGATCCCGCTCTCTTCTGATTACTTAAAACCGACGACTGTTGCTGAGGGCCCACCTGAGATCGAAACTGGGGCACAAAAGAATACGGCGAGACCCAGCACGGTCTGAGAGCTTCCCATGAGGCTCAATCATAGGATGAAGGATTGTATAAATTATCCTTTTTGGAACAAAACAAATAATAGCTATTTAGACTGGAATCCAATTTGTCAAGCAGTCCCAGATGGCTCTCTTCTTATTATTTTTTAATCTGGCCAAATCAGTCTTAGATGTTTTATACAAGGAGGATAGCCAATCTGAGTGTGTGGGAGGTAAGGCCTCAACCCATCTCTTGCATATTTCCCGTCTAGCCAGCAGTATAGCATAGAATAGAAAACCTCTCTTCGGGCCTAAGATTTCACTTGATATTCCAAAAATAATGAGTCTGAGGGAGATTTGTATTGGTTATCCTAAAATGGTCATTAAGGTGTTTCCGACTTTTCCCCAGAATTCAGAAATAGCTGGGCAGGTCCAAAACAAGTGTGTTTCGGGTGGCATTTTCCATGTCACATTTTTTCCAACTAGCAGGTGGGCCTTTGGACATTTTAGAAAATCTCGCTGGGGATAGGTAAGCTCTATGTGTGGTGAAGTAGTGGTTTCTTCTAAACCAGGCTGGCTATACAACTAAAAATAAGATGTTAAAAGAAGTTTGCCACAAGTCTGCCCAATCTATCTCCGTGATAGATTCTTCCCACAACTCTTCGGCTAATCTAAAATCCCCATCTATGGCCTCTTCGATTGCCCAATAAAAGAACGATACTTCTTTCTTCCCCACTGGCTTCTGTACTAAATGTTCTTCCAGAGTATTCCCCAGGCCTATTGGTTTTTTAAGATTCTGGGACCAGCTCTTTAGTTGTAGATATTTAAATCTGGACATACCCTCCTCCACTTTTTCATTAAATAGTGCCCAAGGCAAGAGTGAGCCTTCTACAGCTAACTCTCCCCACACTAGAAACCCAGCTGTTTATAAAGGGACTGCCAGCTTATCCTTCAGGCAACTTGGTGCCCCCGGGCTATCCCACAGTGGAGCTAACCTTGAATAGTATTCTAAACCCATTCATTTTTTAATTCTGGCCCATATATGAGCCGCACTCCATAGAACTTTCAGCCTTACTTTCTTGAAGAATATTTTGTCTCCGCATTTAAAAAGAAAGGCTTCATGTGATAGCCCCTCTTGTTCCAAAATAGCTCAGAACATTTTCCCTCTCCCTGATGAGTCTGGAGATTTTAACAACATTCTTGAATGTGTTAGCTGGAAAGCCCATACGTAATATTGTATATCTGGGAGTGCGAGACCACCTTTTTCCCTCCTTCGTCTTAGCTTTTTCCAAGATGTCCTCGTGGCTTTATAAGCCCACACAAATGAGTTTATGGATTGTTGAAATGTATCAATTATTTGTTTCTCAAAGTGTAAAGGAATGGAGTTAAAAAGAAAGGTGACTTTTGGTAGGATTGTCATTTTTATCAAATTGACTCTACCTAAGATGGTCAGGGGCAGGTGGGCCCAAGATTTCATTAGTTTTTGTCACTATCTTAGAATGTTTAAAAGATTGGCCTTGGCTATCTTATCTATATCCTGAACAATCTTCACTCCCAGATACCGCATCTCATCTTTGGTTTGGTGTCGACAACCCGGCAGGTTCCAGGTTATGATTTTGTTTTTTTCTGCATTGATCTCATAGCCTGAGACCCGACTGAAGTCCCTCGCTAAACTGATGACATGAGAGAAAGATAACTCCAGGTCTGAAGAGAGGATTAGAATGTCATCAGCGTATAGGGCTACCTTCCTCTCCCATTTTCCACTTTTGAAAAGTGTAATAGCTGTCTCCTCCCTAAAATGTTGAGCAAATGGCTCTATGTACATGTTGAATGGGGGGGGGAGAGGGGGCAGCCCTGTCTAGTTTCTCTCTTAATTTTGAAAGGTCTAGTCAGTTTTCCGTTCACCGCCAGCCTTGCCGAAGGGTCGTTTTATATAAGGCTTAGGGTTTGGCGGAATTTTGGCCCAAACTGAAACTTCTCAAGTACTGCCGCAAATTAATTCCAGTTGACCCTGTCGAATGCTTTAGCTGCATCCAAAGTCATTGCTGCCAGAGGGAGCGAAAAAGTAGAGGCGAAATCGATTGCACCTATAAAATCATGCGTAAGGTCAAAAAGCCCATCTTCAACACAAATGTTGTCGAAGGTGTAAGACCTCCTATATCATGGGGTGAGGCAAATATAACATTGATTTTAAAACCAGGCAAATCCTCAACAAAATGTGGGTCATATAGACCTATTTCACTCCTAAACTCTGATTATAAGGTATTCACCAGGATATTGGTGGATAGGTTGGGCGCGGTAGCTGGAGACTTGCTGCATGCCGACCAAAAGGGTTTTTTGAGACATATAAAGATTTTCTTACTTGACCTGTGTGTATTTTCCTACTAGGAGTACCAGGTTCAGGCATCGATCCACGGTCCCTCTGCCTTTCCTGAAACATATTGAACCTCCGCCAGGATCACTTTCTCACAAGCCCAATTTTCCATTCTGTTTAATAATATTCGGCTTATTATCTTTGCTGTGTTGTCAATTAATGCTATTGGCTGATAATTTTCAGGATCAGAATCATCTCCTTTTTAAATATCGGTACAATGATGGATTGTTTTCACGCCCGAGGAGGGCCCAAAGTGCCTATGGCATTTAATGCTAATGTGAGTAAAGGGACCCAGAAGTTTCCACTGTTCAGGAATATGTCAACGGGTACCCCATCTGGTCCTGCCGCTTTTTTTAGAGATGATGCTTGCGACAATGCACACTCTATCTCATCCAGATCGAAAACTAGGGGGGTGGTACATTTTATCCTGTGCGGACATTCTGCAGTGATACTTGGATTCGGCTTTTTGAAGATTTTTTGGAAGTGATCTATCCATGTGTTTTTGTCTATGCAAACTTCTGTGGATGAGCCACCTGCTTCTTTTAGAAATGGTTCATTGACCACTTCCCAAAAAGATTTTGAATCACTAACCTTAGCTGCTAACCTTAATTTCTCCCACGCGTCAGATTTTAAGTTTTTTTTCCAATTTTTTATTGCGTTCTTATAACTCTCTCTCAGGTTTCTGATTTGTAATTCTTCCCTTGGTTTTGCTTTTAATGCATGACGAAGGTTGGCAGAGGCTTTTGAACAGATATTGTCAAACCAGCGATTTTGCAGCTGGTTACCTGCACTCGATGGGTGAGTTAGTTGAATGCTGTGACTACTTGCAGTTTATTTTGTTTGATGGTTTAAACAAAAACAGACCTCGTTATAATTTGCCTGAATCAGTCGAGAGAATAAAAGCCCTTTGTCAATCTTGCTCCTTTTTAAAGACTAACCATTCGTCTAGCTAAGACTGGTTTGGGGTTTTTATGATGTGTTTAGTTTTACAATGGTCTTTCGAAGGGAGCATTCAGGAGATGTTAGCATGGTCGCTAAATTCTGTCATACTTACATTTACTTCAGCTCGATAACTCTTATTGTTACTGGATGTTATTATATAAAATATCACCGAGGTGGTCTCCCTCCTGTAGAAAGTTGGAGTTATTTGACCAATATTGTAAGTTCTTTGTTTCCTGAACTCCAATTGCCATACCATCAAAATGTTATTCAAAACATTTCAATAGCTGGTATGTATTAAGTTCTCATTTAAGCACTCATTTTGTGCGATTTGATGACACATGCGGGAATCCCCGTTCAAGCATTTTGCTGTGTTGTAAGTCATCGCCCATATAAAATAAATTGGTTTTACTTGTGTGGATATTATCTTCTCCAGTGTTTCTTCAAGGTCCCTTACCACCTCCTGTGGGGTTGCAAAATTGTTATTGTAGTTATTAATTATCAGCCAATTTAAATTCTGGTTGCTATCTAATACAATAATAGGGAAAAATGGTGATTCGTTGGTAAATTGTACTACCTTGAATGAAATAATACTGGATATACATGTAAGCAGGCCACCTTTAGCTCTTCCTTTGGTCGGAGGTATAGCTGGGGTATTAAAACATCGATAACCATCAATAAAAATAAGATCCACTTCCCATGTCTCTTGGAGGCATAGGATTGGATAGGATGCAATTATGGTGTGCCACTCCTTAATGTCTTTTTTATTTTTGTAGCCATCTATATTCCAGGAAAGCATGGTGTGGTAACTATTTGTTTTTGGTCTACCTCTTGCCGAATCTGTGCTAGATCTCATAGCTGGCAGCCTAGCATATGCAGCTGTCGGGGGAGAATTGTCTACAGTGGATGGATAAACAGTCGCTTCGACCCCTCCCCTAGCTGCAATTGAATTCGCCATCACAGGAAATTGTGAGGGGGCTTCCTGCCTTTCGCTTTCTTCCTTGTCCTGGCTAGTTTCAGGTGTCACACTTAGGGGTAGTCAGTTGCAGGCATTTAGATCTGTTACAAGGGCGTATCTGTTGTTTAAAAACAATTGCCCCCCTTAGTGGATAGACCCTTTCATGGTACTCCTGTGATGAAGCCCTGAACATGGTGGATCTATGTGGGTGGCTGGCTTATAAAAGAATCCCAATGTGACAGCATAGATCTGTGAGCTTGTTGTTCCTGCTGTGGGGAGTAGCGCTAATATTTCCCCTACAACATATACATTATTGAAGTTCAGTACTATACAATCTCCCTCGATTAATTTTTTAGAATTGCCTACCCAAGAAATTCTTCTTGCCATAATTAAGTGATCATAGACAGATGGAGGCAGTCTTACAGTATTTGTTAGCCAATGTCTTGATTTGCCCATCAGTTGCGTAGTTGTTTCCTGTTGGACTGGTGTGAGGGTTGGGACATTTACCAATATTACCACGTAAGGACATGCAACAGGTGGTAAATTTAAGGCTCCCTTGGCTGTTTAATATCCCTTTTTTGCGCCTTTCATGAGAGCAGTTCGAATCCACTATTGTTAATATCCTCTCCCTCAATGGGGCCCTTGTATGGCTCTTATTCATCCCCACATTATCAAATTCCCTGGTCTCTACCACCTCTTCTCTCCTAGCTAAAGGGGTCATGCACTGTCTGGAATCTCAACGCAATAATCTCCTGGTATCCTCTGCAGGTTTGATTAGCCCAGTGTTCTGTAGTCCTGTAGGGTACAGATTAATAGGGTGAATATTACTGGGTGGTTGTGCATGCGTTTTGTCTCTATTTGTTAGCGACGCGCCATTTGCTATATTATCAGACGTTAAGGTTTTTAACAATCCTTTAATTGCAGTTAAGCGTAGCAGTATGGGCTGGAGCAGGGTTGTTAGTTTCTCCCCTATAGTATGCTCGAACGACCGATGTGTCATTACGGCTGGCGCATTTGGCTGGATTGAATGCTGGGATGTGTGTTCACAGTCAATTTATTTAAGGGTTTATATAGCGCCAGAATCGACTCCGAGGAGTATCTCTGCGCTTTTGTGGAGGCATATCAACTGTACAGCGAAGGCTGTGGGTTTTTTTTAAATTAAAAGCAGAACAAAGTGGTTGTAAGTAGTTTTCTAAAAACTAAATGATTTGAGCATTGTCTTAGAAAAAGGGGAAGTTTATTCCAGTATTTCGGTCCGAGGTATGATAGAGATTTCCCTCCTAATCACGCTCTCCTAATTCTAGGGACCGTCAGTAGATGTATGGTGCTGGAACGCAAAGATCTCGGGGGTGGTAGAGAATGAATTTTTCTGACAGATAGCTGGGACCGAGATTGAATAGTGCTTTGTGGATGGTACAGCAAATCTTAAATTTTATCCGTTGGCGTATTGGCAGCCAATGGAGTTTTAAGAGAAGAGGACAGGTGGCAGATCTGGGTGGCATATTCAGAACCAGTCGTGCCGCCGTATTCTGAACCACTTGTAGTTTATTGATTGACGCTTCATTAGCAGAAAGCAACAAACCGTTGCAATAGTCTAGGCAACTCAGTATAAGAACCTGAGTCAGAGTCTTTCTTACAGAGTCTGGAAGTAAAGGGAAGACTCGCTGAAGTAGGCCCAAGGTATGGAAGCATGTCCCAACTGTCTGGCCAACATGTTCTTTGTAAGTAAGGGCATGGTCTAACCGGACTCCCAAGTTTTTAACAGAAACTTTGGGAATAGGAGGCTTTCCAAGATTAATGGGCCACCAATTGCGGGACCATAATATGGGGGCTTCCCCAAAAAGTAGGAGCTCGGTCTTCCCGACATTGCACTGAAGAAAGTTATTCCTCATCCATTGTGAAATGGCATTTATGCCCAAAGAGAAGGTCTCCTGAATGGTAGGAGTTAGTTCATCGAAGGGAAAGAGTAGCTGCGTATCGTCGGCAAAAGATATCGGAATAAACCCATGTTTCCTTAGAACATTAACCAAGGGAGCCACATAGATATTAAATAGAGTGGGGCTCAGGCAAGAGCCCTGTGGAACTCCCTTGATAAGTTCCATGTGTGCCGAACGATACGGGCCTAAATTAACTGCCTGAGTCAGACCAGATAGAAAACTAGCCATCCAACGAAAGGCAGAATCTCTTAGTCCTATTTCCTTCAGCCTTCTGAGTAGTATTTGGTGGGAGCCAGTGTCGAATGCGGCTGATAGGTCCAATAGCACCAGAATCATAGAATGGCCTTTGTCTAGGGTCATTCTGATGTTATCTGTGATCACTAGCAAGGCTGATTCAGTGCTATATTTGGGCCTACAACCTGACTGAGATGGGTCTAGGTTGCCTGACAATTTGACATAACTGGAGAGGTGCTTGTTGACATACCTCTCTAGTACTTTACTCAGAAATGGCAAGAGTGAGATAGGACGAAGATTGGTCAGATCAGTCAGAGGGGCCTTCGTGTTCTTTCGAATAGGCATTATCTGAGCTGCTTTGAATTCCGGTGGAACATAAGCTTTTTTTAGTGAGAGATTCAAAAGATGTCCGATCAAAGGGGCAAGTTGAGGAATAAGGGTGTTAGCTATTCTTGCAGGGATCAAGTCGCATGGGCAGCCGGTCTTCACTTGGTGCATTAAAGCTTCTACATCTGTAGTGGTAAGCGTAGGGAAGTTCTCAAGCAGCATAGAAGAGGTCAATCCTCCTGCATCTATTGTCACAGTTTGCATTTGATGTGAACTCCCTGCAGAAACAATATTATCATAAATTGATTCAATTTTTTGTGAGAAATAGGATGCGATGTTATCACAAAGTGTTTGTGAGGGTGCTTCTGCATTCTCACATGCCATAGGTTTCGTAAATGACTGAAGGATGTTATATAAAACCATCGGCGCATTACCAGCCAATGTAAGTTGGGTGGAGATGTAATTCTTTCATGCAAGCTTAATACTTCTGTGATAGCTTGACAAAGAGATTAGAAACTGGGTTTTGTCACTCTCCTCATGAGTGGTACGCCATTTCCTCTCATGTTTCCTACATCGTTTTTTTTAAATAAGTAGCTGGGGGGTAAACCAGACAGCTTGCTGACGTTTTGGGTAAGTAGAGAAGCGTTTCACTGGCGCAAGATGGTCAATGGTGTCCGTTAATGCAAAATTTTACTTAGTGAGCGCTTCTTCTAGATTACCTAAAGGTTTACTTCGAGGTACTTTCAGGGAAGCTTGGAAGTTCTCTGAAGAGACTTTCTGCCATTGCCTGCGGGTCATCCCAGTGTCTTGACGTGGACCCCTATGTTCAACTTGATGGCTCTTAATGACAAATTCAATTAAGGCATGGTCTGTCCATGAAAGTTGCATTGGTTGTTCACACTGTATGTTGGGGGGGTTGGACAGAACAATATCCAATGTGTGGCCAGCCATATGGGTAGGACCTTCATTCAGTTTATTTAGGCCTAAAAGTACAAGATTATTCAGAAAGGCTAATGGCTCCATATTATTAGAACATTCACTGTGAAAGTTAAAATCGCCTAGTAGCACAAAGTTAGTGCTGGCGAGTACATGAGGGGCTATGAGTTCAGTTAGTAAGTTTGAAAATTCTGCTATGGGGCCAGGAGGACGATAGATCAGGGCCCCTTTCCAACTGACTTGAGCTGCTAAATCAATTCGGAAAATGAGAGCTTCCATCTTTGGGTCACAGTATTCATCCAGAACACAGACGTTAATACTATCTTTGTGTATAATGGCAAGCCCTCCCCCCATACTGGGCTATCCATTCTAATAAACTTGTAACCCTCTTGTATTGCCAAAGTGATAGAAGGCAGAGAATGGGGTTTGAGCCAGGTTTCCGTTAGAAACCCCAGCTCAGGCTGTATTGAAGAAAATAAATCCCAAATTTCAGTAGAATGTTTGGGAAGGGAACAGACATTGCAAAGTATGTTTACCATTTTCACTGGTTTTTAGTTGTGGAATATGGCTCACATGGTGAGGAGGCTGGATTTATATGGGGTTGATTTTCTTGTTTTTTTCTCTTTTTTGGATGTGCTAAGTTTTTGCGGCTCTCTTTTCCTTTTTGGTAAAACTTTCCCCTTTGCTATAACTGTAGGGGGCAAGGGTAGGGCAAGGTGATGGCAAGGATGCTGCTACTGGTTCCATATACTCAGTCCGAGCTGCCCCTAACCCTGCCCGGGAGGTGCTGTTCTCCAAAACCTCATCATCTTCAGTCGTAGGCTCTACTGGATTACCCCCTCCTCCCAGTGACAGTCTCTTCTCAGTCAATGCAATTTGGTTGGCAATTGTTGTGGTAGCTTTTAGCAAGAAGGAGTCCAGTGTGGAAATTCAAGTCAATTGAGATAAATCATTGATGCTGCACTGTTTGTTGTGGTGTATACTGAGGTGTCTAGACAAGCGGTGGTTGCCATTTTGAAATAACTTTGTTGCACATTTTTTTAATGTAACCATATCAAACTACAGCACAGAAAAATAGAAGAGGCAAGATTCTCCCTTGGTCAATGGCTGGGCAGTGCCCATTTAGCTCTATGCCAACGATGCTGTCCTGATCTCCAAGACAGCCCTGGGCCTACAACAACTCTTGGAAAGTTTTGCAGATTTCATGGACAACTTCGACCTTAACACCAACTTTACCAAGAGTAACATCATGTAATAGGCCCTAAAATTACCAAGAGCATATCCTAATGTATCCAGGACAATAGGCATTGGAAGTTGGTAACATTTCCATATCTTGGGATTCTCTTTGACTCCTTAGTCAATTGATCACCTCTGTTAATGATAGAATTCATGCCTTCGCAAGATGTATTGCCTGTGGGGTTAGGACGTAGATTTGTTGCTTCTAATGGCAGTGAGGGTTGGGAGTAAACAAATGTTACTCTCCTGCAGACAGTTGAGGAGAGCTTTTATTGCCCCATAGTGTCTTTACCTACAAGGTGCACCAAAAATTATTGATTGGTAACATCTCTGATCCAATTCAACTCCGACCCCTGATTTTTTTTCAGGCCTCGGAGGAGTTCGCGGAGTTCTGCTCAGCAAAACTCTGCGAAGTGACGCAAAACTCGGCCGCGCTCTGCAGAGTTTAACAAGTAGCACTGCTAACACAGATTTTTAGCACTGGGAGTTTGTCCCGCTCTGTTAAATCAGTGTGACCAGCACTATGCTCAGCGGTTTCGTTCTGCTGTTCGAGTAGATGTTCTACTCCAGCAGCAGCATCATCAACGTAAATGGCAGATTTCTCAAAACGAGTGGTCACGACATAATGCGAGCGGTCGCGACCTAACGCAAGTGGTCGCGACCTAACGCGAGCGGTCCCGACATTCCGCGACCACACACATTGAGAAATCTCTCAGGGAGGAGGTCTAGTGCATGATTTTTTCATGTGAGCGCTTGCAGGGCTAATATTGGTGAGGTATTGAGAGAAAAGCTCCGCTCTGAGTCACTTCGCTGAGTTTTGCGGACCTTCGCGATCTTTGCATAACGTGGAGTGCGCAAAACTCTGCAAACTCCGCTGGCGGAGGGGAATTCTTCGCCCACCCCTATTTTTTTAAAAAAAGAGCTCTCATCGAACAGATCAATTATCAAAAATGGTCTAAACCTGGATCATACCCTTAAAACACCGCAACTTAAATACGTCAAGGACTATTTCTATTTATTAAGCTGACCTGATATGTCTCACAAGCCTGAAGCTGTTGTTTAGGGGGATATAGTGTGGGTCAGAAATAGCTTTTTGGGTGGTAAGGAGAGAGAAAAGGGAATCTAGTGTCATGCCCTTGAGTACTGTTAGATCCTAGTGCATCCTACACTTTCTATTGAACCGTATTGAAGAAGTGGTATATCAAATGTTCATTATTTTTATTTACCAGTTTTAGGATTAACTTATATCATATGTTACAAGGTTCTAAGGGTTAGGGCAATGATGAAGACAGTGTTCCTTGTCTACGTGATGGTGTATCTTCTCAAGACATTATGCACTTTTTTTTTTCATATGTCCTTTTTATTCTCGTGTGTGCAAAAGGTTTTTAAAGCCTCTTCTTGTAAATTAGAATTTTAGTTAAGCCATGCCTGCTTTATTATATTTACACATTTTGCCAAATGTTAGAACTCGTTATGTTGCTTGGTGTTTTAGTAGTGCGGTCAGAATTAGGAATACTATGACCACAGCTTGGTTTTGTGAACTATTGTATTATTTATTTGATTCACTGCTTGGTGTATGCTGCTCAGGATATTTCCTTTACTATGGTATATATGTGATTTATGTATAATGATTTTGTATTTTACAGATTGTTATGGTTTAGTTTAAACCGAATAAAGAATTATGATGATAAACAGGATGTGGGATATCAGGTTTCAGCGAGAAAATCTTCAACAAACAATCTTTCACCGTGATACCCAGAAGAATTAATTCAGCAAATACCATCTTAATGATGTATTTTTGAATCAGTTTCCTGAAATAGTAATAGCTTGGTTTAGCTTTGACTTGTGTTACCGAGAGCTCCATAGTTTGGGGAGACCACTCCAACTCTTTTAAGCCCATCAAAAGTAATGTAGGTAATCCAGTGATGAGAGGGCAATGCAGGTCAACTGAAGAGTGAAACCACTGAAAATAATGGGAGTGAACCAGGATTGAAAGATTGATGGCACCAAAGTCAAAGGAGATTAACTATTATTACCAGTTCAATGCCGGTTTGCTTTTGCAGCTTTAAACGTTTGTTGAAAGACCTTTTTTCTAACGTAATGGACCCTAGTAGTTGGGGGATTAAGATAAGGATAGACACAAACTAAATAGTATTTATGTCCTTTGTCCAGCCGGACAGGAATTTATTTGGCGATGCACAAAATCAGAAAGTAATGTCAAGGGGGCACAGCCCGTGACCTACAGTGAACAAGACAAAACAACAAATATAGGCAACAGCGAGCAAATCGGTCTGTATACTTATAATCAGTGAACCGACTTGATTATAATTTGAGTGACCATTGTACATAGCATTCACAAGCATATTCAGTACATATGATCCTAGAGAAAGGTCCCACAAGGGGAACAGGGGCCTCACCAAAGGACAGGACAAAGAAAAACACCTCAGCAACATGGAGACCAAATCATCCACATCCTCCAAATTCCCCAAAGGGGAACAAAAGGCCTTAGTTGAAGCCCACTGGGCCTGCAAGGTTGAAACAACTCTCAACCCCCTCCCAGAGAAACTGCAATACTCCAGCCAGAGAACACTGCAGGGGAGACAACACAAGAGCACGACACCAGCGCTGGAAATTCCCCCAGTGTCTCTCATCTGACTTGAGGGTTTAAGGCCTACAAGACTGCTGAATGGCCAAAGCTAAATGCTCGGGGAGCCCCCTACATCACCATCTCACCTCTCAACCACCACACTGAAAGCTGTAGCCTCATCAGAGGAAACATTGGAGCAGACCACAGGGGACGAGGAAAGCAGGGGATCAGCCATAGCCCCTGAAATGTCAAGAGTCTCAGAGTGGGGAACAAATACCGATAAGGCCAAAACGGCTCCACTACCACCACCTAGAGAGACTCCTGCACCAGGCAACCAAGGAACCAGGGGACTAGAGCATGGGTGGAAAGGCATACAACAGATGGGATGGCAAAGGAATAGTCAGAGCATCTACCTGCAAAGACCCCACCTGACCAACCAGGGAACAAAACTGAGGAAGTTGAGCGTTGTGCCAGGAAGCAAACAGGTCGCGGAAGGGAAGACCAAACCTCCCCCTCACCTGTTGACAGACCTCCGGGGTCAGATACAACTCCTGAGAGGGGGGAAATGACTGAAGGCATCTGCCACCCCCTTGTCAAACCCTCTGATGTGAACAGCCACCAGAGACAACAGATTCCCCTCCAACCAGCAAAACAAGGGAACAACCACTGCATTCAGAGACCAGAACCAGATCCCACCTTGATGATTCAGGTAGGCCACTGCCACCATGTTATCGAATCTGACGACCACATTCCTCCCCAACAACTGCAGACAGAAACCCATGACCGCCCTCGAGACAGCCATCAACTATCTCCAGTTGAAATAATGCCTCCTCTCTTGTAGAGAGCAACGACCCTGCATAGAGCTGGTACCCAATGTTGCCCTCCACCCGAAACACTGGCATCCGTAGTCAGGAAAACAAGAGGAGAGGGCTGCAACTGCATCCTTGGGAAAGATTGCCGAACTCTGTCCATCAGTGCAGGTCAGGCAGGAGGGACAGGGATACAGGAACCAGAATGTTGAGGTTCTGAAACAAGGGATCCCAACAGGCCAGCAGATGGAACCAAGCAGGCTGGATATGAAAACGTGCCCAAGGCACTGTGCGCACAGCTGATACCATGATCCCCAGAAGTCGCAACTAGAGCTGAACTGGAAATGAGACCCCCCTCATGACCCTCCAAGCAAGGGAGCTCAAGGTCACAGAGCGGGGGTGAGGCAAGAACACTCTGTTCAGATCGGTGTGGAATCTGGCTCTTATAAATATTAAGTCCTGCGAGGGCACCAGTTGACACCTGGGAAGGTTCAGCAGAAACCCATGATCTTGCAAAGCTGTAAACACCATACCCAGATTGATCAGTAACTGATCCTGAGATGGAGCATGGATCAGCCAATCATCAAGGTATGGGCAGAGGAGGATACCCTGGAAAAGCAAGGAATCCACTAACGGTGCCACAGCCTTGGTGAAAGCCTTTGGGGAAGTTTGAAGGTCAAAGGGAAGTACACATAACTGAAAATGACTTTCATGAATGCAAAACATCAGGAACCTGTGACAACTGGGATGTATTGTGATATGATAGTAACCATCCTGTAGATCCAGAGTGCACATGAAATGACCTGAGAAAACCAACGGGATCACCTGCTGCGGAGTCTGCACCTTGAAGGGCAGGCAGACAACAAACTTGTTCAGAGCCTTCAAGTCCAGCACCAGATAAATCCCCCCATCATCTTGGCTGCAAGAAATATTATGGAATAAAATCCCATTCCCCTCTTCAGAGGAGGCACCACCTGAATTGCCCCTTTCCACAGGAGTGACTCAGTCCCAAGGCACAACTTGCTCTGCTTTGTCTGACTGGACGGTAGGGGTGGTGGAATTTGCGAAAGCGACTTTCGCAAATTATCGCGAAAATGTTAAAAATCTCCACAAACACGCGGAAATATCGCGAAGATGCGGAAGTTTTTTTCCCGCCCGTTCGCGGTATTTTCTGCGTGGTCGCGGCTCGCCAACTTACCCATGCGGTTGCACGTGGGCGCGGCCATCTTGTTTTCACTCTTCTCGCGGTGCATGATCGCGAGAAGAAAGACGTGATCGCACGACCAATGACATTACTGCGGGCGCGAACTGTCGCGAGACAGCGCAAATGGCTACCAAACATCTCGTGGAGAACGCGACCGGATCGGGAAAACTTGTCGGCGAATGCGGGGATTCAGGTAAGGCGATCGCGCGCGCGTGAGAATTTATTATTTTACAGCGCGAGCAAGAAACAAATTATCGCTAAGCTGCGGAATGCGGAAATTTTGACATTTTCGCGCTCTCCGCGGAACGCGAAAATGTCAAATTATCGCAACGAAAATTTAGCCCAGGCCTACTGGACGGCCATGGAGTCAGAAAAACCCCTGAAACCAGTGGAGGCATTGTGAACTCCTGGTGTACAATGTCCAACACCCACACATCTGAAGATGACTGCACCCAGGTCAGAAGAAAGCACTGACTCCATCCTCCTACCAACAATTCCAGTTTTTCCATCATATAGTCAGCAATGAGGTTTAGGCTGTGGAGACTTTGGCTTCCTGTCTCGACCCTGACCAGAAGAAAACCTCCCTTGACCCCTGGAAAACTGCCTCCTAGAAGGCTGACAAAAGGGGTATTTAGGTTTCAAAACCCTTTTATCAGCAGAGAACTGCTTCAAAGAAGAGGAATGCTTATTTTCCTTAAAAAAATTAATGCAACTTGTCCTCCTACTCTTCCACAAACATCATAGTCTCTTGGAAAGGCAAACAAAGGGCAGAGGCCTTTTGGTTGGAATCAGTCTTCCAATCCTTCAAAACCATATTGCGGTGTGCTGCCACACAAGTCCCACCCAAAAGAGCCAAGGCCTACAACACATCAAAGGCCACAACCAAAATAAACTCCACCTGGAGCGAGGATCCAAAAGCCCAGAACTGCCTGATATATCATCCAGAGACTGATACAGAGCTTTGACATCAGAAATGAGGGATTGAGCAACATAAGTTCCATAAATACCAGCATGCAGAGCCAGAGGAGAACCTGAGTAAACTTCCTGAGGGACGCATCAACCTTCTTATCGACAAGATCCTTAATAAGCTCATCCTCCACCAATAAGTCCTCCCCACCAGACTAGCAACAAAGGAATCAATGGGAATCAAGTCTGGCAAGTCCTCAGACATGTCCTGCAAAGGGTACAGTTTGTCCATAAAGGGGGGCAGCATGGTCCAATCTGGGTCCTTCCACTCCCTTTTCAGCACTAAATGGATGTAAGGATGGACATACACATTCTCTGTGGCAGCACTCCTAAACTGACAAATCAATGAACCTCCAGGCATGCTCCGAGCCTCCTCCTCAGGAAAGTAAATATTGGATTTAACATACATGGTTGTAATGCATATATTACACCCAAACACCGAACACTTAGGCAATTCATAGTTAATCTCTGAGGCATGCTAGCCAATTATCTCAGAATGTTAAGGTTAGAGGGCAGAGTTGTCACAGAACAGTACGAATCCACTCAGGTAGGAGGTAAGTTATTTATTGCATGTTAGGTCCTTTGGTTACAGCAACAGCAGGTATGACATTTCAGGGCTCCATTCTCTCTACTGTTCTCATCTCCTAGCTCCCACTTCACACCACACATGGACATTCAATTACATCAGTCATTCTCAGCATTCCCAACACCAGCCCAGACATACAGGTGATGGGGAGACACATGTACTACAATTCACAATAAACATTCTGCAGTGCTTCATTGGTCCACACCTAGATTCATGCTATGTGTTGTCACATAAATACTTATTTGAATATTCTCTGTAAACCCGAATGGAAGCCGTCTGTATTCAGATGAAAACCGGATGCACAACTTCAAGGACTAAGACAGCATGTTTTACTGCCTTACATTACCTTGAATTAGGTAGACATTCCACAGGTGGAGTTCCTACTCATCCACTCATGGATTATGGCACAATCCCAGATTTACAAAGAGTTTTAAACCTGGGAATGCATCAGAATTGTATGCATCTCAGGCATAACAAGGAGAATTATATATTTTCTCTCCTCCTTAATTCCTTTTTATAAGTGTGATGCATGCCTCATTGTACATAGAGAAAGGAAAACACCTTTAAGGAATGTTTTTCTGCAGCAATGTGTCAATTTTTATACAAAAACAAAACTGCTCATAACTCAGCCACCCCTGCAGGGATGCCTTTGCTGCAGCTAGGCAGCACACAGTGCACCAGCGCAAAGAGGCAGCAGAAGCATGCCATATCTAAAAAAATATGGTGCATTTCTGATGTCTACCTTTAACAGAATGCAGTGCAGGAAGTTGCCTTGCTGCATTATGTTGCAGGAAATGTTAGTAAATCTGCCCCTCAGTCATTAAACCACTTTTGAAAAAAAACTTCAAGCAAGATCCATATCAAACCTCCAAATACTGAAGTTGCACTAGGATTCCCAACTTAAGGCCATATTTAAGAAAAGATGGTGCAGTGCAGCAAGTTACATTGCTGTGCTGTGTCACTGGGAAAGGGCAGAAATGCTCCATATTTAAAACAATATGGTGCATTCCTGTCCTTTTCCCTCTGCTGGTGCACAATGGGCTGCCTAGCGCCAATGCTGTCACCCTTGCACCATGGTGCAAGCTACCCGTGTTGCATGCAGGATTGTTTTTGTGCAGGAAGGGGCACCTACCTGCACAAAAACATTCCTCGAAGGCTTTTTTCCTCTTTCTAAGTGTTCTACAGAATGCAGCACACACAGAAAGAGGAAAAAACTAGGCGAAATAATGATAGTTTCTGGCACATTCCCAGGTGTACAAGTTCTTGTAAATCTAGGAATGCGTCAAAATCCATGAATGTTGTGTGGGAACACCCATAGAAATCCCTCTATGGGAAATAGTGATGCAACGCAGTGATTTGCACTGCGTTACATTGCTGGAGATTTATGAAGCCACGCGTGGCCAAGCAAGGTGCCGTTGTATGGCTTCATAAATCTCATTTTTCATTTGCGTCGGTCTTGCACCATGGTGCATGGTGCAAGAGCAATGCAAAGGCAGTGGCGTAACGAAAGTTGAGGGGGCCCCCCTGCCACGTACACGAAGGGGCCCCCACTTCAGATTTAATCCGGACTTCTTGGGCCCGAGTTTTGTGCTTAGGGGCCCCCCTGTAGCTCAGGCCCCCCCACACCGCAGGGGCTGCGGGGGCCTGTGTTACGCCCCTGTGCAAAGGGGCTCTAAATATTCCCCTTGGTATATCTCTCCATCTAAAACATAATTCAATACACACGTTTGAGGGGACTCAAACGGCAGAGTCACACTTTTCCTAACATCTTATAGACTATCAACATCAGATTCTACAGACTAATTCATCTAAGACTTGAATCTACAACAAAATATTTATATAGTATCACTTAATTACACCAAACATAATTCAATACACACTTTAATGTTCCTTAATCAAATCCGCTGGACTATACCTAACGCATTATATGATGCCACACCATTCAAATCTAACAAAACGCACTTTATCCAGAATGACTTTTTTATATGGCAGCTCTTTCCACAGCTCATCTTAATTACGCCTAACATGTGAGGTCCTACTGAGCAACGGACGTCCAGCATTACACTCATCAGAATCTATGTAATTTCACCTATTTTTACGATACATCACAAATATACTGATATTGAATAACTGGTAAAAATGTTATTACATTGCTTTCCTCCCTAATGGTTACAAGTACATTTTGCAAAACTCTCCGAAGTTTGACTTATTCTGAGTTCCAAGGTATTTTTGTTATTTTACAATAGAAATACCTTGAGATTCCTCCATCATCCATATTTAATACTCTCTACACTCACCTGTGTGCGGTGCTGGTTCCATCTTATACGGTATGACTTGCAAACCTAACCCAGGGTGACTACATCTCTTAAATACTGTTTTAAAAGGACAACGTTCGACATGAATTCCAGAAAATCCAGAAGCTAACGTTAACCGAAATTTTAAAAAACAGTAATAAGGGTTATCCGTTGCAACCTTTTTCTTCCTCCACGAACCAAATTTAAAGGGACCAGAGTTAATAAACTGGAAAAATATTTTACTGAAGTAATGGATTGAATAATTGGATCCGTTCATTCTAATTTGAAAACCAATGTCATATGAAGAAAATAAACCAAAATATAAGACATCAACATTAAAAAAAAATCTAAATGTGCGCCACTCAACTTTCTATTGAGACCCAGCTTCGACCCCTACCTATCTCGCATGGTAGAGATCCCACAGAAACAAACTCAGACATTAAGCCATATATAACAAGAATGAATCCAAAAATCCAAATTAGAAGACCGCGGGGCAGATCTACATGAAAGTGCCGCAGTGCGGCACCACAAGCCCTTTGGCTGCGCCACGCTGCAGCACTTTCAGAGCACAGAATGCAACATATTTACAAAGATATGTCGCATTCCTTTTCTCTCCCCTGAGCTGGCGCACAAACAGCTGCCATGCGCCGGCGCAGGCACCCTTGTACCATGGTGCAAGGATGCCTGCATCATGGGGAGAATGTTTTTGTGCAGGAAGGGGCACCTTCCTGCACAAAAACAATCACTACAGGCATTTTCCTCTTTCAATGCATGTTGTAGAATGCAGCACCCATTGAAAGAGGAAAAAACAAGGAGAAATGAAAACATTTCTCCTCGTTGAGGCTGGCTATCCCACCCCTAGGGTGGCGTAGCAAACTGATGCATTTCCAGGTTTACGATTTCTCGTAAATCTGGAAATGTTTCTGGTGCCATGGGTGTTGCATGGGAAAACCCACAGCAACACCCATGATACACCCCTTTCATGCAAAGTGCTGCGTGTAAAGGGGCCTTTTTTACAAGGACAGGAAAAGCCACACAGGGTGGCTTTTCCTGTCCTTGTAAATATGGGGCAGAGAAATGCGCTGCCAGTGCGTCACAAAAGGTGACGTACTGGCAGCGCCAGGGGCTTGTAAATCTCCCCCCCAGTCTCAAAGTACACATTCATCCCTATTTTCTAATGCAGACTATATCTGTGACCACACACCTTATGCAGTCCATTAAAAGGTACTTTATATTTTATTATGTTTTATATTAGATGAGTGAATCAAATGAAATAATGTTCATAATTATGTAGATTAGTTACTGTTTATACTATTGATGCTCCCCACATCTAATTGTAGTATATTAATGTAATTGTGGGCCTTTGGGGTAACTGGCTTAGTGGGTGAGCATCAAAGGGCCTTTCCGTATAGTCACCCCCAATAGAACTTGATTCTCCTGGAAACTAGCACCTAGTGCAGCTTTTAGTGCAGATTCCTAAGGCCTTTACTGAACTACATAACATAGTAAATCTATATCAGGACATAGACATAACTCTGCAAGGGTTGATATACTAATTTCTTTGCTAATCAGTCTGTAAAGAATCTCATGTTTGTCTGCCTGTTCCCCTGCAGGCTCCTATGTGTAGATCACAGACATTTAGGTTCCTAGCACAGATGTAAAAAAACACTTAGGGGCATAATCTCAAGGACCTATCGCCGAGTTAGCGGCACTTTATCGCCGCCAAAGTGGCGATAAATTCATTGCACCATTCACAAGCTGGTGTTAACAGCCGATATCACCAGTTTTCCGGCGATAGCAGTAGCAAGAAACAGCACCAGAGATGACACCGGCAACTATCGCTAATGAGATGCAGAGTAGGCGTTCCCGTGCAAAAAGCCGCGACAACACCACTTCGCAACATTCTCAATGACCAGCCAGATCAGCAATAAGTTCACAAAACATGCGATAAGGTGCGTTAGCAGCAGGGATTTAACACCTGCTCTTACCTGGTGTTAAGTCGGACGACAACCTGCACCATGAAAGGTAGCCCGGCCCAGAGCCACACCTGCAGATCAACAGATGCCATGAAACCACTGATCATGCCACATGGAGCCCCAAGAGGGCCACAACACCCACCTCAACTACCCCTAGGCCCGACACCCCCCTTGGACCCCCCTGCCCCCCACCCCCTGGATCACCACAGAGGCAACGCAAAGACAGTGGACCTTCAGAAAACGCACCAGCTTCACAGACTGAACACCAGAGGATGTAATTGCCCACTACAGGCTCAAAAGGACAACCATCCTACGCATCTTGTCCATCATTGCCCACAGGCTGACGGTACCAACACAGCAGACAACCAACATCCCTCTGCAGACAAAGCTGCTGGCTGTGCTGCACATGTTAGCCTCTGGTGCCTTCCAACCAACAACTGCCAGAGTCTCACAGTCAGCCCCATCAAAGTTCCCCACACCTGTCTTGGATGCTTTCACCAGCTTGGTACCCTAGTACCTTCACTTCCCACACACTGCGCATGAACAGCTGGAAACCAAGCAAGGCTTCTACGCCATAGCTGCCTTTCCGCACGTGTTGGGGGCAATCAACTGCACACATGTACTCCTCGTGTCCCCTGCCGCCACTGCACACAATCACAGCAACAGGAATCACACGCATTCCATCAATGTGCAGGCAATAGTGGACCACCGTGGACTCTTCACCAATGTCGTTGCCAACTACCCAGGCAGTGTGCATGATTCCTTCATCTTCCGACAGTCCATCATCAACCAGCGCTTTGAGGCTGGCACCTATGGAAATGCAGTGCTCGTTGTTAAGTACCAAATGAACACACCACACACCTGAACTACACAATCATGCAACTCACAACTCTGGGAATGCACATTACAAACTCACATACAACATGCCAAACAACATGCCCACCAACCAGACACGACAGCACAACTTACTGTGGTAACCTTGGGTAGCCCTGTACACAAGCCATCAACAGCATGGCACCTTAGCCACACAATAGCAGAATGTCAGGAGGGGTGGGAACCAGGCATGTGCGAAGGAGGCAAGTGACCCATAAATGAGAATGTACACAATGCCAAGTGTGGCGTGGATGTGCTGGACAGACTGCAGTATGCAGACCACAGACATAGCCATGTCGACATATACTGCTGGTGTTTGGAGTGTAGTGAATAGTGGACACAACCATGTTACCCCAGGCAGTGGGTAAGAGCGCGAAAGTAGCTCATTACGTCCCCCCTGTAAGCGTGAGCGGAGTGGGCGTACGCCAGGCCAGCATAGGGGTTTGAATAAAAAGCCCGTAGGTCTGCGTGTGGTTCTCTTCCCGAATGGCCAATGTGTCTGCCAGGGCGGCGCCTCCCAGCCTGCCACGAGGCCCACTCCGTGAGTGGCGGTGCCTGCAACCATGTGCGCCTGCTGCACCCCAGGTCGCTGGTCCCCAGAACTGTCTTGGCCACACCTGTGCAACCAGGCCACACCTCTCACCTTCAGACACCAGCGTGTGTCAAAGAGGGTCCACCACGTGCCTGTGCAAGCTCCAAGCCCAAGGCCCGTGACCTTGGCAGCCTCCTCAGACCATCGTTGTCCTTCCCGAGACAGGCCTACAGCACTCTGAGGTTCTGGACTTTTTAGAGTCCAGAGGTGTCAGGGAAACAACACCCAAAGACCCCTGAGTTCCTTCCTGCCTTGGTGCACAAATAAACAGAGACGCGGGCTTCTCGATGGTGGCGTCAGAGACCAAGATTTATTTACTGCAGGGACACAGAAGTCATAGGAACCACACAAAGGCAGAATCTACGAGACTGTTCAATTTGCAAAAAGTGGGTTGCACCTTAAATACATAAAATATGCCTTCAGGCAACATTACACGAATATCTTTCATGCCCAACCCGGTATCCCAAACAGACAATAAACATACACCAAACAATAATTAGTCGTAGGTTTTCAGTATTCGATCAAGTCCCTTTGTCAGTTTCCCATTCTTTGACCGATCCTCCCCATCATAAAAATCGTATCCTCCCCATTGTAAAAGCCCAGAAGGAGAGGAGCAGAGCCAGATGTAGGAGATAGAAAAGTAGGATAGAGATGTTTATGGATCATAAACGGGCATGGCTACCGTCTTCGGCCTCTCAATCAGGACAATGGACACGAGAACCAGTATAGCAGGGCTGGCCTCAGGCAGGGGAGGCAGCTTGATTCTGCCTAGTCACGCAGCGTCAGCTTCCTCGGGCTCGGGCTTACGTGTCCTTAACAAGGTGATTCTGCCGGGGTCATTGCTCGTCCATTGACTATGTGAGGGCAAGAAACAAAATGGGTGCCGTATCTAAAATGGATGCCATGGCTTTACAACAGAATGCCCTATTTCTCAGTCAATTCATGCTCGTAGCGCAGCGAAAACACTGTCATATATTATAATGGATCATTTACGGTTCATTGATACCAAAATCGTGTCAGTACTACGATACCGAATACACGGGTTCGGATCGCTGCAGAGCCTCAACTCCTTTCTCATTGACGTACTCCACCGGCCTGCACAGCGGTCAAGTAGGTCACACATTTAGAACTGAGTCTCGATTATACAATGGTCGAGTACACATATCAATGCAGAGTTCAAATCACTATACTCCCTTCAATGTGGTCCACCAACTCTGTGCATAGCATTCCAACTACACATGTCGGTGGGCCCTTGCTGACTACGACTTCGGCCTACACTGCGTCACCTGTTTGCTGCCTACAGTGCGGTCCAGCAGGCCTCACACCAATCCAATCCAGTCTGTACCAGGCAGGACATGGCATCGTCACAGGCTGCACACCTGCTCAGCTCTGGTGCTTCTACCTCTGTCAACCACAAGTCATTTCCACATGCCATTTCAACGTCGTGTGTTAGAGTTTCAGGAGGAGCCTGCAGAACAGCGGTTGGTCCACACTGAATGCTGCCTCCGGCCTACACTGCGGTCAAGTAGGTGACACATTTGGAAACTGAGACTTGATTATGGCAGAGTACACACTTTATGGCTGATTTTATCTCACTGTACTCCCTTCGATGTGGTGCCACCAACTCTGTGCATAGCATCCGAACAACACCTGTCTGTGGTCCCTTGCTGACTCAGCCAAAACCAAAGGAAATGATGGACGGAGTGTTGAACATTGCAAGCACTCACCCCCAGTCAACTGATCTGGGTTTAATACATCACCGTTCTTTAGCCCACTCTGCCACCCCAGTTCAGACATGGCCATATGCAAATCAGTCTGACCCTGTGCCTCATGGGAACAGTCCAGCCCGAACTGCCAAGCCATGTCTTCTCTGGACCAGAAACAAGCTTCCTAGGACCGGTTTCTGGCACTTCAGCCGTCTTCTGCCAGGCTTGCTTGAATCCAGTGGCAAAGTGAGCAAGGGACTCACGTCTGAGCATACCCTGCCAACTTATGGCGAACAAAACAAAAACCAAAGGAAATGATGGACGGAGTGTTCAACATTGCAAGCACTCACACCCAGTCAACTGATCTGGGTTTAATCCATCACCGTTCTTTAGCTAACTCTGCCACCCCAGTTCAGACATGGCCATATGCGAATCAGTCTGACCCTGTGCCTCATGGGAACAGTCCAGCCCGAACTGCCAAGCCATGTCTTCTCTGGACTGGAAACAAGCTTCCTAGGACCGGTTTCTGGCATTTCAGCCGTCTTCCGCCAGGCTTGCTTGAATCCAGTGGCAAAGTGAGCAAGGGACTCACGTCTGAGCATACCCTGCCAACTTATGGCGAACAAAGCAAAAACCAAAGGAAATGATGGACGGAGTGTTGAACGTTGCAAGCACTCACCCCCAGTCAACTGATCTGGGTTTAATCCATCACCGTTCTTTAGCCCACTCTGCCACCCCAGTTCAGACATGGCCATATGCAAATCAGTCTGACCCTGTGCCTCATGGGAACAGTCCAGCCCGAACTGCCAAGCCATGTCTTCTCTGGACCGGAAACAAGCTTCCTAGGACCGGTTTCTGGCATTTCAGCCGTCTTCCGCCAGGCTTGCTTGAATCCAGTGGCAAAGTGAGCAAGGGACTCACGTCTGAGCATACCCTGCCAACTTATGGCGAACAAAGCAAAAACCAAAGGAAATGATGGACGGAGTGTTGAACATTGCAAGCACTCACCCCCAGTCAACTGCCTTCAGCCTACACTGTGGTTGAGTAGGTCACACACTTGGAACTGAGTCTTGATTTCTATATGGCAGAGTTCATATCATTGTACGCAAGGAGAGGAGTAAGAGGAAGACGTGGTTCAGTCTGGAGGTAAAAAGGATCCTCGTTATGGATGTGATCGAACACTACCAAGAACTGCTCTGGTGCCACTAACTCTGTGCATCGCAAGTCAACGACACGTGGCTGTGGGCCCATGCTGACCACTGCCTCCGGCCTACTGGTCAAACATTTGGATCTGAGCCTTGATTTATTCATGGTAGAGTTTATATCATTGTACAGGCCTCATCGCAGACTGCATCCCCTTTCAGCCCTGGTGCCACTGACTCTGTGCCGCGAAATTCATGAACACTCTCTGGTTGAACTTTGGTGTCATCTGAGTCTATGGCCTGGGTGTTGTCTTCATCATCATGTAGCTGATACTGACTTGGTGGTAAAAAGGAGTCTGTAGCATTCTACTCCTCCATTTGCCTGTTTCAGCTTGCTTCTGCCCTCTGCATCATTACCTGGAAGGACACCTTCCACTGTCCCCCGAAACACTCCGCGACATTCACCTTCGACATCAACGAGGACCCGCTCAGCTCGCGTGGCCCTACCTCAGTGCACCACAAGTCATCGTCCCGTGGCGGTGTGCCTGTGCCGGCCGCTGTGCATTCTGGCCACTGCAGCTCAAGTAATTGACTCCGTCTGATTTACTATTGGATGGCCTCTGTGTCGATGGCCTGGGGCTCATCAACACCATGTGTCTGTGGCCCTGCGCTGTCCACTGCCTCCGGCCTCAACTGCAGTCCACCAGGGCTCACACATCAAATGGAGTCCTGCCCTGCCCGAACGATGCATCAACGCACTACGTACACGCCAGCACCCCCAGGACCACCTCCAACCAACAACTGCCAGAGTCGTAAGAGTCTTACAACCAGACTATCCGATTTGCTCACACATGTCTTGGATGCCATCTAAGGGTGGGCGACAATTTCCATTCCGCACGCGGAAATTGCGAAATTTCAACATTTTTGCGTTCCGCGTGGAATGCGAAAATGTCGAAACTTTCGCGATCTGCGGCGGAACGGAAATATGCAGGGCAGGATTAATTCTGGCACGATGCTCCTGTCATTAAACCTCAACATGAAACACTTACAGATATAAATAAAGCAGGTGCCCGATTGAAGGTCAAATTCAGTAACGCATAAATCAGCACAAAAGATTTGTGAGCACGGTGGAGGCTGGGCAGGTGTGCTTTCTCCCCTTATCTACGTCAACAATTTGCTGTAATCCTTGATGGAGGTCTGTGCATCCATGAGTTTCTCGAGAGCAATCCCCGTGTAGTTCCTGACACCAGGAGGTTCTGTCTTCTCATCTGCTGCTCTGGTCGGTCTCCGACCCTTTAATTCAGACACACAGTTGCTGTTTCAAGTGAGTAGCACACATCTCGAGTGAGGTGTCAACGCCCTGTAGCATACACAGGCCTCACCCACAAATCGTGAATGAGAGGCAGACATCTCAAGTGAGGTGTGAATAAACAAGAGGCATGTGAACTGCATAGAAGCCCTGTCATTTGGCCCCATCCCACACACCAGCAGTGTGCAACGTCTTCCTGCCCTTTACCCACTATGATGGACAGCTCACTCGAGGGACCCCGGCGCCCATCGGTGCGGTGGCAAAAGTTACAGACAAACATGGTCGCTGGAGACAACTCTTCTGGCCCTTTATGCAGCTGTAGTGTAGGGAAAGCACTATACATTTACCCACCGAGGTAGCACTTACTGATTAGCCAGTAGAAAGTACTCCAGTTGAGTAGAGGTATTGCACTAAACGGTGGCATCTTCTTAAGTAAATATACATGGCAGGATTCATTCTGGCACGATGCTCCTGTCACAAAAATTAAACCTCAACAGGAAGCACTTACAGATATAAATAAAGCAGGTGCCCGAGTTGAAGGTGAAATTCAGTAACGCACTAATCAGCACAAAATCTCCACGAGCACGCGAAATTTCGCGTGTTCGCGGAGATTTTTTGCCGTTTCGCGATATTTTGCGAAAGGCAATTTCGAAAGTTCCGCCCACCCTTAATGCCATTATCAGCTTGGTACCCTGCTCAGCTCTTCAGGTGCCACCAACTCAGTGCACCACAGCTCATTTACCATTTCCAATAGATCTTTTTTGATGTGGATAGTTCACGCAATAATGTCACCTCAGGCAGTGGGGAAGACCTTGGACGATGATGGGGAAGATGTGGCCGGTATGCAGAGGGGTGAAGGCCCGGACAATAGGAGGGCAGGAGGCAACAACCAGAAGGCAGCAATGTAGACTGGAGGTGGTAGTCCAGCTATACACCAGGAGCTATGGATGAGGTACGTGCTGTGGACTGCGGACGCAACTATGTCACCTCAGGCAGTGGGGAGGACCTGGGACGATGATGGGGAAGATGTAGCAGGTGTAACACACCCTACTGCAGCTGCAGCAGGAATATCCCGAAGGGAAACAATCTTGGACAATTTCTTCACATGAGCACAATCAGCTCTGGTGCCCCTACCTCAGTGCACTCAATCGCTGATTTTTGTTTCGCGTTTTGGGACATCACGTTGGTGTTTCACATTTTTTCATTGTCGCATTGATTTTAACGCGGTCATTGGCGTGTTATCGTGAGAATATCGCAGGGTGCCGCTGGCTTGAAAATACAACGTTAACACTGCGTTATTTTCCCGTGACAGACTGCGATGTGCAAAGTTGCGTTAAACAAATTTTGCGATAGTTATCACATGTTCTTGAGAATATCCCCCTTAGAACACACAATATTGAATATAAAGTTCAGTTGCCTGTATTAATAGTAAGGTCAGACGCTGTGATGGGTAGGGAGTGAGTTCCAGTATAATCTTCTGTATCTTCCTTATTACATTTGTTTACCCAAAGTTTATTAAATATTTGGGGTACAGGTTTTCACTATATAGTGATTCATCAAAAATGTAATATTATTCCTACCGTTGGTACACGATATTTAAGGTGTTATTTGCAATTCAAACAAACATATCTACTATTCTCCTTTTTATTTAGCTTCATCGATTAAAATCAAGCATTATGCTCTGACTCTTTTTCATGACACTTTTCTGTGAGGGCAGAGTTCACCTCTGTTTAAATAGGTAACTCTCGTTTTTTTTCACATGGACAGCATTTGTATGTCGCTCCCGGTACAATTGTGAATTGTCATGGAAAGCTGTTACCCCTCAACTTTGAAGTGTAAGATTAATAGCACATTAAAGTATTATATAACTGTCTAAACAATACTCAAATTATGATTATGGAACATAAGTTAAAGGTCCCTCTTTAGATCTGACCTAGAGCAGTTTTACCAGTCTTGCTGCATAATGCAATGAGAAGAATTACTTTAAATACATTTATCTGTTCAGCCATTAATCACATCTTGCTTCCACCTAATGCATCATCCATCATGGGACAATTAATCAGCCTACTTCAGTCATTGGCCCTCTTTCACTGTGTGGTACGAAATTTGCTTGATGGCATGCATATTCACTTAAAAAGATGTGTCTTTTCTTACATTTTTTTATCCTTCATTTATTTTTCGTCATCATTGTGTGTTTCAGTTTACACCAATTCAAAGACACTAGTAATTCTTCTTTGCACCAATACAAAATCTCTTTTTCTGTGATATGCATTACAACTGGAAAGGGTTTCTATACCTATTCTAAGTTCACCTGCCTTCTTGGAAGCCCCAAGACTGTTATCTTAAAAGTGAATGCAGTGGTTAATTTCTCTTTCATTTGTAATGTTTATTGCAGCTTGTGGCTGCTACCTTTAGGAGCCAGTCATTCTTTTTCTTTCTTTCTATTTTTCTCGCCTATTTTTGCAATACATTAAAAACCATTACAGTACCTGGTCAAGCCCAGAACTATAGGTTTTTCTAACACCTTATTTTAAATACTGAGGCCCTCATTACGATGTTGGGCGATCTTGCGTCCACCCAACACCATTGCGGGGAAGGAACCGACTGTCCATAGGTCGACGATTTCGACAGCCTAATTTGGATGTGACCGCACACAGTGCGGTTGGTAACATCCATTTTCCAATGGCAGTTTGTGCGGCGGGCTGAAAACGCACACAGCACAAGCTCTCATTGGAAAATGGAAGTTTGTAAATATCCCTGCACCGTGTGGCACACAGTGGAGAGATGTTGAGGAGGGCACAATAGTTGCCACCAGGCCCATATGTTGAGGGCTAGGGGGAAAGGGGGCCCTGCTAGGGGTCCCCAAAGTTGCTTTCTGACACAATTACTGTATTCAACTAATTCCTTTTCCAAACATTTTCTTGCATATGTTTGCTATACATTTTTTTAAATTGCAGTACCTAGAAAAGCCCAGAACTATTGGTTTTTTCAACACCTTTTTTAAAATACTGAGGCCCTCATTACAATGTCAGGCGGACGCCGTTGTGGGGAAGGAACCGACCAACCATAGGTTTGTGCTTCTGACAAAACACACACAAAAGTTGAGGGGTAGGAGGAAAAATGCGTCACTTCGACCTCCTATGACCACTTACACGCAGAAGTAGAAGGGGGGCTTTGCACTTGAAATTGCTGTGAACTAGGGGTGAGAAAACACACCAGGGTGTTAAAACTGCCCTCACCCACAGAAATCTGCGGCATGCTTCGTCATAGGGCTGCTAACACACCTTCACGCAAACCAATCCTGGAGGTGGAGCAATAGGTGAGGGGAAGACAATACAACACATTGAGGAACTGTGTGGGATCAAATTGAAATGGTGCAGAAAAACAGTTTAAAACTGACCACGGGAATTCCAAATGTACACTTTAATGTTGGATTCCCTGATCAGAGTAAAAGGTCATTAACGGACCCGTGGATGATGGTATGGTAGGCTATAATGAACCCCCTACCCCTCCACTCTGCAAAATGATGACATTTTTAAGCCGGCTACCGTAAATACCCCAGCTTTCATCGGGACTAACAAAAGAAAGATCTCATAGGTACTACCCCTACCTCCTCACTCCTAGGGTAGAGTGTAGACACACATCTGAATGAATGCTCAGAAAAAATGGAAGAGTAACTTGCTCTCCGAGGCAAACCTGTAATAAAACCAACAAAAAACATATATCAAATATACTTTGCAGTGCCCTCTGTGAACAAAACACACAAGGATAAAGAAGGTGGTTTTTACCAACCCGATCTGACGGAGAAATTACTGAAGAGAAAATAACCCCAGAAGACAGTGAAAAAGGCTCAGAAAAGGGCGACCAACTGGAACCAAGAGGCACGTTTGGAAACTGTGGAAAGACCCACTGCCGACAAGACTGTATGTGTGACCACTTTTAATACCAAGTCAAACAACATCAATGGTATCATTCTATGCAAATGGAGCATCCTTAACTCCAATGGCTTACAACTAGAGAAACCCTTGTTTTCTTTTAAAAGGAGCCAGAACATAAGGGATTTACTGGTTCATACCAGACCTAGGAACACATCAGCGAGACCTGCCGCGGTCCTGGGCCGGGAAAATGCATGGGGCCTCCTGCCAGTGATAGGGCATAAGAGGTGTGGGACATGTGACATGTGACATTTGTCACTTGGATGCAACACAAAGACCATGGACATTGGTCTTAACCACCCATGGGAACAACGGAGCGATACCAATTGCAACTCGACCAATGTCATATACATGCTAAAATGCCAGTGTGTTCCTATTTACAGTGGGATGACCACCCACAGGGTGAAAGGCAGGATAATGGAACACAGATCCACTATCAGATTGTACTGTTGGTACACGTTATTTAAGGTGTTATTTGCAATTCAAACAAACACATCTACTATTCTCTTTTTTATTTAGTATTATGCTCTGACTCTTTTTCATGACACTCTTCTGTGAGGGCAGAGTTCACCTCTGTTTAAATAGGTAACTCACTTTTCTGACATTTCACCTATTTCTTATAGGCTACAGACCAGGCAGGGCCCAGAATAGGAACGGACCTGGGGATCTCACGCCGAAGCACCACCAACTTTCTAGATGGAATAACAGGGCAATAGACCATTAAAAGGCCCGTGCTGCTATAAAGGGAAATGACATCCAGAGGCAGAACCTTGTGTAGAGGGAGAAACCCTGACAAGAAGGAGAAGTTCCACATCAAAGGGGGTTGCTGCCAGTAGAAAGAGGCCAGAGCCAAGATGACAACAGAAGGGAAAGAAGAGACTAGCCTAACGACCAATGTTCTTTCTAATTATTTTTCTTTTCTTAAAGTGTTGCAATGCATTGCCTCTTTGCTAATTTGTCTCAGCTACATGCAAATCTCATATAACAGGAGTCATTACGCAAGCAGGTGTGCTAACTCTTTATTGGGTGATCGAAAGGAAACAACTAATTTCCATTTTTTTAATAAATGGGCTAATAGGTCATTTTTAGATATCAATAGATTTTAGAGAATGTTTTGGATGGGGTGAGTGAGGCCATGAAATAATACCGTACATTATGGTTATTAGAAATGGGACTTCTGGTTGGTTAAGGCTTGCGCCAAAGCCAGGCAGAAACCAACACTCTAGTCAGGGCAAGGGAGTTACACTCTGACGATAACCCCTGATCACCCCCTTGGTAGCTTGGCACGAGCAGTCAGGCTTATCCCGGAGGCAATGTGTAAAGCGTTTGCGCAACACACACACACAGCAGCAACAACTAGGCACACCACAAATGAAAATCTTCACAAGGTTATAACACAAATAGCCTTTGTATTATCATAAACACAGTAGAAACCTGATTTACACTGTGCCAACTGGCAAGGGCAATATTCACAGGGGATTATATACAGGACCAGGCCAATCGGGCCACGGTCAGAACCATCATAACAGGTAAGTAAATGTAAAAACACAACCTGTAACTTCTGGTACCATAATGACCTAAGCATTATCACATTAGCATTTAGACACCATCCTACCATATCAGAGCATGACATTAGGCAATAAATCACCTTGGGCCCAAACCTCCTCAGCATAAATACATTACGAGCTCTCCTTGGGCGTCAACATCATAACAGGACCATGGCATTAGGCCTAAAACACAATGATGCGTAAACCAGGCGGGCACCACAGTACACTCACCAGGTATCCAACCCAGACCCCAGGTCAACTGGCCTTCTCAGAGGGCTCAAAATGCCCTGTGTACAGAATGTCAGGGCATCTCAAAGTGCGTAATTGCGCAGACCTAAATGATGCAGCTGTCACTAAGTGCTGTACAGCTGGGAAAAGAAGGCCTGGCACCACTGTGCCCTCCTGTCCCACTCAGGGACTCTATCACAAGAAATGTGGCCAAATGGGCACGGGCCCCTCTGGAGACTCTCCACGTAGCTTGCCCCCACGGTGCACTTGGGGCCCCCATTGGGGCCTGCAGAACAAATTATGCCCATCGGTTCAGTTGCCCGCTATGGCTCGCAACTGAGGGACAAACGGGGCCCAGGCTCTCCGGGGCCCCGCTATGGGGCTCTGAAAATGAAGTGGCCCCCAAATGTTGGAGTGGCCCGCAACGGCAGGACTGCTCAGGCACTAACATTGGGCCCTCAAAATACAACAACTCACTGGGGCCCTCGAGGCCTATAACTAAATAAAATTGCCACCTCGTTGGAGCGGTCCGCTGCCAGGCGGGCCGCTCATGAAATGGCCACTGCACACTGTGCCTTGATGGGTACAACCCACCTGGAGCCCTCACTCACTGGCTCCTGTGCAGGGGGAAGTCTCCTCTCACCGGCTGTGGGACAGGCATCACTTCTCCTGGTCTCCTCCCGGTGGGGGAAAACTCTGCTCTCCTCTGGCGGTGCGGGGTTTCCCTCTGCTCACAGGAGTCCCACCGATCAGCTTACACACCTCTCCTCACTTCACCCAGGCCCCCTCCTGGGACCCCGGACTTCTATATGGAGCCCATGAGGCTCCGGCTGGCACTTCCTCCTTATGGTCGCCGCTCCGCCCAGAGTCAGGCAACTCGCCTGACTTCCAGGTCGCGCTGCGGCGGCCAGCGGCACATTTCCTCGGCGGCGGCAATATGGGGTAGGCTCCCATTTAAAAAGACACATGCAGGGTGGGCACCCGCCAACAGGCACCTTAATGTGGGGTGGGCACCCGCTACCTCAAATGATCATAATGCGGGGTAGGCTCCCGCTAGGCATGGAAAGAATGAGGGGTGGGCACCCGCTCCATGAGGCATCACGGGGGAATCCCTCACTCCGAGATTCCCTCCAAAAAGGGGGCAGCTCAGCGCTGCGCAGCCCACGCTCTCCACCTTCTGGGGTAATTGAGGAAACAAAGCGCTCACAGGGTGCAAAAATGCAGCAAAAGTCCTGGGTCCTGGAGGATGCCAAGAAAAGCCCAAGGGTCCAAGCAAAAAGGTCTTCCAGATCCAGGGGGGCCTCCAGTAGAGAGGTAAAGCCCCATGGCGGTTCCTCCTGGGCCCCAGCAGCAGCACCCCTCCTCAGTCAGGAACAGCACACCAGAACAAGAACTAAACACTTTCATGGGGTCACAGCCCCTATATTTATACCACCTCCCTCCTTTGTCTGCAGTGCAGGGCTTGGGAACCAGATGCAACTGGTTCAGGGGGGATTTGGAGCACTTTGTTTTGCAAGCTCCTCTTCCCCTTTGTCAGGTGAGGGCTAGGTGATCAGACACACCACAGGGTTCGGACCCAGCATTGTACAGGGCAGGCACACTCCTATTCAGAGTCAGGGGATTACTCCTCCGACTACTCCCAGCACAGATGTCCTATTCAGCCCAGCGCTGACTCACCCTGCCCCTCCTGGAGCCACACACACCTCCCAGCCCCTGTCACTCACAAGCCAGACATGCAATTCACATCAGGCAGGCAGACACATAGCACACAGAAATGCCAACTTCTAAAAGTGGCATTTCTCCCATAGTCATAGTAAATCTGCGCACACCATTGCGCAGCATTTATTCTCACAAATTCATACATACCAAACTCGATCACTCTGCTCCTCCCATACCATGAGTCACCACTGACACACACTGATCAGGGAATCCCCAATTTATTCCTATGGGATGGCAGGCCAACCTTACCAAATGCACACAGAGAGTGCACGTACTTTACACTGGACCACAGTGCTAAAGTGCCCAGAGGCCTAAAACCACCAACAGCATGTCAGAGAAAAAGGCAAAAAGTTTAGGGGTGAACCTGCCAAAAAGGGCCACGTCCAACAATGGCCTACAGAGGCAGAAATGGTCTGAAGAATCCCTGTGGTCCTATGGCATACTCGCTACCTGTTCCATGTGCTGTCTGAAACTAGGTCATATTTTAACCAGCTCATGATGCTATTGCACTTTCTGGGTATTTCTTGGTATTTCTTAATATATATAAAAAGTTTAACTTACTTGTGATGTTCTCCTAAGGCCTGACCTTCTTTCTATCCTTCCTAGCCTCATCTTTCTTGCTACTTTAAAGTGCATATATCCCTCGCTGGACAAGCTCATAATCCATACTTCATTATCCTGCACATCCATGGGACTGTGTAAGACTGTGCATGTCTAGCAACCGTCCCAAAAATAAGACTCAGTGTAAGAGGTCCTATCTTCTTGTGTGGGGGAAGCAGATGGAGACAAAGACGGGGTAATAAGATTCTAGCCTTGCTATTTGGAGGTGTTGGGGGCACTGACATTGGTTTTTTATTGCTCTAGGTGCTCCCATACCAACGTGATGGAAACTTGCTCTGGAGATAGCTTGACTTCCAAAGCAAAAGAAATATATATGTACATTCATCTTGTCATTTATTTATTTAAAGCACCACCCCTTGGAGGGTTTATTTGCCATCACAAGTGCGTTTGCTGGGTGCAGTAGTATGGACGACTGTCACTATGCTCTGTTAACAATGCCTGGTTGCCCACGCGGGAACCCAGAATAGTGCTGGCTGACGCCTTGCCCTCTACAAGAAAAATAAATATGGAAATATATTAATGCATACCTCCCCTCAAGAATTACCTTGCAAGTTTTACTGGCAGTTTGCTCAAATCTTCACTGTAACAATAGTGATGCTCTTAATTACCTCACAACAAATAGGGAGCCTGTCCTCCTTCATAGCATTGGATGTGTGCTCCCTCTTACTGTCACAACCTGAAGGCAGACTTATAATCAAATTACCTTCTGTTTGAGAAATAGATTTTCTAGATTGCGATAGAGATCCTGCACATTTCAGCATTGAAATCCTGGTAGGGGTTTTCACATGGGCAGCATTTGTATGTCGCTCCTGGTACAATTGTGAATTGTCATGGAAAGCTGTTACTCTTCAACTTTGAAGTGTAAGATTGATAGCACATTAAAGTATTATAGACCTGTCTAAACAATTCTCAAATTATGATTATGGAACATAAGTTAATGGTCCCTCTTTAGATCTGACCTAGAGCAGTTTTACCAGTCTTGCTGCATAATGCAATGAAAAGAATTACTTTAAATACATTTATCTGTTCAGCCATTAATCACATCTTGCTTCCACCCAATGCATCATTCATCATGGGACAATTAATCAGCCTACTTCAGTCATTGGCCCTCTTTCACTGTGTGGTACAAAATGTGCTTGATGGCATGCATATTCACTTAAAAAGATGTGTCTTTTCTTACATTTTTTTATCCGTCATTTATTTTTGGTCATTATTGTGTGTTTCAGTAAGACATTAGTAATTCTTCTTTGCACCAATACAAAATCTCTTTTTCTGTAATATGCATTACAACTAAAAAGGGTTTCTATACCTCTTCTAAGTTCACCTGCCTTCTTGGAAGCCCCAATACTGTTATCTTAAAAGTGAATGCAGTGGTTAATTTTTCTTTCATTTGTAATGTTTATTGCAGCTTGTGGCTGCTACCTTTAGGAGACAGTAAACTTTTTTTTCCTTCTTTCTATTTTTCTTGCCTATGTTTGCAATACATTAAAATACATTGCAGTACCTGGCCAAGCGCAGAACTATTGGTTTTTCCAACACCTTATTTTAAATACTGAGGCCCTCGTTATGATGTCGGGCGATCTTGCATCCACCCAACACCATTGTGGGGAAGGAACCGACCGACCATAGGTCGACGATTCCGACAGCCTAATTTGGATGTGATAGCACATAGTGTGGTTGGTAACATCCATTTTCCAATGGCAGTTTGTGCGGCGGGCTGAAAATGCCCACAGCACAAGCTCTCATTGGAAAATGGATGTTTGTAAAAATCCCTGCACCGTGTGGCACACAGTGTAGGGATGTTGAGGGGGGCACAATAGTTGCTCCCAGACCCATATGCTGAGGGCTTAGGGGGACAGGGAGCCCTGCTAGGGGTCCCCAAAAATGCTTTCGGACACAATTAGTGTATTCAACTAATTCCTTTTCCACACATTTTCTTGCATATGTTTGCTATACATTTTTTAGAATTGCAGTACCTACAAAGCCCAGAACTATTGGTTTTTTCAACACCTTCTTTTAAATACTGAGGCCCTCATTACAATGTCGGGCAGACGCCGTTGCGGGGAAGGAACTGACCGACCATAGGTTTGTGGTTCTGACAAAACACACACAAAAGTTGAGGAGTAGGAGGAAAATGCCCCACTTCGACCTCCTATAACCAATTACACACACAAGTAGAAGGTTGGCTTTGCACTTGAAATTGCTGTGATCTAGAGCTGAGAAAACCCACCAGGGTGTTAAAACTGCCCTCACCCACAGAAGGAGGTTTGGGCACCTGCTATGTGTATATAAAACAAAAGATGCAGCATGGGCGCCCACTCGGTGCACAGAAATGCGGGGTGAGCACCCTCTCCGCTGGGCAGAAATGTGGGGGAATCCCCATGTCGGGATTTCCCCCCCAAAGCAAGGAAGCTCCACGCTGCGAAGCCCCAGCCCTCTCCTCTTGGGCAAATTAAAATAAAAGCGCTCACATGGCGCTAGAAAGCACAGCTCCACAGCACAGCAGAGTGTCCTTGGTGCTGGGGAGAGCACAGCAGAGCGCAGCCAGACAGGCCAGGACATAGGGACCCCCAGGAGACCGCAGCTGGGTCCCGCGGTGGTTCCTCCTGGCAGAGGGTCACCTCCAAGTAAGCACAAACACAGAACAACCTCATGGGTTCACAGCCCCTATATTTATATTAGGCATTCCTTTGTCTGCAGTGTAGGGTTTGGGGGAACCAGATGCAACTGGTTCAGGGGGGATTTGGAGCACTTTGTTTTCCAAGCTCCTCTTCCCCTTTGTCAGGTGGGGGCTAGGTGATCAGTCATACCACAGGGAGCAGAGCCAGAATTGTCCAGGCTAGGCACAAATCTATTCAGGGTCAGGGTATTACTCCTCCCACTACTCCCTATGCAGATGTACCATTCAGCCTAGTGCTGACTTACCCTGTCCCTCCTGGAGCCACACACACCTCCCAGCCCCTGTTACTCACAAGCCAGACAAGCAATTCACATCAGGCAAGGAGACACATAGCTCACAGAAATGCCAAATTCTAAAAGTGCAAAAAGAACTATTGATGGACAGAATGCAGAACAATGTCATATGTTCACCCCAGTACAGAGATCTGGGCCTAAATCCATCGTTTTTTTGCTCACCATGCCATTCCAAGTTTGGACCCAGCCATATGCAAATCAGTCTTGAACCTGTGCCCAATGGGAACAGTCCAGCCCGAACTGCCAGGCCAGGTCCTTCCTGGACTGGAAACAAGCATCCTCGGACCGGTTTCGGGGTTTCACCCCTTCCAGCCAGGATAGCTTGATTCCAGTGGCATGGAGACTAAGGGACTCACGTCTGAGCATAACCGTCCCACTTGGGGTGGCATGGTGAGCAAAAGAATGATGGATTTAACCCAGATCTTTTGACTGGGGGTGAATGTTTTGATTTGTTCTGCATTCCGTCCATTGATTGTGTCTTTTGCTTTCTCGCCCTAAGTGCGCCAGGTATGCCCAGACGTGGGTCCTGGGCTCACTGTGCCACTAGAATCAAGCTATCCTGGCTGAAGAGGGGTGAAACCCTGAAACCTGTCCTAGGATGCTTGTTTCCAGTCCAGGGAGGACCTGGCTTGGCAGTTTGGGCTGGACTGTTCCCATGAGGCACAGGGTCAAGACTGATTTGCATATGGCCCGGTCTAAACTGGGGTGGCATGGTGAGCAAAAGAATGATGGATTTAGCCCAGATCTTTTGACTGGGGGTGAATGTTTTGATTTGTTCTGCATTCCGTCAATCAATTGTGTGTCTTTTGCTTTCTCGCCCTAAGTGCGCCAGGTATGCCCAGACGTGGGTCCTGGGCTCACTGTGCCACTAGAATCAAGCTATCCTGGCTGAAGAGGGTTGGAACCCCTAATCCGGTCCTTGGATGCTTGTTTCCGGTCCAAGGAGGACCTGGCTTGGCAGTTTGGGCTGGACTGTTCCCATGAAGCACAGGGTCAAGACTGATTTGCATATGGCCAGGTCTAAACTGTGGTGGCATGGTGAGCAAAAGAATGATGGATTTAACCCAGATCTTTTGACTGGGGGTGAATGTTTTGATTTGTTCTGCATTCCGTCCATCAATTGTGTGTCTTTTGCTTTCTCGCCCTAAGTGCGCCAGGTATGCCAAGACGTGGGTCCTGGGCTCACTGTGCCACTGGAATCAAGCTATCCTGGCTGAAGAGGGGTGAAACTCCGAAACCGGTCCTGGGATGCTTGTTTCCGGTCCAGGGAGGACCTGGCTTGGCAGTTCGGGCTGGACTGCTCCCATGAGGCACAGGGTCAAGACTGATATGCATATGGCCAGGTCTAAACTGGGGTGGCATGGTGAGCAAAATAATGATGGCTTTAACCCAGATCTTTTGACAGGGGGTGAATGTTTTGATTTGTTCTGCATTCCGTCCATCAATTGTGTGTCTTTAACTTCTAAAAGTGGCATTTCTAAAATAGTTATAATAAATCTCCGCACACCATTGCGTAGCATTTTTTATTACTATTCCAACCATACTAAATGTGACCACATTGCTCCTCTCATAACAGAAATTACCACTGACACACTCATGAGGGAACCCCCCAATGCATTGCTATGGGGGGGTAGGCCAATCTCACCAAATGTAACAGAGAGCGCGCATGCACTTTACACAGGACAGCAGCGCTAACATGCCCAGAGTCCTAAAACCACTACCACCATGTTGGAAAAAAGGCTAGGAGAAAGGCAAAAAGTTTAGGGATGATCCTGCAAAAAGGGCCAAGTCCAACAGGTTGCATCACTTATTTTGGGATTTATAAATCTATGCCATTCCCACTTTGCATGGCTTTATAGAAAAAGAGTAGCACAACGCATTGTGTTGCCTTGCATCACCTTGCATGGTGTGCTTCCTGAATATTGAAGCCGTAATATGGATGTGTCACAATATCGAAAATAAAATACCGACACGTAACTAAGTCTAGATTTTCTACACCTAACTCCACATACACATACATATTCAATACATATATATTCATGGTCAGTAGATGTGGTATTAGGAATAGAAAACTATACTTCCCTATATGCACTTGCCTTTTAATATTTTGTCCCAAGTTATTCTGACTCAATATTCTTGTAATACAATTTTGATTGTGTCAATATCCAGTAGTACAACTTGTTGTGTGTCAGGTAGACATTACAAGTTGCTGTGCATTCACCCATGTAGTTTGACACAACACATTTTTTACAAAGACTTGTAAACAAGGGTTTGTTCCAAAATGGTGCGCCTACCTGAGAATTGCATAACAAGAAGAAATATGCTTGCTTCTCCTCGTTATTTCCTCTTTGCATTATTGCACATATACAAGGAGGAAATAGCTCTGAAGGATCGTTTATATGCGGCAAAGTGTCCCTTGCACAAATATGTGTCTCAGTGAACCAATGTACTTCATGAGAAAACAATGGAATTGACTGTAAAAGGCAACAACTTTGGCACACACAGGTTTCAGTGGGATTTTAATTACATTATTTGTTTCTCTTCATCTGTATTCTCTTTTATTTATTACCAGAAATTAAACCAAATTTAGTTTAACCACAAATGGAGACATTCACCTGGATGTTTTCAAGCTTTATATTGGCAAGACTGCATGTTACGTGCTATAAACAATGGTAATCATTTTTATTGATCTTAGGCAAGTGGTAATGAGTGAGCAGGGTTTTCTATACCTTAATCTTTGAGTGTAATCATTAACTAAACCCTGCTACTGGTCGTAGGAAACTTTGTTTGTCGATCGGAGAAATGAAAAGAAAATCATGTATGACTTTTAGTGCAGTTAATAGAGAGAATTTTGTATGTGTTAAAGGATTCTATTTTCAGTTCTTTTTGTATTCTATCATTTATTCGGCAAAATGCTATCTCTCAAATATCAGCATTAGAAATCAACATAATCCAACAATTGATATGTCAATACAAGGTAGAATAGAATATTAGTCAAAATAACAGTGACTATTGTAATAATGCAGCAAGCGTGTTCCATGAATTAAATTCCCTAATCTAGATATATCAGAATAAGGTAAAAATAAGGTGCCAGGTCAGAAACTCAATAAAGAATTCTGATGAGAGAATTAATGTATAAACACCAAAACTTTGCATATAAATCAGCAGCAATCAAAGGAATAGGCTAAGCAACCTCTCATTCAGAGAGACATAGGAAACACAGAGATCAGTCCCCATTCAGTGCGATCCAGAGAAGCTCAAATGAAAAAGTCCTCCTGAGAGGAAAACTCTAAGAAATGTCCTCAAAAAGAAGTCTTGCCCTGTTCGAGGAAAACATAGTGATATAAACACACAATATTCTAAATGGCAACAAGTGTCTTTTTATCTCCTGTGTTATCCCATAGGATTGTAGTAAACTCTTGTGAATAGGTAAACAACCCATTTTCCCACACTTGCGCAATAATCTTTAGACTTTAGACATTGAAAAGTTACATCATTCACATTCAGCTGTCCAAATTGTTCTTCTCATGAATCATCCTTCCTGTTGACTCTTCTTCTCCCAGTGAGAACCTCACAATCAGTTGTCTAATACAAAACAAATGCCTATTCGCTAACTAACAGACGGCCTCTGGAAGTTACGACATCTGCAGCATAGGAGAAAAACATATTGTTGCAAATAATGATTCAATGTGAAAACAGACCTTCGAATGTTAGTGCATTAATTTCAGTTAACATTGCATCGACAGTTAGGCTATCTTAAGTCAGGACTTATTTACTTCCCATGCAGGCTTATATCATTGAGTATGATAGCTTACTGCAAAATGTTTGCGTTTAGTATATGTTGTATTTAAACATAGACTTCTATATGTTTAAAAAAAGCGTTATTGTTTGCAAATGGAATTTGCTCTCGCAGTAACCTGGTGCTAATAAAAAAACGGGGACCAAAATGCCTTGTATTCTTAAACAGCCGCGGCCCGTGGAGGGAGTTCCGTGGGGCGGTAAGGCGGGGCGGGGGAGGGGCAGGGTGGGGGGTTCTAAAAACCGGAATATGGATAATTGCAGGTAAGTAAACAATTACATAAATAAAACGAATTTCGTAGTGCGCGCTGCATTGCATTTTGCGATGCAGCGCGCGCTACAAATTTATTTTTATTTATGTAATTGTTTACTTACCTGCAATTATCCATATTCCGGTTTTTAGAACCCCCCACCCTGCCCCTCCCCTGCCCTGCCTTACCGCCCCACGGAACTCCCTCCACGGGCCGCGGCTGTTCTTAAACAATGTCTGCACTCTATGCTATATTGACGAGTATGTGAAATCTGTGAGCTCAATGAAAGAGAAGGAGGATGAGAAAAGATATTCAAGCAGAGGGTGACTTTGTTTACCAAGAGGTTATTTTTAGTTTGATTAATTACTACATTAAGCTGACTAAGGTCCTGATTTAGATCTTGGCGTAGAGGTTAGTCCATTGCAACGGTAATGGATATCCTGACCGCCGAAATATAAATCCCATAGGATTTAATGGGATTTATATTTTGGCAGACGGGCCATCCTTCACCGTTGTGATGGAATAACCCGTCTACCAAGATCTAAATCAGGCCCTTAGTTAGCTTAATGTAGTAATACCTACAAATATGCAGATATTTTGTAGTTTACATCGACTAGCCTCTGGTAGCACATATGACTCCTATAAATTACACAGTGTGGAATGTAAGCGTGACTATCCAGGAGAGAGTTTGGAGACAACTGGCTATTAGGACGTTTTGAATAGCATGACTACCTGATTGAAAAACATTTCAACATTAGAAACATTTAATCATCCTTTTAAAATATTTAGGGTGACTTTACATACTCCTTTAGGCCTTGGATTATGCCTCTATATTTACACCCTAGAACCCCTAGACAAAGGAGATATAATGCTTCCCACAGACAAAGAAGGAGCATTGCAGAAAGAACTTTCAGCCTACTTAAAGGCAGCTTCTACATAAGCATGGGGGTGCCAAGAAGAGAAAGATAGATATCGACCAAACTAGGGTTTCTTAAGTTCAGACAAATGCCTACTTGTTTATTTTTCAAGATGTTGGGAAACCTCCTAATGCTGCCAAGATGGAACCAAAGACGACAATGTCAAGTGATTTGACAGAGAAAGAACCTATAAGAAAAGGAAACAAGACACTGTTAAAGATGACATTTGAAATATCTCATAGTAATCTGGCATTGCAATTTAAAAATGGTAATAAACATCCCACAACACACACTTAGAAGCCTCAGTCGATATTCCTGTCTAATTAGACTCTGTAAATATAGTCCTTTCAGAAGAAGGGCCCTACTCTCAGCTTCCTTGTTGTTGTAGCCCAAGATGTTGCTTAATTTTAGGGTCTTCTTTCAAGCTGGACAGCTGGAGGCACTACACATACAGTCACCCAACTATTACCAAATATGTCCCATGGCAAAATGTCAAAGGTTGCTACAAACTCTTGTGCATTATTCCCTTTCTGATGAATGGGCCGAGGCCAGCTAAACAAAACGTGCTCTCTGGTATGGATCTTGCTGCCACAAATTTTATTCGCTGTCAAAATACTTTTATTAATAATGAGCATAGGCTTACGTTTAAATAAAAGATATATGCTAAATGCAAAATTTACAATAGGCAATCATACATAAATATTATAGACCTGCAAATGAATAGAAATACTGACTTCAGTTAGCCTAACTGTTGATGCCATTAACATTGATAAATAATGGATTAACAATGAAAAGCCTGTTTTTTCACATTGAATAGTTCTTTGTGCAAAATGTTTTTCTTCTCTTTACTGCAAATTATGCTACTTCAGAGGCCTTCTGTTAGCTAGTGAGCAGGTGTTTGTTTGTTACTTATTAGACACTGAAAGTGAGCTATCACCAAGAGATGTGGAGATGACCAGAAGAATGATTCATGAGAAGAACTGTCTGGATCACAAAACATCAATGCTGTAACTTTTCAAGGTTCAATGTCTGAAAACATATTGTGTTCCTCAGAAAATGGGGAGCTTGCATATTCCCAGGAGTTTGCTTCTTTGCTACAGGAGGATGAAGAAAACAAAAGAAAATAATGTTGCAACATAGAATTTTGGTGTTTATATTAGTGTGTGTTCTTGGAGAAGAGTAGGATTCCTTTCCCGACTCTCTGACTGGAGACTCGTCTTTGAATTTCTGGCGCCTTTCCTTCATGAAAGGCTACCTTACTTAGATTTTACTGAATTGTCTGATGATATATTTGAGCTGAGAATACTTTCCAGCTTCTAATGCAAAGGTTTCATAGATTTCTATTTCTCTCTCTCTCATCAGAACTCTTCATTGGGTTTCTGAGCCGACACCTTTTCCCTCTTTATCCCAAATTAATTTAGATTAGGGAATTTTCTTTATGAAACATGCTTGTTGTATCATTATTATATTAACTTCAATTCTAACAAACATTTTGTTCAATGTTATCATCAAATATTGATTGATGGATTATATTAACTTTTAATGCTGTAAGCTACAGATTAATATATAATGAATATACAGATGAAAAACTAAAAGAAATTGAAAATAAAACCCTTTAATGATCTATTGTTATGCAGATGATTATTCCTCATTTCTCCTTGTTGCCAAACAAAAGTCCATATGATCCGTGGGAGGGGTTATTTAATGATTACTTAGGAAGATTGAGATATAGAAAACCCTGCTCACTCAATCTCCTAGTATATTGCATAAAAAGGTACCATATCACAGCATTGACTATCTTGGCAACTCTTTGTTGACACTTTTGAAGGAGAATGTTAGTACTTCTGTTGAAATTCACAGTGCAATACTTCAGTTCAATCTTAGATCCCACTTGTTCAAAATGAAATAGAGTTCAGAATATTCTTCGTGTTTATTTTCACTTTTATACACAAGCTTGAAAGTGCTTTTCTCAATCCAGAATCAGGATAAAAATCAAAGTATCTATGAATTTATTTTAGGTACTTTAGTATCCAAAGTTCCCCACTTCACAGAAGTCAAACATATTACAAAGCAGTATGACAGTGGAAAAATAGAATCTTTGTGAGAAAAAAATCCAAAATGGAAACATCACTAATGCATAGTAAATTGAAATCACAAGTTAATTTGATTTCTTTAAAATATTCCTTTAACGAAGGAATCCTTCCAGTTGAGATATTGAAGCATGAATGACCTTACTATAGCACACCTTTTCACATACTGCCCCAAAGTTAGGCTTTGTATTATTAGCATCATTAACTTTACATATTAAAGTTTTGTACTGTGAACTCCTGATTGTCCTCAGTGTCAGACTAAGCAAATAGTGTCTTTTAGCCTGTGCTGAGACAGGTCATCCCTTTCACCATTCTTATTAATAACAGAATCTGAGAATAATAGTAGAGAAGCATTATTTTTTGCATTAGTATTTCTTTAATTCTGTGTTGCTCAGCATCTGGATACTCTCACTTTTGTGCATTTTTCGAAGAATGTGAAAATTATCATCAACTTCAAGTTGATGGTAATTAGCGTTTCCTAAATGCACAGTTTGCATTTATGAAAGGGTTGGTGCATCGCATTTAGGGAATCGCAAATTACGATTCCCTAAATGCATTCGCAATTTAGATAATTGCAAAAAATTACCTATTGTGCGAATGGAAAGCCTTTGATGCATCAGAAAAGGCCTTTAGCCCTCACAAACGGGCTGATGCTGCTAATCGGCCCGTTTGCATGGGCAAAAATGCTTGATGCATGTGGCCATAAGTAACTGCAGATTCACAATGGCTCCGGTAAGATAGAAAGAGTGCCAACTTTGACTCCTCACTGGCATTGTGTGACAATAAGTAGCCAGTTGTTTTATCTCCACTACTCTCAGACAGCTCCTGCTCACCCAGGGAATGAGAAGCATTAGAGTAAACTTTCTCGAGGGGCATTCAAGTGTCTTTGTGAAGGAGGGAGAGGAAGAAAGACACAAAGTAAGTGAGTGTGTGAGTGATGGTATCGTATATAATATGCTGAAAATGACCATCTAAGGGATGTTTAAAGTACCCAGACTCAAAAGCTTCATTTGCCAGTTAAGTCATATATTGAACATGCCTCTCAAAGGGCTAAACATCTACATAGAAGTGAGCTATCCAGCAATATGTGTGGCTGAGGGCAGATTTAGCCCTAAATGTGGGTCTTAATTGGCAAACGTAGAGACTTTTGAGTCTGATAATGCTTTTTTCATTTATTTTGATGGGTTTCTTTACTAGATGCCTCCAGTTACTTCTACAGACTTTGTATGTTGTGCAAACATTTGTGGTGCTGGACACCCAATTCACATATTAGATTGATATGTGTAACTTGTTTTGAACATTAAAAACAAATCTGCTGACCAATATTTAACAAGTATGCAAAAGGCAGAAAGTCGAGCCAAACATGAGGTGCTTTATAATTGAAAAGATGAGACCATGGGGTGTTCAGAGTGGAAGCTAAGCTTGCATCCTTGAAGATGTATTTCACAAAGTGTTCTCTGACTATCCATGGCCATATCACAGATTTAGATTTGACAATAGGAATTCATTCATTTGCATCTATTCAGATGATAATTACTGTCTGTCCAGGTGTTTCTTGGTAATTGTGCACCCTCTGAGGCATGCTGTACATCCTAGACAGTCAATATTTATCCACTAGATTCATAATGTGCCTCTGAGAAAAGCTTCATTATAGCTTCAACTCAACTTTCCCAAGCTCACAGAATGGGTCTGCACTGGGGGACATACTGCTGGGTAGCACAGCTTAAGACTGATCGGCTTTCCTGGGCAGAAGACCAAATATGTACAGCAAAATAATTTTTATCTCTGCTGCTACAAGTTTCATGAATAAACTAATCCCCAAAACATTACTTTCCTTCTTCTATAGTACATACATATATGTATGTATACATTACATATTAGATTTCTATATTACTTACTTAAATTGCTGGAATCTATGAAATTTGCGAATAGCATAATGCAATGTACAACAGTGTCTCAGACACTGTTAGCGATTCCCAATGGGGTCGCAAATTGCATGCCTCCTCAATATTCATCAGGCAAGCGCAATTTGTGACCCCTATTGGGAATGGCTAGCACTCCCAGGGATGGTGGCCTGCTAGGGTCAGCAGACTACCATGTCTTGGACTGCTTTTTAAATAAAGCAATTTCTTTTTTTTAAATGCAGCCCATTTTCCTTAAAGGAAAACAGGATGCATAGAAAAAAGAAAAATGAAACATTTCAGTTTCATTTTTTAAGGGCAGGCAGTGGTCCCTTGTTCTTAAAAAATATTATCTCACACACTCACAAAGGGGAAGGGGTCCCCTGGGGACCCCTTCCCGTTTGCGAGTGGTTTACCACCTAATTGAAGTAGGTGGTAAACCGTGAGTGTTTTATGGCTGCAGATGCGGTTGCAAAACAATAGTATATGGCAGTGAGTCTCGCTATTAGGACGGAACGCCCTTTCCTAAAAGCGAGAGTCGCAAACGCTATTTTACGAGTCTGTGGCTCACAAAATAGCGTTTGTACATGCCAATCAGCCTTTTTTGCGGTCGCAAACAGGCCGATCTCCTATTTGCAAGCGTAAGAAAGCTTTGTACAGTAAGGTACGTACCAGGGCCGGCTCTAGGGATGAGCGACCGGTGCCATTGCACCGGGTTCTGACTTCTGGGGAGCGCCGTGTTTGCAAGTATGTTATAGATTTAAAAGCACCTGCTGCCATGTTTCCTGCTTCCAGCAATTTTCATCCAATAAATATGTCTAGATAACTCCAGTGATTAATGTTCTTCCTGGAGTGAGATCTGAGTTTTGTTTAGTGGAAGTTTTGACTCAACCAAAAGTAGCGCAGTGGGTTAATATGCCTGATGCAAAGTACGTGTACCGTGCAGATCACATAGTGCATAATCTAAGAGGTCAGTGCTTTTGTCAGAGAGATCCTTTGTTCTCTTCAGTTTATAAGTGAAAATCCTAATATAGGATGTCATCAAAGAGCTGCACGCAAACTGCAAGGTATATATTATTAGAGCGTTAGGCTTCTCCTCCCAGCCTTTCAATATTCTAACCTTGCAAAATAAGTTTATTTCGGTAAAAAAAAAGAAAAAACATCAATTCTTATAATTAAATGTAACCCCAAACTATGGTGTTATGTTTTAAAGTATGAGTTTGTACTTCTCCACATCAAGCACTCTTAAACTATACTGTCTTCCAGTATGGATGACACGTGATTCCTACACCTTGTATTCCTCTGTGTTATGTAACATTCCTATACTCTAATTTACACACCTATGATTGATTGTCTCTGTGTAGTGTGTGTGATGTAAAGTGCTCTCACACCCTACACTGGTATGAGCGGTGCTATAAACCAAATTAAATGCATCTCAGCGAGTGAGTGGTTATGGAGACGTGAGGGGCATTGTTAAAGGGTGGTAGTGAGGGAATACGTGGCAAAGAGGGTCGTTGGGGGGCGCTAACAAACATTGTCACACAAGGCTCCACCAGCGCTAAAGCCGGCCCTGTTACATATATAATTGTGTTTTAATTCATTAACCATGACTGCAGTCATTTATCAAATATACAGATTAACATTTTATATAGAGAATAAATAATTATTAGGACAATGTGTTTTATCATCTTTTTATATTTAATTCTGAATACGAATTGTGTTTGAGCCAGAGCACATTCCTGCAGGTAGTTGTCAAGACGAAGTGGGAATAACTAAAAAGATCAAATAAAACGTCCAAACAGAAACTCATTTAGAGTATCAATAGCCATTAAAACACAAATCTATTCATTTAAAATACCCTCCAGCTCCTCTAAAAAATTTGCCCCATGCATTTAAATGTAAGATTGAAAAAACACTCTAGAATGCTGAAACTACAGTAGAACATGGGGAATCAATGTACAGACTGTTACAGGTGTTGAAAGAACATTTCACTCAGTGTGCAAGACTATTTACTTGCATGCATGATAAAGAAATTTGCGAATTTATAGAAAATGTTTCTTTATTTTAGTCTTCCACCGCAGTAACCATAAATTATATTACAAAATGAAACACATTATTTTGTTCATTTACTGCATTGTCCTCCATTGGAAATAATTTCAGTTCCACAGCTCTTATTCCAACCACGTTTAGTTTTGCCCCACTTTACCATGAATATAGGGCCACATGCATCAAAATAAAAACCGGTCGCAAACGGGCAGATTCTCAGAATCTGCCCCTTTGCGACCGGTATTTTTGCGTTTGGGATGCATCATCCCAAATGCAAAAATTGCTATTTAAGTAATCGCTAAAATAGTGATTACTTAAATTGCGATTGCATTTAGGGAATCGCAAATTGCAATTCCCTAAATGCAATGCATGACACAATCGCAAATAGCGATTTCGCTATTAGGGGTCGCAAATTACCATCAATTTGAACTTGATGGTAATTTGCAAAAACTTTGAAAAATGCACTAAAGTGCATTTTTCAAAGTTCCATGTTACACACACACATGCCCATGTGTGTGTGCACCATCTGCACACATGCATATTTCAGGGGTGCAACATGGTGTTCTTTTGGTACCCTTTCACCCTTGAAATTGCATGCGCAATTTGCGAGTACCTATTGCGTACTCGCAAATTTTAGCATGCAATTCCCATTCATTCCTATGGGCCTGTAGGCCCGTAGGAATGAATGGGAAGCCATTCCTTAATTGCGAGTTGCAATTTACTAGTCTCAATTAATGAATGTGTAGGAATCGCAATTTTGTTAGCGATTCCTACATGCATAGGCTTTTGCGATTCCATAACTGCGAATCCTTAATAATCGCAATTAACGAATAGCAAAAGCCTACCTCGCTGCATGTGCCCAATAGAGTGTTATTTAGTGTTCTAGTTGTTCATTAGAACAGGCTGTTGCTGCAGTTCTAAGTATACGTTTTACTCAGCTTGTCAGAAAGTTATTTGGCATGGATGAGGAAGATGTCTGAATTTATAGGAAACGTGCCCCCATTTTAGCTTCTGGAGCACATTCAAAACTTTCCATGGGATCATCATAAGAGAATATTTTTCCCTCAAACGTTTTTTATCAATACCAAGCAGAGAATCAGCATTTTTCACATGCTAAAATCTCCGAAGAACGTACCACAATTCCTAAAATTAGTATAATAGCACCAAAAAAGTATTTATCTCCTCACTAAACTCTGATATGGCGATTTCTATATGCACTACTATGTGCCCTAAAATCAAGTCACTTTGTAGTGATGTCATGAAGCAGTCACAAGCTGACTGTGTGCCTGGACATTTTGAGTGAAGACCTCACTACCACAACATCATAGTCAATGCAGTGTTAACTCTACTGAGGTATCCTGTCATCATTTTATTGGTAACGATTACTGGGATTTGATCTCTATTTTAGTTGACAGTGTAGTGAGTGCATGGAACGGTGATCTGAGGTGGCTGATCTTAATACAGTACCCCGCCTGCTGGGAGTTCTGTCAGAGCAAACAGATGTGCAGTGCTGCTGGCAGACAGAGCACAGTGTGCATGTGTGCTCTCTGGGCCAATCATGTATTGGGCAGCACCGGAAGTGACTTGTCAGAATGGTTGAAGTTAGACTTTGCTGTTCATCCATTGCTTGCAACTAAAGTAGGTGAAACACTATGCCAGTACATAATGCTTCCATCGCTCCCTTTTGCAGTCGGTCCAAAGCAAAGTCCTGCCAGGATCAGAGAGTGCATTTGGTTGATGCTGCCAGAGTACCAAGCATTTAGCTTTGCAGGAGTCACAAGACGCAGTGTAGAACAGTCCAGGAGCAAGGATATGGGTGTGAGGTTTAACTTACAAAGTATTTCACATGCCTTTCCAGGTACTGCTACTGTAATCCTTTTGAGTACATGTTTGTACTCTTCCAATACTTATACACAATCTGCGAGACACATTTATGTTGCATCCAGCTATGAGTGGGCCCAATCTAGCCTGCCTGCTTCACCTTCCATAGAATACACACACATGTGACACACTCACAAAGGCATGGGCAGGTCTGCAATTATTTATTTATTGAAATATTGCATAAAAATCTCCAGATGTCAAAGTTGGCGTACTCTACGATAAAAAAAGCAAGACAAAATAATGTATGCAATTTGTCAAAGAAGTCTCATCCACAGTTGGATGCATGCACAGTAGTGGTGAATGGTAAGCAAGGTAGCCCAGCAGGGAAGCGGGGGGGGGTCAATCATTCCCTATGGCACCTTGTTTCCTGGAGACACCTGGAGAACCAAAGGAAAAATGGAAGAGATGATTTAGAGTTTTCAGTAACAATTTTAGAACAATTGAATGAGAGCGATACTCTGCTTCAGGTTTGCTACACTTTCCCATAGTTTGGCTAGTGAAGAGCAAAAGACTTGTATTCATTTGCCTGAATATGTTCCCAAGGATCCCACTGCAATCATGAACATCTATGAAGAGGTGGTAAATTATGCGGACAGCCATTATGATACTTCACCGAGCATAGTCATAGAGAGAAGTAAATCCCTTATGCGATAACAACAGGCACAAGAGTTAGCAAAGGAATATATGGCGGCATTGCATATCCTCACTGCAAATTGTGAGTATGAGAATTTTGTGGACCAAATAAATCAGGGGCCAACTAGTCTGCCATTGTTACACTAAAAAAACACAAGAAAGACTCCTGGCCTGTAGTAATCCCATGCTTGTGAAATTGAACAATCTTCTGGGATTAATAACCAACATGAGACAGAAGGAGCAAAATCCTTGACAACTTTAAGTATGGTTTCAAGAAATAAAAGGGATAATGTGGACCACACGAGGAAGATGGATTGAACAACACAATATATTAAAGACAATAAAGCCACAGGTGTGTTCACCAGGAATTATCCATTAATCCTTGATCACGTTTAGTGCAAAGCCTATAGTGCTTATGGGGGTAAGGGATATTTGTGAAAAGATGCAGAAATAAGTGCACTCCCAGAGTGGGGGCAGTGGATGACATAGAGGAAATTGAGGAGATTATGAGCAATTTGGTATTAATGGTGAAGTGCAATGATAACGACAAACCCATGTACACATTGACAAAGCAGAATAGAAGGATGGATGATATGGTGGATTCATAGTCATCCATCAATTGCATTGAGAGGGTGGTATTTCAGACAAGTGGCTGACATCAAGTTTAAGGAAAGTGTTATTCAGTCTATTATTGAGCAAAAATTACTTCTGAGGATAGAAGCACTCATGGAAAGGTCTATGTAGTGGGGGTTGGTGAATACCATCATAGGCAGAGACCACTTACAGGCTTTTCACATTAAATTTGATTTGTGTTAAGTTTCACTTTCAAATTGGATGAGGATACCAATAGCATATAGGATAGATATTTCCACCATGTTACAAAATTAAAATCTGATACCGTACCAGTTAAAAGCAAGGGACAGTACCTTTAGCAGCAAAACTGAATGTGTGTGATATTTTGAAGAAACTATGTGTTGAAGAGGCCATTGAACCAATTAAATCCTCCCAATGGCTTTCGCTCATAGATTTGGCCCAAAACAAAAATGGTGAGTTTAAAATCTGCACCAATCTTGGTACCCTTAACAGGAACATATGGGAAGATTGTCACAACTAAACAAACTGGCCTCTATATTGCCTGGTGCATGAGTGCCCAGCTTGCTCGACTTAAACACTGCATACCATGAGACAGGCTTGCAGGAACAATTGATAGATATCAATACATTTATAATACCAGAAGAGGCATATCATTTCAGAATGATGCTGCTTCAACAAGCATTAGTGGCATCCATCTCCCAACATCTCATTCTTGAGTTATTTGGAAGTGAGCCTGATGTTACGGCCTTCCAAGATGCCATTCTGGTATTTGGAGATGATGAGGCTGAGCACAAAAGGACCCTAGCGAGAGCATTAGCAGTTTTGAAGAGCAAGGGATTAACATTGGTGAGGGACAAATGTGTTTCATGCAAAAACAAGTTTAATATTTGGGTCATCTCATTTCTGACAGTGGCATTTATCCAAAGCCAGCCTTAGTTAGGCACTTTAATTGGCGCCAGCACCCAACAATAATTAACAACTTATGTCCTTCCTTGTGATGCTTTTGCAGACAGGACAGAACCCCTCACACAATTGTTAAACAGAATATTTTGTTCCAATGGGATGAAATGCATCAGAGGTGTTCTGAAGAAATTAAACAAAACATAGCAGCTTTTAGGAGACTCCAATGCCCCAGGAATGAAGCGTGTCATAACAGTGGGTGCAAGCCAATATGGTTTCATTACTGATTTGATACAAGTTGATGGCGGGGTTGAGAACACTACAGCATTCACTTCAAGGACCCTTAAACCCACATAATGCTAATACTCTTGTAACAGAGAGAGAGACACTAGCATGATTTTGGGCTACCGTAAAATTCCAGTTGTTTATCTGGGGTAATTATTTTATTTTCCAAACTGCCTATAAACCCTTGGTCTACATTTTGTCTAATAAATTAATTGTTCATCAAGATTTACCCTTTTAGCTTCTCGTATAAATTAATTTAAATTCAAAGTGTGCTACATACCAGGAAAAATGTGTGCGCTGATTGTCTGTCTAGACTGTCTGTGCAGGAAGAGGGAATTCACAAAGAAGATATTTGCTGGGGTTGATGTAAATGAAAGTACAGACCATGCTTTAGTAGGACTGAGGGTGTAAGGTGTTTGCCAATTATACAGCTTTGAATGAAATTCTTGGATATGTGGTACGGGCTTGGCTCAGGGAAAATGGTTTGAGTCTTACGCTACAGTCCTTTTGAAAAAAAGGAAGTAAATATCAGTTAAGTATGGACTGATAGCAGGGATTTCAAGATTATTTTCCCAACTACAGTTAGACACTGACTGTTAACCTTTGCTCACTCTGGACCCTTGGGATGCACTCCAACTTCAGAAAGCCTCCGACACATGTTCTGGTGGCTGGCCATGGACAATGACAATTTATGGGCTTAGTCATGTTGTGTTTGTGACATGGCTCCTAAATTGAATGGACCCATGAAGTGGCTTTGAAGGCAGTACATTGCTCCAGTACAGATTGGTACATATTAGGTTTGGACTTTATTAGACTTTTGAATAAAATTTTCAGAGAATTCCATTTCTTAATTCCTATCACAGACAATATTTCTAAATAGCTTTAATTCATAGAGAAGCCCACAACAGGAAAAGAAGTGGATTTTATAAAAGATGAGTTTACCGGAGAGGATTTGTGGGCTGTCTTAATTACAGATAATGGAGTAGAATGTACTTCTTCATGCATGATTTGTTTTCTTAGTGCTACTGGTAACAATCACCGGGAAACCTCTCTCTTACATCCTCAGACTGGTTAGGCAGAAATAACCAATTGCATCCTGAAGGATTGTTCGCAATGAGCCATTGTGAGTGATATTGGCATTTATGATGTTTTGCAGTCCATGTCTTGGGCACACTGACCAGTGGTTGGACCGACATCTAAATCAGGCCCTATATGCATTGAAAATTACCCAAGGTCCAAATTCCCACTGCACTCATAATGTTGGTGTTTTAAAATATAAATGCCAGGGATCATGTCAGACACAATGTTGTTGTTCTATCATTGTATTTGGTAAGCTGTAAATTTAAAGCATGTATATGTGTTTTGATATTGTATACCCAACATCGCTCCCTCTCAAGGAGTATCTGTGTCGGATTACCAAAATATCTTGGGGTTATCTTTTCTAGTATTACACACATGATATCCCTGTCAGTGTGTTTATGTTCTACAAAATGTTTTGTCATATGTATGATGCTCTTCTTACACCAAATGACATTTCGGTGTTCACTAATCCTCAACCGATTTTGAGTGAAGTCATTTCAATATACCTTAATGAGCAGGGGCATGTAATCAGTTGCAGTTCACGTGGCATTTAATGATCCATGTGTGGTCAGTGCCTATCTCCTTACATTATTTTGCGAAAGGGAAGATGGCACATGTTCCACACAGGAAGTGGCTACTCACAGATGGTGGGCTTCACAATGTGTCTGTCTTTGTGTTAAATCGGGGGGGTCTAGTGTGCATGTGTACCAGTTTGCCCCTCAGGGTACTGCCCCTCTTAAATGAGAATAATGAGAGAGGCCAGTCAAGTCTTACAAAGGATGTTCCAATATTTTTGTAATGATTTTCTTCAGTCTGTTGGAAATTGGTGTAAACATGGTCACACATGTGATTCTCTCTGACTCTTCCTTATGATTTGTTTCCTAGAGCGCTTCCCTATTGTTATTCAGTGCTTGTTTCTTGGCATGTTTTATGATTCTTGCAGGACACTCACTGGCTCTCAGCTTGTCAGAAAGTCTACCCTCCTGTTCTTTGAATGTATCAATGTCTGAGCAATGACGTCTAATGCATAAAAATTGGCCAAATGGTAGGTTTCCCTGAGTGCCCTAGGATGATTGCTATT